>NC_056683.1:131584782-132784782 GCF_018350215.1 Panthera leo
AGCCCTGATTTTCTTTTAACCTCTTTACATGGCATTGGCCTAGCTGCTGTCCTAAATATTCCAGAGATCAAATGCTCTCATACCATGGACTAAAAAATGACCTGAGCCATGCTTTGTGGACTGCCATGGTCTCACTATGGGAAGTACTTAAACTATTTTTAAAACTATAAAATACAAGAATGGGATGAATACATCACACATGCACACACACACACACACACACACACACACACACACACACACAAATCCTACAAAATAATCTGTTTGAACTCTTGGCTGTCCCACTGAGAAATTAATATTTAAGCACAAAGTTAGTTTCGAATTTAAAGGACAAAAAAGATCACCTATGTTTGTTGTTAATCCAACAGATTTTATTGATGATCTATTATGTGCTAAATAGTAAGTTAGGTTTTGAGGACCTGTGCTGAGCAAGATTAACAAAAGTCTCTCGTCACAAAACTCAGAGCCTAATGAAGGAGACAGACACGCCAACAATAGTAATAAAGTTAGAAAACTGGTATAACAGAGATCATAAAAGGTATCTGGAATATGGTAGAAATATAGTGTTCAAACAATGGGTGTTTGATGCGTGACCAAATGAATGAATCAATGAGTGGAAGAATGAATATGGCACACATAGCAGAAACATGTTTCTGTTTAGTGGTTGACTGGGGAAGCCTTCCTAAAGGAAGAAGTGTTTAAGCGATGGCCTTAAAAAGTTAGCTTAATAAATAGGAAAAAAGTGTGCTCAAAGCAGAGGAGGACTTATGTTGGAAAGTCTGGAGGTGAAGGAGAGCTCTCTGGGTTCAGAGAAGTGCTAGAAGTTGAATAGATAGCAAGGGGAGAAGTCTCAGAGGCAGCTTGAGATGTGGGAGGGAGTCAGGACATACAGAGTATTATAAATCCTTCTTCTGAGGGATTGAAAATGGTTTAAGGGGTCCAGAGGTTCAGGAACTAACCCAGTATCTGTAACAATAATTAAATGAACTGTTTCACCCATCCCCCTACCTACCTCCACTCTGGTGACCATCAGTTTGTTCTCTGCACTTAAGAGTCTATTTCTTGGGTGAAGTAAGTGATGGGGATTAAGGAGCGCACTTGTGCTGAGCACTGGGTGAACTGTTAAATCACTATATTGTACACCTGAAGCTAATATTTAAAAAATGAACTCCAAGGCTATGATGAACTGGTTATATAACCTCACTGTCTCCCTAACTTGCCTGCTGATTCTTTTACATTAGCTGATAGCCTGATCTTGTTCTCTTGGTCAAAATCAGGATAGAATGAGACACAATGTTTTAAAGATAAGCCAACTAAAATAATTGTATTCTAATGGCACTTTGTTAAATGGAGTACACTGCTAAAAATTATAGCCCCAAAGACAATGAGACCAACATTTAAAATAAAGTCAATACTTTACATTTTTTGAAAGAATTGGTCTAGAATATAAGAAAAAGAAAACTTGGAAAGGAACAGGATGCCATGAATTACCCCACATTATTCCCCATCTTCTTGTTCTTGGATATTCTAAATTGTTTTAATTTTATTTAAATGTGCGATCTGCAAGTTCTAAGAAAGCTACCCACTTGCTCAAACTCCTACTTTTAGAATGTTTGAAGGGTGCCTGGCTGACTCCCTCGGTAGAGCATTTGACTCTTGGTCTTGGGATAATGAACTCCATCCAGCCCCATGCTGGGGGTAGAACTTACTTAAAAAAAAAAAAAAATAAATAGAAACAAGATGTTTGAAGTGGGAGGGGGCAGAGGAATGAACAAGCCTTATGGGCAAGGAAGTTTCTAATTTAAGTCTACACATAAATTATTAAAAAATGTTTCTTAAGTCCTTACCTAAGGTTTCACCTGAGTGAATTTTTACTATTCCAAGTCTCTCTCTGCCTCAAACTCTAAGAAAATTTGAGATCCTTTAACGAAGTTTCTCAACATCAACTATATAACTATTTTCTTTTTTTTTTTTAATTTTTTTTTAACGTTTACTTTTGAGACAGAGAGAGACAGAGCATGAACAGGGGAGGGGCAGAGAGAGAGGGAGACACAGAATCTGAAACAGGCCTCAGGCTCCGAGCTGTCAGCACAGAGCCCGACGCGGGGCTCGAACTCATGGACCATGAGATCGTGACCTGAGCTGAAGTCAGACGCTTAACCCACCAAGCCACCCAGGCGCCCCAGTATATAACTATTTTCAATAGCATTACTTACTTACATCATTCAGAAATTTTGGGAGGTGCAAAACAGGTGGGATTACTGTGAGATAAAACAGTTCATGGTGAATCCAGGGATTATGACTGTCACAATTAATTCATAATTGAAAGGAGATATGGTATGTATGTTGGAATTAAAATGAACTATGAGAAATCAGCTTACTTACTTTAAATCAAGCTAGTACTTTTGTGGATTATTCAAATAATACAATAGGTGTTTAACACCATATTTAACTGACACAAAACCTTACATTTTCAAATGCCTTAAATAATTTTATTTTCTGATGCTCTATGGCTTCAAAAAGAGTAAAGAATCTACACCTTTGGTTGCAGTTATAAGAAGAATTATAAGAGATATGTAGACCAAATTCGCTAAATGTTAAATAGTAAGCTATTTGGAAATGATTCAATTTATAAATACTACTTTGGGCATGGCTTCGATTATGGAGACAAAGTATAGTACTGTTCTTGGTTACTATATGAAATGACATCAATAAATCATCCCATAAATCCCCATCTCGAGTGTTGGGAAAATTTCAAACTTGGCAGGGCAAAAGTTGTAGAAAAAAGGTTTAGTCTTTAGAATATTTCTGAAAAAAACATTTTTAAACCACTCTAAGGCATAATACCAGAGGTTTCTGAATTGTTTTCAAGGAATCACTAACATTCACAAGAGCAATAAAGGGATGTTACAATTCTCTCTGCTTTTTATTAGGCCTCCCCCCCGCCCACCCCTTAAACATTGAATCACTTTCCTCTTTATTTTGCACATTTAAACACTTTTAAGTGGCTTTTCTGGACTCAATAGTGCACTGATTGTCTCCTTTCAATTATGAATTGTTATAGTCATTAGTTAAGCCCTGGATTCCTAAAGAACTGTTTTATCTGACAGTGACCCCACCTTTTTTGCACCTCCCAGAAGTGGCCATTGAACTATAGAAAAACAGTGACAAAAGTAAGGCAGGTTCAGGCTGAGGCAATACTTTGCAATAGGCTAATAGGTGGGTTTCTGGTCCTAATTTAAATGACAGCTTTATAAATGTACATTTTCAAGCATTGCTTTTTGCATAGAAATCAATGATACAAAGTCACTAGGAAGAAAAGTAGTTATTGGCAAAACTGACTTAAATGTAGTTATTTTATTTTACTTTAGATGTTTCAACATTTAGACTGTGAATGCCAGAATTTGGCGACAGAATATATTACTTTAACTTTCGCAGACTTTTTGATTTCTTATGGCATATTTCAGCTATCAGTTAGTAACTGAAGTTCTGCTTAAATATGATACTGAATTGTGCCAAAGCAGCGTGGCTTCAGGATATCTGAACAGTCGAATATGGGAAGCATCTTCCCAGACAATGACTTGATTTAGCAGGATTTAGGGCAGCCTCTCTCCTCTGCCCTTCTGTGAAAGGCTCCATTGTCCGCAGAGATCATGGGGATTTCCTGTGGGAGAGCTTCTGTTGGAGGGTGAAGGCATGAGCCATAGACAAGGCACTGGCTTATCACCTCATGGACCTCACACACTACATGTAGTGGATTTTTTCCTTAAAACTATGTAGCCATTCTGGTGACTAAACAAACAAATAAACAAACAGACGCAACCTTCACATATTAAGCACTGTTATTAAAGCTTTAACCTAGAAATTTACCCAAGGGATACAGGAGTGCTGATGTATAGGGGCACTTGTACCCCAATGTTTATAGCAGCACTTTCAACAGTAGCCAAATTATGGAAAGAGCCTAAATGTCCATCAACTGATGAATGGATAAAGAAATTGTGGTTTATATATACAATGGAATACTACTTGGCAATGATAAAGAATGAAATATGGCCTTTTGTAGCAACGTGGATGGAACTGGAGAGTGTTATGCTAAGTGAAATAAGTCAGGCAGAGAAAAAGAGATACCATATGTTTTCAGTCTTATGTGGATCCTGAGAAACTTAACAGAAGACCATGGGGGAGGGGAAGGGAAAAAAAATTAGAGAGGGAGGAAGGCAAACCATAAGAGACTCTTAAAAACTGAGAATAAACTGAAGGTTGATGGGGGGGTGGGAGGGAGGGGGTGGATGGGTGATGGGCATTGAGGAGGGCACCTGTTGGAATGAGCACTGGGTGTTGTATGGAAACCAATTTGACAATAAATTTCATATTAAAAAAAAAAGCTTTAACTTAGAATAGTAATGGTTGATTAATGTTGGGCCAAACTGAGGTGCTGAGATTTTTTTTTTTTCAATCTCAGAACATCTTAAACTTTTAGAACTGAAGAGTGGCTTCTAGTTCAAGTCTCTCAAGTCTCTCATTTTGTAAATCAGTAGATAGAGGTCTCTGGGGGAAAAAAAAAACATGACAAGAAATGCCAATGGTACTAACATTTATGTTAGGAGGTAGAAATATGGGTTATTGTTCCTTTATTACCACTTTCTTGTGGTAACAGCATTTTCATAATGACAGAAAGTATTTTTTATGCATAAGGCAATTACACATATCCTTTTAAATGTGCCTTCCACTCTTTAGGCTGATTCTGCCGAGAAGCTGAGACAATATGGACTTTCCCATATCTGTAGCCATCCTGTGCTGGTGACTAGAACTAGGTCTTGCCCTCTCATAGCACCTCCAAAGCCACCTCCCATACCTGCCTGGAAAATCTTTCGTCAAAAAAAGGAAACTGTTATAACAGATGAAGCTCAAGGTATGGGTCATGTTGTCTGGAAATCTTTCTGATTACCATTTCTCTATCTGTAGGTCTAACAGTTGAATTTGTAATGGAATACATCTCTCAAGGCAAGCTACCCAAAATTATACCTAACGCCTACTTTTAATTTTATATCTAAATGTTATGTCTTTAATTTTTTTAATGTTATTTATTTTTGAGAGGGGGGGAGTGAGAGATAGAGAGAGAGAGAGAGAGAGAGAGAGAGAGAGAGGATGAATGGGGGAGGGGCAGAGAGAGAGGGAGACACAGAATCTGAAGCAGGCTCCAGGCTCTGAGCTGTCAGCACAGAGCCCAACGCGGGGCTCGAACTCACAAACTGTGAGATCATGACCTGAGCCAAAGTCAGACACTTAATCCGACTAAGCCACCCAGGTGCCCCTAAATTTTATGTTTTTAAAGGGTTAATTCTCCACATTTCAGAAGCTGAATAGTTTGGTTCACATCTAAACTGACAAGATATATCCAGGCCATTCTTTGGGTGAGGGTATTGTCATTATTGTGATAGAAAATGGTTTGTAGCAAATAATATTTAAAAACTTAGGTAACATATTTAAGCCCCTGGTGTGAAATCACTCTAGAGTGCCCTGTAGAACATAGTCTTTGAATTAACTGATTTATATTTAGAATAGAAACTGACCCTTATTTAGAATATAGGGATATAACTTCATTCTTGGACTCCCCCTGTGTGAATACTGTCATAAGCCACCATGAATGGTAGTTGTGCTAGAAATAAAGAGGTTCATGTGGGCTCAGGGTGGGGTGGGGGACTGTGCTCACCTAGTTCTTTTTTTTTTAACTTTTTGATCATTTTTTGAGTTTATATATTTTGAGAGAGCATGAGTGGGGGAGGGGCAGAGAGAGAGGGAGGAAGAGAATACCAGGCAGGCTCTGCAGTGTTAGCACAAAGCCCTACAGGAGACACGATCTGGGAACTGAACTGTGAGATCATGATCTGATCCCAGATGAAGAGCTGGACATTTAAAAGACAAAGCCGCCTCGGAGTCCCGCCCACCTTGTTCTTATTCTCAGTTTACTTCCAACTTCTTCCTAATTCAAATCTCAGTCTTTACTCCTTCAATGTTGTTCTCTCCAAGTCTTCATTCTGATTCCAGTATTTCATAAGTACCAAGTTTGAATGGCAAAAGAAATGAGTGAGAGCATTAAAAGAAACTCAATTCTAAAGCAGATGCATGAGATGGGATTAAAGGAGAACGAAAACTTATAATTTAAAAATTATGGCCTATAGGACGCCTGAGTGGCTCAGTTGGTTAAGGGTACAACTCTTGGTTTTGAAATATACATATATATTTTTTGAAATATATATATATATATTCAAATATACATATTTGAATATATATATTTGAAATATATATATATATCTTATTCCAAAAAACTTAAATTGTCTTTGTTCAAAAAAGCTTTATTTAGTATGTCTTTTGTGTTTGTTTTCTTGATTTTGCACTTTCTCCCTTTGTCTTTGCTAATTGCTCATGATTTTCTAATTGTATTCATCCAGCCACAGTATACCACCTTCTAGAGGTTACTGCATTACAGGCTATGTTCACAGGCCTGTTACCTGAATGCGCAATGAAGGCAAAGCCACCTTGAATATACCTAGAGCCCGTTTACCAGTGGCCTCGCCGTGAAGCTTATAAGTATGCTCTAAGTGGGGCACCTGGGTGGCTCAGTCGATTAAGCACCTGACTTAGCTCAGGTCACGATCTCGCATTTCGTGGGTTCCAGTTGGCGTCAGCGTCAGGCTCTGTGCTGGCAGCTTGGAGCCTGGACCCTGCTTCGGATTCTGTGTCTCCCTTTCTCTACCCCTCAGCCACTCATGCTCTGTCTCTCTCTGTCTCTCTCTCTCAAAAATAAATAAACATTAAAAACCAAACAAACAGTATGCTCTAAGGGTTCGGTCCCGTGCACCAAGGCTTATACCCCTATTGGTGGCACCTGCTGTGGCTCCTGATACCAATGCAAGTGTTGCTGATTCCTCATGGCAGGGGACCAGGGAACCCTATCTTGGTCACAATGCAGTACGGAAGTCTCCGTGGTGCTCAGGATTCTACAACTGCAATGGTCACATGGATTGAAAGACTTACCTGTTCCCTGCCTCCTACTTTCAACCATAATTTACATGTTTTTAGAATATAAATTAACAACTGCAACCATGTAATTTTCCTCGCCTTTGCTTCTTGCCTACATGATACAAGCAGTACAGCTGGTAGCAAAGATTTTCTAGCACAACACGCTCAGTCTTTGCCAGAAAAGAACAAAGACTAAAGAAATATCTGGTTTGGGTGGAAAGAAGAAAAGGTCAGGTTTGTTGTTGTTGTTTGTTTGTTTGTTTATCAAGCCTATCTGCCCCCCCTCTCTCTTGCTTGATTATTTCAGTCTTTACTTTCTTTGAGCTTCTGCAGTTGACTCTTGGTGCCTGCCAGCGGCTGCATTGGGATACAGGAACTTTGCAATTTCCATTCTTTCCTCCCTCTCTCCCTCCCTCCATCCTCTCTATCCTCTTTCCTGTTCTCTGTCCTTCTGAACCAAAGATCAGCATGCACATGATGCTTGAGAGAAAATCTTTGCTCTAAAATGCATCAAAGAATAGCTGAATAAAGGGGAAAATATTGAACATACAGGCGTTTTCTGATTTTGATAATGACTGTGGTATAATTCTAGCTGCATGATGGCTTCAGGGTGAACTGGGGAAGACAATCTAAAATTGGTAGGATTCCAACCTATGGCGTCCCACCTCAAGGCTCACCCCATAATTGTCTTTCTTCTATCTATTGGGTTTAATATTTAAAGTGAAAAATAATAGGAAATAGAAAGAGAGACAGCAAGACAGAGAGGGAGAGAGAGAGAGAGAGAGAGAGAGATCATTTGAGAGCTTACCACAGAATAAGCACAGAGAAGTTATGTGCACATTCAGAGTTTCTCTTATTTTTCTCCAGTGGGCATCCTTTCCATTGTAGCAGGAGTTTTATTAAAGTAATCATCTCTAATGTTTAATTCCTGTGATCACCATGTTAGTGCTTGAGCTCTGTTCTGTATACACTGAGAATTTCTTTTTTTAAAATATTTATTTATTGGGGCACCTGGGTGGCTCAGTTGGTTGAGCGTCCGACTTGGCTCAGGTCATGATCTCATGGTTTGTGAGTTCGAGCCCCGGGTTGGACTCTGTGCTGACAGCTCGGAGCCTGGAGCCTGCTTCGGATTCTGTGTATCCTTCTCTCTTTGCCCCTCCCCCACTTGTGCTCTGTCACTTAAAAATAAATAAATGTAAAAAAAAATTCTAATGTTTCTTTATTGATTTTGACGGGGCGGGGGGGGGGGGGGGAGAGAATTCCAAGCAAGCCCAGTACTGTCAGCACAGAGACCGATGCAGGGCTCAAACCCACAAACCGTGAGATCACGACCTGAGCCAAAATCGAGATTTGGAAGCTCAATCCACTGAGCCACTCAGGTGCCCCTCCACTGAGAACTTCTTACTTCTATATTGGCTTCAGACTCCTTTAGGAGTATTCACAAAGTCTTTCTTGATCTAATGCTTTCTTTCCTTCCCATGACCTTGACTTTGTTACATTTTTGGTTCTAGTACCATATCCAGATATTAGTCTGTATTTTTTCTTCATATTTGAGCATTTGTGTTGCAGAGGTTAACTAAAAGAACAGTTTTTAGTGAAAAACTTTTAAAGAAGTAGCAATGAATGTCCAGTAATAATAAGACAATTGTAGGTTTGCTGGGTAGACAGTTAATCTCATCAACACTGCAGTAGATGTTAAGTTATGCATTTAATTTTAGAAGATTAAAAAACAAAAGTGTATCATACTGAATCAATAATTATCTTTTAGATTCTTTTAGAATCTTCTAGATCTTATAGAACCGATGATAAAGAATCAATAATAGAGAATTTTTCTTTTAGAAACAATAATAAAGAAGCCCGAACAGTTTCTTGAAATTTCAAGTCCATTTTTGAATTATAGGATGAATCCGTTTGCAATTCCAACAGTAACGTAAGTATATCACATTCTTTCCCACAAATACATCTGGTTGACAAATGAAGTGTTTGTGAATTGTCTCACAACTGTGAGACAAATTGTCTGACAATTATGCTTTGGTGACAGTGATTGCAAGAAAACAATAATCTTAGATTCTTTTCCCCACAGTAATAAGTAGCTAAGATAAATTCTGAATCAATTAAAATAAAGCTTTAATATGTCTGGCTTTATAGCCTTGGCTACTGTTTTAGAACAGTGAAGGATTTTGTTGAACCTTAAACATTAGCACTAACAAATGCTTTTGGTTATTATCTGATACTTAAATTGTAAGATCAGATGATTGTCATAGAAACTAGGGAGATGAAGTATGTTACTTTTAGAGGAAGAAACCCTAAATAGAACAACAAAGAAAATAAAGAAGTAAAAGGAGGAGGAGAAATCCAAATATATTAATATTTGAATATGACAACAAAAGAAAGACTAACATCCTGGATCTAAAATTTCTAATGAGTTCAGATAAGGGAACAGGAAGTCAACAAATAGCAATAATGTGAAGAAATAGTGAGTGATATGAGTGGAAGTGATGATTATTACCACTCAAAGTGTGGTAATTTTTTAAGCAGCCATGCATAAGTAATACATAGACATATGCATGTGTCCAAGATTACCAAATTTATACTCTGAATTTTGCAGATAATTGTACTTCAATTACCCATCAACGAAGTTGTAATACATAAAAATAAATAATAATATGTGAAAAGTTTTTAAAAAATTAAATAGGAGTTCTAGGAATTCAATAATTCAAGGAATACAGTAATAACCGAAACTAAGAATTCAATGGACGTATTTCATCAGAGATTAGATGCAGCTAAAAAAGACAGTTAGCAAAAGGGAAAATAGATTAGAGATAATATCCAGACTGAAGCACAAAGACAAGAAAGAAAGAAAGAAAGAAAGAAAGAAAGAAAGAAAGAAAGAAAAATGTATAGTAAAAACAAATGGAACAAGTTGAAAAGGACCAACATACTTCCAAGTGGGTCTCAGAAATAGAGGATAGAGAGATGGGAGAATAGCCAAAAACTAAAAATATAATGGCAAAATATCCCAAAAGTAAGAAAGAAAAAACCCCTCATGTCAAGATTCGGGAAGTTCTGAAATCCAGCAAGTAAACACAGAGAAAAGTGCAGCTGGACCCAATCCCAGTGAAACCGAAGACAAATCAGATACAGTGACCTGCAGACAGTGAAAGAAATGCTGCCTCACAAACCAACATGGGTGAATGTCACACACACAAAATATTAGACCAAAGAAGCCTGGTGTAAAAAGTACATGGGTTGCTTTTAAGGATTCTATTAACGTTCATTATGAGAAGAAAAATCAAAAGCAATCTATGGTGTTGGAAGTCAGGAGAATAGTTTTCTGTGGTGAGCAGGACTGGCCGTGGTTTGGAGACCTATCGGGCAGGACTCATGGGGCACTGGCAACAATAATGTCCCTTGATCAGCATAATGGTGATATGGCCGTGCTTGCTTTGAGATTTTCAGCAAGGTTTGCATTTATGATTTGCTCCTTGTTTGAATGTATCTTAAACTTAAATAAAACTTTAGTGAACATTTTGAATGGCTTATATTATCGGTCACACAGTGGCCATTAGACGTAGGTTAGCCTTCTTTGGACATATTAAAATCCATGACCAGAACGTAAGCGGATGAAGTAAAACAGTCAAAATTGAGATCAGAAGGCAGTTCGTTGTATGGTTTTACTTTCAGAGCCAGTCAATTTACACTTTATGAACTCTATAAGTTGAAAATGTTAGAGATATTCTTCAAATTGTTTCCTTTTAAGGCTCCTGTCAACTCTATGCATTAACAATTGAGCACTGAGGGGGGTTAGGAGGGACCCCTAGGCAGCCCTAACACAGGACAGTCATTGGCAGTCAGCAATGTCAAGCCTTGAAAGACAGCTCTATAAACCAAAAAGACAGTGTGCTGCTACTTTAATTTAAAAAATTTGTTACTGTTACGAATTTATAAATCTAATTTTAACTTTTAATAAAATTTTGTTATACATAAATCTATTAATTTCCACTAAAGTTTTAAATAGATTTAGTTTTCTGAATTTATTTATACATTAAAAATTTTTTTTTAAGTTTATTTATTTTGAGAGAGAGAAAGCAAGGGAGGGGCAGAGAGAGAGGGAGAAAGAGAGAATCCTCCATTTAGCTCAGAGCCTGATGTGGGGCTTGAACTCACAAAACTGTGAGATTATGATCTGAGCTGAAATCAAGAGTTGGATGCTCAACTGAGCCACCTAGGTGCCCCTATTTAAACATTTTAAATGGCATTTACAATATCATTATATATTGTTATCTCTTTAAGTACTTTAAAAGCCAAAAATCATGGCAAATAAAATCTTGCAAAGTATTTAAATCATTATAAAAGTTCAAATAACCAGGGCATCTGAGTAGCTCATTGGGTTAAGCATCCGACTTTGGCTTAGGTCATGATCTCACTGTTGGTGAGTTTGAGCCCCATGTTGGGCTCTGTGCTGACAGCTCAGAGCCTGGAGCCTGCTTCAGATTTGGTGTCTTCCTCTCTCCCTGCCCCTCCCCTGCTTGCACTCTCTCTCTCTCTCTAAAATAAATAAACATTAAAATTTTTTTTTAAGGTCAAATAATCAAATTCACATATTTTGAGAAACTTAATTTTTCCTATACCTACCATTAGTTTTTATAAACCCAAATTTTCTTATACCTTGTAACATAATCATAAAACTAAACTTAAATATGCTATATAGATTTTAAAGCCTAATTTGCTGCATTATGTAACATGCTAAATTCTTTCATATGCTAGAAATACAAAATAGCACATATACATAGAATTTTCCTAAACTTAACATAAAAATGTTAGTGCTTCATAATTTTTCTAATTAATTTCATACTTAATATTACCCACTAAGATGATGCTTTTTTCCATTTCAAATCCCTTTTTACTGTCTCTCAATTGATTGAGGTTTCATACTAACCAGAGATTTTATGGATTTTGAGAGCTGCAGACCACCAGGAGAAATTTCCTCACAATTCAAAATGTCATTCCCAAATTTCTAGAATCTCTGTGCCAGTAGGCACCACATATGGGTTGGTTTCATAACCTGAACTCCCCAAGTTACTCCCTTACTCTATTTTCTTATATTTTCCTTCAGCTTTATTATCTGGTCAAGGTGGACGGAAGTCTACAAACCAAATCTAGGTGACTTTGGCACCTGATTAGATTCAACTAATCTATTCACTGACTCTGTTATGAATTTCCTGGCATATTTATTCAATCTGCCAGAGCCAAAAACAAAGATATGTGAATGACATTTTATCGTACAAGAAAGAAATGTCCCTTGTCCAGCTTTGCTGTGCAGTCAGAGTTCTCAGGTCAATATGAGTGCTAGCCCTTTTTCGGCGAGCCCTTGAGAGCGACCCCCGATCACGAGTGCCTTTCCCTGGAACACTACCTCTGTAGCAACATGCCAGAGTTGCCCATTCTTGGCTCCTGGCCAAGTGGAAGCCGCTCAGAGCCTCACAACAAATATGTCTGTGCTACCCTCTAGCGTCAGCTTCAGGTAAATCAGAGATGCTTAGCTTGTGAATTAGGAACTTTCACTAAACATTCGCAAAGAAAAAAAGAAGTTCAGGAAGACCGTATACATGAAATTTAATTTTATCGTTGACAAACACTTAAAGTAAAATATATGTGCTATAACAATGTCTTTTTATTGTGCCTATAAACTTCGAGGTATGACAATGGCGATTCAAGGTCTTATTAGTAATTACTTGAAATTCTGTACCCTTGAGTAGCTAGTAAGAGTGCCACAGTTATAAACTCAAGTGCTCAAGACTCACAATTTCTTACTCGGAGCCCTATTTCACTGATACGTTACTCTGATGCTGAGTTAAATCAAGTCTAAATGTAAAATTCCTTTGTTCTGATCATCAACATTTAAAGATGACCACCATAATTTTAAAATAGTGTTCTAGAAAATTTTTACAGCAGTGCGTTGACTGATAGAGATACTTCTTCAGAGTACAGAAAGCAAGTCAAGGTTTTTAATATGAAATAAAAATTTGTTATTGGATGTAAATGGATGAGATGATGAAATGAACAAAATCAGAAATTTCTCTTGACTAAACTGCTGTTATTTAATATACAATGCAATGGCATTAAGCCATGAAAGAGAAGGGAATCTTACCATTTATGACAACATGGATGGACCTTGAGGGCATTATGCTAAGTGAAATAAGGCAGTCAGAGAAAGTTGAATACCGTATGATCTCACTTAACATGTGGAATCTAAAAATTCAAAAACAAAAACAAACACCCAAGATACAGAGAACAGATTGGTGGTTGCCAGAGATAAGGGGTGGCTGGCATGGGTAAAGGGGGGGGGGTCAAAATGTACAAAGTTCCAGTTATAAAATAAGTAAGTCATGAGATGTAATGTACAGCATGATGACTATAGTTAACAATATGTGTTGCATATTTGAAAGCTGCTAAGAGAGTAAATCTTAAGAGTTCTCATTACAAGAAAAAAATGATAACTATGTACGGTGATGGTTGTTAACTAGACATGTGATCATTTTACAATACATATTAATGTAAAATCATCATGTCGTACACCTGAAACTAATATAATGTTATACAGCAATTATGCCTCAATAAAAAGTGCAGTTATAACTTTAAGCAAGACATTAAGGTAACAGAGGTTGTTTTTTTTTCTTTTATTAGTCATTTTGTACAATATTTTACCAAGAAAGGGGTACCTCCAGGATCTGGTTTATCTTCCCTTACTGAAAATGATGAAACCATCACCTTTAGCCAGCCAGACTTAATTCAGTTGACAGGAACAGTATCTCAGGTAACTATGTTACTCTTATCATTGGCCCAATTCTCAATTATAAATGTTTTTTTCTTAAATTGTGAAATATGTTATACACCAAACAATGTATGGCATGCATCTGAACAGAATAAAGAATACCATGAAAATAAGCTTTTTACATATCTATCATCTAGATTAGAAAATGCCATACTCATAGCAGTCCCCTGCGTGTCTCTTCCAGGTTGCATCTCCTCTCTGCCATTGCCACTAACCAACCTCGTACTCTTCTAATTTTTCCAATTATGTATACGTTTATAAACAATATAACCTTAGTTTCGTTGCTATATACTTTTATCTGAGTGGATTCATATTAATTCTTCTGGGACTCCTTTCACTTAACATCAATTCTGAGATTTGTCTCTTGCTGCGTGTCACAGTTCATTCAATTCATTTCACTGGTTGAAGGTATTTAATGGATAACCAACCTACTGTGTTTTGTTTTTTTTTATCTTCCACATTGTTGATGGTTATATTCACTGCCTCATGTTTCTTTTTTTTAATTTTTTAAGTGTTTTTATTTATTTTTGAGACAAAGAGAGACAGAGCATGAATGGGGGAGGGTCAGAGAGAGAGGGAGACACAGAATCGGAAGCAGGCTCCAGGCCCCGAGCTGTCAGCACAGGGCCCGACGCGGGGCTCGAACTCACGGACCGTGAGATCGTGACCTGAGCTGAAGTCGGACGCTCAACCGACTGAGCCACCCAGGCGCCCCGCTTCATGTTTCTTACTATTGTAAGCAGTGATACCATGACTATTCTTTGCTGTCCCTGTATGCATGTGTAAGAGTTTCCTTAGTTCCAGGGTTTGTAATCTTTTCCGGACGATGGGTCCCTTTGCCACTTTTTTAAAAACTTTAACACACAATGACAACTAATCTGTGTCTGCGTATTAGTTGATTATTGACGATAGGGAATAGTGGAAAGCAAAATAGCTGTGTGTGTTAGCACTGTGAGGACACACAACTTTGCTGTCTGGGGGTGGAATGACTGCTAAGTATAGTTGCCTGCTAAGTATAGTATGATTGGGCAGCTACAGGTCATGAGAGTATCCATAGAGAGTAAGATGTAGCCACTTGAAACCTGACAATGGGCCTCATAACTGTGTAATTTCAGAGTACTGATCAACACATGTGACATTTTAGGATATTTGCAATTCTTTTTTTTTTTTTTTTTTGATATTTGCAATTCTAATGATACGTAGGGTACTGTGATTTCTTTTGTGTGTAAAGTCACAATTATTGTTAACAACATTGTGGCTACTCACCTGCATTGATAAATTGATAATGGAGGAAAATGCTGAACTTGGGTTAAAGATGAATTTTTTCAACCATCCATGTTCACGGATTCCTGAAATCTTAACAATGAGTCCCAAAGGACACTAGGCTAGGAATCCCTGCTCCAGGATGTGAATCTGGCAGTATAATTGTTGGGTCATAGGGCATTTACCCATTTAACAACACAACAAAATGCCCCAAAATTTTCCAATACAGGTGTATCAATATCCACTCCTGTCAGCCCTGGATAAGAATTTTCTTCACACCACATCCTGGCCAACACTTACAATGTCTGATATTTCAACTTCTGCCAGTGTGGTGGCTGTAAAAAGGTAGTTGTTTAAAAGGTAATATATTAACATGTTAAAAAATAAAAATATAAGGCATACATTAAGAAGTCTTGTTTCCATTCATGTACTTCTCCATTTTCACTGCTCTGCCCTCTGTAGGACACTTTCGGTGTTTCTTTGTGCAAAGGCAAAGAAACACACAATAATCCATCACCTCCCCTTTTTCTATTCAAAATTTAACAAACAAAAAAGTTTTTACTGAATATGTACAGGCGAAAATTTCATATCTATACCTAAAGAGTGTCTTTATTCTTAAAATTACATAATATTTCATTATGTGAATGAATCACAGTTCATTTCTACCAACCTCTATAGATGGCATAAGATACCTTGTGGGGCAGGCCATTGCATAGAGGTAAACAAATTTTTTTAGTATTAGTTGAAAAGCAGACTAACAAATGAGAAATCTTGTAAAGAGAATGAATAGATTTTTCACACTTTTAAAGTTTTTCTATAAGTTTTAATCTATTCCATGCAGTATTTTTAAAAAGTCAAAAAATACCCAAAACATAAAAATAGCCAACCTGTTTTACTCCTCCTCATTCCTTAGTCTTTCTCTCCAGAGTCAATCACTTTTATTTTATTTGTGTTTCTTCTGGTGTCTATCTCTGCATTTCTTTTTTAAAACTAGTTTTCTTTCTTTCTTTCTTTCTTTCTTTCTTTCTTTCTTTCTTTCTTTCTTTCTTTCTTTCTTTCTTTCTTATTTTTTGAGAGACAGAGAGAGAGAGAGACAGAGAGAGAGAGCGCATGCATCAGGGGAGGGCCAGAGGGAGAGGGAGGGATACAATCTTAAGCAGACTCCATGCTCAGTGCAGAGCCCTACCCAGGGCTCTATCCCACAACTTAGAGATCATGACCTGAGCCAAAATCGAATTGGCCTCTCAGTGGACTGAGCCACCCAGATGCTCCTGTATCTCTACATTTCTAAATAGTAGGCCTTATGAAGGCAGAGACGATGATTTTATAATACACTGTTTTTCTTTCAGCACTAGTGAAAATTCCTAGCACATGGCAGACACCATTATGTGTTTATTGAATGATGGGATTTTGTTATTTCTTTATCTATCAAGTTAGATATTATCCCTTGTTGTGGAAGATAAGGATACAGTACTGTCTTCACTCACCATCACACACCTCTGCTTTCTTCTCTCTTCCAGGTTTTTTTTTTTTTTTTTTTAATTCCAGAAGTCTTTATTGAATTGATATTCTAGTTAGTTAAGGATTATTACTGTGGAGGCAAATACAAAAACATTTCTTACATAGATTTTTGTACAAGCTAATTATGGTGTTTTTTCATTTGGTTACTTTTTTTTGTTTTCAAGTTTGTGTGTTTGTTTGTTTAGGGAGAGAGAGAATGAGTGTGCAGGAGCAGGGGAGGGACAGAGAGAGAGGGACAGAGAGAGAGAATCCCAACCAGCCTCTACACTGTCAGCATGGAGCCTGATGTGGGCCTGAGCCCATGAACCATACGATTATGTCCTGAACCAAATCAAGAGTCAGACACTTAACCGACTGAGCCACCCAGGCACCCCATCATTTGGTTACTTTTCTATGACACATTAGTAAACCTTCCCAAATAATGAATGAAAGAAAGAAAAGAGAGAAAAGAAAGGAAGGAGGGAAGGAAGGAAGGAAGGAAGGAAGGAAGGAAGGAAGGAAGGAAGGAAAGAAAGAAAAGAAAGAAAGAAAGAAAGAAAGAAAGAAAGAAAGAAAGAAAGAAAGAAAGAAAGAAAGAAAGAAAGAAAGAAAGGGAGAGAGCAAGGAGGGAGGAAGAAAGGAAGGAAAAGAAAATCCCTCTAAAGACTATTTGGCACACAAACACATTAGGTTTTCTTTAAGTGCCAGTTATGTTCCTGGAGACACCTCCCCACCCCAGAATCCTTTGCTTTCTTCCTACAGTTCAAATGAATGGAACCTTACACCCGTCATCTTGAGACTTCCTTTTGTCTCTCTGTGATGGATTTCTTGTTTTCTGGAAACTATGTTTCTAGGTTAAAACCTGATTTTGGTGAATTGCATTTTCCAAAACTTCTGGGAAAAGATTTATGAGAATTGGAAATTATGAGAATTGATATGCTTGCAGTTATCTATAATCCACCCTCCACCTGATTTATATTTTGGTGGGATATAGATTTTAGTTTAGAAATCATTCCTTTAGAATTTTGAAGTTCTTCCTTAATCCCTTTCCTTAATCCCTTGTATTCTAACTTTAAGCATTGGTTTTCTTTTTCTTTTTCTTTTTAACTTAACCGAATGTCCCCTCCCCCCGCCCACACACGCAAAGAAGAATAGTTAACTATGTTAACTGTGTGAGGGGATGAATTTGTAAATTATGTTGATCTTAGTAGCATTCTACAATGTATTTACAGAAATATAAGCATTGTCCTTAAGAATACACATGACACTGGGATTCTTGATCATTTGTATGTGACTCTGCCATCTCAAAGACCATCTTTTCATTCTTGGAATAATTAAACTTTGCAGTGATTGGCCTTGGTATGAGTCTTTTTCATGAACTGTGCTGGGTACTCCATGAACCCATTCAACCTGGATAATTTCTCCTAATAGTGTTTCCTGGAGGATTTATTCAGTCTGGATGATTTTTCTTAATACTGTTTCTTGGAGAGTTCCTTCTTCTCAACACAATGTTAAGTACATTCACATTGCTACGCGACCGATCTTCAGATCTTACTTCATATTACAAAACTAAAACTCTATACCCATTAAACAATTTCTCATTCCCCCTTCTCTTGGTCCCTTAGAACCACCATCGTACTTTGTCTCTATGAATTTGACTACTCTAGGTGCCTTATATAAGGGGGGATCATACAGTATTTATATGCTTGTGACTGGCTTATGTCATTTAGTATAATGTTCCCACAGTCCTTCCCATGTTGTAGCATGTGTCATTCATATGTGTGTGTATATATATATGGAATAGTATATAATATGATGGAATAGTATATATACATATATATGTATATCGCATTGTTTATTCATTAAGCCAACAATGGACACTGGGTGAATGATGCTGATATGACCATAGGTATACAAATATCTCCTTGAGACACTGCTTTCAATTCTGTTGGGTTTTTATCCAAACGAGGACTTGTTGAGTCACATATTAAATCAACTTTTATTTTTCAGGAGCTGCAATACTGTTTTTCATTTTATATTCTCACTAGGAGTGCACAAGACTTCCAGTTTCCTCACGTCCTCACCAACACCCATGCCTGTTTATTTATTTATTTTTTATAACAGTAGCTATCATAATGGGTATGAGGTTGAATCTCATTATACTTTTGATTTGCATTTCCCTAATGATTAGTGATGTTGAGTATCTTTTCATGTGCTTGTTGGTCATTTGTTTATCTTATTTGGGTAAATATCTACTTAAGTCCCTTGCCCATTTTTATTTATTTATTTATTTATTTATTTATTTTAACGTTTATTTATTTTTGAGACAGAGAGAGACACAGCATGAATGGGGGAGGGGCAGAGAGAGAGGGAGACACAGAATTGGAAGCAAGCTCCAGGCTCTGAGCCATTAGCCCAGAGCCCAACACGGGGCTCGAACTCGCGGACCGCAAGATCGTGACCTGAGCTGAAGTCGGACGCTTAACCGACTGAGCCACCCAGGCGCCCCCCGTTGCCCATTTTTAAATTAATTCGTTTGTTTTCTGTTGTTCTTTACATAAGTTCTTTATATATTCTTGATGCTACCCTTTTCTCGGATGCATCATTTGCAGAATTTTTCTCCCATTCTGTAGGTTGCACTGTATTGATTATGTCCTTTGATGGATAGAATTTTTTTATTTTAATGTATGTATTTTTACATTTGTTATTATTGTGTAGTATCACAACCAAGAAATCACTGCAAAATCCAATGTCATGAAGCTTTCCCCCTAGGTCTTCTTCTAAAAGATTTATAGCTTTAATCTCTTTGTCTTTTGTGTCGACTTTGTCATCCAAACTTTCTGTTGAATTTATTCTACTTTCTTATTTTCAGTTTCTAAGAGCTCTCATTCTTGATTGTGTTTTTTTTTAATTTTTTAAACATTTATTTATTTTTGAGAGACAGAGCACAAGTGGGGAGTGGCAGAGAGAAAGAAGGAGACAGAATCCGAAGCAGGCTCCAGGCTCTGAGCCCGACGTGGGGCTTGAACTCACAAACCGTGAGATCATGACCTGAGCTGAAGTTGGAAGCTCAACCAACTGAGCCACCCAGGCTCCCGTCTTGATTGTATTTTTGGAGACATTTCTTATTTGATAGATGGATATTCTCTTATCTGTCTAATATTACCAATTTCAAAAATATATCCTATATAGTTGTTTCTGTTTTCTCTTAATCTTTCCACCCACACCCTTTAGTTTCTTTCTTTGATATAAGACTCCTTCCTTAATTGTCTGGTGATACTCTGCTGCATATACGTGTCTAAAGAATTTATGACATTAAAGAGCTGCTGATTGGAAGTGGCTTTACAGAATGGCTAGAGCTTGTCAGATGGTAGGGTAATTAATTTAGGATAATTGGGGGTAAATGAGGTTCATTTGGGACTGGGATTAGCTCCAAATGTAGATCTTGGGGTTTTCCCCTGGCTCTGGTCAGTTTCTCCAGTTTAGAGTCCTCTAATCTTCCTCCTGGGGTGGACTGGGTCAAAGGCGTTGGTATACACTGATCCATAAGTGTTATTGAACCAAGCAGCACAGAGGAGCTGAGAGTTCAAAGTTCAGCATGTTGACTTTCACTTAATTCCTCTCCTCTTTGTATAGTAGCTTCTCCTGTTTCCCACGGTACCTGTGAACCCAGATCCGGAGATTTCTCATTTAATTTTTCCACATGAAGCCATTTCCAGAGTTCTGTTGAGGCAGAAGAAAGCTAGATGCTAACGTTGAAAGGATTTAGGGCAAAGTGGGGATTTGTTCTGTTCCTTAAATAGACATTTAACCCTTTCCTGTGTTTTGATATGAGCCCATATCTCATTCTCTCTGTCTCAGATGCCTGCTAATTGTTTCAGGGGCCCTAAGGCATGGATGGGCTTGCTTCTTGGATAAGGATAAGGATAAGGATAAAGATATTATTGTTTTAATTTAACTTTTATTATAAGGTTCGATTATTTAAGAAACTCACATATTCTTTGTTTTAATGTCACAAACTTAAACCCTCAGCCAATTATTTAATTAAATTCACATCTTTGAATTCTAAGGTTGAAAACAAAGTTTCTGCTTTGCCATGTTTTAGTAACTATTGCAGAAATCTGTTTCTTTAATATTTAAAGACAGTATTAACTCTTTTAAAAGCATTGGTGCTTTAGATAACTAACATGTTTTGTTGAATTTAAAAATGGTTTCTTAATGTGTTCCTTTCAATTCACAGGGAAACATTACTTCGCAAGTTATACCTGGAAAAGGTAAATTCATAAACTTCTCATGACTTTGAAAAACATCAAAGCACAAAGGGATCTCTGTTTCTTGACAGCTCTTAACTTTCCCTTTTCCTGGCTCTCAGCAGCCTGTCTCCAGTGTCTCCTCTGATGTGTTGAGTCTAATCTACTCTGGGCTAGAAAACCCTGATAATCTCACTGGTTAAACTCACACTTAAAGTCAAAATAAAAGATGATCTGATTAAGGGCCCACGAGTACAGTTCATGTGTTTTAATGCAGGCATGTGATGATCAAAGTGCTGAAACCATTGCCAATTCCTCACTTCCTAAATGAAGACTTGGCCAATCCTCACATCCAAAAAAGCATTATGTGGCACGTGCATATGTAACATTTTGAGTCAAGAAGTCTATAAGAACTTTGTGACATTACTTGATAGACATAAAACAAGATACAGAAATGACAGACTGTGAGGTGCCATTAAGTGGCTCACTGAAGCACGTTTATTGCAATGGCTTTCTCAGGTTGTCCTTTCTTCTGTTGCGTGAGTCTTATAGGAACATGTCTGCCTATAGTAGATTTTAAATACACTAGCTAATTTTAAACAAACTAGCTAATAACTGTATAATCTGTGAAACTGTTGTAACTTTATAATCTGTGAAAAATGTGCATACGACTTTATGAAAGTGATTTCAAAAGTTCTTAACACTCTGCTATGTGTATGAGTTAGGATTAGACTCCCGAGTGTATGAAAATGTGTCTCTGCATGAACATCCCCAAATCTGAGGCTTGCTGTAAATGATTGTCTCAGGAAATGGGTTTTTTTCTTTCAAAAATAGGCTTCAATATGAAACTCCCTCTATAACTTTCCATACCTCAATAACTTAATATTTAACAACATAGGTGCAATTGACATGTTTGTCTTCTGCTATGCACAGAAGAGCTAACAGAACTTGGATTAAATGACACAGCTCATCAAGGTGAAGGACTCAGTTTGGAAAGAGATTTAGTCAGCCAGATGACAGCAACACAGGAAAAATCACAGGAGGACCTCCCAACAATAAATAATAGCGTTTCTAAAGAAATATGGTTAGATTTTGAAGACTTCTGTGTATGCTTTCAGTAAGTATGAACTTTTTGTGTGTATTAAATGTGGTGAATATATAAGCCATTAATTTTTAGCTATCATTTAAAGGGATTAAACCAATATTACTCTGGCATTGATATAATAGCAAGAGAAACTGTTAGAAAGAAAGATCGATGAGTTGACTATCCACATAGAACATCAATAGCCGAAACTCAGGCCAGTTTCAGGCCATCATCAGAGACTTACTTATTGATTAAGATGAAGACTGTTTATTCACTAAGAGAGATCATTTGTGTCCCTTTAAGACAACTAATTCAATACAGTTGTTATGATTTTTTTCCCAGCTTTATTGACGTATAATTGGTAAATAAAATTTTAAGATATTTAAAATGTACATGGTGATGAATTGATATAAACTCTTCCCATTGAGTTAACACATCCAACACCTCACACATTTACCAATTTGGGGGGACAGGGTGGGAACATTGAAGTTCTACTCTCTTAGCAAATTTCAGTAACACAATCCAGTATTATCAAGTTTAGTCACCCTATGGGATGCCTGCGTGGCTCAGTCGGTTAAGCGTCTGACTTGGTTTTGGCTCAGGTCATGATCTCACAGTTTTGTGAAATTGAGCCTAGTATCGGGCTCTGTGCAGGCAGTATAGAGCCTGCTTGGGATTCCCTCTCTCCCCTTCTCTGTTTCCCTTTCCCACTTGCGCTGTCTCTGTCTTTCTCAAAATAAAGAAATAGAAGCTTAAGGTTTTTGTTCTTTTTTTTTTTTTTTTTTTTTTTTTAAGTTTAGTCACCATGTTATACATTAGATCCTCGGACCTTATTCATCTTATAAGTGAATGTTTGTATCCATTTACCAACCTCTTTCTATTTTCTACACCCACCCCTGTAATTATTTGATCCTACGATCCTAATGTGTTGGACTAGTCTGTTGCATATGATGGCAGTAACCTGTTATAAATAATGTTTTCCAGGAATATATATATTTTTCACAAACCAAGTTCATATTGCCTTAACTTTCAAAAAACAGAATTCAAGGTAAATATATTATTATCTCCTTTCCTTCTCATATGTAAGTTTGTGATTAAATCATGCTAGTGAGAAACACCTTCAAATCTATCAAGCATTTCTAAAATTATATTAACAAAATCAATTCTTAGAGTCTTCTACTAATCTCTTATGCAGACAATAAGCAAAATTCTGCTGCTCATATATCCAAGTATGAGTCATCTGATTATGTTCAGTCCTGAGCTGTGTTATTATGTGAATTCACATTGAAAGTGCTTGATTTGTGAATAAATGAATCACAAATAAATTCGCTATATTTGATTTAAATTGTTTATTGAAATACATACTATTCCTAAAACAAAAGCACATTTTTACTATCATTTCTGCTGTTTTTGCCCATGTTCTTCCCTCTACCTGGAGTTCATTCTCCATCTTTATTGCCTTCATCAGGCTAATGCTAGAAGTCTTTCAGAACAGCATGAATGTCCTTGACCCTGTGAGACCTCCTTCCCTGGCCACAGAGTCTAAGTCAAGTACCCTGACTGCATGCACTCTGTGTAGCCTATGCTTACCGTTCTCCATCCCAACTGCCTCATTGTTTTTCTCTGTGGCCCTCCACCTACCCACCCATTTGATGTCAACATCTTAAGGAGAAAGACTCTGTCCTTTTGTTTACTATTATAATATTGGTCCTAGCATGAGGTAGGAACTCAACAACAAAAAAATATTGAATGAATTAATTAACAAATCTCACATGGAGTGGAATTTTGGGGAAAACTATGAAGCATATTCTGGGAAATTAAATTTAACTGAAACTCTTATGTTGCTTGTATGGGGCCGTTCAAGCCCCCTGCAATAATGCCACATCTCCAGGAGCGGTACACACAGTTGGGGGAAGAAAGAAGTCTCGGAGATGGCTTTTCTCATTGCATTTGTACTAGATGAGAATGCCAGCAGAGAAAACCTTTTTTAGCATTTTTCAGGAGGTGCTTTGCAGCTGGTTGTCTGCTCTGAAAGCAAGAATCAAGTCTGTGGTGGTGCCTGTGGGGGAAGGTCGTGGGAGAACTGGTCAACCTAGCTCTGGAGTTTTTCTATGAAAATACCCAGAGGAATGCTTTGACTTTATGAAAATAACATAACTGCTAATTGGGAATAAGTGGCCCCAGAGATGTGAGAATAACATACAGTTTACAGGCACTTCGCTGTATCTCCACATTCACTGTTGGCAATAATGAAATGAAAGTCATTGATAGGTGCCTACTCTGTTGCCGGCCCTGAACTAGGTTTTTTATTGCATTAGCTCCCCATAGCAAACCCTATGAAAGGACTATTATTATCATCATTTTTCAGGTAAGGAAACTGAGGCAGGTTAAGGCTGAGTAAATTGCCCAAGACCACCACACTGGTAAGTGGCACAAGCATCAGGAGAATAAGGTTTGCCTGATGTGAAGCCTGGGACTTTGTCACGAGTACGCCTCTCTCGCGAAGTACACCGGGTTGGTAGCCTGGAGCCAGACTGCCTGGCTTCGAATCCAGGTTTCATTGGAGTGGGACCCTGACTAAGTTAAGTCCACTTTGCCTCAGTTTTCTTTCCTCTAAAATGATTGCAGTAAGAGCCCATTATCCTAGCATTGGGAAAATAATTGAGAGGATGTATGTAAAACACTTAGAAGAATGCCTACTAAAGGCAAGTGTAAGCAACGTTGCTGTCACTCCTGTCACTAAAGGCACTTTGGTTACGAGTTTTTGTTATACACCACCCTCCTAGGACACATGTGTATCTGTGCAGTAAAATGGCCAACTGATTTTACAAACTGGTGGTAAATATAGATTTTTTTCTCCCTTCCCAAGTCCCAGCTGGGCAAAATAAGATGATAGCAGTTCCTACGAGTCCCTTTATTCCCCCGATTTGTTTTTTACATCAATGATATGAAAAAAACAACAGCTTTTTCTTGGAGGGCATTGGAATTCAAACTTAACAGCCATTAGGATGGCATGGGAGGATGGATTGGTTGTGGGCTCAGGCCGGGCATTCCTGATTTTAGTGGCCATAGGTGATTTTAGTGGCTGAGCCTGAGGCCTCTCCCAGCACATTCCATGGATGTCCCATCAGTGTTCAGTGTGTAGGTGGGATAGGTGCTCCCAAGGTGCCCGGTGCTGACACCAGTGCAGAGTTCCTCTGGGTGGCCTCCATGCCCATCCTGTCCCCAAATTCGCAGGCCCTCAAAAATGACAGCAAATGAGCTCTTTGCAGGAACTCTTCCTCTGGCACGCACACTGGGCTGGCAAATCCAAGCTTCTTTCATGATTTTGGATAGTGAATATTTGAAACAACTGTCTTTATCGCCAACATGTCGCAGCTAAAAGGAAACAAACAAAATAGATGTCAAATGCTTACTATTGAAAGATACTGAGGGAAACGATCTTTTAAAACCTAGTTACACTGTATCAAGCGTTTCCAGAAATGCTTGTCATTCGATTGAGTAACAAGCCTGCAGTTTTTACAGTATCACTAGAGATTTTTCTTTCATATTTTAATTGTTTTTATATTGTAAAATACTATGAAAGCTTTTAATGTATAATAACATTAAGTTAATTTAACACACTTACCATATGCCATCAATCAAAATTATGTGGAAGCACCAAGAATTTGAGAGGCAACAGAAGTGCTACAGTCTCAAAGACCAACCTTGGAGTTGATACATAGATAGACCTACTTTTGAACTTCAGCTCTGAACTTGCAAGCTCTGTGACGTTTGGAAAGTTACTTACTCTCTTTGTGTTTCAGTTTCTTCATCCATGATTATGGATATTAATAGTGCCCCTATAGGATGGATTGAGATCATGTGCATGTAACCCTTCCGTGGCTGTCCTTTAAGGGAAGTTCTGGTTTTACTCAGTACTCTCTTGCATCGTCAAAGCGAAAATCCAGTCTGGTTCATTAGTGTGCGTTGGCTATATTTCTAGAGATCTTGTAAACAAAAGGAAGAAAGGGTTTATATCACATGCCATCCTATAAAATACCTTGATACATCCCCATTAGACATTTCCATTCTTTGCCACAGTTACTTTGTGTCCTGTCTATTTATCAGAGATCTGTATTTTCTGAGTATTGCCCAGCCTCAAGCCCAGTCTCCTCCATTTGTTATTTCTGAAACAAGCATATCCCTTTTCTTCACTCGTGGAGAAGAGCTTTGACTCTCTCTGATAGGGAGCCAAACTCACACAGGTCCTGTAGACCCAGCTTCTATAGACTATTGCCAGCATTTACTCAGTGTGATTTTCTTCCAATCATTAAAGCTGTAAAGTACTTACTGTGGTGTCTAGAGCACAGTAGCTTCTCTATAAATGTTAGGTAGAATTATTAGAAATGTGAAATACGGCATTAGTTGACTAATATTAAATTCAATGATTTGTCTGATTTCTCGCAGTTCTCAGATGAACGCGTGTCCTACTATCTGTTTGTGGATAGTCTGAAACCCATTGAACTGCTGGTTTGCTTTTCTGCACTGGTACGATGGGGAGAATCTGGAGGTAAGAGGGCTTTGAGAAAATTATAGTCTTAAATCCCAGCTCACTTTCATTCAGTCCAGGGGAAATACAAGATTTGGGGGCTCTGGATGAAGGAAACTATTTCCTCTCCAGAGTCTGCAAGAGAGTCACCCTCACACCGCCTCCTAGGATGGTCTTCCTCCTCAGACGTCATGGGTTATGCTCACTCTTACCACCTGCTCCTCTCCTTGTTGCGGTCGCATGTTCACCTCTTCAGCATGACTAGCCACTCTGTTTTTCTTTCCACCTTTGCATGTCACCATTCTTGAGTCTTTCAACATCTGTTGAAAAACATGCACTCTTCCTTTGATTTGACAATTCTGAAGATCTTTTCCTCCGTCCCACCCTGGCCTTTGTTTTCATGATTACACTTTAGAACTTACCTGCCAGTAACTATATCATCTCAAGCATCCCCATTTCAAGCTCTGACTACACACCTGACTCTCCAGTCCACTTTCTCTAGAACCCTTGCTTCTACAATCCTTTGACTCCACTGGGACTGCCATCCGTTGACCCTCCCACTTTTCCCTATTAATCTGTCTCCTCGTGTCCTTATTTCTCTCATCCCCCAGTTTCCATGGCCTGTTGTTGTAATTGTAGCCTTGGACATAACCTCAGCGTGATTGCTCATCTTTACCCCCTCAGCTTACTGTCTTGGCAAAATCCCAATACTGGTTGAATTCAGCCAATGAGCTCTGTATCTTATGTGTGGTGCATCAGAGCACTGATGAATGTGCACCGATTGGATGTGACTGGAGAAAAAATAACCCTATCAGCTAGCCCCACTTTCAACTGAGGGCCACGGATTTCAAAATGGCCCCCTAAACACTGCCAACGCTTCCCTGGTTCATGCATTCCTCACTCTCATCCTCCTGGACGACTATCTCAAACCTTCAGATCTTCTAACAGCTGCTCTCATCCTTGTGTATTTTCAGCTGATGACCTTGCTGCTATTTTCACTGGAGAGAGAGAAAAAATCAGGAATGACCCACTTCATCTTTCCCATAATGAATTCTCCCCAGTTCTAGTCACCTTCCCTCCTGCTCATGGATGGACTGTTCTTGCTTCTGTCTGAAGCCAGCTCTTTGCACATGTGCATATATGCACAAAACATCATTCTTCAATTCTTTGTTCTGTTTGTTAAAGTTAAATCTGTTTATTTCAAAACAGATTAAGAAACAGCATCCCCCACCCCCATCAATCTCATTACCTATGAGGTTTTTAAAAATATTTATTTATTTACTTTTGAGAGAAAGAGAGAGAGAGGAGAGGAGGGGCAGAGAGAGGGGGGAGGAGAAAATCCCAAGCAGGCCCCACATGGGGCTCAATCTCACGAACTGTGAGATCATGACCTGAGCATAAATCAAGAGTTGGATGCTTAACCAACTGAGCCACCCAGGTGCCCCAACTATGGTTTGTTTTTAATCATACCTGTAGTTTTATTTTCAAGATAAATTTGGCTAAGCTGATCACACTTTCCATTTTAAGGAAAATATGCATAATTGAAAGTTTTCCTGATTTTGATGAATAAAATTCAAAATACTACCTCCTATCTCAAATGAATAAATGTTTTTACTGGATTACCAAGATCAATCCTACTAATTCTATGTAATCCATGAAAAGCTATGGCTTTTATAGAAAAATAAAAGCCTAAACAGCAAAATCAAAGCATCTCTAATTCAAATTTATAATACCTGGCACTGTGGAGGTTCAATAAAAATTTGCTGAATGTTGGATATTAAATGTTCTGCCAACTTTGATGGCAGGCCTATGATTTTCTACCCAGGTATACCCAGCGGTTAGAACAGGGTCTAGTGTGTATCAGTGGGCAATAAATACTTGTTGAATATTTCCAAACTTCATTGGTATAAGCTTAGTATATCTATTAAGTAAGAGCTCCTAAGCCATACCATGTCCTAAAACATTGAAATTCTATGTGTGTAGAGGTGTTTCAAGTCATGTTGTTCTCTTATATCCTCAGTTTGAGTATTATCGGGAAATAGGGTAAAAATATAGGGTAATATAAGTTCTGGAGATGTAATATACAGTAGGGTGACTATAGTTAATGATATTATATTATATATTTGAAAGTTGCTAAGAGAGAATCTTAAAGGTTCTCATTACAAGAAAAAAAACTGTAATTGTGTGGGGTAATGGATGTTAACTAAATTTTCATGATAACCATTTCACAATATATACATGTATCAAATCATTATGCTGTACATCTAAAACTAATACAATGTTGTGTGTCAAGTTTGTTTCAGTTAATTAAATTAAATGAAATTAAATTTTTTAATTTAAGAAGTGTTTTGGCCTTAGCTACCCATGAAGAATGCCTGATATTCTTTATTCATTTTCAGAGGAACGCTAAATGCTAAAATTAAATTTTTGTTACTGATTTGCTATTTCTACACACAATTAAAGCTAAGAATCCAAAGTAAAAACATAAGCAATAGGATATTTAGACTTCGCTTGACCCCTATCTTAGGAGAACCTCTTAATTTCCCAGATATGTTTCCTCCACCTTTAAAATTGCACCCAGAGGGATATTGTGATTTCTGCCACAGATCATAAGGTAATCAAAGTGATGGGGATGATTCTGAGGAGGAAAATGGGACAGAGAGGAAAACCTGAATCCCACTTCATATTATTTCCAGTAATTATCTCCCCAGAGTAATTTCTCTGGGTTTTATGAATATTTTCAGAACACCTCTAATTCCTGATATTGTTAGTGTCATTACTAGGGTCGTGAAGTGAAGGCCAGCTATACTCTCACAGTCAAATTTTCGTATTTTTCCCTTCCTTAGCTTTAACAAAAGACAGCCCCCACGTAGGGCCTGGACTGCTTACAGCGGAATCCCTTTCCTGGAAATCTCTGAGGCCACGAGATCTTGTTTTGACGATTCGTACGTATGCCACCAAGGCTGCGGTGGTCCGGCTGCCTGTTGGGTATGGAGTAACTTCATTTTTCCCACATGAAGAACTTTTTGAAGCCTTGTAAGCTACTGGCTACCTGATAATTAAACAATATGGGATATAGGATATGGTTTCTGAAAGTGATTTCGTATGAAACAGATCTATCATTATGATTCTTGCGAAAAATAACTCCACGAGCAAATATATTAAAGAAATGCTGTTCACCGAATCTCCATTTGGAAGACCCATAATTGTCAAAGATTAACAATTTCTTTAGTAAAGAATAGGGTTTAAATCAGCATTTCTTAAAATCAATGTATCAAACAATCCTTTTTGTTTTCTTCAGAATCTTACATGCCTTGGCAAGAACCATGATTTTATTTAAAAACAGACTTTTTTCCCTATCAGTCTATAGTTTTACCTTGTGTTTAATATTACCTATAGCTTTATTTTTAATTAAAATAAACTTGGCTCGGCAGATTATATTTTCCATTTTAAATAAAATATGCATAATCGAAAAGTTTTCTTGATTTTGATGAATAAAATTCAAAATATTACCTCATATTTCAGACGAAATGAATATTTGTACTGTATTTCCTAAGATCAATCATGTTAATTCTATGTGGTCAATGAAAAGTGATGGCCCTTATGAAAAAAAGCAAAGCCTAAACAACAAAATCAAATGCTAAAATAATGTATGGCAAGCATCCAATCTTCTCAGGAAATAATAAATTTTTTTTATTTTATTTTATTTTATTTTTTTAACGTTTATTTATTTTTGAGACAGAGAGAGACAGAGCATGAACGGGGGAGGGTCAGAGAGAGGGAGACACAGAATCTGAAACAGGCTCCAGGCTCTGAGCTGTCAGCACAGAGCCCGACGCGGGGCTGGAACTCACGGACCGCGAGGTCGTGACCTGAGCCGAAGTCGGCAGCTTAACCGACTGAGCCACCCAGGTGCCCCAGGAAATAATAAATTTTAAAACTTCAACATTTCTCACATCCTACCCTGAAAACCCTGGCATAGAGAGGTTCTCCCAGAAGTCATTACTCTGAGTGCTAATCCATTAAGACAACCAAGAACAGGAAATTAATAAAGAACCTCCTTATATATATCTGGGTGTTTCCCTGCAGGGCCTAAACTATCAACATGTATGTTTTGAACACGCTCTAAGTGCTCAACAATGGGGGGAATGAGTGTCCCTGCTCTCGGTGACACCACAACCCTGGTAGGAAAGACACAAACAACACACATAAAATTATGCATCTGTGGGAAAGTGACTATGAAATCTACAAAGCCCTATACCACTGTGAATTATTCTTGTTAGTGAAAAATCAGGAGTCCTTTGCACTGGGACTGCAGCGTATGGGAGTTTCCTCCAGCATGTCCAAGTTCCTCATTTAGCGTAACTATGTTTTATGTGACTAATGAAACATAGATTCCATGATCTCTGATGATTCTTTCAGAGTGAATATCCAAAAGTCTTTATCCCACCAGAGTTAAAGAATTCTACTCTCAGTAATGTCTGACTTCATTTGAGCACAAGCTGTCATCAAACAGCCAGCAGAGTCAAGGACTACAACGGGAACCCCTGGGTCATCATATATTGTCTATTCTCTTTAGGAGACATATGCTTCTCTTCACCGCATACTCTTCCGTGGGGCATTCCATACACATCTGCAGCATGGTGACTTTTGTCATTGGGGACGAAGATGCCGTGCTACCCAACTTTGAGCCGGTAAACTTTAAGCACTTGTGATTTTTTTGGTGCCTTATTTTCAAAGAGTTTGAACTAAATCATAGGCCTATTTTTTGTAATTCAACTTACCCATGTTTTACCTTTTAAAACTGTTAAGTATATTCTGCAAGAAATTCTCCAAAATGACACGTACAATAAATAGCCTACACTCTGCAGGAGTGCAAAATAATTTTAGTTTTTCTCCGACAACTGCATTCACTTCTGCTCTGTGGAATCCCCTTTCACCTCTATTAACATCACAGGTAGATCCCATAGCATACTGGTCCTTTGGAATGTATAGAGGATCAGTAAAGTCCTTTCCATTACAGCTTGAAATTCTGGTATCATTGACTCCTTTTACCCCTTCCTCAGCCTAAGAGATTTGGAGCATTTGTCTCTGGGATTCAGGGAAAGAGGATCCATGGAGAGTCCTGTCACTCTTGTTCATCTCCTCTTTTCTTGGCCTCTTCTTAGTTTCTCTTACACCGCTGTTCTGACGGTGTCTGAAAGAAGAAACGAGGTAAATGCAACCGGCCACTCCCCTGAGGTCCTGTCTCAGTTTTAGATGTCCTCTAAAAGGCATCCCATTTAGATATGTGGGCCTCTGCTTTGGGGGGACCAATTTGCATGGGGCATTCTCACTGCATAATTCAGTTTTACACCATCCCCCCATCCCATCTCCATGTAGCACAGCCTCTTATTAGGGAGGCGAGATCCTCTCAGCCAGTCGATAACTCTCTTGGCGAAGGTAGCATCAAGATGATTCAGAAGCAGCTCTTTTGTGCTAATGTTGCTGTGGCCCAGACAGGCTCAGTCACGGATTCTTGCCTCTCTAGGCAGAGATTGTGCAGGATTCCCCTGACGGCCTCCTCTCTGCTGTGCTGTCTCTCTCCAGTCCTCTCCCTCCTGTGCAGTAGAAGAAAGATCAGCAAGCCCACCTTATAAGTACATGTCTTCTATTCCCTTAATTATGTTTATCCTGCTTTTTTAAATTATTTTTTTCATCTTTGTTTTCTTTTCTTAAAAAACAATTCTGCACTAGGTAGTATGGATTATCCAGTCTGTTTTTTTTTTTTTTTTTTCTTTAGGTGACTGGACTTCGTAGGTGTCTAGTTATTTTGATCTGTGAACTCATCTTTCCCTGGGGTTATAAATTCCTCCATCTTGTAAAACCTACTGGGGCTTAAAGTCGGGCCCTATTATTCTTCAGTTCGAATGAGGAAGCAAGAAGCGATAGACCAGTCCAAGAGCAGAAAGATTCAAGCTGCTCAGAGCCGTATGTGATCACTCCCAGTGCTGCCTCTTGACCAGACAACTTTTCTGGTCCTGGTTTCACTTGAGGGGGAAATACCATTGAGAAGAGGCTTTCTGTAGGCTTTGGGAGGTTGGGGAGAAGGTAATAGGATAGTAAATGCGTTAAGGGGGCGAGTGGGTTGTGTCTGTCTTCATCAGTTCGCCCCACGCAGCGAATTGGTACCGTCCCGGTATAGCTGCGGGCCCATTCCTCAAAACTTCTGCAGGGAACCATGGGGCATGATGGCAGCATGGTACTCCCTAGGAAAGGGGGCAAAAGTGGACCTCACAAATTTTGTTCCCACTTCACCCCCTCCGTGCTGTCTCAAAGCACCCTCTACTCGGGGCAGCTCCTCCCCTACTACCCACCACATACCAATCAAGACAATCTGCAAATGCCTTAGGTTTCTCTTTCTCTCTCTCCCTCTCCCCCCCATTCCCCACTCTTTGGTTTTGACCTACAGTTTTGCAATTTGACATCCAATTCCTTTTTTTTTTTTTTTTCACCAGCCTTATTGAGGCAAAACGGTCAAGCAAAATTGTAAGGTATATAAACTCTACATGCTGGTGATTTTGTATACATAAATATTGTGAAAGGATCCCCATCATCTAGTTAATTAACACAACCATCACCTCACCTCACGTACTTATCTTTTTTTTTTTTTTGTTTGTGACAACATTCAAGTTCTAACAAATATCAATTCTGCAATATGGTGCTATCAACTATAGTCACTATGGTCTACATTTAGATAGATCTTCAGACCTTGTTCATATTATAGTTGAAGGTGTGTACCCTTTTGCTAATCTCTCCCAGCTTACCCCCTTATCTTTTTAATCTTCATCACTATCTCCCTGAACTCTTCTCTGCCCATTGGTTCTCCAATCCCACACAATTTTGTCGAACTAATTCCTAGACACCTTCAGAACTAAATACGGGTATTAATACCATGGAGAAATGTCCCCTGGCTCCCAATGTGAGGTAGGTGTTATTCCTATGTGTTCCCACTACAGCAGGAATCATATCCCTTGTTTTATATCTTTGAGATCACAGCCCCTAGCAAAATGCCTTGAGCAAGTAAGCCCTTCACAAATAACTGTTGAATCAACCATAGAGAAGAGGTTTAATATATTAACAGAAACTAAATTTTTGTAAGCTTAATTACACTTAAGTAAAAAAACAAAAACAAAAACAAACAAAAAAAAAAAGTGAGGCTGTCTGCTTTGCTTTCCCTTCACAGGAGAGCTACCGATTCACAGAGCAGTCTCTAATAATTTTGAAAGCTGTTGGAAATGTGATTGCTAGTTTCAAAGATAAGGCTAAACTTCCTGTGGCTCTGAAGGATTTACAAACAGCTCACTACCCTATTCCCCTCCACAATAAAGAACTAACAGCACAACACTTCAGGGTAAGTATGTTCAAGTTATGATGTTCCTAGAAGGATACTTTCTGTTTGAAAAAGATATATCTTATATTAGGTGATCCTCCAAATTTAGCCTTTAAAAAGATTTACATGTATTTCAAAGAGGAAGAGAGAGAACTTGCAAGTTTTCTAAAGTGGTATCTAAGAAAAAGGGAGGGAAAGAGTGTCTTCCTTTATTTTCCATAGAGAGAATTAAGCCTGCTTTTGTTATTTGTATTTGCCCTTACGGTACCTTGTATTCTATCTGGGCAACTCTACTTGGGACACAACACTCCCAAAGGAGAACTGCTCACCTGGGGCATGGGTAACCTACAAGACATACCTGCTGTAATTTACTCTTGAACCAGTATGATTGCCTCCCTTCAGTGAACTCTGTCATCCACTCTTGAAGGTGATGGCTCTAAATGGCTTAAAGTGGTATCCACAAGCTCTGAAAATAAGCAAATGATTAAATCATCATATGACAAGAAACCTATGGTCTCCACTGCTACAATCAGCCCTAAGGCTGTAGTTGGTATGCAACATCTCTCTTCTACCACTCATTCTAGATTTCCCATTCTTCCAGCCAAAGCCTCAGCTGTCCTAGTTGCCTGGTAGGTAACCTAGACCTTCAATCCTGAAGGGTACAGGACCTTGATTGCCTTACTCTTTTCAGGCTGTGACTAATCATTCACTGTGGAAGCACCAAGATGTATCACGACAGGGATGCCTGGGTGGCTCAGTCAGTTAAAGCTGCCAACTTCGTCTCAGGTCGTGATCTCACGGTTCATGAGTTCTAGCCCTGCATCAGGCTCTGTGCTGACAGCTCAGAGCCTGGAGCCTGCTTGGGATTCTGTGTCTCCCTCTCTCTCTGCCCCACCCCAGCTCGTACTCCATCTCTCAAAAATGAGTACACATTAAAAAATTTAAAAAAAAAGTATCAAGACAAATTCAGACATAATTCTTCCTGTCCTCATTATGCAGCAGAAACCCTAGTACTTCATGACAATCTGGGTAAATTCTTCCTCCACCCCATTATATTAGTTCCTTTTCCCCTATTTGTATATCAGGATGAGGAGCACAAAGCAAGAAAGCGTGTATCATGATTTAGGTTTATTGCAAATCATACCATGTTCCCTGATGGAAACATTCCCTGCCATCCATCCCTCGGAATTAGGTTCTCCAATTTAGCAAACTACCTGTTGGGACAGAGAACATTAATAATTGCAAATGGGCCACTGGAAATAATGGTGAGAGAGGCCAATCCTACTTCCAATTTTGAATCCCAGGCCTGCATATGTTAGCTTTTACAGATATAGCACTATGTTAGTCTTTGGTCCTGCTCATCTATACCATGCCCTGGAGGATACTGTGTCAGTTCTGCAAGGTATCATCTCCAGGCTGGCTTCTTAGCTGAGGCTTTTATATGCCATTCCACTTTACCAGGAATCTTATCCACTCTTCCTATGGTATATATTAGGGCATTGAGTCCCAGACATTTCTCAGTGGTTAACTCTTCTCTGTAAAATGCGACCCTTGGTCCAAGGGGATGTTAGGCTGGATCCAATGCTTGTAAATCAGATTTTCTGTAATTTCCCTTGGTTAATGGTGCTGACAGAGGCACCAAGGAAAGACAAAGCAAACTCATCATTGAAGTAGGTGTCAATTCTAGTAAGGACAATCACTACCCTTGACAGAAGCCCACTGGAATAAACTTGCCACCAAGTGGCTGACTGGAATCCCCAGAGGATGATACCACATTAAAGTTTCTGCTACCAGCAGGTTAGACAGCTAAGCATGGGTGAAAAAGAGCTCAAACTATTGGAACCATTCATAGTTCCTATCCCTGCCATCAATATTACTCATTCATGAGCCTGTTGTTGCTAGGTCAGATCTGATATGTAAGGAAACTTTGTGCATGCATCGTTTACACATCTTGATAATGAAACATTTTTATATTTTTAAAAAAACGTTTCTTTTTTTTTTTCTTTTTAATGTTTATTTATTTTTGAGAGACAGAGCACGAGTGGAGGAGGGGCAGAGAGAGAGGGAGACACAGATTCCGAAGCAGGCTCCAGGCTCTGAGCTGTCAGCACAGAGCCCGACACGGGGCTTGAACTCATGAACCATGGGATCATGATATTACATAGTTAATGTGACATTGTTTTCAAAGAGCCATGTCCCATAAATCAATAGATTCAAAATTTGTCTACCATAAACAATTCCAGATAGATCAGGTACAGCATTCTGTAAGTGTCCCATAGATAAGGACTCTCTCACTAGAAAATAATATCAGTGTATTACTTGATAGGTCTTTCATTAGCATGTTTAAGACAGAAATGGGCCAGGTCATCTGTATTTCCGTGGGATGCTCACATCTCCTACAGTTCCTTCTCTTTCTTTAGATCCCTATCAAAGTTTATGGCCTTCTAAGCCCTCAGTACATGCAATGGAATAATATTCCCCAAAGCAGAATGTTCTAGCACCAACTCCAGAGAGGACCATCAAGTACTGGCCTCTTTCTTTGTTGCAGGTTCTTATCCTTTACCTTACTGGGGATGTCTCAGGAAGTCTCATCCTCTGGATCCCTAAATCTCCACTGATGTAGTGGATCCATGAATTTGTGCAGTGTTTATTCTCCACTCTCTAGCATGCCTGTGTCTTAATCAGGAAGTCACAATAATGGCCCCTTTCTGCCCACAGGTAGCACAGAGTAATATCCTGTAGAACTCCCAACATGATCAGAGACTCTGCTCGCTCAAACGTAACAGAGAGGAGGAGTATTAGCATAACTGTGTATTTTTCTTATTTTTACATCACATGTTGAAATATTTAGGACATTTTATTAGCATATCACAGAAAACACATCTAACTCATTTAAGTCATAACAAGTAGTGGGATGTGTTAATTTATGAAAAAGATACAGGGAAATCTTCTTGATAGGAATGACTCAGTGAGGAACTTCAAAGAGGGGATAGACAGCCCTTACAACTTACCTTCTTCATTTTGTTTTCTCTTATCCACATGGTGTCTCTATCCCTAAGTGCATATCCTGGAAAAACTGGCTCCTGATTTATATCACTTTTCCATATGAGACCAGTTTAGAATGTCTTCATCCTGATTTCAAATTAGTCAGCCAGAGTAACACTGATTTGCTTAGCTTGGGTTAGACGATTGCCTGCAGGCTTGCCCACCATTGTCAGCTAATGGGGCAGCTGCAAACACAGATTGTAACATCAGGTCCCTGTCTCTCAATATATGGGGAGGGGTGAGGCGTGGTCAGAAAATATAGACGAAGCAGGAAGTACAATAGTCATATGCCTTTGAAGGGCACTGTGTTTCACCAATTCAAAGATGTACGTTTCTTTTCACACTTCAACATCGGGAGGAAATCACAGTGTGTCTTATAATTGGTGGTTCCTTACAATCACTGCTGGCCAGGTGGCTTTCAGAATTCTCCGCATACACATGGACTTGTTCACAAGGGTTCATATTGTCACCACTTCGGAAGAAATGTGTGTATTGTTTGACAAAAGCCTGATCCTTGGGGGAAGAGAATTAAATGATATTATTGAGCCTCTCAAAGAAACATGAAAGGAGAAAGATTTTCTCCACACCAGACTGAGCCCCCCCCAGGGCACAGGGAAAGAGAGAGAGGGAGGGGAGTACCTCAATAAAAGCCACCTTAAACAGTGCCCCAGGTGTATTATATAATCCACCAAGCACATTACTCCCTACGGACAAATAAATAGCTAAAAGTAAGGCAGCAAAAATCTGCTGGGGCTTGCTTATTATTCTTAGTGGCATGACTGGATAAATGGAATCCCTCAGTATATCAAGATAAAAGCAACGAACAATACAAAATCATGTAGGAAAACACAAACGTTAAGTACTTTCAAAAAGTGATTTACAAGAGTTTGAATATGAATGTCTTCAGAATACTTAACCAACTTATGTAGATTATTTCGTTTTTTCATGTATGTTTAAGTGTGATATATGATGAAAAAGCTCTGTGTAAGTAAATCTAAAGAAGCTTTTTCAATAAGAAGTAAATACTCTTAGATAGACATAAGAAAGTGATAAAAATTCTAAACAGCATGTTTTCTTCTTTGGTAGCACATGAAACCATAGTGTGCCTTATAGCAAATGGTGTTATAGAACCAATGAAATATTGTATTTAACTTGCTGAAAAACAAGGGCCATATTTTTCATCTTACACTCTATCTCTTCAACCTGTTATATTTTGATTGAGCATACATTATAAACATTGTTGTAGTGATTAAGTTTTATGAAATTAGAAACAGTCAGATGAGGGACACCTGGCTGGCTCAGTCAGTGGAGCATGTGACTCTTGATCTCAGGGTAAGGGTTCAAGCTCCACATTGGGTATAGAGATTACTTTAAAAAAATTTTAAGAAAATGAAATAGATGATACATAATTTTGAGCTCTTACTGAGTGAATGACATTTGGAAGTCTTCTGTTATAGTGTACTTTTGAAAAAATATGTATTTTTTATTTTTAGAGTATCTAAAGTTCTTTAGAGCCTCTCTGGCTAGGTCATAGCATTTTCTTGGCTTAAAAAAAAATGTACTAATGTATTTTATCTTTTTCAGGTTTTTCATATTTCTTTATGGCGCTTAATGAAAAAAACTCAACTAACAAAACCTCCTCCCAATTTTAAGTTTGCCTTTCGTGCTTTGGTTCTGGATTTAGAGTTACTTGATTCCTCCATGGAAGAGGCCTCTTTAGGTACTGAATAATTTTAGATATTTGTTTGACAAAAGAATTTCTAGCCTTATATAAGATGAATGATTTGAGAAAAGCACCAAGTTTTTGTGACGTGGGCAGACTGTCTATACTGACAGGCAGAGAATTTAAGCCATGCTCTGGGAAGCCCATGGGCCCCAAGGAGCTGCCATGTGTCCCCAAGCTCACAGCCTCAACCCTCCTTTCCTGGCTCCCCCCATGCAATTTTAACACTTCCTTTAAATTTTGAAAGAAACCTCTCACTGCTTCCACAGAAGAATGAACGGTGAGTGGCTCACTCAGGTGTCAGTATTTAGTGTTTTTCTTCTCCAGAAACTTTACATTCTAAGAAAGGACAATGTGCAGAGCACAGTATTAAATATGAAGACAAACTTCTCATTGTGGCACTTTCTATGCCAGGGGACTTTAGCAGTTAAAGGCACGGAAAATTTGGGATGGGATTAAATCTAACCCTCAGTCCAGAGTTTGTTTTTCTCTTGACCAGTGGAATGGGTAGACGTGAAATATTCTGTACCCATAAGTGATAAAGAATATTCTCCTGAGGACGTAGCAGCAGCGATTAAAATTCAAGCCATGTGGAGAGGGACTTATGTCAGATTACTTATGAAAGCTAGAACACCAGGTATAGTTTTTCTATCATTCATAAAATGAACTTGTGTATGCAAGAATGGATATTTGTGTGTTAATGAAAAGCATTTTGGAGTTCTCCTTCTTTATGACTTGGCTAATTCTTTTTAATTTTGTAAATACTGAAATACCTTGAGATCAGAATGCATGTCAGCTCATTCACTCTCTTGTTTCCAGAATTTGGCACCATGGCTGGCAGAGTAAGCACACCACAAATACGTGCTCAAAGAATGAATGAGTGCATGAATGATCAGCTATGCTTTCCCAGTCCGTTATGAGCTCTTTAAAACAGCTCTTTCTCTGTACATCTCCAATGCCTAGTAGAATGCTACTACAGCAGTCAGCTTCAACTAAGTCATGGATGTGTTTACATTTGCAGACCATTTTTCAAAGAAATAAATGAATGAATGAGTAAATGAATGAATTGGATGAAATAAGCTTTCCTGTATCCATGTGACATATACCTAGAAAGCGCAGAATGCATTTGAACTGTATTCTATTGAATCAGATTATTTACGTATATATAATAAACTATTTTTGTGAAAACATTTATTTAATTTTAACTTTTTATCAGCTTAAAATACAGCATTGCAGAGGTAAAAATCATATTTAACCATTTTTTTCTGCAATTTTTGTTGACACTCCCATGAGAAAAGTCTTACGCCCAATAGAATTAATTCTTTGAATATATTGAAACATTTTGTTATAAAGTGTCTCTATTTGAAGTATTTAATGAGAATGATCAAAATGTTCACATCAGCAGTGAAAACTGCAGATACACAAATAAACAAATAAACCACATTGTAGGGGCACCTGGGTGACTCAGTCGGTTAAGCGTCCAACTTTGGCTCAGGTCATGATCTCACAGTTTGTGGGTTCGAGCCCCATATGGGGCTCTGTGCTGACAGTGTGGAGACAGTGCTGAGGCTGTTTCGGATTCTCTGTCTCCCTCTCTCTCTCTCTGCCCCTTCCCTGCTCATGTGTGCAAACAGGCATAAATAAATAAAGAAACATTAAAAAAAACCCTACATTGTGTAGTTGTGTGATGAGAAAATATACTGTTGCTTGGTTTTGATATTATTCTATTAGAGAAAGTAAAGATAAAAGTATCAAATTAAACATATAGTAAAATATACATTTTGTTGTCCACATATGCTGTAAAAATTACATTCAAACAATGATTTTCTTTCTCTTTTTAGAGACAGAAACTTGAGCAATTTAATGTTTTAATCATATTTGCATTGCTTTCACTCAGTGGATGTTTATTGAATGACTTGGGCACACAGCACTGTTCTAAATTCTGACCTTATTCAAGTCCGTTAAACTGACAGAGTTTCTGCTTTGATGAATATTGTGTTCTAGTTGGGGTAGGCATACAATAGGAAAGTAACTATATTAAGACATCAATTTCAGATACTTTTAAGTACTATGAAGAAATTAGGATAATTTAGGGAAAAAGTCAGGTTCTGGCATGTTAAATTTGAGCCATTTACTATGGATTTCCATTTTTCTTGCCAAATCACCTACTTCTAAACCAATGTGGGTTATGGGATGGAGCTTTAGTGGGATCCCATTATCCACTGTTTATTTATTTATTTTTAGAAAAATGGTTGAATTATTTTTTTCTGACATAAGAGCTTTCATAAGGAACTTTTGGTGTGATAAAAGATCTCCTGATATAAAACTCTTTGATGAGAATCTTCAATTAGATCAAAGAACACTTCATGATTTTTACCCTAAAGATGAAGTGAAACAGCATAAAACAGTGAGCAGAGCTGTCGCTGAGGAAGTTTATAGGTTTATATTTTAAACATGATTTTGCTGCTAATAAATCCTATGGCTTTGGACAACACCTTATGAATTTCAACTTCTTTGTTGGTAAAAGGAGGGTTTTGAACAGGATGATCTTTCAGGCATCTTACAGCTTTTATTTTTTAATTATTTTAATTTTTAATTATTTTTAGACACAAAGGAAAATACCAGCGTTGCAGATATGCTTCAAAGAGTTTGGGCTATATTGGAGCTGAATATAGAACAGTATGCAATTTCTCTCTTAAGGTAAAGCGGTAAATGGATTTTCTTATTACAGAATCTTTGTGTCCTGTAAATTCCTATTCAAATGCGACTATGTTCAGTGAGTTCCCCTATTAACACACCACTGCTTCCAAATTTCCACAATATTTTGTCTGAAACATTTCTATGCTACTTACTATTTTTGGTTTGTCTCAATTATTCTTGACTAAATTCTAGGCAGAAAGCCTCTGCTCTCTTGAGCAAAGTTTCTTCAAGTCTTGTGGTGCTGAGATGATCAAGGTCAGAGTTGCTGGGGGAGGGGATTCCAGAAAACAATTACAATTGTCATTTGAAATGTCTGGAGGGCAACACTCTAAAAACACACGTAAACCAGAAGTAGACTGAGCCTTAGCTAAACTGTACTATAGCCACAAACTATATTTGAGAGACAAGATAATCTGAACAGAACTAAGAGAAATTATAAATTATATATATATATAATTTTATATATATATATAATTTATATATATATAATATTTATATATAATAAATATAGTGGGTTTGGGGCACCAGGGTGGCTCAGTCGATTAAGAGTCCACCTGTTGATTTTTGCTCAGGTCATGATCTCACATTTCATAAGATCGAGCCCTGTATCAGGCTCTGCACTGACAGTGCAGGGCCTGCATGGGATTCTCTCTTCCTCCCTTTCTCTACCCCTCTTCCTCCCTCTCCTTTCAAAATAAATAAATAAACTTAAAAAAAAATTATTGGTGGGTTTAACAGCAGGTTTGTCAGAACAGAAGAAGACATTGGTGAACTTGAACTTGGAGACAGATCAATAGAAAAGTATCCAAACTGAAGCATAGGGGAAAGTGAGTGGGAAATAAGAAAAGAGCACAAGGGACATGTGGAGTATGCTCAGAACGTCTGATACTGTAATTATAGCCCCAGAATGCAAAAAAGATGATGACTGAGGCCTTTCCCAAACAGGTAAAACACATCAACTCATGTTTTTGGGAGACTGCATGCAAACTCCATGCAGAAAGGATGCAAAGAAAAGCACACCTAGACTCACAGTAGTAAAACTCAAAAACAGAGGCCAAAAGAAAACCCTTCAAAGAGCCAGAAAAATAATGCGCATTAGCTTCAAAGGGCAATCAACAAATAGCTATATATAGGAGTAAATTTCATGACCTTAGCAATGAAAAATGTAGAAGGTGGGTAAAAGGTGTTAAAGAGTTCTAATGTTATAGCATTACTGTCGAAATGGTGTGAGTAATACTTTAGATGAAGCTCTAACAGGGGAAGGGATACATAGTATCCTTTCTAGCAATATGCTAATGAACCAACCAGTGATTTTAAGAAGAAATAAGATTAATCTCACAAATCTTCTGAAGAACAGAAAGGGAGGAAACATTAACCAATTCATAATCTTGATTTAAAAAATTCACCAAGGGCAGAATCAAAATGAAATTGCAAACCAATCACCCTCTTGAAATTGCCATCTAATCACCTTTTTGAGTAGGTGCAAAAATATGTAATAAAATATTAGCAAATGAACATTGGAATTAAATAAAAAAGGATAATACCTTATAATCAAGTGGGTCTCCTATTCCCAGACATATAATGGTGACTTAACATTAGAAAAGTTTTCATTTTAATTCATTGCATTAACAGGGAAAAGGAACAAATCATTTGGTCCTGCGGATAGGTTCCAAAAAAAACATGTGATAGGATTTAACACAAACTGAAAATTAATCTTTTTTTGTTTTTAGAAAACTTGGACTAGAGAAGTCTTTCACTAATATGTTATTGGTATCCAGTATTTTCAAAACTTACTACAAACATGACTAGTGGTAGAATTTTGACAGCTTTTTCTTAAGTTTAGAAAGAAATGAGACAAAAACTTCTGCCTGACTACTTCCATTCACGATAAACCTGGCATAATTCTGAGAAAGGCAAAATGGCAATAAAGCAAAATAAAAGTCATTGGTATTTGAAGGGAAAAAAATAAAACCACCACTGTTTACAGATGACATAATTGTATATGTAGGATGTTTTTTAAAATCTGCAGAAAAATTATTAGAATTAATGAAAGAATTAAGAAAAGTTGTCAGAGACAAGGTCGATATAAAATAACAATTAGATTTCTGTTTGTAAGTAAGAGACAAATAGAAAATTACATATGAAAATATATAAACATTTTGAATAACCTAAAGATAGTGAAACAAAATTGCACAGTGGACCAAATATCAAAATGTTAAACACAGAGGAAATCCAAATCTTTATAGTATTTGCCTCACCCTGAAAGTGAGTCACTCACCTCACCGTAATCCTGGCTCACAGATGCTGCCCATAGCTGATCATCCAGCTTGACTAACTCTTGGTCCAGAATGTGTTTTCTAAAAGGGCAACCCTTTTGCCTGAGACTCCAGCTGAGCGGACACAAAGAAAGAGCACAACCCTTCTTCTCTAACCTGCCTTTGCATTCTGGGGAAGATCTCTGGGCCAGAAATTATATATAGTTTCCATGTAAACGAAGTGTCAAAACTATGAGCTCCCCTGTTAGGGAGCTGGTGTATTTGAGGTGTAGGTGTCTTTGAAACATAGGCAGAACTATATCGGGGGGCCACTGTTCCTCTCCAGGTGCTCTTTCCACCATATCCAAGAGCATTTCTTAGAAATTCAGTGACAGGGAGCCTGGGTGGCGCAGTCGGTTAAGCGTCCGACTTCAGCCAGGTCACGATCTCGCGGTCTGTGAGTTCGACTGGGCTGATGGCTCGGAGCCTGGAGCCTGTTTCCGATTCTGTGTCTCCCTCTCTCTCTGCCCCTCCCCTGTTCATGCTCTGTCTCTCTCTGTCCCAAAAATAAATAAAAAAAAAAAAAAAAAAAAAGAAATTCAGTGACCATCCAATACAGGGGCCATGCTCTTTCAATAGTTTGAGTTCTAGACCCACATCTATTGGATGGATGAAACTGACATGGCTGACTGATCTTCAAATGTAAATAGGGGAGCATCCAAAGCTACCTCCTCACCCTAGCTGGATTCTCTTATTTGGTCAAAAGCCCATCTTTCAGCATAAGACCTATACTAACTGCAGCTCTACTAATTATCAGATGTGTACCCTGGGGTAAGTCTCTTATTCTTTCTAAAGTTAAAATTTTATTAATAATATTTAATATAAGGACATAACAATTTTAATATAAGGAAAACAATATGTACCTCCCAGTACTATTCCTTCATAAGGATGTAAAGATAAATTAAGGTAACACAGGAAAAGTACTTACCACAAGCTACAGATTGAGTCATTACAGAACATTAGCAATTGTAAATACTGCTTTATTATTACTACTGAATGGGAACTTTGAGGTCCTGCAGCCTAGCCTTAAATTCCCAGATCTTAAGGGGCAGAACTTCCCCAAGTGAACTTTGGGCAAGGCTCAGTTTATGGGTATAACTTTCTTTCTGTACTAGGATGCAAAGTTAAAATCTTTCAAGTCTTTTGGGAATATTTCTCTGGGTCAGTTCTCTGGGTCATTCAAGATATTCTATATAGTATATCAGGATTTTGATGGCCCTATATGCACTAGAATATCGTGAGGCTTATGAAAAAGTGTGAAATGTATGATGGGAATAGTAACTGGAATGCCTCTAAATCCTTCCCTTACCTTAGAATGGTGGCTGCTCCCATTACAATTCCCGAGGTCGCCTGCTTAGTGGCTGCTTTGGCTCAGCCAACACCCACATTTGGGTTAGGCCAGTTCCCATGGGATTGGTAGTGGTGCTCTGCATTGAAACACCATCACATCATAGTTCCTAGTTAGGGTGGTCAGGGTATTTATCATTTGAACTGGGACACTTTTCCAAAAGGGACAGAAGGAGCACTATTAATAATTATGCCAGGATTATGAGCATACATCAGGACTGCCCCAGGCAAACCAGGATATGTGTCAATCTTAGTTCTCATGACTCCCTCAAAGGCTTACAGCTCCCCCAAGGATAAATCTGTCAATTTTCTCCCATCATCAAAGACCAATGATCGAATGGAACATGTGCGTCCTATGCCCCATAAGACTCTCATGGCTTTGCTTCTCACTGACAGTACAGTTAAGCCATGCCTTCTGGAAGGCAAGAACACCTCTGGCTCTGTCTTGACCTCTAACACAGAACCATTTTCTATGGCCATGATGGCTTCCATCCCAGCAAATTCCATCGACATTATTCCAAAGACCCTAGATTCCTTGTGCTACTGAAGCTAGATCCAGTTCCTGGCAGAGTGGGAGGATAAGAACACAGAGGATCTTTCACATCACTCTCATCCTGTTCTGAGATAAGCCGCAGACTTCCAGGAGGAAACAGAGAAATCTCTACCCGTAATTGTTTTAGCCAGTTGCACACACCATTCCCTTATGGGCCAGAAATCATGTAGAAGGAAAACTCTGACATTCTTTCCTTGTTCATGTCTTTAATGGGTTTTTTTGTTTGTTTTATTCGTTTTTTTTACAAATCCATGCCTTACTTTAAACTACATTCTGTATTGATTCCCTATGTCAATTTCAGACCTTCAGTGGCCTCCACCCAGTTTTACTGCAACTTTGCCTATTTCTCATTTTCCTACCCTTATAGTTTGAGTTTTGGTGCTGATTTCCTACCCAGAAACTTTAATTACTTTCTCAATCATGAATTAAGTTCTCCTTTGATTAAGAACTTCAGATAATTTTAGAGATCTTTGAGAGACATCTTTCATGGTTGATCTGGAATGGGAGTCCCCTACCTGGGAGCCATGCACCATGATCCCTCAGCCTTTTTTTTTTTTTAAATTTTTTTTTTCAACGTTTTTTATTTATTTTTGGGACAGAGAGAGACAGAGCATGAACGGGGGAGGGGCAGAGAGAGAGGGAGACACACAGAATCGGAAACAGGCTCCAGGCTCCGAGCCATCAGCCCAGAGCCTGACGTGGGGCTCGAACTCACAGACCGCGAGATCGTGACCTGGCTGAAGTCGGACGCTTAACCGACTGCGCCACCCAGGCTCCCCAGCCTCAGCCTTTGACTAAGGACTCAATCCAGCCAACAATAGACTGTGGTCTTTTATGTTGTCTTGCCTATTTATTTTTTTGTACATAAAGTTTATTTTAGAAGTTGTCTTGGCCGTTGCAACTTAAATTATTTTTACATTTCTAGACTAATGTTTAAAAGCAAGTGCAAGTCTGTTGAATCTTATCCGTGCTATCAAGATGAAGAAACTAAGATTGCTTTTGCCGACTATACTGTGACATATGCAGACCAGCCACCAAATAGTTGGTTTATAGTATTCAGGTGAGGTTATCATAAATTGTCATGTGATGTCACCTTTAAAGGCATGCAGTATTCATATGTGTAGTTTTATTCATGGTAGTAGTGAAACTACAAACTTTTAGCTTACTTTCACAAGTTAGCACTTCTTCCCCACCTGCTATACATTACTGAGATATTATAGGAATTTTTATCCATGTTTCTTTTTTTTTTATTTAAAAACATTTTTTTTTAACGTTTATTTATTTTTGAGACAGGGAGAGACAGAGCATGAACGGGGAAGGGTCAGAGAGAGAGGGAGACACAGAATCTGAAACAGGCTCCAGGCTCTGAGCTGTCAGCACAGAGCCCGACGCGGGGCTCGAACTCACAGAGTGCGAGATCGTGACCTGAGCCGAAGTCGGCCGCTTAACCGACTGAGCCACCCAGGTGCCCCCCCATGTTTCTTTAAATGAAATATGAAGAATGTGAAGTTAATTATTAGAAATTTTTATGTGTATGAAAAAAAAATATAATAAATGCAAGTGCTTTCTATATAGAAAGAAATAATTTCATTTTCAAGTAATATTACTAGGTAAAAGTCACAAATAACTTACAAAATGAGATTTTTAAAGGGTTTTCATTTATATGACAAAGTATATTAATAATTAAGAAACCAATATGTATACTTTCTAGTTATTTGAAACTTTACACTTACTTTTTTATTTCTTGGCATCAGACCTAATTTCAAACTTTCTGTATGATTCATGTCAAGAGAAAGTTTATGCTTTTGTAATTACAGAGAAACATTTTTGTTTCCTCAAGATATGATTTTGCTTCCCAAAGTATATACCACGCTTCCAGTCTGCACGCTCCATGTTGTTAACAATGACACAATGGAACAAGTGCCGAAAGTGTTCCAAAAAGTGGTGCCTTATCATTATACAAAGAATAAGGTAGGTGCAAAATGTATTCTCCTCCTATGATACAGTGACAGTGAGAAGCCAGTGCCTTGCAAGATTCCAGGAGAAGGTAGAGCACATGTGCTTTCAATCTGCTTAAAAGAGGAATAAGGGTCCTGGTCTTTTTTTCTCGAAGTCCCATTTATTTGACAACCTGAGGTATTTAACGTGAGTGCTAGAACATTCACCTCTCAGCTTTCTTTTTATCTTCTCTCCAAAGAAGGTATGACAAAAGGAAAGCGTTGGAAATTCTTATTAAAATCATAAAATCATACAAACTCTTAAAATGGAAATGGAGTTGAAGGGTTCATTTAGTCCTGTTATTTGATCAAATCAGCTGGTTGCCTCATTTCCTCTGGGTTTTTACTCTATCCCTAAATATTTCAGAAGATTTGTGATTACGTGGCCACTCCCTACCTACCACCCCCAGTCTTTTATAGGGATACACAGATTCCTTAAAAAGCACTTGACACTTTATTTCTGCCAGATGGTAGATCCTAATCTGATGATCGCTCAAATCATGTTGCCTCTCTATTTGAATCTCATCTTTGTGTTTTGGGTTATCTCCTCTAAGAGGGAAGGATAACAAAAGGCAGTACATACCTACGCTGCAAGTTGGGACTTTTTTTTTTCCCTGATTCTTCATTCTTCAGCCGGATAACTTTGAACCTTTTCGTCTTTCTTTTTGAACTATGGCTGTAATTGACTTTGAAAGTTCATTTCAGCCTATGATTCTTTGCAGTATTTTGCACAAATTAAGACATGAATACTGGTGTATGGGAATGAACAATAAATTTTAAAAAATACTAACTCCATAAAAAACTGAATAGCTCTTTTGAGTTGTTTTAGGGATTAAAAAAAATAAGATTAAAAAATTTTTAAGACTTCATTGCATGTTATATTAACAATAAATAGGCGTTTTAGGTTCACAGCAAAATAGAGAGGCAAGTACAGAGATTTCTCATAATCGCCCTGCCCCCCCCCACATGCATAGCCTCCCCCATTATCAACGTGCCCCACCAGAGTGCCATATTTATTACATTGATCATCCTACATTGACACATCATAATCTCCCAGAGTCCATAGTTTATACATTATGGTTCACTGATGGTGCTGTACATTCTTTGGGTTTGGACAAATATAAAATAACATGTAGCCATCATTACGGTATCATAAAGAGGGTTTTCACAGCCATAAAAATCCTCTGTGATCCACTATGTATTCTCCTTCTCCCACCCGCTTGCAATCCCTGATCTTTTTTCTGTGGGGATTTACTTTTTCCAGAATGTCATAAAGTTGGAATCTTATAGTATGTAACCCTTTCAGACTGGCTTCTTTCACTTAAAAACACGCATTTAAATTTTGTCCCTGTCTTTTTATGACTTAATAGCCCATTTCTTTGTAATAATAATATTCCATTGTCCGCATGTATCAAAGTTTATTGATTCACCTACCGAAGGACATTTTTGCTGCTTCCAAGTTATGGCAACTATGGCTAAAGCACCTACATACATCTGTGTGCAGGTTTTTGTACGGACATAATTTTTCGACTCCTCTGGGTAAATACCAAGGAGCACTATTGCTGGACTGAATAATGAGAATATGTGTGGTTTTATAAGAAATCACCAAATTACCCTTCAGAGTGTCTGTACCATTTTTTATTCCCACTGGCAATGAATGAGACTTTCTGTTGCTCTGTATCCTCATCAACACTTGGTGTTTTCAGTGTTGTGGATTTTCACTATTCTAATATGTATGTAGTGGTATCTCATGGTTGGTTGAGTTTCTCTGATAACATGTGATGTGGAGAATCTTTTTGTAGGTTTATTTGCCATCTGTGTATCTTCTTTGGCGAGATGTCTGTTAAAATTTTTTTAACCAGATTGTTTTCTTATTGTTGAGTTTTAAGGGGTTTTGTATATTTTGGATAACAGTCCTTTATTATATGTGTCTTTTGCGAATATTTAAATATTACGTTACTGTCATTCAGGAGTCTTGAAGTAGTTTAGAACAGTCAGGTTCTCTCTTAAAACCCTATCACTGGTTTAGCTTTAGACTTTCACTTACCAATATGTATCCTACCATTTTATAACTCTTTATTTTCCCTCTTAAAATTATTCTCTGAGCCTAGGCAAACACAAAATCAGAGTCATGTAATTTTGTTCTGTTTCTTTAATGCATTAGTACCACAAACTCAAATAATAATGAAAAGAGCAGTAAATCTGTGTACATCTTCCCTTATTTCCTTGCCCCAATATAATGTCAAAAAGTTTTTATTGGTGTAGTGATTCTCATCTCATTACGAGTATTATAATTCTGGTTAATATTCCTAGATGTTTATGGCAATGTGTTGAATTCTTTGCATCAGAATCAACTGGAATGCAAATCTATATTTTTCTTCCTTATTAGAAGTGTCTTGGGGCTCCTGAGTGGCTCAGTCAGTTGAGCATCCAACTTCAGCTCAGGTCATGATCTCATAGTTCGAGAGTTCAAGCCTTGAGTCAGACTCTGTGCAGACAGCTCAGAGCCTGGAGCCTGCTTAGGATTCTGTGTCTCCCTCTCTCTCTGCCCTCCCCCACTCACACTCTCCCTCTCTATCAAAAATAAATAAACATTAAAAAATTAAAAAAAAAAGAAGTGTCTGGAATTATAAACTCAGAATTGCTTTGAACTTTTGTGATTATGATATCATTATAACTCATTATGATATCATGCTGTTGCTTCACTGGCATTTTGGGCCGATGGATAGCCAATTATGTGGAACCAAGTTATTACCCACTATGACATCATCCCAGGTTTCTCAGCTGCTTCTTTTCCACAACCTGAAGAGCTCATCCACATACTCACATGTGGGATCCCTGGAACCATATCTGCTATTAACTTGATAGTTTTATCTGCCAATTGACATTGCAAGGGAACTACATTTCCCTGAGCACTCTTGCTTTTCTCATCTTGTATTTAAAAAAACAGGGAAATCAAGTAAGAGGTTACTGGGATACTCTAGGATGATGTGATGATAAAAATCTGCCTAAAGGAGCATTAAAAGAATTGGAGGAAAACATAGCAATCCTCTCCCAGGGTTACGCACTTTGTGTTATAGATTGGGATCCGCATAAACAGAAGTGTTAGAGTTCCTCATTTTCTCTGGAAACTTGTAAGATGGGACTTTCTAAAAGGGATTTCAAAACCTAATGCTAGTAATTTTTGTTTATCAAGAGATCTTGGGATCTTTACATTTATCAACATAATAAAGCATTTTAGTACTAGGAAACCCTATGGTGTACATTTGAGAGACTAGTAATGGTATGACTTACTTCTGTCTAATTCTCTTTCTCTAGAAAGGCTACACGTTCGTGGCTGAAGCATTTACTGGTGACACATATGTATCATCCTCACGTTGGAAACTGCGCCTCATTGGTTCTTATAACCCACTCCCATGCCTATCTCGAGACTCTCCAAACAATACCTTCACCATAAAGGAAATCAGGGATTACTACATACCCAACGACAAGAAAATTTTATTCAGGTATATTATATGTATTATATGTAATATATAGTATATGGCAAGAGGGAAATACCTGAAATTGGCATTTTTTTGGCCACCAGATGGGTGCTGACATGTTGTCCTTCAGTGACTGTGGCCAGAGAGGTTAAGCCTCTAGATACACGGGGCTCTGGGCTTGACCACGGTTAAATTTTTTAACATATAAATATATTATTAAGGAAATAGGGTGCCTGGATGGCTCAGTTGGTTTAGTGTCCAACTCTGTTTTGGCTCAGGTCATGATCTCACAGTTCATGGGCTCAAGCCCCGTCCGTGTTGGGCTCCACGCTGACAGCACAGAGCCTACTTGAGATTCTCTCTCTTCCTCTCTCTCTGCTCCTCCCCTGCATGTGCTCTCTCTCTCAAAAAATAAATACATAAACTTAAAAAAAAGGGAAGTAAAGGTCACCTGTAATCAAACAACCTAGAAGCAATCGCTGTTAGTATTCTATTGTATTTTTGTGTAGTGTTTTATTCTAATCACAGTTTATCATTATTAAGATCATAACATAATTAAAATTTTGTAACCTGACTTTTTAAAATAAATGTTTATTCATTTTTGAGAGAGAGGGTGAGTGGAGGAGGGGCAGAGAGTGAGGAGGACAGAGGATACAAAGAGGGCTCTGCACTGACAACAGAGAGCCCAATACGGGGCTGGAACTCATGAACTGTGAGGTCATGGCCTGAGCTGAAGTCAGACACTCAGTCCACAAAGCCACCCTATAATCTGACCTTTTTACTTCACTTTACAGTGTGCACGCTTCCCAGTGCCATTGAAACTTTTTATAAACTCTTGATTACATAGTAATCATTTGTATGAATATGCAACAATTTACTTTGGTTATTTTTGTTTTTATTACAAATTTCCCATTTCTAAATTTTCTACACTATTAATAGAGGTATGATAGGCACATTTTATTGTAAATATTAAAGTAAATTATTATTATCTATTTATTATTTTAAAGAGATTATATGTTTTAAAGATTCTATATGTATTGGTAAATTTGTCTTCTAAAGAAACACCTGAGTCTATTTGACAATATATGCACAAATATAATTTACTGTATTCTGGCTACTTTTCCCTCTAATCTTTAGTTATTTGTTAAAAAAAAACTTTTTAAATATTTATTTATTTTTGAGAGAGAGAGAGAGAGAGTGCGAGCTAGGGAGGGGCAGAGAGAGAGGGAGACACAGTCTGAAGCAGGCTCCAGGCTCTGAGCTGTCAGCACAGAGCCAGATGCAGGGCTCAAACTCATGAGACGTGAGATCATGACCTGAGCCAAAGTCGGACGCTTAACCAACTGAGCCACCCAGGTGCCCCTTTATTTATGTGTATTTTAGAACTTTTTTTTTTCTTTTAAGAAACATGCATACATTTTGTAATGTAAAATAATCAGTAATAAAATTAAATTACAGAACGATATATAGAGTATACCCCAAGCGTATTTTTTGTTTTTATGTTTCTTTATGTATTTCACATGTAGGTAAAAGTTTAGAAAAAATACTAACAGAAAACATATGAACTGTAGGTAATAGAAGGGGCAAAACTCTCTTTTTAATCCATCTGCCTTTTGTCGTATGTCTGCACACTGGCTATTAGAAAGCAAGGGAATAAAGGAAAGAAGTGGGAGGAAAACATTCCAGCAATTAAAAAATAATTGTGACATATTTTTGAAATTTTTTTTAACATTTATTCACTATTGAGAGACAGAGAGAGACAGAGCATGAGCATGGGAGGGGCAGAGAGAGGGGGAGACACAGAATCCGAAGCAAGCTCGAGGCTCCAAGCTGTCAGCACAGAGCCCAATGCGGGGTTCGAACCCACCAGCAGTGAGATCATGACCTGAGCCGAAGTTGGAAAGCCCAATGGACTGAGCCACCCAGGCGCCCCTATGATAAGACATTTTAACTACTCTGATGGGAAACCACTGTATCACATTGCAGGGCCACTAATAGACTAAGAAGTGATATTTAACCCAATACCTAAATTCATCCTAGAAGCTGGTCCTAAAGCTATCAAGCAGAGTTGGGGGAAGTTGAGGAGGGAACTGCTTCATGAGCATATGTGAAAATTCAGGAATTAAGAAGTGTGTGACCTTTTTAGGGAATTGAAGATACTTGTTTGCAAAGTGGAGTTCTAGGGGGTGATGGCAAGCAGTAAGTCCAGAGAAGTTAGCAGCACCCTTCCCTGAGGGGCCTCATCAGGCAAGAGATTTCCATTTCACCTTAAAGGCAACAAAACGCACTCTCCTCTCTCTCTCTCTCTCTCTCTCTCTCAAAATAAATAAAATAAATAAATTTTAAAAAAAGGAGATTTAAGATACAAAAAAAGAGGATACACAGAAAAGCAAAATTTATAGAGAAATTGAAAGTTTATAGGGGATTCACCTATTTATGAGGATTTACCTAAAATAAGAAAAATAAAAACAAGATAAAACAAAAACCTCTTCAGTTGCATTAAGGGAGGGGTTGGGATGGCAATATACTACACATTCCATCTTTTTGTAAGATTCCCAGCCTGCATGGTCAAGAGTATAGACGTTGGGTACTAATTTTGATTTCTCTGTATTTTTATGAGTCAAAGAAAACATGGTAAAGAGTGAGGTTTTGAAGGATGTTGCCTGTTGTTCGACTGGAGAGGAGGGTATAATGGAAAGATTTGATGTGTCAGTAGTTTGCAGATCTATCATGTTTTATAAGTGTTTATCATATACAAACAAAAAGTTGCATTTCCTGTTTGGAGTTGATGATAATGAATGTCCTACACCTATTTCATTTTACCATAGCGTATTGAGATCTTTTGTCAAAGTCTATAATAGTGATAATATTTCTAGGTTTTGGGTCAATTTTACAAAATGGTTTTACTTTTAGATTTTCATATCAGCTAATTACAGTTTCTTTTACTGACTTAAGGGAAGATCAATAAAGTGCTTACAAGTCAAATGTTTTTCCTTATAGGTATTCAGTTAAAGTTGCTTCACCACATCCTGTTACAGTGCACGTACGGACGTCCAAATCAGATGCATTCATCAAGCTACAGGTCTTAGAAAATGAGGAAACTATTGTCAGCTCCATTGGGAAAGGCCAGGCTATAATCCCAGCAATTAACTTCTTGGGGAGTGAAAAAGTTGTGAGCTCCCAGTGTAAGTGTGGCTTTTTAAATTTGTTATTTAGATCCATAAGTAGATATTTATGTTTACATAACTGATTTTAAAATGATTTATTTAAGAGAAAATAGTAAATAAATATTTAAATCTGTAAAACCTGATATTACAGTAAAATATTTTAAAAAACGATTGCATTTGTGTGTCAAATTAGTCTCTGAAGATCAACAAATTGTTATAATTCTAAGAATTACAATATTATAATTGAAATATATAAATATTTCATATTTAATATGAATATATAAATATTTAATTGAAATAATTAAAATATTATTTTGAAAGATTTTTTCACTGTTCTTGTATCCCTCATTCATTCTTTTCAGAAAATACTCTTATGTATTAAAATTAACAGAAGTTTTGAAGCTATTACTTTCAATGTAATAGTCACAAGAACTATTAATTAATAAAATAAAATTATTTCTGAAATAATGGAAAACAGAGATACTGAGTTACATATTCAATTATTTTAGTAACTTGATTCTGACCATAAAAATAATACATTGCCCAATGTAGAAAATTTTGAGACAGAAAATTATAAAGAGAAGAAGAAATCCCTTGTGCTTTTCCTGAATACTGCCATTGTGTCTTTTTTTTAAATAACTAATTATATCTTATAGTTGACCTTTACATAACAATTTATAGCCAGCATCCTTCCTGAACTCTCATTCCCAATAGTGCTTGTGTTGATTATCTTAAGTATAGAAGCAAATTACTAAAAAGAACTTTTTACCTATGTTCTACCTAATATTTATATATTTTTTTCTTTTCTCTCTTTTTTAAAATAGATGCACCCAAAGCAGGGCTCTATTTATTTTTTTTTTTTAAGTGGGAAATGTACCATATTAGATTAGTAAGGCTGAACTTGAGTAAAATTACAAATTAAGCAATTCTTTTGATCCTGTTTCCTTTTCTGCCATTATTTGACCTTTATCCCTAAATATACCCAGAGTTGTTTTCAGTACTCAGTTCACATTACTGTGTGTGGCTTTTCATTCAAATTGGCCTGCACGCCATTTATATCTTCCTTCTGGTACATGAAGACCATCAGAGTACCATTAAGTTTTGCTAGTCTGAATGAAGCTCCTACTCTTTAAATTGGTTCTGTTTTCTTCACTCTATTCCACTCAACACAGATTTCATAGTTGTGTTCACGCAGGGATATCCTAATTCTAAAATGTCAGCAGGCACTTATGTGCAACTCTCCTATAGTATTTGTGGCCTCCTGTTTTCTCTTTAAACAACTAGTTAACCCCAACATTCCTCTCCAAATCCCTTTGATTGAAGTTAGTGGAGTCAAACACTGTTTCTGGTTTGTCATATGGTTTATCATTATTTCACTTCAAAAATTACTATTCCAAGAGAATTACACACAAACATTTGAAAAATAATTTTATGAGTTTACATGTGGCAAAGAAGGGAATAGAAATGGAGTAGAAGGATAATTGGGACAGAATTCAGAAATTAATCCAAAGTTATAGCCACTATCCAAAATTGTTCTTCTTTTACAAGATACTTCCATTTTCACATTTGTATTTCTAGATGAACTTCAATACAGTTTTTTCAAACTCCCCTCAAACAATGTAAAAATCTATCATTTTCCTTCTGATTGCCTTTGAATATGTAGATTGATTAATTTGAGAACAGATAACTTTGTTGTTTGAATTCATATGCAAGTAAAAAGCTATTTTTTCCATTTATCCATGACTTATTTTATATTTCACAGATTTAAAAATTTCCCCATAGATATTGATAGAGTTGTTATTGTGAGTTAGATATTTTCTTTATTTAGATTTCAAATGGGGCATTAATTTTAAAGGGATGCTATTAATTTGTATTTATTTATTATGTAAGTAGACATTGAAATTCCTTTTTCTTTCTAAATGTTTTCAGTTGCTCCTCTTGGAAGCATATTCATTTATGAATTCTTTATGACCTGTATTTCTAGAGTATCCCTGTCAAAATTGCCTGCAAAAAAAAAAAAAAAAAAAGGAAAGAAAAGAAAAAGAAATGTGTGTGTGTGTACATGATATTTGTAGTGAAATAAGATATGACAGACTGTGATATTTATTCTGTAAGCAAACATTCTACTGTACTAAGGAAGGAATGAACTCCATTGCAAAGATGTAGAAGGCTTGGAAGTGACCCTGTAACAAAATCTTAAATATAGGCCTCTTCAGGTTTTGCGTTATCTCCTGGGAATTTTAAAGAATCTCAATATATGTCATATAATTTTCGGGAACAAGATCTTTACCAGTACTCATGCTGTAAGATTAAGATAAAATTTGTAATTTTCCACAAAATTTACAATCTAAGAAACTGGGTCTTTGGGGAAGTATTATGGACTAGGGATAGTAAAATATTTTATTTCATACGACTGTGTAAGGCTCAGTTTTGTTGATGATATACCATAATTAATATAATCAGTGGTTGCTCAGAATATGCATTGCTGTATGCAAATCACATGCTACTATGGTAAATTTGTTTAAGACCAGAATATTTCCAAAGCCAGTGATGTTGCTTTTTTATCTTATTAAAACAAAACAAATTTACCTGTCCTCTGAGTGTCTTATAAAAGGATATACCTAAATAACACAGTCATAACTATGCATCTCACACATTTTCACTTAAGTGTGGTATTTCTCCATTCAGCTAGCAAGCAGATTCTTGCAGTGCAGACTTCATCCAAGAAGGAGCAAGAATTGTACACTAAGAAGAAATCCACCCAGGGAAGTCAGAAATCCTATAAGGGTCGAACTGTAAGTGCAACAACAGTAGACACTGGTCAGCCTATTTTGGACGAGGAACCTATCAGTATGCCCACCATAGAAGAAAATGCTAGCATGCCACAGCAGGTATCTTGACATTTAAGAGAATCATTCAATGAATGGTATTGCTTCTAAAAATCTGACAAAAATTACAAGACTTCTCTTCCTAAAAACTGTCAATGAATTGTATGTGATTCTTTCTATATGCAATCCCACCAGTGTAATGCCACCCGTATAAACAGAATTAAGGAATAAGACATTATTTAATAGTTTCTCTGTGCAGAGATTTTAAAATATATAGCAAATTTAATATGTACACTAACCCTATAATGTAGATCTAAAAATATCATGTTACATATGAATTGGGAGGCTCTATAATTACAGAAAAGGTCTTATATATTTAAAAAAATTTTTTTAATGTTTATTTATTATTACTGAGAGACAGAGAGAGACAGAGCATGAGCAGGGGAGGGGCAGAGAGAGAGGGAGACACAGAATCTGAAGCAGGCTCCAGGCTCCGAGCTGTCAGCATAGAGCCCAACACAGGGCTTGAACTCACAAACGGCGAGATCATGACCTGAGCCAAAGTCAGACACGTAACCAACTGAGCCACCCAGGCGCCCTGGAAAAGGTCTTATATTAATAAATTCTAATTTGCATGTGCCTTAAGGTAAAAAAAAAATGTGTATATATATATATATATATATATATATATATATATATAACAATTAATATGACTATATATATATGACAATTCATGTAATTTAAAGCAACAGAAGAAAACATGATCTATCCATTGGAAATGAAATAAAATAAATAAATAAATAAATAAATGACCAGAAATAAATCTTGATCTGACTAATTACAATAAACAAAACCAAATTATTAATCAATAAAAGAATAGAAAACTAAAGTCAGATTAAATATTAAGATCCAACTATAAATAATCTAAAAGTGACACTTTTAAACAAAATGGCACAGAAAGTTTAAAGTTGAACCGAAAGAAGTGTGATGATACATTAATATCTCAGTGCATAGAATTCATGAAGGATATTGTATAAAAATAAAAGGAAGAACATAACAATTAAAAATGACCATGACTAACATATAGTATAACCTGTCAAGACTCAATGAATTAAAAGCAAAAACTATTTAGAACTACAGAGAAAAATAAAGTTAATTAACAGTTGAAGACTTGAATATGCAACTCTCAGAAACCAACAGACCAAGCTCAAAGAATATATATGATCCCTAGGATTTGAAAATTTAAGCATAAAGGGTGCCTGGGTAAGTCAGTAGGTTGGGCGTCCGAGTTTGGCTTAGGTCATGATCTCAAGGTTTGTGGATTTGAGCCCCGCATCAGGCTCTGTGCTGACAGCTCAGAGCCTGGAGCCTGCTTCGGATTCTGTGTCTCCCTCTCTCTCTATCCCTTCCCTACTCACACTCTGTCTCTCCATCTCTTAAAAATAAATAAACATTAAAAATTTTTTTTGAAGATTTAAGCATAAGCTTAATTCTTGAGACATTTATATAGAACACTTCCCTGAATACACTGAGAATATACTTTTCATAGCCTATTGAGAAAGAAAGCCTCAATAAAAACCAAACTATATTATATAGGTGTTATCTTAACATAGCGCAAAAATATAGAAATCAGTAAATAACAGTCTAAAATCCCATAAATGTGGAAACAAAGTAAAATATGCTAAATAGTTCTTTAGTTACAAAGAACATCACAAAAGAAACCATGAATACAAAGAACTCAGTAACAACTAGAAAATACAAATCAAAATTTATAGCTACATCTAAAGCAGCATTCAGTAGAATGTTCATTTTTAGATTAATTCATCAGGAAGCATGAATGATTCAAAACAAATGAGCTAAGCTAGCAAAACAAAAGAGTTAGAAAAAGAGCCAAAGAATAACTCAAAGAAAAAGGAAGAAAAAGTTTTAATGAAAACGAGGGTAGAAATTAATAAAATGGGAAACAAAATTTAGCAAGATTCATGAACCCTAAGCTTTTTTAAGATTAATAAGTGAACATGCAGGGGGCCTGGGTGGCTCAGTCAGTTAGGCATCCCACTTCGGCTCAGGTCAGGAGCTCACTGCTAGTGAGTTCGAGCTCCGCGTGGGGCTCTGTGCTAACAGCTTGGATCCTGGAGCCTGCAGATTCTCGCTCTCCATCCCTCTGCCCCTCCCCTACTCGTGCTCTCTTTCCCTCTCTCTCTCTCTCTCTCTCTAATATAAAAAATAACAAGTGAACATGCTTCTCGCTCTCCATCCCTCTGCCCCTCCCCTACTCGTGCTCTCTTTCCCTCTCTCTCTCTCTCTCTCTCTAATATAAAAAATAATAAGTGAACATGCTTCTCGTAAAAAAGAAAAATAAAATAAACCAAATCCAGAACTAAAACTAGGTGGAGATATAGCTGCAAGCAACAGGTTTTGAAAACAACAACAACAACAAAAACGTAAACTATTATACAACTCTATGCTAGTGAATTTAAAACTTAGGGCAAAAGGCATAACAAGTTCCTGGGGTGGGAGAGGATTGTCAAAGCTGCTTCAGCAGAAAAATACAAAATATGAAATCATAATAATAAAGAATAATACAACTGAAATGATAATCAAAGTTTTACTTTCCAAAAGTCACAGGCCCCACTGACTTCACCAGATAGATCTAATAGACTTTTAAGGAATAAATTGTTCTAGAAAACAGAAAAACAATACAAACTTCCTAATTGTTTTTAAGAGATTCATGGAATCCTGATTCCAAAACTGATAAGTAACAAATGTAAAGTAAATAAGTTTCATTTTTAAACAGGAATGCAAAAATTATTGATAGTAGGTTATAAAATGGTGGGTGTTGGTGGGGAGGTGAGGATAAACTTTATAGACTGTGGCATTACAAAATTTGGAGAACATATGATAGCATTTAATCAAATTATGATTATGCGATCCAGAAAAATATGCACTTATGTGCTTAAAATAATAAATTATTAGATTTATACTATGTTTATTCTTATCGTTTGTGCTTAAACATTACATTTTATTTCACAGGTTAACAAGTACATTATACAGTGTTTGGTGTTGTATAACAGTTGGCCTCTCACCGAAAGTCAGATGACGTTTGTTCAAGCACTAAAAGAAATGGAGAAAAATGATAGCAAAGGTATGTAACCCTAAGTGTTTTTCATGCATTTTATATTTTATATAAATATTTAATAGCAAATTGATCATGTAATTATTAAATCATTATTGCTTACAATTTGTATTTCATATCCAGTGACATTTTCTGTTTTGTTAATTGATTATGTTTCAAAATCTTTACAACTTGGTTTATAAGAACCAAAATATGAGATTCTTTAGGTCTAGTTAAAAATGTTTTGTCCAGTTAGTGAATATTACCTGATGATTATCTAATAAGTGTACCAAAAACTTTTCTAGTTATAAAATTATTATTGTCTAAGTCACTGAGAAGGTATCACCCTGAAGGTTAGTTCTTGAAATATATAAGAGGAGAATCTCCAAGTGAAAGAAGATTCAGGTTTATTTTTCAAATATAAACTACTCTCAATATTCCTGAGCAGGAAATTTGATGCACTAGAAAAAGAAATTCGCAAAGTGGACCCATGCAGTTCAAACCAATGTTGTTCCAGGGTCAACCTTATTTCCTACTAGAATGCAATCCCCTTGAGGGCAGGAAGTTCTGCCAAATCTTGCCTGTTCAGTCTTACATTATCCATAGTGCGAACTATGCACACAGTAATCACTCCATGATTATTGTTGAACAAATGAATGAGAGGATACACCAAAGCTGCTCATTATTATTATTGTGTCTATTCACTGATTATCAAAAACCGTTCGTGTGTTTGCTTGCTTATACTAACTGCATGAACCTGATCATTGAAAGCGTCGATAGAGGTTTGTTCATCACCAAAGTTAGAGAAAGCTATTATGGCTGAGCTTCTCCTTTGTTAGAAGGGACAGATTCTATGGTGGGACATAAAATCCAAAGAAGATTTATAAGACTGAATGACCACAAAGAGTCCCCATTTCCTTTCGCATATACTGAGTTCCTGTCTATGGAATATATGCCGCCCTATGGGAATCTTGAACTTGTCTGCCTCCCCACTGCACCTCTCTCGCTGGGAAAGGGATTCTGCTTCAGCCTCATCCCTGTTCCTCTAGAACCAGATAGAAGCTGTTGGTAAACGTTTCTTGAACAAACGTATAAAAGCGCTATGCCAGGGACAGGGGGAGTGTTGTCTCGAAAACATTCTGGGCTGTTTGGGGGTTAGCAAGAGAGTGTTGTAATCTTTTATCAGGGTCTAGCATGGATACATGTAGACAGATTGGTGGCACCAGAGCCACGTTGTTGCCACCTCTTTGCTATTCTCGTGTGTTGTGTGTATCACCCAGGGCAGGTGCTCTGGAGCTCAAAATTTGTTTCTTGAACCAGCTTACTGCTTACTAGTGATGAACATACAATCCCCAGAGACAGGTATTACAATCTAGAATTCTCGTCTACCAGAAAAGGACACAATTACGATATGAATAAGCGGCATGTGGAAGCTGAAAATTTCTCTAAATTGGTCATTCTCTCCACTTTCTCTCTAGTCTAAATCAAAGTCTTATAGTTTATACTGTGCTTAAAAAATGTAGATATTTTTCCTATATAAATCAATGGAAATCTGCTTGAAATAAAGGATGGTGCAAATTACTGGGTGATTTTGTGTCTCCCCCCCCGTAAAGAAGTTGGTAATATGTGCTTCATACTAATTGGATTAAATATTTTATGTTAAAGATCTATGTACAAATAAAATATTCATAATTTTAAGATAAGTCAAAGTAACAGTTTGTGTGTGCACATGTGTCTGATGTGTGTTCAGCAAAGACATTATTTCTTTTTTTGTTTTTCAGGGAAAATTTATAGACTACTCTATTTTACATAACATTTCTGGGTATAAGGAATTTTCATAGGTCAGAGAGTGAGAGTCAAATCTAGTTTTGTTGTTGTTGTTGTTGTTGTTGTTGTTGTTGTTTTGTCTTATTTTGTTGTTTTCCAGTGTAGGCTTTTTAATGGGTTGTTTGTAGCTCTTGATACTTATGATTTTTATATTATAATATTCTGTTGTGCCTATCTCTATAAACTCAAAATAGTCATACTACTGTTGTTTATAGAAATTATCAATGGAAACTCATATCCACATGATGGGGAATAAATGATCCCATTATAAATCATGAAAAGGAAGCAACAGAAATAGTCCTTCTAAATTCAATTGGAGATCTTGTTCACAGGGGAAACCTGTTTCAAAATAATGTTCCAACAAGATAGAAGAATGCACAGTGATAAAGGAGGAGATATTTGTGAAAACATTTAAGCTGTTCAGGAAAGGTAGCATCACATTGAACAATGCTTTCAGAACAGTGAATGAGGCTTTCTTTCCAACTCTCCAAGGTGAAGTCCTAACATCTAAAAAGGCACAAAATACCTGCAAATACCCTTACATCTAATCAAATTCAGGTTTTTAAATCTCTGTGTCTATTTTCTTCAATAATTGAAATTTGTTCCCAGTACGTGTAAGTTGTGTAAATTGTGTAAACTTATGTAAACTGGGGATCCTTAGGAAAAGAAGAAACGACACTCTGAAGTGTGAACAGGGGAGGGGGTGTCAAATAGTTTGTACCATGCAGTTCTGAAGTATGCCAGGCAGGGAAGTGAGAGAGAGAGATAGAGGGAGAGGGAGAGAGAGCATGAGGGTGTGCGTGGGTGGGGGAGGGGCAGAGAGAGACAGAGGAAGACCAGGGATCCCAAGCCTGCTGGGCTTTGTCAGGGCAGAGCCTGATGGGGGCTCAATCCCAGGAACCATGATAACATGACCTGAGAGGAAATCAGAGGCTTAGCCGACTGAGCCCCCCAGGCGCCCCAGAAGTGAACCTTGCTTTGAAGTGGAAGTGGTGAGAAGGAGAATGTGTCTCAGAAGATACCCAAGAATCCCATTTTGGACACACCTGGCCTGTAGGACCACTCACCAAGTGTAAGGTGTGGCTGGAGAGAGGCTAATTCCAGTCAGAGGAACATGAGACACAAAACACAAGGAAAACTCAATGCGCATCTCACCATGCGAGGCTGTTCCCCTTCCTTCTCTAGGTCAGGAATGGTGAGGAAGAAAGATTCGGAAATGCTTTCCTGTGCTTAGCCTACAGAAGCCCATTGGTGTTAATATGAGGACTTCATATACTGTTGAACATGGGGGACCCTCAACTGCCACTCCTCTTCAAAAATATATGAGTGGGTCAGAGAGCAAAAGGGGTACACGCAGGTACCAATATATTGAAGTGGCAATTTCCTATTTACATTTTTTTAGTACCTACAGACAAAATTTAATTTAAAATTAAAAATGTATAAATCAGAAGTTTTCAATGAGCACTTACTATTTCAATTAAAAAAATGAAAATCATGTAATTGTACTTTGTAAGCAAAAAGGAAACACTGGAGAGATCTAGAAGTTTGGTTACTATGATTATGATTTTTCTAGTGCTATCATGAACCTCTTGTACTGTGTACTTTCCATATATCTTTATTCTCAATTCTCACAATAAGTCTGAGAGGTAGTTATTACCATCCTGATTTTACATGTGAGAAAATGAAGCTTAAATGCTGTGAATAATTTGCCTAAACTAACACAGCTGGAGGAACCAGAGTAAAGATTTTCACCTAAGTCTGACTTATTCCAAAGCCCAGAACCTTTTTACTATGATGTTTTATCCCTTTAGAGACTTTCTAACTAGTAGTGTTGACATAGTCCCAACAGTGGTGGCTACTAACATTTATGTCAGAGGCTTTCTGGAGGCTTTATGTATATGGACCCAATTAATCCTCACAATAAACCTACGAGGTAGATGCTGTAACTATTATCCCTTTACAGAGGAAAACACTGAAACACAGGCTGCTTAAGGAACTTTTCCATGGTCACACAGCTAGTCACTGGCACTGCTCGGATTTTGTTTATTGATTTACCTTTATTTTTTAATATTTTTTAAAGTCTATTTATTTTGAGAAGAGAAACAGAGAGAGTGGGGGGAGCAGAGAGAGAAGGAGAGAGAGAATCCCAAGCAGGCTCTGTGCTGTCAGTGCAGCAGAACCCAATGTGGGGCTCGAACTCATGAATCGTGAGACCATGACCTGAGCCCAAACCAAGAGTCAGATGCTTAACCCACTGAGCCACTCAGGGCCCTGGCAAAGCTAGGATTTTAAATGGAAATTAATTTTCTAGCAAGAGCTTTTGAATGGAAAAAATAATAATATGTGATGGTACCCATTTCAGATCTTTCTTGTATTCTCTATTAATGTCTTTATTTAGGGAATTGTCTATGTTTTACTGAACATACAAGTTTGTGTAGAGTCTTATCATGTTTTTCCTGAAGATCTTTTAGGTTTCTCAACTTCAGGTTGTCCACCATAGATGGAGTTCCAGTAAACAAACCAATGTGGCAAATTATTGTATTTAATGCATTAGGTATGTTAATGGATAAATATTAAAATTCTAGAGGAAACTAAAAAGTTAATATCTAAAATAAACACTGTAGTATAATTCATGAAATAGTATAATGTATAGAGTTGGGTAATGGTACAAAATTAATAATATAAATTAAGTTTTCTTTAAGTTAACATTTACTAGATTTATGGTGGTGACCATTTTGCAGTATGTACAAATACAAAACAGCACATTGTATGCCTGAAACTAATGTAATGTTGCATGTCAATTATACCTCAATAAAAAAATAAAAACAAAAAAAATAAGGAAAAGAACCTGAAGTTAATATTAAATGGAGAAATACAACACAGCAGCTAAAATACCTTAGGCTGTCTGGAACTGAGTTATTTATCACCTGAGAAATTAGAATAATAACTCCTATCTTTCAAGGTTGTTGTAAGAGTCAAGACAATATATGTAAAGTTCCTAGAACCTAGTAGACCTCAACAAAATGCTATTCTCATTATTGTGTATCTAACTAGAAAAAAAGCCTCCAGGCATCATTGCATCCCCTTTCTTTTGACATCACATTTGATGATTTTATGTGCGAATGAGCAGCTACTAAAATTAAATTACAAGTTGCATTGTATCATACATTTGTTGCTGAAAGTAGCTAGCAAATAAATTCGGAATTGAATGATGTTTAAAATGAACTAGGAAAATTTCCCATTTGAAAGAATGTGTTGGCCAATCTTTATGAAAGGTAAGCAGCTTTTGAATTCAGACTAATCAGTATCATGTTTATAAATGTGGATTTTTAGGAAGCCAGTTTGTTTAAATGAAAACAGATATGTCAGATTCTATGTGTCAATTATATTTACAACTCAAGACCTACAAACTTCAACTTTAAGGGTATGATGCGTTTTAGAAAAATTGCGACTAACATCTTCAATGATTAATTTAGCTTACTTTTCAATTATCAATACTTCAGATTAAGAAGAAGTTGAGGAAGCGATTTTTTTCATAAGTATATTGGTGTCCTAACTTTAAATTTTGTGTACATCCTGAATTTAATGGAAATATCACCACATTTATTCATTTAAATTTAACATTTAATTTCTGTGAGAAATAAAATATGTAATTTCCCCCAAAGACTCACATCTTTATAACCCATAATAAAAAAGTAAGTTCTGAAATATAACTATGTTCAACCTAGAATATTTCTGTTATAAATTTTTAGGAAGCTTACCCTCTGGTTAACATGAGACAACAGTGCCACCTTTAGTATATTTCAATACCTAAGTTTTGGTAAAAATTGCTTGCAGAGACAGGTGGCTTTCTCTTAAAGAAATAGAAATTGGAAGATCTGGACCAGGTAGTACTTTGGGATATCATCTGCCTTCATGTATAATTAGTTGTGTTGTTATTTTAAAGGTCTTGCCAATATGTTACATTTTTATGTTATTGGCCTGCACCTTTCAGGTTCTAACTCTATTTGCAAAGACACATATAAATTTGGCTTATCATTCTCAAAGGTCTTTGGTTTCAAGCCCAGCCCACCTTTGTTAACAGGACTGTAACACTATTTTCTTAACTCTAAATAATAGTATATTGTTCTTTCTTAGGCACAATGTATGCATGGTGTTTCCAATTCAAGGTCTTTGAAGAAACCAAACATGATTAGATTCTGTCTGTCTATCTATCTATCTGTCTGTCTATCATCTATTATCTAAAGATTTTCCTGTTTACATTTACCAAGTATGATTGTACTTGGTAAATGTATACCTTATCCTGAACAAGTATTCTAGCTTAGAAATTATGTTAATGTTAAAATCCCAGCCAGTTTTTAGTTCCTGGATACATAAATCAAAGCACTGAACTTTAATCATAAAAAATACATTTCCATAATTTTTATGTCTTAGTATCCACTGAAAATTTCTATTTGCTGCATCCTGGATAAATGTAAGATAATGTAGGAGGAAAATTAAAGCCATAATGCTAAAGGTCTTTTCAAGTTCATTTCATCAACAGATACTGCTGCTTCCTCTCTGCAAGGAGTATATTAGTTTATTCTGATTGTCATTTATTATAGAGCTCTTCTAATTACAGGAATATACAATATGATGTCACATTTTTCATGGTGTTTGAATCAGGAGGACATTTATTCTTGCACCTTACTGATACACATACCCTCAACACATAGTTTCCCTATAAAGTTTTAGATATTAAACTTAAACAATGTGATGATGAATACATACAATGAGCTTAGAATCATACTAGGTGAAATTCGGGATCAAAAGGAAATATATAGGGGCACTTGAGTGGCTCAGTCAGTTGAGTGTCGGATTTCGGCTCAGGTCATGATCTCGTGGTCCTGAGATGGAGTCCCACATTGGGCTCCCTGCTGTAAGGACAGAGCCCACTTCAGATCCTCTCTCTCTCTCTCTCTCTGCCCCTCCCCAACTAGGGATCACTCACTCTCTATCTTAAAAATAAACATTAAAAATAATGAAGTATATAATGATATTCTGGCCTTTGGAGAACTTGTAATTAATCGGAAAAAATGTTACTATACTATATGACATTAAAGAGTAGAGAAATTATTTTACTCTATATTTTAAAATGTAAAGGAAGAGTGCACCTGTTGCTTGCCTGATACTGTATTATGTGTTTACATATATAAACTTGAATATTAGCATATGTTACTTTGAAAGGAATCAAATACACCTAAATATATGATTCAAACACTAAGACCTATGAGTAGTAAGAAAAATGGAGCCCCAGAAATACTTAATGGGGCAGTTTGAGATTCAATTTCAGCTGACATTTGTTAATATCTTAAAAACCCAGTGTGTATGATACCAGATACTATCTTATTTTAAATGCCCTATATTGATTACTTTTTTAATGTTTATTTATTCCCCCCCGCCCCCGAGAGAGAGAGAGAGAGAGAGAGAGAGAGAGAGCACGCACGCGCGCAAGTGGGGGAGGGGCAGAGAGTGAGACACAGAATCTGAAGCAGGCTCCAGGCTACAGCTGCCAGCACAGAGCTCAAGACAGGGCTTGAACTCACAAGCTGCGAGATCATGACCTGAGCCCAAGTCGGACCCTTAACCAACTGAGCCACCCAGGCGCCCACCTGTACTGATTAGTTTTAAGCCCTGTGGGCATGGAATTAATATCTCCATTATATAGAGGAGGAAACAAAATCAAAGAACGTAATAAACCTGCCAAATTTAACCTATCCAGTGGCTGATCCACAATTTACCTCCGTGCCCTTTGATTATATGACCGGAGAATTTTTCCCTAGTGCAACATTTCTCAGCAGCTAGGATTGTTGGCAGAAAGACCAGTCGCCCGCTTGTGAACTTGGGTTACTTATAGTCAGTTTGCAGTCATACAGGATGATCTGCCCTTATTTGCAAGTAGCTAATAACCAGCACTAAGCAATCGGTAAGAGCTGGGTTCTGACAATTACTATTTTACTTTGCTAACGGGATCACTTACCACTTACAAGACTCCAGTTTTGAAAGGGGCTGACATGTCTTTGGAACTCATATTTGAATTCCAACCACTTGGGGGAACGTAAGAAAATTCATTGCCTCTCTGAATCTGCCCTGTTGGGGTGGTTCGAGAATTAAAAAAGAAAGAAACATTGTAGGGATTCAACAAATGTTATTTCTCCCTCTGCCACTTGGATATTTAGTTGTTAGAAAGAATTAATAGCACATAAGGCAAAAAACCCTTCACACCCTGCTTGGAGAAAGCAGAGGGAAGAGAATAATACATATTATAGCAGAGATAAATGAATTCAATATTATAATGGAGATCCTAGCCAAGGAAATTAGGCAACAAAATGAACTGAATGCATCCAGATTGGAAACAAATTAGATGGTGATAATTTTTGCATAACCTTACAATTAAATCAAAACCTACTGATTTACACACTTCAAATGGTGAGTGTGTGGCATGTGAATTACCTCTTGATTTTGTAAAAGAGAATCACATAGATCTTTATAAAATATTTGTTTTAAAAAAGAAAAGAAATCCAAGCCTCTTAAATTAACAACTCTTCCCTGACTTGCTCCCCTTTTCCTATATGACATGATTTTATTGTTATGACTCACTGGTTTTCTTTTTTATGTCTCTCTAGTTCATGGAGAGAAACATGAGGAATTAATTACCTTAGGAAGCCCAGATTCCCATACTATTAGTGAGGGGCAAAAATCTTCAGGAACTTCCAAAACAAGAAAAGGAAAAGAGAGGTCCTCGGAGAAAGAAAAGTTAGCCAAAGAAAAACAAGCACCTCGCTTTGAGCCTCAGGTGGGTGTGATGCTTTTTTTTTTTTTTTTTTTTTTTTTTTTTTTTTTTTAACGGTTTATTTATTTTTGAGACAGGGAGAGACAGAGCATGAACGGGGGAGGGTCAGAGAGAGAGGGAGACACAGAATCCGAAACAGGCTCCAGGCTGTGAGCAGTCAGCACAGAGCCTGACGCGGGGCTCGAACTCATGAACAGTGAGATCATGACCTGAGCCGAAGTCGGATACTCAACCGACTGAGCCACCCAGGCGCCCCCCCCCCTTTTTTTTTTTATTGGAGTCACTTAGTAAATGTAGATTCATTGGGTCCCTACTTGACTATCTCTCCTGAGGTCAAAACTGAAAAATTCCATCTCCTTGATTCTAGCAACTGACTAGATAAATTAAGGAAATTCCTTGGACACCTTCTGCAAGCTGCTTGCCCTAGTTTAGTATCAAATATCATTAATCAAACTTTTAAGACACGTGTGTCTGTAAGACACTGCTTTGGGGCATTGGGCTTCTAATATTAATATTACACAGTCCCTACCTTCAAAGAACTTACAGTCTAATGGAGGAGACCGAAGGTAAACAGAGGTTTTAATGGTAGATATTGTACTTATTCTGGCCTCTTTCTCCTAGAGCAGCAAAATCCTGACCTGAGTCAATGAGCAAAGACTTCTAAGGTGAAATCTAACACAATCTGCCCTTTTTTTTTCTTTAGCATTAAAGTTTGAGAGATGGGGCTAGAGGGGTAAGTAAGGGTCAGAAGGGGGAGGGCCTTTAATTTTGATTAGGAGGCTGGGACTCTGTCTACAGCCCAGAGGTCACGATTCCAAATTCCTTCAGGGCCAGTTAGGTAATTACAATGATTAGGGGTAAGGAAGAGGATGTGGGACAAAGTTGAGAAATACAAGCACAGGCCTAAATATACTCAAATTCAGGTTATTTAAAAGCACTGAACTCAAAATACCTATGAGGACAAAATCTTCCCGACATTGGTGATCACTGCGTAAGTTAAGCCAGGGTAGACGTAGGACGGGGGAAGGCGGGGGGGTAAAAAAAATGTATTGACATGATCAGATTTACATTTCAGGTACCCTGGTGGCTTTTAAAGGTATACTTTTAAAGGGGGAAAGGCTAGAGATGGAGAAAATAATTCAACGAAGTACTGCAGTAGTCTAGGCAAGAGAGGGCAAGGTATAGCAGGTACAGGTAAGAAAGAAGCAGAGGACCAAAAAGAACTATCAAGGAAACAGTGTATGTAGTTCTTAATCCCAAGACGGGGGTCAGGAACAAGAAGGAACAAAGGTTATCTCTCAAGTTTGCAAATGAATCAACTGAAGAGGAAGGATGTTGAGAACACCAGTAAAGGACAATAAAGGAAAATTAACAAACTAGAAGAGATAATGGTCAGCTGTCCTACACTCCAGTAGTGGAAAATCCTGTCCACTTGCATTGCCAAGATTTAATTTCTTAATTGGAGTCTACTCTTGGAAACACTGTGAAGTAAAGAAGCTTAACCTGACCTCTGCGGGGGTTGGAATGGAAATGACCACGTGGCCCCCGGGGCTGGTGCTCTTACTTTCATGGGGACTCAGCTGCCGCACAATGGCCCCTGTCAATGCCAGTGCTGGAAACAGGCAAGCCACCATTGTTGCTGGAGAGGTTGCAACCTACAAACCATGACGGAAGAAGTCCCCTGGGAAGCCGAGAAGCAAGCAGCTGCATTTCTTGTACTCGCAGGACAAGTCACATCGGTCTACAAAGAGGGTTTTCATACAAGCAAAATAAGATGTAAACGGGCCCAAAGTGAAGCAGATTGTTGTGGTAAGCCCTGTGACTCTTTAAGCACCCCCAATCTACATATTGGAATTTGGAAACTTAGCACTTCTTCTCCCAAGGGACTTACAGAAGGGAGCATCTGTATGTCCTATTTTTAAAAGTACTTTGAAGTTTGTTTCAGAAGCTGTTTTGGGCAATCAGAATGAAATGATTTCACATTTAGCTCAAGGTAAGCTGAGTTCTAGGATATTTTAAAAAGTATCAGTTGGCAGCTGGTTAAAAATCTCTGAGAAGGTACAGTGCTCAATCGGCAGAAAATAGTTTTCCAGAAAAGAAGAGTCATGATGAGTAAAGCCTTTTATTACACAAATAGTATAACCACAAAATTTGAAGTCATTCCAATTTTTGTCAAATCATGTTAATTCATACTTCACATGCTGAGGGGAAAATGCCTCAAAAAAACGAACATAAACATGTCTAGGATGAATCAGAAATTGAAGACAAAACATTGGAGAAGAAAAATCTGGTTTTCTCCAGGTCCTGACATCCTAACAAGAAACTGTGCTCAGAATCTTCTTTATACTCCATGGAAAAGTCTTCAAGCCCCACTGGGACAGCTGACATTCGTCCAGTTTCTACTAAACAAAGTACTGCTAACTTGCTCTCTTATCCCACTGAAGGCATAGAAGCTTGACAGCTGGTTATATGGAGGGCTTACCCCCAAATCAAAGTATCATTCAGTCAAAAGAGTCAGAAGAACAAAAACAGGTGATTAAAGCTGAGTGGGCTATGGCAAAGGCAAAAAAGCAGAAGAGAAGAAGAATTCATCTACTCAGCAAGAGAAGATTGCAAGGGTGAGTTGAACCCGGGTTTAGTTCAAACATTAAGAACAACTGACCCAAAACTCTGCATTAAGAGAGTTGAAGAACGGACTTTTCTTCTACTAGAATTTCCCGAGGGAGGACAAATGGCTTCCATGGAAAGAATTAGTCCATATTTATTACAATGGGGACAAGAATTGTGCCCTTCAGGCCTTAATTGGCTACCTGAATCCAGTGAAAGGAAGAGGTATCCAAATTCTCACCACTGATGGTAGAGGGGCACTTTTAGATACTTCAAAAATTAGTCGAACTTACTTAGAAGCTCTATGACTGCATTTGAGGTGTAAACACTGGTGCTGTATGAGCTTTCCTGTGGGGGTTAATTCACAGGACCCCGGATGAATGTGAGGAACTTCATCAAAAATTCGTATCACTTATGCTTTCACAAAATGTCACAGTTAAAGCAGTCAAAATGAGTCGGAGCCATGCATTTTATGAATCAGCTGTGGGAAAATACGTTGAAGATTAGAATGGAAAATGCACTAACGATTGGAAGAGGCAGAAATCCTGCGCGTCCTGAGGTGGCTGCAGTTAAGGGCCGTGATAAACGGGATCGTGCCAAAGGCTTTTGTGTGCAGAAACGACGCTCATTTTCCTGGAGTCAGCTCTCACGATTTGGGCAGCTGTCGTTATAAAGTGTGGCAGGCCATTTCAGCCACATCTGCTGCTCCAGGCCACTTTGCCGAGTGTGCATGTGGGAAACGATCTTCTTCAAGGTGGCTTGTTTCTGAGTAACTCATAGGTATGAGCACTGCCCGAGCATAAACGTCGCCTAAACGTCTTTGGCCAGATGTTCCCTTAGCACGCATAGTAGTGTCCCTAGGCATTGGAAATTATAAGACAAATGTGAGAAACACCACAACATACACAAGCTAGAAAACCAAACTGTTTAATATCATAAACGGTGCTACAGATACAGAAGTCCATATAGTACTTGATGATTTATTACTTCCTGCAATCTATTTTATTTTATTTTTTTGAAAGAGAGAGGGAGAGTCAGAGGGAGAGAGAATTTTTTTTTTTTTAAGGTTAATTATTTTGAGAGAGTGAGGAACGGAAGGGGCAGAAAGGGAAAGGGAGAATCCCAAGCAGATTCCGCACTGTCAGTGCAGAAACCAACACGGGAGTCGATCTCACAACCATGAGACCATCATCTGAGCCGAAATCAAGACTCAGTCATTCAGCCAACTGAACCACCCAGGTGCCCTGGGACACTTACTTTAGATTTAGCCCTATATCGTGTGAAAAGATACCTCTAGATGACAGTTAAAATGAAAAGCTGAATCACTGCAGTTAGAAGGGTTGAGGTACATAAAAAGAATTGAAGAAGAAATTAAAAAGTTTGCAAAAATATGAAGTCAAGAAAAAGCAATTCTGCAGAAAATTGATGATTGTATAAAACTAAAAACTGACATGGACGGTGGCCTTCCATTCTGTTTGAAATTGTAATGAATATATGCATATATTCTGGAAACTGAAAAGCTTCTTCAGAAGATCTACCATTTAAGAAGGAATTGTGGGATCTGGTCTGAGTTAACTTTGAGATACACATGAATTCTGGGAAATCCTGGGAAAGAAAGATGGTGCTTGGCTTAGCTTGCACAGCAAAAAGTGCACGCTTGGTTACAGAATTCATATGGGAATTACGTTTTAAGACATTAATAACTAAGCTTTAGAAATCTTAATATTGTGCTAGTCGGTTTTAGTAGACACTGCAGTTATAATGTTTCCTGTTTGAAAATGTATTAGTATATGTGCCAAACCAGAAACTGGAAACTTTTATATTATACTTGGTGTTTTCACCTTAGTCACCATGATCGTGTCGAATTTATTTGATCATTGATTTCATTTCATGTGGAAAAGCTAATTTCTTAAATTTACCTTACTTACTTTTTCACTAGCTACATTTTCCAATCCAAATGTGCCTTTTATTGCAATATCTAAATGGATAGGGAAAAGGGGAAGTTTCTCTATAAAGGGATTATTATATTTGAAATATAAGAGGACCAGGTACAGTTTCTATTTAAGATTAGCTTATTTGGGAGCACCTGGGTGTCTCAGTCGGTTGAGTGTCTGACTGGCTCAGGTCAGGATCTCACCGTTCCTGAGTTCAAGCCCCACATTAGCTGGCTGCTGTCACCTATCAGCCAATCAGCACAGAGCTCACTTCAGATCCTTTGTCCCCATCTCTGTGCCCCTCTGCTCCTTGCACTCTCCCAAAAATAAATAAATATTTTTAAAAATTTAATAAAATTAGCTTATTTTAACGTTGTTTGTTTAAAAAACAGAGGTGAAGTGGTTTTAGTTAACCACTTTTTTCCCTTGAAGCTTCAAGACAGTGCTGTGTGTTAACTTTTCTAAACGTAGCTTCAATTTATAATTCAGTGTTTCAATTATTTGAACTCACTGAGAAAATATTTGTATCATCAACAAAATAAGCTATTGAAGTTTTAAACAAATGAGCTTAACTCAATCCATAAACTTATTTATGAGACATGTGTCCCCCACCCCTTAATATTTCATAATACTCCCTTTCCTGATCCCAGAGAAGTTTCTGATAAACTCATTTATCAAGTAATATAAAAGACGGTAAAATCCTTTGTACTGTGGTGTAAAAGAAAGAAATAGAAGAATTTCCAATTGTGAGATTTAGGTTCTCATCCAAATATTAGGGGAATGTTGCAGAAAGCAAGATCTTTTTGGTAAGATTGAAAGCAAACTGCCCACAAAAACTTTATTCAGTGACCCTACTGATCCCTGTTTCCCCCGTGTATCATTTAACCTGGGTAACTGACATTGTCTCAGTCATATGTAAAGTGTTAGATTCAAGCCTCTCACCCTACCAGACCCTCACCAATGAGGCTCACTTGTCTAGACATTTCAAGCCCTATGTCGATCTGCTCTCAGCCTATGGTTCATGAAAATGATCCTATGAAATACCAAAATGTTAACTTTCATAATGATTTCATAAATATCAAAAAGTTAACTTTCCATATATTCCCCCCTGGAAATGATCTACCATCCCTCATGTTTTAGAAAGAGATACTAGGTAACCCTCAATGTAATTTCGTTTGTTTTGTTTTGTTTTGTTTTGTTTACAGCTTTTATGTAAACTTTGCATGCAGTGAAATGCAGTCATTTTAAATGTACAATTCAATGAATGTTGACAAGTGTATTCACCCTGTAATCCACATCCGCATCTCTATCAAGGAATAAAGTACAGGCCATTTCCATAATTTGGGAATCCCTCAAACCTCTTCGCAATGGATTCTGTCATCTTCGTACCTTACCCCAGGGAGCAGTTTTGACTGTTCCATTATTTTCATACACATGAGTCATGCAAAATGTATTCTCTTTTGCTCAGCTCCTTTATCTCAGTATGATGTCTATCTGTGAGATTCCTCTACATTGTGGTATACTTCTGTAGTTTATTACTTCTTTTAAAAAAATGTAATGTTTGTTTATTTTTGAGAGAGAGAGAGACAGAGTGCAAGTGGGGGAGGGGCAGAGAGAAGGAGACACAGAATCTGAAGGAGGCTCCAGGCTCTGGCTGGAGCACAGAGCCCGATGCGGGACTCGAACTCACAAACCATGAGATCATGACTAGAGCCAAAGTCGGATGCTTAACCAACTGAGCCACCCAGACGCCCCAATTACTTTTCAATATTAAATAGTATTCAATCATATGGATAGATGATCATTTATTCACCAATTGGTAGACATTTATATTGTTTCCTCTTTTGGCTCTTAAGAGTAAGGTGTAATGAATGTTCTCCAAGTATTTTTGTGAACATGTGTTTTCATTTCTCTTGGTAAATACTTAGTAGTGAAATTATGGATCATAAGGTAAAATTCAAACCCTTTGAATGGAGCAAAACACCTGACCCAAAGGTTTGTACGTTATTTATCAGATATCCACTTTTCACCCTCAACAAGAAGACCCAAATAAACCCTACTGGATTTTGAGGCTGGTCACCGAGCACAACGAAGCAGACAGTTTCGAAGTGAAAAAAGATACCGAACGAGCAGATGAAATCCGAGCCATGAAGCAAGCCTGGGAGATGACTGAGCCTGGAAGGGCTATCAAGGTCACTCGAGTTTGAAAAGTTGTTCTTTACCTTTCCACTCCCAGGCGTTGGTCTGAAGGGAGAGCCACGATGGTGAAACCACACAGTCTTTCCTTTAGGAGTGATATCTGGGATTTTGTTAGACACTGACTAACTAAATGTTAAGACCACATCTGAACAAATCGTGAAACGTTGCGCAGATGACTGGTACCAGATGAGGCGCAAAGGCAAAGCGCATAATGGTGCCACTTATTGGCCCAAACCGTGGGTTCCCTCATCCTTCCACAGTGTGGGCCATAACCATGTCTGTCCTTCACACTCCAAGTAAGAAAGCATAAAAATGTTTAATATGTCCTTTCATGTACTTTGAACATCCTTGACTAGATAAACAGCATCGCTTCCCCTTGTGGGATATACATACTTCATGGTTTCCCCTCACTCTATTTTATGTAAGAACCATTGCTATAGTGAGCCATTATTACTTGTATGTGTTTCATGTCCCAACTCAGGGTTATTAAGCCAGATAAAAAAAGGTTCAGGAACAGCTAGATCTAAGACTGCATGACTAGTGTATTTGCTTTAGGACTGCTGCTTCCCTAGTTCTCAAAAATAACCGTCAAAATTACGGATGGCTCAGAATTGGAGTGTATTTGATAATAATACACTAGTTCAAACTGCTGAACTGGTACATGTTTCAGGTACTGTTAAGATGTTGTTGCCTATACTGTTTGTTGATAGTGTTTGTTCTTTAGGCTTCCCAGGCTCGCCTGCATTACCTCAGCCGGTTCATTAGGAAAATTCCGGATGCTGAGAGTGTGCCTATGTCTGAAAGCCAAACTAAAGCACCAGAGGACGGTCAGTGAACTCTGCCCCCCACGACCTCAGAGCACAAGACTGCTCCTTGCACCTCTTAAAAGATACTCAGGGCATCATCCTGGGTAAAAAGAAAGCATTGGAGAAGCTGTTTGCCTACAGGATTGTGAAGAGTTACGTACAATCCTGTAGGAAAACATGTCCTGGAACATTTTCTCTTTGCCTAGCAGATGTTTAGTTTTCCCCCCAAGTAGATACGGTTTTCTCCATTTCAGAAAAGATGAAACCAGGGGCATCTGGGTGGCTCATTGGTCAAGCGTCCCATTCTTGATTTCCACTTGGGCCAGGATGCCAGGGTAGTGGGATAGAGCCCTGCGTCCGGCTTTGTGCTGAGCGTGGAGCCTTCTTGGGATTCTCTCTCTTCCTCTCCCTCTGCCCCTCCCCAGCTCACATGCACTCCCTCCCTCCTCTCTCTCTCTCTCTCTCTCTCTCTCTCTCAAACAAACAAACAAGAGATGAAACCAGAAATAAGAATGCAACATAGTTCAAAGGTAGCAGTGTGTAAACTTGAAGGCAGGCCTGCTGCTGTTACTCTGGCTCCTTTCTAGTAATAATAACTATAAATAATAGCAATAACATAAAACAGACTGCCTTTATTGAGTGATTGCCGTGGGCCTGAAACTGAAAATATTAATTATTCCAGTTAAGACATCAATCCACTGATCTGTAATGTTATTTTCAACTTACCAATAAGAACACAGGCCCAGAGTAATTTGCTCTGTAATTTGTTAAATTCATAAGATACCCAGAGACACAGCCAGCTTGCAAACAGCTCCCCATGACCCTGAGTGCCTTCTCACAAAAACCTGGCTGGCCCATTACAACCTCACTGGGACACCCAGGGAGGCTGACCGCATTCACATCCCAAATCATGCTTTCCATGGTCACATCTACAGGAGTATAATTCAATAATTGTTATAAAGATAATAACGCCTCTTAACTTTTCATATAAGGAGTAGGAATAACAAATATCATCCTGATTTTGTTTTCTTGGGATGCGCATTCCTCACATCACTTTTTGTTTATCTCATTTTAACTTACAGCAACCGTGAGGTAGACCCTGCTATTCCCATTTTATAGACAAAGAGACCAATGCTCAGAGTCCCCGAACTGCTCCTAAGTCACACATCTAAAACATGACGGAGTTGGGATTTGAAATATTTCTAACTGCTAAAGTACTCCCTTTCCTAAGGGTTAAAGTCTCATGTCCTATTAACAGTACAAAGGTGGATAGGTTTTATTATGATTTTATGATTTTATTATTTTAAATTGTATTGTTTAATTAGATTTTGTTATTTTTTAAGCATTGTATTAAATTATATGTAAAAGAAAAAATGTTGCGCTGGATGCTTGTTAAAAATGGCAAGGGAGATCATTCAAGACTTGTAATAGGAGTCAAGACTGTTGTAGTAGGAGAGAGAGGTTGAATCCAACTTTGAATACAACAGGGACAAATGGGGATTCATAGCACATAGGCAGGGAGTGGGTGGGAAGTTACTCAGAAAAACTTGGTTAGGTATGGTTAGGAGGGTGGAAAAAGAGAGGAACTGGATTGGATATCAAAGCAGGGGTGGGGTGGGGTAGGGGAATGCGATTCTTGATAAATTAGTCTAACAGGATTCTTTGCTAAAACTAGGATTCGAGCCAAGGACAAGTCCTAGTAGAGAACAAGGTTCCGAGGAGCCTGAACTTGTCCTACAACATACCTGCAGTTAAGGCATAAATATTTATTGTATAGCTTGATGCATTTTTACGTACAGATACACTCAGGAACGACCATTCAGATCAAGATCTAAAACACAAAAATACATCCCCAGAGTCTTTCTCTTTCCCTTCCCTCAGCCATTTCCTCCCTCAGGGTAACTCCTTGTCTGACCTCTGTTACCATGTATTGCTTTCGTCTGTTCTTGAACTTCTAATATTTGGACTCAGACAGTATACACTTTAAACTCCTCACTGTTAAGCCGTTCCACTGCTTCTTGTGTCAGGCTTAGTAAGTTGTGTTTTATAAGAGATTTGTCTACTTCATCTAAGTTAAACTTCCTGGAATAAATTTTATTTTGATCTCCTTTTTCTTGATCAGTTTTGCTCTAGGGGTATACCAATTTTATTATTTTTAAATGTACTTATTTCAACATTTCTCCCAGGTTTTGAGCATTAACCTATCATCACCTTTTATTCAAAGTGGAATATAATGTCAATTAAATTATCTGCAATTCATAAATAGGAGGGAAATATCTGTATGCTGTGGAATTGGGGTAGGTTTTACATGGTTTTTCCTAGGCATAAAGATCTAGAAAAGTGAGAGTAGAATTATGGCATGAAGGAAAAACTTTCCTGCTTCACAAGCAATAGCTCTTCTCTGCTCTATTTTAAGATAACTTTAGACAAGTACCTATACACAGGGCTCCCCTCTCCAGAGATGAGAATCCCATTCACATACATTTCTCATACAAGGTAGGTTGTATTTCCTCCAGGGCCCAGGGTAGCAGTGGCCCCAGTGGTTCAGAGATCCCATTTCCATTTGTAATGTCTCACCTCCAAAAAGCCTCTATTCTTATGTAATCTTTTCATATCCTGAGACAGCTTCCGGACACATGGGCTGCTTGGGCCATCCACAATGTTTTCTGAGGGACCAATGATTGCTGTTTGCTAGTGCTCCTTAGAGGTGACAAATATTTCACGTCTGCTCCAAATCTGTGCTCCCACTAGCCCGGTTACTTTTTGGATATGATTTCATAGAATGCAAGCTTTTTTTTTTTTTCAGTAATGCACATGTCATGTTGTAGTTGAAACATCTTCAAGTGCCATAAAAGAGCCAGACGCAAAGGGTTCCATGAGTTCAGAGAGCAAAGATATCCCGCCGTTGGGGAGTATGCTGTGGAAGAAGTGGCAGATGACCAGGGGCTTGAAGGACTGGTCAAAACTGGTGAGCAGTGAAATTGGAGGAACGTCTCCAGCAGGGAAGGAGGAACAGACGGTGCGGAAGGAAAATATCAGTAAGCATTATTCTCATTTGTGAGACAAAGACATACTTGGAAATAAAAATTCTGGAAGAGGCACAAACACATGTGATGTCTAGGGTGATAAATGGAAAAATATGTATTTTGGATTTATAGGTCTTCATTTTGCTTGTCAGAGCTGATAATCTGCTCAAGGACCTCATTACTAACCAGTTATCTTAGGGATAGAAGTGGGCCAACAAAAGTAGCAGGTGTATTTTTGTATATTTTTCTGTGTCTACAAATACTAAAAATAAAATTGCAGTGACCACATATGCCATTGTCACTGAACGCAGACGCTTTTTGTTAATCTGTGATATGCTACATGGTAGATTTTCTTTTTACCTTTTATAACAAGTTTTAAATATTTGGATTCTAAAATTCTGGAGGGGAGGAAGTTTCAGTGGTGTACGAGCCACACTAATTTGGTTCATTTCTGTATAATGGAGATTCGTCTTTATTCACTAAAATGAGTGCAAATCCAGGGCACCTGGGTGGCTCAGCCATTCAAACGTCTGACTCTTGATTTCGGTTAGGTCATGATCTCAGTTTTCCTGAGTTCCAGCCCTGCATTGGGCTCTGTGCTGACAGTGAGGAGTCTGCTTAGGATTCTCTCTCCCGCTCTCTCTGCCCCTTTCTTGTTGGCGTGCTCGCTCTCTCAAAATAAATAAATACACTTTAAAGAAAATAAAAAATAAAATGAATGTAAATCCTCGATTGAAGGTTTTAAGAAGAAAGGTCTTTCCATGCTGGCCTCCATGAAGAAGGATTTCCCCTAAGCAACTCCTGGACTTTCTGTTGGTAAAGGACTTAGTGTCCCATATGGTTGAAACAATGAATTGGGCTGCTCATAGGGGGTCCTGAATCCCCTGCTAGTCCCTGAGTTGGAAGCACTACCTATGACTGAGGGGGCTGCAAGGGTCAGCTGGCTCTAAAGTTCTGTGACCCTGGATGGTTGGCCTTTCACATCAAGCTACATCCTCCAACCATACCTGTATCAGGAGGTACAATCTTACTCTTTATGTCCCTACTTATTCAGAACCCAGGCAGGAGAGAAACATATTTTGGAAGGATGCATCCTCAGAAACACCAAAAATGGTTCTCTTCTCCAAATGGCTAAACCACTCTGAGAAGCTTAAAATTAAAAACTGTTTAAGGTTAAAACACGTCCTTGAAGGATTTCCACAGGGAAGAAGAAAATTCCAAAGTTCAAAGGGTGTTTTACTATGGTTACAAAAGATTTGATTTTTGAGCCAATATTTTGAAAGCAAGCACTCATTTAATAAATAATAACATACATGACATAACACTAAAGCTTATTAGAATAATACTTCTCATTCTATATGAACATTTAATTTGTAGAGTGGTTTTGCATATATTATCTCACTAGAGCCTCCATGAGCTAAACAAACCGTATACTGGTATCTCTGTCTCAAAACTGATGTGATTGATAAATGCCTCACCCTAGGGCAGGAAGCCAAAACAGTTTGTGGTGAATCAAACCCTAGTTCTTGGAATTCCTCATGTTGTGATCTCTAACAGAAGGCAAATTTTTCCCCACACTCGATTAGAAGCCTGTGGAATGAAAATACAATTAAATTCTGAGGTCAACTGTTTATTTATGTGCTAATAAGGTAACTTTTTAAGTTGAAAAAATTGAATGTAATCATGATTCTTCACACCAGCCTCGGGTACTGTGTCCCACAGGCGTGGTGGAGATTTCATTTATTTTTTAAAGTTGATTTATTTTGAGAGAGAGAGAGAGAGAGAGTGCATGCACAAGGAAGAGCAGGGAAGAGGCAGAGAGAGAATTCCAGGCAGGCTCTGCACTGCTGACACAGAGCCCGATGAGGGGCGGGAACCCACTAACTGTAAGATCATGACCTGAGCTGAAATCAAGAGTCAGAGGCTGAACCAACTGAGCCACCCAGGCGCCCTGCTTTCACTTTTCACTCTGAGCCCCAGGCCAGTGCTGTGAAGGGCTGCGTCAGTGTCGGCTCTCCTGCTTCTCAGGTCTTCATACTTTTGGCCGGCAGAGTTTCATACCTTTGTACTAAAGTTCACATCCCCATGAAAGAGTGTACTTTGGGGCAGAAAGGAAAGGGCAGGAAACACGGAGGAAGGGTAAATGTGAGCAGGAGTGGACGACTGAGGGCAAAGCAGCCTGTCCTCAAGCAAAATTCCCCCAAAACATTCTTAAATGTGTTTTATTATAATTCTTATTGAATATAAATAATATAACATATGTATAATATAATAATATGAAAATATATATAAAATAAAATATAAATTTAATCACACTACCAAGTAAACTTGAGCCCCTCTCCCTCTGAGAAGAGGGGTGCTTTTGTGTCTCCTGCACATCTTACAACACCGAAACACTGCCATGTACTCCAGGTACTGGGGTAGTAGAAGGAATCCTGTTTGAGAGCCATGGGTCTGGCTGTCCAGCTGTTCTCTGGAACTCTGTATGTTGTTGCCACCTCTGCTATTGGTGCCTCCATCATATTGGCCCTCCCTCCTGGGGAAGCATCACCCATAAGAGATTACAGATCCTATGAGAGCTTTGGGTGATCTGGCCTCTACACACCTGGAGATACTTGTGATTCCCAGAAAACTACTTTATTCTTGCCACTGTATATTTTCATGCAATAGGTAACTTAGATGATTTCTTTCATAGTACCAGAGGACATGGAAATGATGTCATTATTTTACTCCTACGCATTCTTCCTCAATACCAAAGCCATCATCAAGGTCAAGAGTATAAACATTGCTTTCAAATGCCCTTTGATCTCTGGGAGCCTCTAGAAAATTCCTCTTCCAGAGGTTGCAGGTGATCTCTGTCTTTATTCCCACATCTTTTGCCAGGCCATCACAATCGCTAGGTCTTAAGCAGACATTCTCAGACTACCTATGATGAAGTCAGTCTTCTCCCCTAGTCTGCTGGAAGCTGAAACTTTTGAAAAATGTAATAAAATGACCCAGTGATGACCAATTACTATAAAGATATTTCTAAATACATATTCTCACTTTCAGAACTTATCCCATAGAGACTCAGTTTGCAAAGGATGGTACCTACACACACACACACACACACACACACACACACACTTTGGGCTGTACTATTTTAGAGGTACAAGACTGTCATAGTACTCTCATACGCTTTTCTGACACAACAGAGTTTTGTAGAACATGAAAGTTAATCCTTTCTGTCCCTTTCCCACACCCTCTTCTGCTTAAATGTATGTTACTTGGCAGGATGTAAGAAAACACAAACATCTAATTAATCAGAAAGTATTTTCTTTCCAGTCAAAGTCAGCAGAGTTGGTGTCTTATAGAAATCACTCATGTTTGAACTGCCAAAAATATACCCAGCATAAGTAGGTATGTTCATAAGAAAAGCAAATGAACTTTAGATACCATAGCAATCACAATGAAAAAAGAAAAACTATTGGCCACTGATTTCTTTTCTTTTTTTTAAATGTTTATTCATTCTTTGGGAGAGAGACAGAGACAGAGAGACAGAGCATGAGCGGGGAAGGGGCAGAGAGACAGGGACACAGAATCGAAAGCAGGCTCCAGGCTCTGAGCTGTTAGCACAGAGACCAATCCAGGACTTGAACTCAGGAACCACAAGCTCATGATCTGAGCTGAAGTCAGACACTTAACTGACTGAGCCACCCAGGCACCCCTGGCTACTGGTTTCTAAAAAAAACATATTGTAAAATGTTAATTCCTCAGGATTGTTTTATTTAATGTTATAAAATAAAAAACTTGATTGAATTTAAGTTTTAATAATGGAGTAGAGTTGAAATATTCTGTTTTCTCACATGGACCATGTCTTTATGTTTTTGAAAAAATGAAAACTTAATTTGGATATTATTTTAAAAATGTTTTTAAAGGTTTACATTAGATTATATTTCTGAATGAGTGATAATTTTTAACAAGTTGTTATACATTAAGCACTTTAACAATATTTCTGAAGGCTATTGCAACCACATGTAAAAAGCAAGATTAGTGGGCATGAGACCTCTTGCATGGATTTGACATATCCTCTCCCAAAAAGCAATAATAAACTGAAAACAATTAATTAAAATACATTTTAGGGGCACTGGGTGGCTCAGTTGGTTAAGCATCTGACTTCAGCCTAGGTCATGATCTCACTGGTCCCAAGTTTGAGCCCTGTGTTGGGCTATGTGCTGACAGCTCAGAGCCTGGAGCCTGCTTCAGATTCTGTGTCTCCCTCTCCCTCTCTGCTCCTCCCCCACTCACACTCTGTCTCTCTCTCTTTCAAAAATAAATAAACCTTAAAAAAATTAAAAAAAATTTAAACTCTGAAAGCATACAACTAAATAAAAAAATACAAGATACAAGATTAATATATAAAAACTATTTTTATGTCTACATATTATCAATGAGCAATCAAAAAAGTAAATTAAGACAATTTCATTCACAGTAATGTCAGTAACAAATGTATGGAAATAAATTTAACAAAAGTGCAAGACTTGTCTACTGAAAACTACAAAACATCACTAATAGAAATTTTTAAAAATCTAAAGAGGGAGGCTGTCCATGCTTTGTACTAGAAGACTCACTATAGTAAGATAGCAATTCTCCCCAAAATGATCTATAAATCCAGTATAATCTCTATCAAAATTCTAGTAGACATTTTATAGAATTTAACATCCTGATCTCAAAACTTATTTGGAAATGCAAAAGACCCAGAATGATCAAAATAACTTTGATAAAGAACCAGGGAGGAGGATTTTTACTTCATGATTTCAGAATTTCTTTGAAGCTAACAATAACCAAAACACTACAATTTGACAGTTTCTTTAAAAAGTTAGATGTCATTTTACCATTCCTAGTTACATTGAATATCCAGGAAAGGCAGATCTGTAGAGACAGAGTCCATGGATGTCTGCCCAAGGCTTGAGGTGAGAATGGAGAGGGGATGTAAAAAGCCCAGGAGATCTGCGTGGAGAGCGGAAATGTTTTGAGACTGGGTTTTGGCGCTGGTTGTGCAACTCCGTAAACTTACTAAAACATATTGAATTATACTTTTAAAATGGGGGAATTTGATGGCATGTAAATTATACTCCAGAAATTTTTAAACAGGAGATGAAATGTCCTGGGAAGGCTGAATGGTTACTATTTTAGACTCTAAAGTCTCTTGTTTAAGTACCTTCTAGTGGGTACGTATGGGTCCCTGGGGTAGAGATCTCCTGCTAACTTGATTTGCATTCGGTGTATGTTACCCACTCCGCTGGATCTACAAGTTTCTTGAATTAGAGTACTATGTCTTAAGTATTTTTACATTCCACCCCCATAATGCTTATGAGACCTTTCAAGCCTAGACTAAGCGCTTTCAATATTGGGTCACTTAATTTGTTTATAATGAAGTACAGTAGGACTTTTCCTTTTTGTCTCTACTTTCACTTAACTACAGTCATGATAACGTTCTGTTACTCTGCTTATAGAGTATATGCACTTTGCCCATCTCCTTCATTTTGCTGTAAGTACAGTAACACCAGCTAGAGGTAAAATACGAAATATCATTAAATTTTAATAACATCATATTGAGTCACATTAAAATAAAGTCACATTAAAACAATATTAAATTAGTAAGTCCAATCAGTGTTTTTTTTTTTTAATGTTTATATATTTTTGAGAGAGAGAGAGAGAGCAAGTGGCCGAAGGGCAGAGAGAGAGGGAGATACAGAATCTGAAGCAGGCTCCAGTCTCTGAGCTGTCAGCACAGAGCCTGACCCGGGGCTCGAACTTCTGAACTGTGAGATCCTGACCTGAGCCTAAGTTGGATGCTTACCTGACTAAGCCACCCAGATGCCCAAAATGGTGGTTGTTTTTCTTTAACAGAAGATAGTATTTTTAACTAAAATGAGATGTAACTGTCTATTAGTGTCTATTCTTTTTGAAAATCTAGGACTTATTTTTTCAACAGGGCCTCGTTCGCGATCCCCAACAATTTTGGAAATGTCTCCACAACTTATTCGAAAAGCACTAGAATGTGTAGACATAACACAATATGTACGGTAAGTTTTAATAGACACGATTAATGCAAACATCTCTGTTCACAGAATTTTTGATACAGGGATAACCAGTTACTAAACTAGTGAAAATTTGAAATTAAATGCTTAATATATTTTCAGTATATTCAAATTTCTAGATGTACATGGTTTTACATCTTCCATTTAGCAAATCTTTTATTAAGTCAATCATAAAAGCATTTAAGTATTTTCTTTAACATTTTAGTTTGCAAGCTGATTAAGGGGAGTTGAGCTACAAAAAATTCCCACTAGGTCTGCTGGCATTATTTCAGTAGGTTTAATTTAATTTAATTTAATTTTTTAGTAGGTTCAATTTTATTAAGAAGAAGACAATAGGATTAATAGAGAGATAGTTACTCAAGCATACTTATAAGTTTGAAAATATTTCAACATTATTTAGCTGCATAAATTAAAAAGAAAACCTCCAAAATAATCTCATAGTTTCCAACACCAATCCCACGAACACCTTATCAGATGGAGCATCGAATTTTACTGGTATTTCTCTAGAATTGTTTCCTAAAATATTAGTGAACCAGTAAATGGAGCGTGGCCAATCAAAAAATAACAGTGTATTCTTTCTATTGCTAATATTCTATTGGATTCAGTCTACCACACTGTCAAGACAATTTAAATTATTTGAATTCTAAAGTTCATCGCAGTGTTCCAAAATGATTTATGCATCTCCTGTGATGTCTTTGTAGAAAAACAAGAGACGCTGATCCTGTGCTACAAACAGAGGATCTGAACCAGCAGCAGGCAATGCAAAAGGCAGAAGAGGTTCACCAGTTCCGACAGTATAGGACCAGAGTACTCAGCATTCGAGACATTGAGCAAGAGGAACAGCTTAAAATAAAGGATAAAATCCTGGAGATGTATGGGGAACTGCGGGTGAGTCTCAACATACACCCATGGGTCAGAGTTGATACATTCTCTTATAATGTTGAAAAGATACCACAGAATCATGTAGGACCTGGGTAGAAAGACATTTTGAAAGTATTTAGTTGTCAGCTCCTCAGAAAAGGTGGAGAATTGGTGAAACACATTTAATTTCACTTACTTCCTTAAACCCCTCCAAGATGCAGTATTGGGAATCTATCCACAAAATAAGAAGGAGAAAGAAGACAATGACCAAATACTTGTGAAGTTGACAGAGAGCTGGATGAAGAACATATTAATAGACTTGAGGCACCCAAACTGTAAGGTGGCAGTAGAAAAGCTCTTAAACAATCAATCCAATTCGCTCCATAGAATCCCTAAAAGGCTCAGCAATTGGTGGCATCAGCCACATGAAGAAATGGACGTGAGGTGGGAGGAAGACAAGACTGTCGGTTTTGCTTGGCTTGAAGCTATTTAAGAAGTAGTTCATTTGCAGATCATCAACTCAATGTTTTGTAGCCAGGTGACTGTCCCTCCACCCTAGCAGAAAAGTAAAGTTGCTTTATTTAGACAAGGTCCAAAATGATAAAAGGGGGGGGGTGGATTAGCGTAGTGAAGAAGACCAAGTTTAATTAAAAATGGAAGTATCATACAAGAAATGGGAAAATTTGATAAATATATATCGCTGACTTCCACTATAGTGGATAAAGACTTTTTTTTTCCTCCCTCTTTCCTACAACACACACACACACACACACACACACACACACACACTCCCAAAGATACTGATGGCTACAAGACTTTCTAAACGTTTCAGCCACAGTGACATTAGGTTCTCTATGTTGTTTCCAGCACTAGCTGATCTGAGGAATATGCTTCTTTGACACCTTCTCTTGTTTGTCCAATAGGCATCTTAAACCAAACCTCTCCAAATCCATTATTCTATCATTCTTGTCATTTTTGCCCTCTCTTTCATGTCAGCCCGAACATTTCCTCCATCAATATTCCCCACCCAGGAAGGGCAATTGTAGTCTTTCCATTGCTCAGAGTGCAGACTTTGGAGACATCCTTGACTTCTCTTACCTCCCTCATCTAACCCATAATCGACATTTGCCAACATTATCTTGAAAACATATCTCTAATTCAATCACCTTTCATTCTCTCTACCCCTACCACCATAGTCCAAATGGTCTGTGTTTTCTATTCAGAGTGTCCTATTCAGTGTTTTCTATTCTATTGCCATAGCCTCCTGACTGATCTCACTGCTTCCATCATGTCCTTCTACAATGGAATCTCTGTTAGAAGCCAAAATGACTCTAACCATGAGGATAAACTATTTTATCCTGTGGTAACAGACAGCCACAGTGTCTCAGTGGTTTAAGACAGGGGTTGGCAAACTTGTTTTCTATAAAGGGCCGGATAGTAAATATTTTTGCCTTTGCAGACCATATGTTGTATCTACTTAACTCTGCCGTTGTTACCACAAATTCAGTCAAAGATAACGCCTACGTGTGTTTCAATAAATTCTATTTGGAAAACTAGGCAATGAGCCAGATTTTTCCATAGGCCTTTGTTTAGCAACCGCTGGATGAAAACAGTAAAAGAGTATTTCTCCTTGTAGCTACAGGTCCAGTGAAGTTGAGCAGAGGGTCCTTCTCACAGTTACATTTCGTTGTCACATTGCATTGGCCAAAGCTAGTCACATGGTCACATACAACTTCAGTGAAAGAATTAATCTTGCTGACACCGTGATTTCAAATTTCTAGCATCAGTAACCCTGAGACATTAAATTACTGTTCCTTAAGCCACCGAGTCTGTGGCACTTTGTTACGAAAGCCCTAGCATGCTAATACACACTGCAGTGCTACCCTAGGCCTGGAGAACAACTGCAAACCCTTTATGAACTGCGCTGGTGTGGATCATAGTACATCTTTAAAATGGAGAGTGGGACTATCTCACTCCTGTAGTGGCTTCATTTTCCACTAAGAAATAAAGGCTTAACTATGGTGTCTAGAGCTCTCTATAATCTAGTGTCCACTTTCCCCTCTAATCCTTTTCTCTCTGATTCTATATGCTTTCCTTCTTTTGTTTTTTTTTTCCAAACTGACCTCACCTTTCCACTAATAGCCAGACATGTTCCCACCTCTGAGCCCTTTGGCTTGCTCCCACCTCTTCCTGGAATATTCTTCCCCTAGACGGCCAAATGGTTTACAGCCTCACTTTCTGCGATCTTTCATCTATTGCCATTTTATTAGAGAGATCTCCTCTAAGCTATTATTTTTCAATTAGCACCCTTCAAGATTTGTGTACCTGTATCTGGCCTTATTATTTTCTTTAAAGGATTTACCATGGTTTAGCATGGGAAGGTATGTATTTGATACATGTTATTTATAAATATTAGAAGTATTTCTTTATCATATATAAATATATAATATTCATATATAACATATATATGTATATAACATGCACACATTTTAAATATATCTTGTGTAGAATATAGATCATATGTGAACAGGAACTTTGATTCACTGTTGTATACCCCAAACCTGGAAGAGGTGTCTATTTCACAGAAATTTGTTTCAAAAATGAATCAGTGAATCCATAAATGAATGTTTAAATTATGTAAATTCAGTTCATATCGTATAGAAAATAGTTTAAGTTAAAATATTATAAGACAAAAGGGAAATTCATTATTGCCAATCAGCTAGTTTCTTTCTGTGTTTAAAAGACAAGAAAATGCAGTAGATGGGGAGGCCATAAGGGAAGACGTATCAACTGGGATGGTTTTTAATTCAGATCTCCTTCTTTAAGTGTGAGGTACAAAAATCCTAGTTTTGATTGAAGCTATCTTAATAGAAACATCGTCAGCACGACATTTCTCATCAGATGGGAGAAAAGCATGCCTATCCTCAAGAGGTTACGGATATATATTAAACTTACTTTACACTAAACCCTTTAGATGATTTTTTCTCTCTTCTTAATATGGCACCACTATCATCTCATGCAGTAGGTTTAGTAAAGCCGATTTTACTGTGGTAGATACAGTGCTTTGCTTCCACCCAAAGCGTGGAGAAGAGCCTGGTTCTGACATTTAACTCTTCTGCAGTCTCCACTCAACTTCTGCAAGTTGCAAAACCAGGCAAAATTTCTTGAAGAATTCAGCAATGAAGACAAAACAGTCACTCTAGAAGATTCTCTTCTGGTTAGCATCAGTTCGTTCATCCTTCTGTTTTTAATTATATCATTCTTGAAACAGGAAACCGTCAACAGGTCGAACCATAATTGTACCCATACTATCAGAAATGCAAGTGAAGTGAGAAAGCCAAAGCCTCTTCATAAACCTACATTGGCCCTTAGTTATCACTGCTTTATTTGTGAACGTTTTCAGGGAAGCCATTTCTAGACATTTCTAGAATGTTGCCATTATGTCAGTCATTAATAGGTCATTAACTCAGTTCTTGCCTATAGCTTTGAAAGTTACCCTTTTTGTGGCGGGGGTGGGGGGGTGGGGAGGGCCTGGGTGGCTCAGTCAGTTAAGCGTCCAACTTCGGCTCAGGTCAGGATCGCACCGTTTCAGAGTTCGAGCCCCATCTCGGGCTCTGGACTGACAGCTCAGAGCCTGGAGGCTGCTTCAGATCTGTGTCTCCCTCCCTCTCTCTCTCTCTGCCCCTCCCCTACTTGCACTCTATCTCTCTCTCTTAAAAATAAACATAAAAAAATGTTTTTTAAAATAGAAAATTACGCTTTTTTAAAAAAATATATAAACTATATTTAAGGACAGTTAAACTATAGAAACTATCCTTACCCGTTTATCATTTTCTGATAGTTCCCATTTGCACAATTTATTCATTCAAGAAATATTTCTGGACATTTTTGTATCAGGGACTGTCCTAAGCATGAACAAAAAAGATAAACCCTGGCCATTGGGTAGCTCACGTACTAGTGGAGCAAAAGACGCTAAAATACAAACACAATATATAAATACAAGGTATGGTATGATAGAAAGGGAAAGTGTTGAAAAAAAAGAAAAGTGGAACACTACGAGAACACAGTGATTCAGAAGAGATACTGGCTGGAGTAAAGGCCCCGGGGGAGTGAACACTTGGTCTTGGTGCGTTAGAGGCAGGACAGCAAGGAGGTCTGTGCCCCTGGAGGAGAGTGAGACAGGGGTAGATGAGTGGGAGGGGAGGTCAGAAAGGAACTGGGGGGAAGTGGACAGACAAGGTAATCACATAGGGCTTGCAAAAGACTGGAAGGACATTAGCGTTTATTCGGAAGGATGTATGGAACCACAACAGGGTTCTAAAGAGCAGAGGGGTAACATGATCTGACTTCCATTTTACTTTTTATTTTTTAATGTTTATTTATTTTTGAGAGAGAGACAAAGACAGGGACATGTGCGCTCATGCACACGCACATGAGTGGGGGAGGGGCAGAGAGAGAGGGAGACACAGAACTTGAAATAGGTTCTGTCAGCACAAACCCCGGCACGAGGCTCGAACTGACGAACCGTGAGATGATGACCTGAGCCGCAGGTGGACACTTAAACAACTGAGCCACCCAGGCGCCCCTGGACTTCTGTTTTAAAAGGAGTACTCTGAATATTGTGTGGAAAACAAGTAAGTATGGAATGGGGCACATGTAATAGCAGATAAATCTGTGAGGAGGCGGATGCATTGGACACATAACAGTGGTTCACACCAAGATGCAGAGTGGAGGTAGTGAAAAGCAATTGAATATTGTATATATTTTGAAAGTAGACTCAGGATTTTCTGATGGATTCTTGGTATATTATAAGAGAAAGTGAAGAGTCAGGAAATACTCTGAGGTTTTCACTTAAACAACTGATAGGGTTGAGAGGCCATCAAATCTGATGGTTTGAGAGGAAAGAAAGATTTCAGTTTGGGACATTTTTTGATATATGTATTGGACCAAAAAAAAAAAGCATTCTTGGGGCATCTGGGTGGCTCGGTTGGTTAAGCGTCTGACTCTCGGTTTCGACTCAGGTCATTATCTCATGATTCATGAGTTCAAGCATCACATTGAGCTCCAGGTTGACAGTGTAGGGCCTGCTTGGGATTCTCTCTCTCCCTCCCTCTCTCTCTGCCCCTCTCCTGCTCATGCTCTCTCTCAAAATAAATAAACTTAAAAAAACAAAATTCTTGGATATCTATTACAGTCACATGGAGATGCTGAATAGAAATTACATATATAGTTCTGGAATTTGGAAGAGAGGTTTGGGCTGGAGATTAAAAAATTTGGGGGACCCATCAGTAGAGAAATGAATTTAAAGCAATGGGGCTAGATAAAATCAGCAAGGAAAGAGGCCTAAGATCTAAGATGTGGCCATCCCCTCATTTAGAGATGAAGGAATAAAAAGAGAGAGAGAGAGAGAGAGAGATGAAGGGGAAAAGGAGAAATCAGCAAAGCCAACTGATACAGAGCAGCTAGTGAAGTAGAAGAAACGTCAGTGGGATGTATTGTCCAGAAAACCAAGTGAATCAATTGATCCCGGTGGTGAGAGTAGAGGTAAGAATGGGACCCAGATGTGATTTCAGATTCAGTTTGGTGTCCTTGAATGAAAGCCAAACTGACAATAAGAAAGGTAGCCAGTGAGCTAGGTGATATTATTTGAAAGTTCTTCAAATATAGCTCAGATACATTTCATTGGGACTAGAACAATGTGGGAAACTAGTAACTTAGCACAATTCCTGTGAGGGACACAATGAGCTGCATGTTTTATAGATTATATTTGAACGCATACCTATCTCTTCACCTTTCTCTCTTTTCTCCTACTGATGCTTTTATTCCCCGTTCTGTTAAAATCTCTTGTACCCCTTTGTTGCCTTCTCGTGTTTCATGTATTGATAGACATTTGAGACCATAACCTAATTTTCATCTGGCCTCAGTAATTTGCCACATGAATCTATGGGCATAAGGGAGGGATAAAGGGATTGCTTTCAAAAAAAATTTTTCTCTCTTTATCAGTAAACCTTAATTGCTTGAGGTTTTGTTTTGGAATAGGACTCCTTAGATGAAGCCCGGCAGAAGATCTTCAGCGTCCGGGAAGAGTATAGAAAGAAGTTGCTGGAAGCTGAGCGCCTAAGATTGGAAGCTCTGGCTGCAGAGGAAGCAGCAAGTTGGGCGGAGACAGAAAAGAAGACGCCGCTTCCTGACACACGGGAAAAGAAGAAAGGAAAGAAGAAGTAACCAGAAGGAGCCCAAAACTCACCTTCTTCTGAAGAGGAAAATCCCTTTATTTGTTTATTTTTTTTTTTTAGTGATCTATAACCTTTCCTGTTGGTAAGGTATTAGGCCAATAGAAAATAGAAGTTTTCCTTCTCAGAACTGGTTTCTGCATTTTATGGTTCATTTGCTGTTGTTGTTGTTTTCCCAGAAACCTATTGTTTGAGTAATCGTTAGAGTTTAGGTCTCTCTAATTTCAATAAAAATTGCCTCAACATATTTAGAATGCAATAAAATGTACGTGTCTCCCTCTGAATTGCTGCATTTTCAGCAAGTAGTAAAACAAGATCAGAAATGGGCTAACAGGATTGCGTTTGAAAAAATTCAACGATGAGGAAAACAGCCACGGTTCTTCCAGGAAATTTTGTTTCTAACTTGAAAGACTTTAAAATATTGTTAAAATATGCTTCAGTCTTCTGCTTTTTTTTTTTTTTTTTTTTTTTTTTTTTTTTTTTTTTTTTTTTTAAACTGAACTTCCATAAACGTCCTTCATTGGGCAAAATCTGTTGTGGGTTAAGCTCACAGCAGTTAAGCGTGAATTCTGAATCCTCACAGGTCAGGTCACCCAGACTTAGGGAATGTGATCGCAGACACATCCCTTGTCACGTGTCGCAGCCTCGTGTTTTGTGTAAGACCCAGAACATGTTCTTGTACACCAGTTATAGAAAACTGCAGTGAGTGCATTCACCGAGGCACGTGATAGGAAATGAACTGCTCCCAAAAGCACACTTTGAATTCATGACTTTCTCAGATGAAAACTCCCAACAGTATTTTTTAATCAGTCATAGCTTTTCCACCTTGATAGGTGTTCTTCCTTTTTTCATTTATTTAAATCTTTAGTATTAAAATGTTCAGCTCTCTCTCTATACATATATATGCAGTTTTATTTAAATGTGCAAGCACATGCATTTTCTCTCTATTATTCTTTGCCTAAACTCTCCTTCATGACCCTATGCTCTGCCAGCCCCGCGAAATAATACATGATAACAACCTGGTATAAATGTTTCCATGTTTGTCATTCATCTCATATAATCATCCATCAATATTTTATATTATATCATGGCCTATTTTTACAAAATGGCATTTTATTTTACATGCTTCACCATATCTTGATTTTTCTCCCCAAGCAATACAAAACCTCTTTGAGACAAAAGTAATTCATTCTGTTTTAAAACCTTTTTTTAACGTTTATTTGCTTATTTTTGAGAGAGAGCATGAGTGAGGGAGGGACAGAGAGTGGGAGACAGAGGACTCTCTGCACTGACATCAGTGAACCCAATGCAGGGCTCAAACCCACGAACCGTGAGATCATGACCTGAGCCAAAGTTGGACGCTCGACTGACTGAGCGACCCAGGTGGCCCAGTAATTCATTCTTTTTGATTGTTGTGAAATATTCCCTGGCACAAATATAATTGATTCAGCTAATTCTTCTTTGAAGGATATTTACTTTGCTTCCAGATCTTTTCCATATAAGAAAATGTGGTAAAAACAGAAAAGAGGTGGCAAGGTGGTAGATTTAACAAATTATTTCCTAATAAATAAAAAAGAAACATAACGCCTGTCCTTTAAAAGGAAGGAAAAACGAAGTCAATTATTTTGTAATAAGGCATTATACATATTACTATATAAAAGGTCAGAGTGACTACACTGGAAATACATGGGACACAGGACACGAGGTGCAATGTTCATTCCTATGCTTGGAATCACTGACAACACAGCTGATACAAATGCACGCAGACTGACTTACAGGGGGTTTGTAATTGTCACTCAAATTTTTGGAATGGGGTTGCCATTGGTGATACATTTTCCAAAATGGTGAACAAGCTTGGCAAATTCTCAAAGACAACCATGCCCTTAGTGTATGCAACTGCTGCATCTGTGAAATATTCAGTGAACTTTAAATCTGTGCAAAAAATACCTTTGCTTTATGTATCTTACAGAATTAGGTTCTCGGGTCATTATCTTACCTTTAGACTATGTGAATGATGGGCCATTCAAATCATATAGAGGTAAGAGAATTCTCTGTTGTATGTGACTCTTTCAAATGCTGAGGGATAGCTAACATCCTTAGCCTTCAATCAGTAAATAGCAGTAATTCTCTACCATTATTGGGACAACCCCAAATGCCCCCACATATTTCCTAAATATTCTCCCCACTGAGATCATCTCCATATAGAAGATCAGTAAATATTAATGAGAAGCTGAAGATAGTAATGTCTGTGGATCTTAGTTAATAAGTAACTCCATTAGAATACATAGCTAGATAAGTACCCTCCATTGTGTTGATCGAGTTAACCAGGGTATAGATACAAAACATCTCATAGTTCCTACAATCCTTAGATCATTGTCTTTGACACACGGATGGCCTCTCATTCAGTTTCTTTCTCCATATTCTCCTGCCATCTACCTCTTTCTATGCTCTCAAGTACTTTAAGGCCAACCCTCCTCCCCCTATCTCAGGGGCTCTTGTAAGAGCAGAGAAAACAATTTTCTCTTCTGCAGTCACAGGCCTGCTTCTGAGTCAATAGTAATAATCCCCAGGGTGCAACTCTAGTGATTATGAAACATCGTTATAAGAGCAGTTTAACACCTCAGGGTCTCCAACACCTCCACCGAAGAATAGGATTGTGGCTTTCCCTTTTGCAAAATCACAGTGTGCGCTATAGTCTTTTCTGAAATGTAACAAAGGACGGTCTTCATTTAAATGGATCAGAAAATTGCTGACAACTTCCATAAACTTTTAACTAGCTTTTAGAAATCAAGTTTTCAAAAACAAAAAACACTGACTTCTGGTCTCTGAGCCCTCTGTTACATATAGACTATTCTTACACATTAAAAAAAATGTTGCATGATATTCTGACACTCGTTAATTGATGTTTACCTTGTGTCTCAGTTTTGTTCAAAAGAAACCCTAGCCATCCACTGCCTCTTGGAAAATGGAAAGTAGTGGGGGAAGGGACAAGAAGAGCCATGTATAAGGGAATTGCCTCCGAGACGAAACTGTGTGCCCTGGGCCATATTCCGGGTGGGAGCATTTATAACAGACTAATGAAAGTTTTCAATGACCTTCACAGGACATTTCTGAAATTAACATTATGAAAGAAACTTGTTTTAAGCTGGTGCAACATTTTTTTGTCTAATCAACTATGAAACAGTCTATTCATCTTGATTTAGATAAAATAGTTTCCAACCACAGGTGTGTTTTCACGGAATAGTTTCATTACATATTGAAGACTTTGCATGTGCTCAGAACTTTAGGCTAAACATCCTTGTTTTTGGTACAGGCACAGAGGGCAGCATCAACAGACAGTATGATTTATTTTTTAAGTGAACCCGTATAACAAATTACCATGTATAATAATTTCAATCCATAGCTTTAAACAAATCTAAGTTTATCCAAATAAATCAAGCACTTTTAATACGTTTTATTAATTCTAAAAAAATCCTTTTCCCATCTGGCATATAATACAATGACACTATTTTCTATGTTTATCAAACCATTGATTTCAGAATCACCAATACAGATAGCATATGAATATCTCTTTCATTCCACTGTGGGTGGTTGATATATTTATAAAGATATAAAGAAAATTTGTAAAAAATGTTGTTTGCTTTTGTAGAAAAGATTCCAAATTACTATTTTACATAGAAAGACATCAGATAATAATAATAATAATAATAATAATAATATAAATCAATATAGCTCATTGTTGAAACTGGGCTCAGTTGGTTAATATCTCTATAATATTTTACAGGTTTGAAAAGAAAATTTACATGCTATTTTCACTAAGAATATTAGTTTAAACTTGTGCAAATGGCCAAAATCATATTAGATACAACCTAATCAAGGACTATTTGATTAATGATGAATTAATGGTTACATTGTTATACAATTAATTGTATACAAAATTGTTTGTATGTATTTTTTTCTATAGGAACTTTGAAATTTCCATGTATTTTTTCATGAACTTAGCCAATTTTTAACTGTTACTTCTGGAGTAGCATGTGCCCAAAGTCTGCATATTTTACAACATAATGTGTGGAAAACAACCTTTGGCAAACATAGTTTTGTCTAAGACCATCATTGCCATAGCAAATCGTCTGAAGCCATTAACTATTAAAATAAGCCAAACCATAAGAGACTCTTAAAAACTGAGAATAAACTGAGGGTTGATGGGGGGTGGGAGGGAGGGGAAAGTGGGTGATGGGAATTGAGGAGGGCACCTGTTGGGATGAGCACTGGGTGTTGTATGGAAACCAATTTGACAATAAATTTCATATTAAAAGAAAAAAAAAGACTGCATGGAAACAGTATTTAAAATAGTCAACTTGGGGGTGTCTGGGGGCTCAGACACTTAAACATCCAACTCTTTATTTATTTATTTATTTATTTGGAGAGAGAGAGAGAGAGAGCAAGAGAGAGCACATAAGCAAGGGGCAGAAGGAGAGGGAGAATCTTAAGCAGGCTCCACACTGGGCGGGGGCTCGATCTCATGACCTTGAGGTTATGGACTGAGCCAAGATTAAGAGTCAGACTCTTACCCAACTGAGCCATCCAGGCGTTCCAAACATCTGACTCTTGATGTCATTTCAGGTCTTGATCTCAGGGCCATGAGTTCAAGCTCCGCTCTGGGTGTGAAGCCTACTTGAAAAACAAAAAATAGTCAACTTGGATTGAAAAGCTGCTTTCCAATTTAATGATTCATACAGAGTGCTTATATTTACTCTCCATTTATCAACACTTAAATAATCTCTAGCTCCATAAAGACAAAGAGGAAGAAAACAGGGGAAAATCCAAAAATTCATTTGTGGTTTACAGATATGACAGAAAAATGTCCTGAAGGGAAGTTAAAATTCCTCATGAGATGCTCACATATCATTTGCAGATTTCAGTAACTCTCGGCCTTCAGAAATCTGGATGCTTCAAATTTGGATGATAAGCTTTATTTCTTATATTGTGCTACTACTGTTTAATTAGCTTGTCACATTAAGAACATTTCTAATACTCTGAATAAAGATTTCATCTCTCTGTTATATAATGGGTTATACTCTCCTTGAGTGCAAGGACTAAATTGTAATTGTCATATATTATGCATTTTAATCACCCACAAATTATAGCATAAAACCTCACAGAGTAGGGTTTCAGTAGATTACAATCGAATAAACTGCTCTATTTCACATCATGTGGGCTATTAGGCTGATGTTAAAATGGGTCTACAGCAATGCTTATGATCATTTCCAAAAATGTATCAGATCGGCCATCATGTGAAAATATTGAAAAATATAGTTTATAGAACCTGAAAAAAGATTCACACCCTTTAAGAGACTGTGATAATACCAGATGGCAGGTTGTCACCAATAGTATTCTGCCATGTTCACAGAAGACACGTATCATAGTTTTGTCAAGACAGTTTTGTTTTCCAGAGGGGATCTTAATTCATATACCACTAAAGCAGCCAGGGAGCTCATTATGTTCATGCAATTAAAATGAGAATATTCCAAATTGTTGCCAGTACCTGCCTTTTACTGATGTCTTTGGCCAAAGGAGAATTCTTCTCTTTTGTTTTTGGTCCATTACTCTAACACAAGCCCAACATGCAATTTATGGATCACTCAGCTCTCTCGTTCAGAAACGAGAATGAAAGACACACACCCTCCACAGTGACTCAGTGTAGACATCATGAAGGTCCCCACTTCTGGGTCCTTGAAGTCCATGATTAGGTCTGATTTTGTACTCCAACAAGACTTCTCTGTTCAGTTGATGTCCATGGCCCCTGGTTCCATCTTCTCAGAATGTCTTCTTGTCTGTTACACTCTTTGGCCACATGTGAAGAGGTTGTTTGAAAGTATATCCTTCTTGGAGGCTGACCAGGTTTTATATCCTGGTTCCTCAAAATTCATCTGGATATATACGCAGACATAAATTAGTAAGAAGTGAGAGTATAATTGTGGCCATAATGAAACTATTAAATGCCAGTGAAGGTAAAGGATAGCAGTAGTTTCCATTCTTACCTTCTCAGAAGTCCATGGATTCTATAACGGGTATTTCTTATTTTTTTCTGCCTACCCTGAATCCCTTTTGGTAGTAGTAACAAAAGAGTTGAAGCTGAGTCATTATGAACCTCTCAAAGAGACTGCCCATTACCTTAGTATCTGCCAAAGACTGGATGTCATTTCTGGTCTGGGTTTTTCTTCAAATCTATGAACTACTCAGACATATCTCCAGTGACTTGATTTCTTCTTAAGTTAATCGGAATCTGCTTCTGTTAAATATAACCAAAGAATCATAATTGATCCACTCAAATTTTATTTTAGATTCTCCTCCTTGAATTACATCCCATTTGATGGATTCTAAAATTCAGAAGAGATACTTTAGAAGTTCTCAGAGAAACTTTACTTACCTTTCAGAGCAAGTGTTCTTAATCTGGGGGCTTTGGGTGGGTTTTGGTGACCCCTGAGTCCTGCAATTATACATATCTTCTTTTGGTGAAATATGTAGTTTTAATCAGATTATCCATAAAATTCTAACAATTACTGCTCTAGAAAGTTATTTTCAATTTTTAATTAGCATAAGGGATAGTAAAATAGTAAAATACTTTCTCCTACTGCATATTATTTTTTTTTCTTTTAAGAGTGTCTCAAGGCCTCTAAGACTTGCAGAAATGCTCTTATAAATAAAGCTATTCAATATTAGAATGTATCTGCAAAAGATATCATGAAATATTTCCCTGAAAGTTCTAAAATACAATGTAAATTGATTTAAATTTGTCCTTAAAAAGATTGAGTTGGACATCTTGTGAATTCTATGTTTTTAAGATTCTATCTTTTGGGGAAAAAATAGAATGGTATCTAAATACAAAATACTGTATGGTGTCAGCGCTTTGGGCCACCAGTTTTTAAAAGGGACATAAGAGCAAAGAGAAGGCGTTCGACTGAGAAGTAAAGGTGGAGATTCTTTCCTCCATAGAACTACCACGTGGGAGGGTAAAGCACCGAGGTACGTGCAGATTCATTGGCAGGAGCTAGTACACTCATCCAAATGTTGCACTTGGAAATGTCAACATGATTTTTTTTTCAGCAAACAGATCTCTTTATTTTCATAAAAGTATCAAACAGATTCGAAAACAATGGCAAGGAAGATAAACGGGTTTCAATCAGGGAGAAAAACAGAGTGCTGATTCAAGTACACAGTTTGTAGGCTCTGGTAATATTGTAAATCTGGTGGGATAATTAATTGAAAGGTGTCTCATCTCCAGGCAGCTCTCAGTAGACCTCGGCATCTATCTCAGTGCGCACAGCCATCCTGTTCCACTAAAGACAGAACATGAGGAAAACTGCGTGTGATTTACACTGCCAAGGGAATTTGGAAGATCAGTGTACTTATTCAAATTGGAATTTAGCCCAGACTCTATTTTTGTCAAAGGGGAAAAAAAAAGAAAAGAAAAGAAAAGAAAAGAAAGTTTAAGCATTTTAATAAAGAACAAGAACATCAGTTAATTGGGGATATGGCACACATCTTCCAGGCTCTGAAATTTCTGTCCGATTCTGCAAGAAGAGTTGAGCGCCACTCTTGATATACCAGTATCTTCTTTACTGAAATAAGTAGCTGCTTATCTATTGTCTTTTAAAATATCTATGTGATAGACCCTGACTCCTGACCTTATCCTTGCTCCTCCCCACTACACACAACGATAAACTCTGAAAATGCTGCCCCAGACAACCGAAGGAAGACTCTGGAAAGTGGTAAGGAGATGAGCGGATTTTGGACTCCAGGACTGGAGAACAGCCCAGCAGCAGGGCATCTTTCTTCTCCCCACCCTACAGAGGAAGACCACCCAGACCCATTGTTTTCTGATCACCAAATTAGCAAAAGAAGGCAGTCAGGGGTTGGTTCATTTTTCTCCCTGTTAGAATGGCAATCTCTCCAACCACAGGTGAGCTGACACCACTGGCAAGGATAATCAGCTGAGACCCATAACAAACAAGCAGCTGGCGGAAGCATTATCCTTCATCAGGCCTGGGATTCCCCCCTTTCACTTAAATACCCGGCTGTTTAGTGAAGGGACCCTGCCATAGCTGATACCTGGTCAAGGAAGCCTCTTTGTCCCCGCGTGCCCGATATTCTCTAGGTCACAAGTCCTAGAGCAGCTGAAATAGTGAAGAGGAAAATTACTATACCCAATATAAGGCAAACTCTCCAGCTATTGTGATCAAAACAATGAGATATTGTCAGTCTGATAGACCATAGATCAATGGAACAGAGATCCCCCACAGAGATCCACACAAACTCACCCAGTTGATTTTTGACCAAGATGCAAAAAATTCAAAACCACATCAATGGAGGAAAGATAACATTGCAACAAACGGTTCCTGAGAGAATGGACATCCATAAACAAACAAACAAACACACAAAGAAAAAGAAAAAGAAAACAAAAGAAAGCAAAAGAAAATAACTTCAACATAGACCTGTTGTCTCCGATAAATCTTAACTCAAAATGGACTACGAATTTAACATGGAAACATAAAACTATAAAACTTTTAGAAAAAATATAGGATAAAATCTTTGGGATTTTTGGCAAAGAGTTTTAGACTTGACATCTAAATCACAATCCCGAAAGAGGAAAATTCAATAAATTGTGCTTGATCGAAATTAAAAACTTGCACTGCAGTACATCATATGAAGATAAAATATGAGAGAAAATATCTGCAAACCACGTATCTGACAAAGAACCAGTATCTAAAATACATAAGTAACTCAAAATTCAGCAGTAAGCAAAAAGTAACAGAAAATGGGCAAATGACATTGAAGAGACATCACAGAAGAGGAAAGAGAGCAAATCGGCACAACACATCATTAACAATCAGGGAAATACAAATTACGACTACAATGAAATATTATTGTATGCCCATCAGATGGATAAAAAAATATCGACAATATCAAATTCTGACGAGGATAACAAGAAGCTGGGTTACTCATATATTGCCAAGAGTAATATAAAACCGCACAGTCACTCTGGCAAATTTGGTAGTTCCTCAAAAAGACTAAACATGCAACTACTCTATGACTCAGCAACTGAACTCTTAGATGTTTACCTCAGAAAATAAAAACTTCATTCACCTAAAAACTTCTACGTGAATATTCATAGAGGCTTTATCCACAATAGCCACAAATTGGAATCAGCCCGAAACACTTAAGCAGGTGAATGTTTAAACAAACAGTGATAGACATATACCATGGAATAGTTCTCAGCGATACAAAGGAATAAACAATGGATACATGTAACAGCTTTCATAAATCTCTAGGAAATTATATTCAGTGAAAAAAGCCAACCCCAAAAGGTTACGTGGTGTATGATTCCATTTATATAACATTGTTGAAATGACAAAATTTTAGAAATGGAGGACAAATTCATGGTGGCCAGGATTTGGAGAGGGGAGCCTGCTTTCACTATAAAAAGGTGTGACGTACCCTTGTGGTGTTGGAAGTGCTCGTCATCGTGAAAGTAGGTGATAAAATTCTACAGAACTAAATACATGTGCACACAAAGGAATATGAATGAAGCTATGGAAACATGAATAAGATTGGTAGATTGTACCAATGTCAATATCCTCCATGTGATATCATACTTATCGCGGAAGGCTAACTACATGCTTGAGGAGCTTGGGATTTGGGGCTTGCTGAGAATGATCCTGACTAGCTAGATTTATCTTGCTTTGTTCCTGTGTAGGAACAGAACTGACGAGCACTAGGCTGATAATTGTAGCGTCGGCTGCTTTCACAAGCGCTGAGTGGTGCAATGCCCAAGCAGGAGCTCAGTACCTAGGGCAGAGGCTATGGCACGTGATGACCCCGATAAAGACCCATCTGAAATGGGGACATTTCCTTAAAGACTTGGAAGAAGCATTAATTGCTGCTTGGATTTTTATTTTTTATTTTAAAAAAAAATTCTTTTTTAATGTTTATTTTTGAGACAGAGAGAGACAGAGCACGAGCAGGGAAGGGGCAGAGAGAGAGGGAGACACAGAACGTGAACCAGGCTCCAGGCTCTGAGCTGTCAGCACAGAGCCCGACGCGGGGCTCGAACTCACGAACTGTGAGATCATGACCTGAGCTGAAGTCGGATGCTCAACCGACTGAGCCACGCAGGCGCCCCAAACTGCTTGGATTTTTAAGCCACACACCCATGTTCCAAACCCCAAGGATTTGAAACACAACCTGAGCGATTTAAAATCCATATATTATTCTAGCTTTCAAAGAGAAAAGTAAAACTATTTCATTAGTGTTTCTTTCCAGGCGACTTTTCCCATCTGTTGTATTTCAATTTGGCTGGAATTTTGTGTGTTTGAAGCACGCAGTGGAGACAAGTTGATTATGAGGTAACTTGATGCTTCAGTTAGAGAGCTGTCGAAGTGTGAAATGATTCTCGAGCCTCAGAACCATGGCTGAGTGATGGAACACCCAGAATAACTCCTAATCCGTGAGGACCGAAACCCAGGCAGGCCAAGGGGAAGCAAGTTTGAAGTTGCAAGTTGATTTCCAGCAAAATTAAAGTTCGTTATGTAATTTTTTTGTGTATGAAGAAAGCAAGGAATGAAAGCTACATCTTTATAAATTTACAATGATTCCATGTCCTTCCCTTAGCTCTTCTTCCCCTTTTAATTTTCACCTTCCATCCAACCTCCTCCCCACGATGGCTAGGAGACTCGCGTTTATTTATATTTCGAAGAAGAGGAGGCCTGTTTGCTCAGTGTTCTTCGAGAATTTCACACAGAGACTGCGCTCCACCACAGAATGCTCTCTGGGTAGATAATCTAGGTCTAGGTCAGTGTTAGTTTCTTTTCCCTTAACCCTCATTACTTTACCCATAAGGCCCCTCTGTCTCTGGTGTGGCAGTGGACAGAGGTTTACTATGCTAGTTCCGGAAGCTTCTCAACTTCCTTACCAAACCCTGTTTAGGCAGGGGAGTGGAAGTCATGCACTCAGGGTTTCCACATTAAAGTATTCTCATGACCATCTCACCTCTCTCAAACGATGAGAACAGATGCAACATGAGACAGAAGGAATAATCAATAAATCATAGGTATTTATGACTTAGGTGAAAAAAATACACCTATTCCGTTTGTCATTTAAAATCCCAGTACTCTGGGGAGGCTGGGTAGCTTAGTTGGCTGAGCCCCCTACTTGTTTTTGGCTCAGGTCAGATCTCACCCTTGGTTAGGCTCTGAGCTGCCAGCATGGGGCCTGCTTGGGATTCTCGCTCTCCCTTTCTCTCTCTGCCCCTCACCCACGTTCCTGTGTGCACGTGCATGTGCTCTCTTTCTCACTCAAAAATAAAGAGAGGCATCTGGGGTGGTTCGGTTAAGCATCAGACTTTGGCTCAGGTCATAATCTCGCAGTTCAAGGATTCGAGCCCCAGAGCGTGGGGCTCTGGGCTGATAGCTTGGAACCTGGAGGCTGCTTCAGATTCGGTGTCTCCCTCTCTGCCCCACCCCGGTCCACACTCTGTCTCTATCTCTGGAATATAAATAAACATTAAAAAAATTCTTTTGAAAAGCTCAGCAGACCTTACAGATTTGTTTTAATTTTGTTACAAAGTTATTACATGTTCCTTTCTACACAAACTTGGGCAATGCAGATATGTTAAAAAAAACAAAAAACAAAAAACAAAAAACCCAAAAACCTAGTAACCATAACTTCAATGTGTAGTTAAACTACTATATCTGACAGTTAATTGATTCCTTTAATCATCACAACCACTTTGGGAAGTAGAACAATTATTATCCTGGCTATTCAGTTTAAAAAGAAAAGTGTGGCTAAGGAGTAAAGGGTTATGTGCCCAAGGTTTTACTGTTAACCAGTGATCGAGCCAGTGCATGATCCTTGCATTGTGTCTCCGGTTCTTAAAACTAATAACTAATATTCTGTATAAGCCCAGACAGAATCACAGCTAATAGTGTCATCCTGGATCATCCCAGATCATGTTTATAAAAAAGAGGTCATAACTTACAAAATACCCAGCAACTTGCTTTTTCTTATTCAGTGACCAGGGAAAACTTTGAGCATCATGATGCAAAATTTCCTTAATACATCCATACTTTGTTTAGCAACTTTCATTCATACCCAAAACCATGCCATTAAGTAGAAAATCATTAAATTGAAAGGAAATATTTATATCAATTTTAATGGGAAAATTATGATTTCTTTCAATCCAATCTACGATATCAAAAAAGGTTCATTGACAATAAAATCGAATTTACATACACAATAAGGAACAACACAATAAGCAAACAAAATTCCTTCTTCGTAAAGGTAATAACGTCATGAAGGTTTAGTGTCCTCACTGAGGAGCGGAGGTGGAGGAGAGGTGTGAGAAGGGTGTTCTAAGGAAGATTGGGGGAGGAAGGTAATCGACTTTCAGCCAGGCTTACATTACTTACATCTCACTTTGTATATATCTGACTTTGTTTATGGTGTTCCTTCATATACAAACATTTAAACATATTTTGTAATTAAATTTGTCTTTTTTTGTTGTCATGGCAGCTGAATTCTTTATCTTGCTTAAATAGGTTTCATCCAGCATTAGTTTATCATAAAAGAGTAACCAATGTTTTTCCTACCATGATTGCAACATATACTTTATATTAGATCTATCTAAAAATTCTTTTTATTAAAGTATGTGTGATGGACCTCATGAATGCCCCCTTCCCCCCCCATATCTAATTCTCCTCTCCTGCCTAGACTTCCCAGCTTCCAGGCAGGTAAAGAAGGCTCTGTGTCTGTTTGTGGCGAATGGATGTGAGTCCACATGACATGTGTGTCACTTCCATGCTGGAGCAGAAAACAGTCCTTTTGTGCTTTCACATCCTTTGCTTCCCTGTTGGCAGCAAGTGTGGGGGCCATGTGTTGAATGTCAGAGCCATAAGACCCTGGCAACTTGGGTCTCTGAGTCACATGTGGAAGGACAATAGCCATGGAGGTTCACCTAACCTGTGGAAGACTTTGCATGAACAAGAAATAAACACTGTGTTAATCCACTGAGATGTTGTAACTCTTTTACTACCCTCACGTTACTAACATAAATGTAAGGTACCTTGACTAATACCAGGTAAAATATTATCACTTCAAAATGAACAGATGATAGCCAGATAGAATTTTCTTCCGAATGAATAGACAGTAGGATCCAAACCAACAACATGAATAGACATCACAAATCGAATGTTGAACAAAAGAATGAACACACAACAGAATGCATAGCAAATGGTTTCATTAATATGAAGTTTGAAGACAAAACTAAACTATAGTGTCAAAATTAGAATAGTGGTTACCTTCAGGAAGGGGAGAGTTTGCCAGGGGACAAGACGTTGTGAGATAACAGTTTTAATCTCCTTTTCATCAAGTGATGGTAACATGAGTGTTAGTGTATGTTCAGTATTGTTTTGAAATTGAATTTATATGGTGTCATTATTATATATGCTACAAAGATATTTGACTTTCGGTTCAGATGCACGCTGTATATGCTGACACACATAGATTCGGTTCCAAATTTTTGTTCTCCAAAACTTGAACATTTATCATGGCTTTGTGCTTAGTATTATAAACTAAGGTAAAGAAAACTTGCTTTCCAAGTTTTTCCCTTCACTACACTCTTTCATATTCTGGCATGACTTTAGGACAAAACTACTCACTGTTTCCCTAAATCCAGAGGCTCAAACACACTTGTATTTCTCCGTCCCTATTGCTCCTAATATAGTCTCATGCACCCCCATTAATTATACCTTTAAACCAAGGTAACTGACTTCCTTTTCTCAGAGAAACTTGGGGTTGTATAATTGAAGGCTATCATATACATCAGCACTTCAACAGACTAGCAAAACTCATGAATACACACAATTCAGATTTTCCTGATATATTGAAAGAATTTTTCCCAGCTCACTGCATTGTCTGGAGTTCTACTTATTCCCTCTGGAATGACTTTTTTCTTGTAGTAATAAATACATCCTTCGCTAGTTATTTCAGTGAGAGGCCACATGGCCAACTTTCTTAGCCCTTTTATTACCCTTGTAAGAGAAGTTGACCACAAAGGGGACTTTGGCTAGACGACTTCCCAAAGCATTTAAAGATATTGCTTCACTGATGTTTGGCATCTATTTTTGCTGATAAGTCTGACCTCAGTCTAATTGTAATTCTTTTAAATGCAGTGTGATTTTTTTTTTTTTTGCTTGCCAGTTGCATTTAAGGTATTATCTTTACCCTTGTTCTGCAATTCCACTCAATGTGTGTAGTGTGAGTTTATTTCTGTTCATCCTGATTAGCACTCAGTATATACTTTCAAGCTGAGTAGTGTATCTTCGTCTGGTTCTAGAGACCTTCCAGCTGATGTCTCTTTAGGTACAGTGTTTATACAGGGTTAGGAATGGTTTTTCTCAGGCATTCTCTCACGCTTCTACTTTTGGGATTTCTATGAGATACAAGTTGGAATCCCCCCTGTGTATTCACCATGACTGTTAACATCTGCTTCATACATTTGATTTTTTTTTTTTTAATCTTGCCCATGTCAAGTTACAGGAAAATGACTCAGTGCGTCTTCACTGGATCATCCTTCAACTATATCTCAGAGAAATTTATTCTCTACTGGGAATACTTCTTTGGCCATCTTCCGCCCCCGCCCCTGCCAAGATTTATAATGTTTTTTATATCCACTTATTTTTATTCTATGTCCTTTTAAAATTTCATAATTTATTGTTCTATTCCGTTTAATTTCATAATTCATTGCTCCAGTTAATAATTTCGTACTCTGGCACTCTCCATGAAAAGATGTCCTAGTGTTACTTCCTAAACTTCTCTGTATCTTGGTTTTTCTCATTGGTAAAGTGAGGATAATATTACCTCTTTTGCGGTGCTATTGTCTTGATCAGATGATCCAATACGTGTGAGGTTCTTAGAACAACGTCTGGATATTAAGCACAGTTATGCTGTAATTCTATTCAGAGCATTCTATTGCTTGTATTTTATTGAAAATAGCTCGTTGAGTTCCTATGTTGGCTTTGTGGGATGCCTTTCTTAGCAATCATTTTCCCTGCATATGTTCAAACTTCAGTTTGCAAGCTGAAGTGAAACCCTCTGTGCCTTCACCTTCCTTCCGTTTCTGGCAGTTTTACAGCTTCCTCCCAACAGGCCCCAGGTCTTCTGCTATCGTTCAGTGCTCCTATCTAGCAATTATATCAGAGACAGTGAGAGTCTGTGCGTGGAGTTGGTGGGTGCCGTGGCCCAGGCAGTGGATGTCCTACCATGTTCTTCCCATCATGCAGCTTGGACAAGTCACCGCCCTTGACAATGAGCAGGTTGATTCGTCAGTCTCCTTACTGGAGGGAGGATGCCACCCCAGCTCCCAATTGGTACCATGACTTTGGCTATGGTTCTCTCTCGTCTACTGGGTGTGTTTAGTCTCCATCGTCTTACACAATCAAGTGCTTGTTTGTCTTCCTGGAAGCTGATATATCCCCAGATTCAGCTCTAGTTTCTACAGTGCTTTTCTCTCTGCGTTTCTTTTAAAAAAGTCAAATTTGGTGCTCGCTTCGGCAGCACATATATTAAAAAAGTCAAATTTGGAGTGAACGACATCTTTTTTATTACAATTTTAAAAATTTATCTGTCATTTATAATTATTTGTTTCTAAGGAGGGAGTGGTAGTGGGGATGTGTGGGAGTGCAGTGGAATTAAGCTTAAAGCAGCTAAAAAGTAAATGCTAAATACCATCTTGACTAGAAAATACCCAGAAGCTTATGACTAAGGACATCCCACTGTGCCAAAAACAAATTCTTACTAAGCTAGGAGATATTGCACTCTGTGAAGCTAAAATCCCAACAGCATTCTAGAACCCCTATACCAGAGTTCTCCCAACAGTATTAGATACAAGTGTGTATGGCTTACAAATCTGTTTTCCTGCCATGTTATTTTTCCTTTTCAGTCTTTTGTAGAGCTTGATTATCTGAGAAGGACTTTTAAAATGATGCCTTACTAAAGATTCTTGAGTATTCTTTGTATAAACAAAAAAAACCTGATAATTGGTAGAGTATTCTACAATTAATTTTTCAGGTTATTTGAAAATGCTCACAAATTACACATTTCACCTCCTATATTTTGCAAGTAGTTGAAGTTTTAGGGAACAAATAAAAATCATTGTCCTTAACTTTTACTGAATACTAAAACAATTTGAGAAAAGAGACAGGAATCGTGGCAGGAATCAGCAGTTTATTAGAGAAAGAGGACAGGATTGGAAAGCATGGGTTAATCTCCATCCACCATCAGGCTTCCTAAAACATCTAACCCCCCCCCCCCCCGAGCTCACCAACCCCAAATCTCATATCCCCCCGTGTGAAGGCAGAGTGTGCCCTGATAGCATGTTATTGGATGCACAGAGACCGTGGGCCTCTTGATGACAGGGCACCCTGACCCTGATTCACTTATCTCTGATGAGACAGCCCAGCCTTGGCTGAGTCACCCACGCTCCATTCCTTTTCTCAAACTCACCCATCAGCTCCGTCGGTCTTCCCCAAGGCAAGAGGGTGTAATGGGGCAGGGGGGACGTGATCTGGGTTGGGTTTCCTCAGAAGCAGACTCTGAGACAGAACTTAAGTACAAATGATTTATATGGGAAATGATCCCATTCCACCATGGAGTAGGAAAGTGAGACCCAAAAGGGACAGAAGCCAATATGGGGCATCAGTGGACAAGGTGCTACTGGGAGGCCCTGAGTTACTGTGGAGAACATATCGGAAAGTTGCCCCACCCAGTCGGAGAGGTTCCTGAGGTATTATTCACCAACCCTTCCCATCAGCAGAGGACAGCTGCTCCTGGAGGCAAGAACTCCTCAGTAGTTGTGTGGCCACCATTCAAGACAGTAGGCTCCTGTGGCCAGAGGAAGCCCTCAGGTAGAGACTCTCACTTGGCTTGTAGGAAAAAAAAAAAAAAAAAAAAGGCAGTAGAACTGAGGGGAGTGCTAAGAGTTCTGGAGATATGGGTGGGGTCTTGCCAGCTTCTGCCCTGTGCAACTCTCCCTGGTACTTCTCAAAAGGCATAGTTACTGGAGTGCCTGGGTGACTCAGTCGGTTAAGTGACCGACTTTAGCTCAGGTCATGATCTCCCGGTTCGTGGGTTCGAGCCCCGCGTCGAGCTCTGTGCTGACAGTCAGAGCCTGGGGCCTGCTTTGGATTCTGTGTCTCCTCTCTCTCTGCCCCTTCCCCACTCATTCTCTGTCTCTCTCTCAAAAATAAACATTATTTTTTTTTAAAAGGTGAAGTTACTATTTTATAGTCCATGATAATGCAACAAAAGCATCACTATGACTTTTCTTATATCCCACAATTTCTGTGGGCCAGAAATTTGGGAGCAACTTAGGTGGGTGATTCTAGCTCAGGGTCCCTCATGAGGCTGTAAACAAGATGTTGGCAAGGGCTTGACTGAGGACGGAAGATCCATTGTTAAAGTGGCTTACCCAGAAAGCTGTTGACAGGAGGCTTAGTTTCTTGCCACATGGACCTCTCCAGGGGTTGTGTGAGTGTCCTCACAATATGGCAGCTGTTTTCTCCCACAGCAAGTGATCCAAAAAAGAAAAGAGGCAAGAAGGAAGCTACAATGCCTTTTTATGACTTTATCTTGGAAATCTCATCACTTTGTTTCTATTCTATTTTCTAGAAATAAGCCAAGTCCAGCCACACACAAGGGTAAGGAAATTAAGTTCCGCTTTTCAAAGCAAGATGTTAAAATTATAAATATATTTTAAAACTCCACAAGTGCCAACAACCTCTCTCTTCTAAAGTGAGATGCTCGACCTCACTTGCAAGTTTTTAAGAGATGAAGAAGGAAAGGTCCAGAGGACATATCTGGAGTTAGTTGTTACGTTCCTTAGATCCTGCCAACATGGGAAAAGGAATGGGTGCCCCTTACCTTAAGCCCAAGTGGAAAGGTTTTTAAGGAGACTTGTGGAGAGTTGTTTCTGTATGTCTGGGAATGTAGGGAACATGAGGACCAAATTCCAAGGTATGCTTCAAAAGTCTAAAGGTCAGAGGACATGTGTGTAAGCCTCCTATAGGAGAATGAGCCAGGTGTCCCCTCAGTTAAGCAAGGCAAAGGCTTGAGTTTGTCAGAAAAGAAGTATGAACCTTTGGGGCAGTTGGGTTGAGATAATCTAGAAAAAGTTCACCCATGGGGAATGCCTGGAGCCACGTATGACCAAAATGCAGAGACTGAGCTAGGAGCTGCAGGCAACTGCCAGATGACAGGTGACAGGCATTTCCCATTTGGAGAGAGCTTCACGTCTCCAGAGAAAGGACCTCCAAAGACTTGCAGACATCCCACAGGAGCCCTTCCAACATCTAATGCGTCTGCAAGGTCACCAGCACCAGATGACAACTGTGCCACCCTCTAACCCTTCACCCCCAACCTCAGAGCAATTAAAAGACAACTAGCAAGTAAAGAAGTAGTGAGAGGGCCACCTGTGCTCCCACCCATCTTTCTCATCTGCAAAGCCTCACTTGGGTTCAAGTTGGAGGAAGGGGAAACTTCAGATCGTCTGAGCATTCACAGTATGCATCGTAACAGTCGACTGGGAATTACAGAATTATGAGACCGGGCAAGGCTTCTTAATGTCAAATCAGGGAATATTTGTGAGGGTCCAAGACCTCATCAAAGCCCTCTCCCCCAACCCAGGATAGAAAAACAATTTTTTTCCTTCCACTTTTACCTAAGAGCTTCCACATTTATCTAACTATTCCATTGTGTTAAATGAGCCAGTTATATTTGAAATGTTAGCTGGGGAGAGAACTGATGCCACTGAATTATGAAGCAGGTCATTCTGAAGTGACTAATAAGGTGCACTGTTTTGCTTCAAGCATTGACGGAAACTCTAAGCTATTAATCCTCTTTTGAATCTAAACGTGAGAAAGGAAACAATCTTAGCTGTTTATGAAAAATTGGTCAGCTTCAAGCCTGGAGATACAACTCCTCAGGGCCAGCCTAGTCCTACCCGAGACCTATTTTCATTCCGCGCATGTCTTAACCACTTAGCTCCTTTTTAGCAATCCACTTGTCCCAGAAGGGCTCTGTCTGGTGCCACACTTACTGCATGAGTTTTAACTATTTGCAATCCCATTGAACTTGAATTCTGTCCTTAATTTTTCTTTCAGTTGCCTTACTGTTTACACTCACTTGAGAAGCCAGTCCACTTCCAGGTATGTGGGGAAACTTTCCAGAAAGGGTCTGAGAAATATACTACTTCCGATCTCAGTGAGTTCACCTGCTAGTTTGGGTGGCAGACCGGATGTGCCGAGACTCCCTGCATGGGTATCTTGCTCCTGAGTCTCTTAGATGAGTTTGTGTCCCGTCCCCACTCAGCACGTGGCACCCTGATGCCCTGCTTCAACCATTCCCGGGTGCCCCAAGTTCCACATGCTGTATGTGCTCAACAAGGCTCTGCAGGCACATTAACTCGCTGAAACACAGGGAACCCTGCCATCCTCTCTTCCTAATCAGTTGGGAGATTTCAAATTCTACCCCTCTCCCAACTCCTTCCTGTCCTGGGTCCCGCCCCCCCCCCCCCCCCCCCCCCCTTTAACTAGACACAGGCTGCTTTGGAACCTTTTCCCATAAGCATTAGCCACCTGAGCCATCTCCTTAAGCCTGTCTTGGAGCTTTCCACCCCTAGGTTTCGAACTGCCTTTATGGTATGGTCTACTCTTAGTTATTTATTAATCCACTAATGGCAATACTTTAGCATACTTGTTATAAAGGAATATACATCTGTTTCTGCCCTTCCCATTCCTTGTTCATTAATTTGTTCATTCATCAAACACTGCTGAGTTCCTATTTTGTATCAGGTCGTATCTTTCAAGCTAGGAAAGTAAAGACTAGGGCAGTGTTTTTAAACCTGGGCTGATCCTTGTAGTTACCTGAGAATCTTAAAAAAAAAAAAAAAAAAAAAAAAAAAAAAAAAAAAATACAGACGACCTGGCTCTACTCCCCAGAGGTTCTGATTTAATTATTCACAGCCTGAACATCAGCGATTTTTAAAAGCTCCCTAGGTGATTCTGAAGGGCAGCTAGGATTGAGAGCCACGAGAAGACAAGATCATAAATAACGTGGACCAAAATTAAATGTCAAGGATTCCCTAAAAGATTCTGAGAGAGTACTCTGGGGGCACGTGGTTTTCGCCTGCACAGCACGGTCAGCCCCTCGGTCTCTACTCACCCTGGACACACTTCAGCCACAGCTCCGGTGAGAGATGTGTCACATCTGTCACAGACAGAGCAAAGGGAAGGTGACGGTATCGGTTAATTTTTGTCGGCCGCACAATAACGACACCGCCTTTCTCTAAGTGCAAGGGCACCGTGGTATGGGAAATTCGGGGCTGACACAGCCCACCCAAGCTCGGTGATCGTAAATTTTTGAAAAGACAAGTCAGAGGCAAGACTGAATGCCTCTGATATTCTTATTGCTGATTGGATCTCACTTCAAGGGACATTACTGCAGTTCTACAGAAGCCACAGGCCATTGGTCCAGACAGGAGTTAAGTGGGGAAGGGGGGGGAGGGTTAGTGGGGGTGCAAGGGGAAGGTAGGGAAGGGGAAGGGAGGAGAGAAAGCTTAGGACGTCCCTGTAGTCTGAGGGTCCTTCTGCCTCTGTGGTATGATGCGCGGTTAAAAGCAAGACACCGGTCTCTTGGTGCTCCCCTGGGACACTATGGCCGGGTCTCTGCTCTGCTCTGTCAGACGGAGGCCTGGCCTCCCCACGCCTCGGCGCACAGGCTTAAGACAAGAATTGGAGCATGTGAGGAAACTGTTGAGAATGAGCCCTTCCTCCCATTGCAAGTGTCTACTGACGGATGCTCCAGTGGATGCTTTATGCTGCGGGGTTAAGGTTCATTGCTTCTCCTCCTCTGCAGAAAATTCCCTTCTGGTGGTGGCGCGGTGGGAAAAGACAAGTGGAGACAGCTCGGGGCCAGGAGCCCAGGTCCGGGAACGCGCCGTTTCCCCGTTGCTCCAGCAGGGGGAGCCTACGATAAGCGCGCGGTGCGAGGCAGCCCCGGGAGGATTATGCAACGCCAAGGGCGCACGCTCCGCCCGGTGACCGGCCGGCAGGTGCTGACGCAGGCTTGAGTCCGGGCTGAGAGGCACATCTGGGGCCCAAGTGACCCACTTCCCCTAAGGGGATACGGGCTCTCAGGACTCTTCATCCTTCCCGTGAAACCCCGGAAACGGCTCAGTAGTTCTGGTTGACTTGCTGCTGTGCACAGCGGTCAGCTGCCTGGGAACTGGGTGACGCTAGCTCAGTGCTCCTGCTTGTTTTCCTCCAAAAGGGGCTGTCCTGATTTTTACATTTTTAAAGTAAATAATAGCAGTTATTATAGGCACCCTTCCCTGAGCAGCCCCTATATGCCTTCGCTGAGCTACGCCCCTGATTGTGCATCGTGGATCTTTTTCTGCTCTGCGTTCTCTCCCCCATCCTGCAGCCAGGGGTCCTACCAGCCCTTGCAGCTGCGTGAATACAGCTCGTTCTAAAGGAGAGAGAGAGAGGGAGGGAGGAAAACAACCGCTTCCTGAATTTACTGGGCTTAGCAGACAGCCTGAGTTTAGAGAACGGACAGGGAACTGAGTATTGTTTGATTTTCTTCTCTTGAAATCAGTTGCATCTTGCGGCTGTTTCACTGTTTAATGGTTTGTGTGTGTGCGTTTCGCTTTCTTTTGTTTTCAGTTTCCCTCAACTGTGTTGGTGATCTCTTCTGATACTGTATTCTAAAGAAGATACTGGGTAAAGGAGAGGAAAGGTGCTATGCAGTTCTTTCGGGTAGGGTAATAGGGCTTTTTGGTTGTTTTACCCCTTTCCTTACTTAATTATCTATAAGGAAAATCATGAAAATATTTTTAAAGAAAAATAAGGAAGAGGGCAAAACCCATTTTATGACATTGAAGACATGTCATGTGTAGAAAATTTGGAAAGTATAGATCTGGAAAATAAGCAAAGATAAAATTCACCCATAATCTCTTGACCTAGAGATAATTGTTATTTAATTTAGTATATGAATTGAAGGCCTTCTGTTCTAACATTATAAATGCTATGCTACAAAGTGTATACATACTGGTTTAAATTCTGTTGTTTTCCTTCTTTACTAATTGTGATAATTTTTTAATACCTGCATAGTATTCCTTATCATATGTCATATAAATGTAGCATAATATATTCAGCTGGTACCATAAGATTGGACATTAAAGATAATTCCATTTTTTTTTTTTTTACAATGGTAAACATCATTGGGGTAATAGTCTTTGTATACATATGTATTTCCTTAGGAAAATTCCTAGCAGAGAAATTAAAGATCAACAGACATTTTAAGATACTCAGTGTGTGTTTGCAAAGGTCCTTCCAGACACATGATGCCAATTTGTCTTTTCACCAGTTCTAAGCAAACACTGATACAGTTCCTTTTTGTATGCTCTGCCAACTTTGTAAGTTAAAAGTGGTATTTTGTTGTTGTTCTAATTCGTATTCCTCTGTCGTTTTCTTTTGAATTTCTGACATTTTCTGTAAGGACCTTTCTAATGGGCAAAGATTCTGATGTAAGCAATAAAAGATAAGAATGTGTAGCAGCGGAAGAAACAGGGCCATGCAGTGGGAGGCTCTGGCATTTAAGACATCTGAGACGATGAAACAATGCCTCTTGCATAGACTGATGCTTTTATAGAGACTCAGGATCTTTACTGGGAAACATTCACAGCCAAGAAAATCAGAGAGGGACTGGGCATGGGGATCCAGGTTGGAACAATGCTTAATTTGGTTACTCAGGGTTTTTTTTTTTAATGTTTATTTATTTTTGAGATAGAGAAAGAGTGGGAGAGGGGCAGAGGGAGAGAGAGAGAGAGAGAGAGAGAGAGAGAGTCCCAAGCAGGCTCCACACTGTCAGCGCAGAGCCCAACACAGGGCTCGAACTCACAACTGTGAGATCATGACCTAAGCCAAAATCAAGAGTCAGATGCTTAACAGACTGAGCCACCCAGGTGCCCCCCAGGTTACTCGGTTTTAGTAACTAAGAGACCCACCATGGCCAGAAAGACACAAGAATTCTGGTGATTTTTTCCCCCAAGGTGGCCTAACAAGGTGAGATTGTCTGCATAGGGGAAAGAGATGACCTTTCGGAAGTCTTTCTTCCCCCAGGGACTCAAACTCCATACTGGTTTGTACACACAGGTGTGCACATCTGTCATCTTTCAGGGCGCAAGTGTGCATAGTTGGGAATTCATGTCTTTGCAGATATCATCCCTTCTTATTTTAACTGAGTGTAAAAGAGACAGGAGCCTGTGCTAGGAAAGAGAGAGACAAGTGAGAGATAGCTTTGCTCTGGGGAAGGCAAGTCAGTGTACCCAGCCATCAATTTACTGAAAAACAACTTGCCAAATGCTCAATTTGCAAAACTTTGGGGACCCTTAAGTTTGTTTTACCTTAACCTGTGCTTTCTCTTGTCCCCTCTCAGAGGCTTTCCCAGGTTGTTTTCTTAGAGAGGCAGGGTCAAGCTCGGAGCCACGGTCTAGGAAAGGCAGAGGTAGGGGAAGGAACTAAACGAAAATTTACAAACAAAGCTCTCAGTGAGTCGGGATATTGGTCATTCATGAAGCTAATTTTAGTAAATTAGCTTTCAACAAATTGGCCCAGAGCCCTGTTTTGGCACCTTCTTCTAGAAATACCCCCTTTTCAGTCCTTCCTCACCCAAAGCTGTACTTTCACCTAGACAATGAGATGGAGTAATTCACAGTTATAACCCCAACACTCATTACTTACTTTGGGACATAAAACTTTAACTGTTAGCTGGCTAAAGGGCTTATGTGGAACCTTAGAGGACCTGTAATAATGTCAAATAATACATTCAAAACCCATGAGATGGTGATGACTTGAAAATAACTTCTGTGACCTACTCCAGTCTGCCCTCCAGCTCCATCTGTGGTCACAGGGCCTTAGAGAGCCCCACTGTTGGACAAGAGAGGCCCCTGTTCCTCCCGATGCGTGCCCTTTCCTGCAGCCTCTTTATCCTCCGATCACTGCCCACTGAACAAAAACTAAAACGAAGTAACAATCCCTGTTGCTGCCACTTGCCTCTGCCCCTGGGGTGAGGTACTGGGTGTTTGACGCACCTCTGAACAGAGGCCACTGAAAGCTTGGAGACTGGCAAGGAGTGCGGGTCCCTCATGGTGATCTGGCCTGTGGAAAGAGAGGGGGTAAGCAAACATTTTGCACTGAGGTTAACTTCCTGCCACTTTTCTCACAAATTTGCCTAAAAGTACATCTCCTTCTCAGCCTGATTACATTTTTCAAAGCCCTCTTCTGTGATTGTAACCTTGGTAGATGCCAGCCTCTATGCAGGATTTAGGTGACGGGGATGGTGGACAGGGTAAGCTTGAGATAAAAGCTGTCCCACCACACACAGGGTCATAGCAGACGTCGGGTAAGCTCACATTTGCAGCAGAGCATTCTCTGAATGGGAAATGCAACTTTTGTTATAGTTCGAGTCTACAGGTGGATAAAAGTGTGTTTATAAAACTTACGATACAAGCTGTTATGCGCTATGGTAAGGTTCCAGAATGGTCATAAACTTGATAGGGCACCAAGGATGCTGGCAGAGGTCACACAAAGAAGCAAAATTATGAGTTAGGTGCTGAAATGATTAAGGAAGATGGGAGAGTGAACTGAAAGGCAATGTCAAGGGCACGTTGACATAGGGCCTGAAATGTAAAAGAGGAGATATAATTGAGTAACGGATGTGTTGGAAATCTAGCAGGTGACTGTTGGAAGTCAACCCTTTAGAACTCTAGAGCTCAAGATAATTTATCTGCAGGGACAAATCAGATTTGCTCTCCATCAAGCATGGAAACATTTAAAGACTCTTATTGTTGTATTCATAGATATAGGTAGATATTTGTGAATTAAGGCAGATCATAACATATCCGTGTTATTCTTTTTTTAAAATTCTCATTCTACCCAGAAGAAGGAACAGCTTCACACTTTACAAAAGGCAGTGTCACCTCTGATCTAGGAACCATTTTATTTCAAACACAACTTATTGTTACAATTTTGTCTATTGCTTGGTTCAGAAAAGGCCTTTCCGTATCTCCCTCACCACAGAGCAATCCAATTTTCTTGTAATATCCATCTGGTGTTTATAACCATCTCTTGAAAAGCAGGGGCTACTAGAATTATATCATAAATATCCCATATAAAATGGAGCCGAGATCCATGTCACTGACAATCAGAGGAAAAAGTGGCAGGGAGGAGAAGCTAATGGTATCACAGGGGCAGAATGGACTCCTTTATGGCTCTCTCTGGAAGGCTGGCGCTATATCCTTCCTGATCTGCCCTTGTAAGGCTAACTCTGAGGTCCTAGATGGCATTCACCTTTGGCCTGAGGCAGCAGGGCCCTGACCCACTGTGATGTAGACCGTGGAGTTAACTTCTCTCTGTAATCATCAAAATAGCTGGGTCGGTTCTACTGTACCATTCCAGAACTCCAACCTCAATTATCACCCCATTTATTTGTTGACACTAGGAATTCTTTTTTTTTTTTTTTTTTTTTAAGAAAAATAAGTCTTTTCACTCTGGCTAGAAAAAAAGCTTTAAGAAACATGGTTGAGAATGGCGACATGTTGCTTTTAGCTCACACTTGGCTCTACAAGGTAGGTATCAGAACTTTGTCTAGGAGCAAGTTTCCATGCAGGAAAGAGCTGGTCAGGAATGGTGGGCCATGGCCAGCTCCCAGCAGAGGGGGAGCAGAGCAGAGGCAGGGGGTCCCAGATCCATCTGGGCACTCAGAACTGGGACCAGGGCCTGGTTTCCTTTATTCTCTATGGTCTATTTTCTAGTCCATTGCACTTTCTAAGAATTCAATATATGTATTAAAAGCCAAACTACTACAACTGTAAATATTTAGCATTAATACTTTGAGTTTTCAAGCTTTTAGTTTGTTGAAGGACTGTATCAGTTTGTTTCTTACAATCAAGTGTTTTTCTCTCAAGTCAGGTACTGATGCTGCCCTTGGTGCATGCCGGCCCTCCAGCAAGAGTTATGGGTTTTGTGTCGAAACAAGAAGGATCCTCTCATTATAGAATTATGGCATCATCAACTAGGAAGGGAGGTTCAAGGTCACCTCGCGCAGCCTCGAAGCTGATACAGGAATTCTCTTTGTCACATCCTTTACAATACCAGGGGCCCTCAAGCCTCTATCCAGGCATTCACCCCGCCTGGGGCTGTGCAGAACCTAGAGAAAAATCCCATTGTGCTGCCCAGTAGCTCCAATTGTAGGAAAGACTTTTTGTTATTTTGAGTCAAAATATGTCTCTGTAGAACTTTGGTTGATTGGTTCCCCTCCAGCAACCCAGAAAACAGTGCACTGCCTTTGACATCAGTGCCCTTTGACTGCAAGCCAGCCACAAAATAGACCACTGGAGTAAGTTTCTGGAGTCCCAAATTGGCTCCTTAGCTCTGCGAAAGATCGAATGAATGACCTGTGCTTAAATTCAGTGAGTTTTTCCTTAAGGATTTCATTGTGTTTCCTTCTTGGTGAGTTTCTTTTTTTAAAGATCTGCATCCGTACGTTTCAAGTGGGAAAACTTTTTTTTTTTGGCAAATTGAATATTTTAGTTTCAACAGAGATACGGTTTAAGTATGACTTTTTACAATGCAAAATTTCAAACGTACAAAAATCAGTATAATGGGATAATGAGTGCTCCTTTTAGTTGACATCCAGCTGTAAAGATATCAGCTTGAGATTCATCTGATTTCACCTTTACCTTCACCCGCGTTCCCTCCTCCCTGGGTTTGTGTTGAAGCGAATCCCTGATACCATATCAAGTCATCCATAATGATTTAAAGCTTCTCTGAGACATAAGGGCTCTGACTTTGTAATAACCCCAATACCATTATTATTCTCTCCCAAATTAAAAAACAATTCCTGAGTATCTTAACTCTAAGGGCAGAGTTCATCTTTCTCCAACATGGACTCTCCCCGCCCGTCTCTCTCTGCTTGGATCAGGATGCAAATAAGGACCTGTCACTACAATTAGTTAAGTCTCTTTGACTCTATAGGTGCCCTCTGTCCATTTCATTTTTATTTTTTTCTTACAATTTATTTGTTAAGGAAACTAGGTTATATGTAATTAGTATACAATGGAGAGCTTTATGAATTTGTGCTCCTTTGCTGCTTTTTTTTTTTCATTTTCACTAGTGTATCTTTGCAATAATGCCCTAGAAATGCAATTTTTGGATTAAAGGGTAAATGTACATGTTTTTTCAATATATTGTCAATTCTTACAGTATTGCAAAATATTGTCCCCATAGGTTTTGTATCACTTTGCCTTCTTGCCTCCAGGAAGGGCCACTAAACTGATGATGTTGGAGACTGCTAAGGCTCTAAAATTATGGAATAATTATTTTGATGAGATCTCCCATGTTTCCACGGGTGTTCTCTTTTGCAGGCTAAACTTATTTTGGCCCTCACACACTTGATAAAAGATCTCTTCTGTGTCTGCAGCCATTAATAAAACTCTAAACATGAATGGATTAAGAACCTTGACATATATCAGGAGATTTCCAGGCTGACAGTGGTTGAGCATCACAAATTTATCCAAGTGCTCATCTCCCATGTCTCCATGCCACTATTATGAGATTGTGTCTAGCGGCAAAATTGTAATCCACTGGTTGTCGACGGCTTTCCTCTAAAGGACAATGTAGAGTATGAGTTAGAGCGACCTCTGAACTCAGGCTATTCGGGCTGTGTCTTGTCTCCATCCCTTCATAACCGTGTCTCATTGGATCGGTTATTTAAACCTTAGTGCCTTGGTTTCACTGTTTACGGGGTGAGGATTTTCACAGTACCTGCGCGATGATTATAAAAAAATACAACATGTAAAGTACTTCAAACGGCACCTGGCAAGTAGTCAATCTTCCCCACGTGTTTGCTGTTAAATGAAAGCTACTAATCTGATAACGAGGTCCAAATAAATGAAGGTAATTTGGCAATAATTATTCTTTTTGAATGTGTCTTATCCCCTATAAATCACAATTTCTTTCCCAAAGTGCTTTCAAAGTGACTTAGAATTCTCTTCAAGGGTTTTTCCTGGGATTTACACACACTTGTGTCTAGTCCTTGAAGCCCGTCTATAGACTCTGGATATTTTATCAGTTAGGATTAGGTTCAGTTGCATAACACATTCACCATTAATAACATAATCTCATTCAAATAGATGTGTTTTATTTTTTTCTGAAATAAGAGAATCCAGAGATAGACAGGTCAGTGGCAGACAGTCCGTGGAGCCATGAAGAATCCGTGTCTCAATTGTCACGTTCACTGTTCTCAGCTCATAACCTCCCTCTTTCGGACTCTGCCATGACCCAAGATGGCTTCATTACAGGATGACAGTTGCCAGAACAGCAGAGAGAAAAAAGAGCCACTCTCCCTGGCTCAGTGATCTTGGTCAACCCAGAACTCACATTAACACCTGCTCTTGTGTTTCCTTGGCCAGAATATTGTCACCAGCCATTGAAAACATTGCCCCAAATGAAATCAGTTTAGTTACTTCTGTTTAGTTCACTCTAGTCCTGTTAGGAAAGAAGAAAAAGAGACTGACTCTTGGGGTGAGCAACTAGATGTCTCTGCCACGGTATTTTTGCATCTTTTGATGCCTCCCTCATTCTCCACGTGTCACCACATGTTGTCAACAATGACGCTGGGATCTCATCAGCAACTTATTATAAGAACTTGTGTTAAAATTTCTCCAAACCCTGGAATCAAGAAGGAAACAGTGGTGACTGTCACATTACAGTAGATGCTGGAGTTATAAAGATGGATAAAATAGGACCACGCATTAGTCCTTTTTGTAAACAGATCCCATGTGGGTCTCTACAAATGGATTCTTCTTAGGACACCTGGGTGGCTCAGTTGGTTGAGCGTCCAACTTCAGCTCAGATCATGATTTCATGGTTTGGGGGTTGGAGCCCTGCTTTGGGATCTGTGCTGAAAGCTCAGAGCCTGGAGCCTGCTTCAGGTTCTCTCTCTCTCTCTCTGTCTCTGCCTTTCCCTTGCTTCTGTTCTCTCTCTCCCAATAAATAAGTAAATAAATAAAGAAACAAACAAAAAATTTTGAAAATAAAAATAGATTCTTCTTTATGCACTGACCTTTCCTTTTTAAAAACAAAAAAAATTGGGGCACCTGGGTGGCTCAGTCGGTTAAGCATCGACTCTGGCTCAGGTCATGATCTGACCATTCGTGAGTTCAAGCCCCGTGTCAGGCTTTGTGTTGTCAGCTCGGAGCCTGGAGCCTGCTTCGGATTCTGTGTGTGTGTGTCTCTCTCTCTGCCCTTCCCCCACTCACACTCTGTCTCTCTTTCTCCCTCAAAAATAAATAAAACATTAAAAAAAATTTTTAAACAAAAACATTAAAAAAAATTTTTTTTTACATTTATTTATTTTTGACAGACAGAGAGAGACAGAGTACAAGTGGGGGAGGGGCAGAGAAAGAATCCGAAGCAGGCTCCAGGCTCTGAGCTGTCAGCACAGACCCCGACGCGGGGCTCGAACCCACGAACCGTGAGATCATGACCTGAGCCGAAGTCAGATGCTCAAGTGACTAAGCCAAACAGGCGCGTCTTAAAAACAAAAATATTAAAGGTTTATTTATTTTTGAGACAGAGAGAGACAGAGCATGAGCGGGGGAGGGCCAGAGAGAGAGGGAGACACAGAATCTGAAACAGGCTCCAGGCTCTGAGCTGTCAACACATGCGGGGCTTGAACTCATGAACTACATGATCATGACCTGAGCAGAAGTAGGACAGTCAACCAACTGAGCCACCCAGGTGCCCCTGACCCTTCCATTTCTGGCCTAAATGCCTTCTAAAAGTAAACAGTGAGCCTTTCCTACTGTGCTAGTTCCTTAACTGCCTTATTATCAAGATCTTCCAAGATTGTATCACTACAATATTTTGGAAATCTCATTCCTTTTGAGTTTTCTTTACTATTTAAAACTTCCAGTCATGGAAATGTTCCTATTTTTTTTCTCTGATCACTTAAAAACCTGTGTATTGTGTTTTCTCTGTATGTCCTCCAAGTTTATGATGAAAACTATGGTGATATAGTTACTTTCTCCCAACATTCTTTATGACTTCACTTCACCTCACATTTTTTTACCAGCTGCTCAGACTTCAGTCCATAATGGTAATTTTATTTTTCTTTTCTCTATCTTCTGAAATGTGAGCCTTGTGACAAAATACGTTAAGAACTGCTCAGAAGAACTGCAATCATTAGAATGATTCTTTCTTCCAATATTCAGATGATCAAATTTTAAAATTCAACATTGACGATGACTCAGTTACATTGTCTGCACACACAGAAAGGGGAAAAACCACCACTGTGTTCATGGGGTAAAAAAAAAACATCAGGCCAAGTGATCATTATGTGATAATGTATTAATAATAGATGGTATAATGAACCAAAAATGAGCTTGGCAAAACTCCCAGGTACTTTTCATAAAATAATTTCCCTGATCTGCTTTGCCTTGGAAGAGCACAATACATTATCCCACATTTACTTGGGAGTGGAGAGACTGGCAGAGATCCAAGGACTGGAGCAGTGACTCTATGCTTGGCTCAAGACCTCTCCACAATCCTTGGCCTTTCCACCATTACAGTGTATGTATTTGTGGGAAGGAGCCTTAGACCCTGGCTGTGCTCCACAAACTGAACTCTCATATCTCTGAGCTCTTTCCAGCAAACATGCACAGGAGCTCCTCCGACAGCCGCAAAAGTTGAGCTTCTGGGAAGAGTGGGTGAGTTTCTGTTTTCCATCTGAAATGATGTAGCATCCAGGCCCATAGCAAACTGTACGAGAACTAGCCATGTATTTCCTGGCTACGTTATTCAGCAATACAGTCCTACATACCAGAGGATAAAGCTGACCTTCAGAGGTCCAAGGTTGGCACAAGGCATGGCGAATATATGGGAGAAACCACATAGTTACACAAGGGAAAGCTGGGGCTTGCTTCTCACTCCAAATCCTGTATTCTACCACATGGCAGGGTTTGGTGCCTACATAGGTTGTACTGGTCATCTCAGTCATGCTAAGGAATTGTAGCCTATGCCCCGCAATCTTCAAATATGAATCTATGGGTTAAATGAAATTACATGGAACAGGCCGTGGAGAGCCCAGAACTATGGCTGGAGTTTCATGAGTAATCCGGTCTGGACTTCAGAAACATGAACCTGCAACCCTCCTAGAAGAAATTAAGGCATTGGTGTCACGGGGCATTGCTGACATGTGCCAGAAAAGCTGCTAACAGGCCGTGGCACAAGAAGTGAAGTGGACGCGAAATGGTTGAGAAGTTCAAATCTTTAGCTGGTTTGCTGGATGTTATTGTCTGGCCACATGCGTTGTGAATTCCATATTTCAAATCTGTTTCCATGAATGGAGTTTTGAATGGGGTTTCATTCACTTCCACACACCCATTTAACCCACTGAGTGATTCTAAATTATGGGCAAATATAGTCACCAAAAAGGTAACTATGTAAGGAAGAAGAGAGCGAAGCTATCAGGAACCTCTTCAATTATCTGATTTATACAGCACCTCCGAGAAGTGTTGAGCAGAGGTTTGGTAGAAGAGTGGAGAAAGCCAACTTGCCCATCTTTCTCAGAATCGCAATGGCCAGAGTGCACATAGCTATCAACTGCTGGCTTGGAAAAGCCAATTAGCGTGTTAGTAGGTGAGGTTAGAGTAGACGTACATGATCTGGGCCCATAAACTAGCCAAGGAAGAGGCCAATACCCCAAATCATCTTTATGGGGTTTAAACTACAGAGTCCAAAAAACAAATGAATGCTTAAACGTAGCATATTTGCCAAAATAATCGAGCTTTTATTACATTTCTCTGTGACTTTCTCTTGTATGTCTTTCTCTTCCCACTGACCAACATGGTATTGGTAGAAGTGTATTGTACACAGTTTTCTGTGAACACTCAAACTGAATCTCCCAAAATACATGTCTTCTGTGAAGTCCAGGAACACCGTCAGAAAGAAACCTCCTATCTCCTGCGCCACAGGGAGACCCATTTTCCTGCTCATGTTATGAAAGGGCTTTTTCCCTCATTTCTTTCTGCTTGAGGACAGTTGCCTCTAAAAGGCACTGTAGCCTATTGAAAAAGAGTTTGAATTTTCATTTTTTTGTGTGTGGATTTTTAAGAATAACATTATTTATTATTGTTTTGAAGAAGGCAATTGATACAAACAGATGATTTGTTTTAAGTTCCAAAGGGAGCCAGCAGCAAAATTAATAATGGAAATAACTGAATAGGTACAGATGTAATGCTTATCACTGGCATGCAAGTTCAAGGTCAGAAGTAATCTTCTTGTATATTATTTCTATAACTGCACTTAAATCATTTGCTATTTGTGCTATTTGTTTTGTAGCGAACCTTGAATATGTGTTGTTAAGGTACCCAATGGGGTAAAAAGAAATAAGGCACTCCTTCACAAATTAAGGGGAATAAAAGTACAAGAAATTATTTTGCTCACCTAACTGCGCATTTATTGGTACTTTTTTGTCAGTCAACTGAAGAAACTGGATAAGAACAATTGGCAAAACCTGCTAAGATAAAACATTAAGTACTTTATTTTTTCATTCAAAATTAGGGTCTCATTAAATAATTATAATAGAAGCTTCTCCCCGGAAATTCACAAAGTTTCTTTTTTTAGTTTTTTCAAAGTATTCTTGCTATGCCTGTCTTTTTCACCATAGCATCCACCAATACATTTGAGGTGCATGAGCTCTTTAAAATATTGAATTGGAGAATTTGAGAACAAAAATTACCTGGGGCGCCTGCATCCAACTTCAGTTCAGGTCATGATCTTACGGTTCGTGGGTTCGATCCCTGCGTTGGGCTCTGTGCTGACAGCTAAGAACCTGGAGCCTGCTTCGGATTCTGTGTCTCCCTCTCTCTCTGCCCCTCCCCCGCTCATGCTCTGTCTCTCTCTCTCTCTCAAAAATAAATAAGACATTAAAAAAATTATCTACAGATTAGTAGAGCTGATGATATTCTTGTGTAGCCTGCATGAGTCACTTTTTTCAGTTTATAGATCACATCACTTTTTATTTTCTACTCCCTCCCAGTTAATTTTTGAATTCCCACAATTTTTTTATTAGGAAAAAAACATCCAGCATCACGTTATTCAGGTTCCCTCTTACCAACTTAACTGAGAATAGTACAGGCTTACTCATTCCAAAGTGTTCCCTCTATACGGGAAGGACAGGTGGTGGGTCAGTGAGAGAGAAAAATATAAAGTCTGGTCAATGCACAAGCAATAGTGACACCAGGGTCCACTGCTGAAGACTGGGTCTATATAATCTGAACCTGTTCTTCCTAACACTCGAAGTTATTGTGCCAACGTTACCAGTACAATTTATCCCATCTCTTTTCATGAGTTTCTTCTTAGGGCACTTGGTGTTCCTTCTTGCCTACAGGTCTTTCGTTGTCCAGGATACAAGTTACTCTAACTTCAAATGTCAAAGTTCCGTCCTCAGCCCTTTGCTTCTCTAAAGTCCCAGGGATTCTTAGGCAAACTTACGGATCTCCTCTTTCGGATTTAGGGAGGGCAGACTTCTTCAAGTGGTTGGAGGTCCTGGTCTGTTCTTCCCCTGGGACAGTAAAGGTCTCTCCAACCTACCTAGGCATCACTAAGAGGGGCTTCAGATCACCCTGGGCAGAACCAAGGATATCTGCCCTAAGGTACCTCAACACAAAGAGGTCAGTGTGTTTATAAAAGGATTCTACCCTGCTCAACACCTAGCAACATGTGGCATTCCTTTGCTTTGCACAGATTCTAAAAGTCAAGGATAGACACATTCCCGGGTCATATCTTTGCTCCAGCCTGTTAATTTTTGTGACCTTGGGCAAATCACTAAATTTCTCTGTAGAACAGACCAGGAATTTTCACCCTTCTCTGTTCAATAGCACAGAAGCTTAAAAGCTTTTTTAAACCTCAGGATTTTTTTTCACCTGAAATCTTATAAATATGAATTTTTACCGTAGTATTCTCAGGTGTTACTGAACCCTAACTTTATTTTCTGCAACCAATTTTAACGTATGACTCTGAACCCCCAATTTTTCTTATGTAGGAAGCAATTTAACCAATCCCATTTAAATCTAATACGATTTAGTGATTTTCTCAGTCACTCTGAGTTGAAAATTCAGACATATTCAAGACCACTTACCTTTTTCTACTTCCTCATCTGGGGAGGGACATGATAAAATTGAACATGGTGAAATTGAAGACAGTGTTTCCAAAAGGAGGCAGGACACTTTACAATTTCACATTGGTGTCCCAGCTCTGGTAAACGCCCCAGGAGTATCTTCTCCTCTGGACACACACAGCAATGCTAAGCTCACCCTCTTCCGCTCCTTAATCCATTATTCTTTTCCCATCTCATCCGTTGCCACTTTCAATACTTATTCTAAAGGACTAAGAAAATAGGTCTTCATTCTCCATCGGCAGTGGTGTGATGGTCAATTTTATGTGTCAATTTGCCTGACCACAAGGTTCTCAGATTTAACATTAGCTTTGGGTGTGTCTGCAAGGGTGTTTCTGGATGAGATGAACATTGGAGTTGGTGGATTTGGTAAACTGAATGCCCTCCACAACTTGGGTGGGCACCTCCAACCTGTTGATGGCCTGAATAGAACAAAAGGCAAAGGAAGGAAGAATTTCCCATCTTTTTTGTTTCTCTCTTTCTCCTTGCTTCAGTGGGGACATCTCATCTCATCTTCTCTGGTCTTTGGATTGGGATTTGGACCATTGGCTTCCTTGGTTCTCAGGCTTTTGAACTTACACTCATATTAACATACACCATTGGCTTTCCTAGATTGCCAGCTTGCAGATGGCAGATATCATGGAACTTCTCAGGCTGCATAATCATGTGAGCCAATTCTCATCATAAATAAATTTTCACATATATATTTACTTTATATATAAATATATGAATCTTATATATAAAAATACATAAATGTCTCTCAATAAATACATATATAGATATAGATATAGATACAGATATAGATATAGATGATATAGATTTGGCATGTTCTGTTTCTCTAGAGAACCCTGACTGATACAAGTAGATTAAGAGAAAAGAGACCTGGACGTCCTTTACTACACTCTCCATATGACTTTGGCAATTCACTTGACTTCTCTGAACCTTTGCTTCCTCACTAGTAAAATAAAGGAATTGGATGATTTCAAAACTTCTCCCACTTCTGAAATTCTATGAACTATGAATTCCTAATGCTCAAGGGCTTGGACTCTCCCAAATCCTTTAGAACCACTCTTGTAGCTCCTCAAAAATAAGTATCAGCACCACCACAGTCTTTAGCATTTCTATGATTTGCATGCAGTTCAACCAGCCCCAAATCGCTGGGCTTGCTGCTGCTTACTTTAATCAGTTACGGTAATCTCTGGACATGAATGTTTTGCCTTCCACTCTAAAATCAACAACATGTAGTGTTATAGCCACAGGATGACAACCTGGATATGAGAATGGAAGTGCATTTGAAGTCAGCCAAGCAAGATTTGGATACTCTGAGCTCTGGAAATGACTCTCCAAGTCCCCCTGGCTTAGTCATTTAAACCTTCTGTGCCTCATTCTTACCTCCTGTAAAGTGGGCATAACAATACCTTCACTTCCTACCTAATAGGATTACCTAGTAAGTGCTGAACCCCAGAAGCTGAGCAGACCAGACCTATATTCACTTAGTCACCTGCCACCAGATCCCATAGCTATAGGCCACCCCAGACGAGAACGCCCTTTAGTCCTGTTAGAGAAGTGTGATGTCGCTGAAGGGTTAAAAATCTCATTCTTATCCCAGTTTACCTTTGCAGCTTAATCCCTTACCTGCCTTCAGACACACTCCGTAGGGCCCATCTGATCAGGTGAGTATGTGTGTGTGTATAGCACATAGTATAAAATGTAGTCATTTTTTACTAGGATAGTAGTCATTTTTAGAATCTTAACACATTTGCTTTTGCCATTTGCTCCTCATTGAATGCCTTTTTCTTCAACGCATAATTATCCTGCAAAATCCAAATTTATTTTTGTTAGAAAAAGTGAACAGTCTGAGCTCCCATGTTTACATAGCTCTGATGGTAGTTTCTACACCTACTTTTATTGTGGTTATTTTTTGCACATAAATTTTTCTACTATACTTCTGTTCCTGTGGGTCACCAGATTGTGTCTTATACATTTTTATACAGCCCCAAAGCAACTAGCCTACCACACTTCACTTAAAGAACTCAATAAATACTCAGTATGTAACTGATAAAGAATTAATGAAAACGGCTCCCAGAGCCTAAAAACCATTTCTTAGCTGTGTAGCTTGCTTGATTTTGGCCTGCCATGTGGTTCAGGCAGGGAAGAGGGTATTTCTAGACTTGCCTAAAGTAGCAGTTGTTATGTATCTGATGTCATTAAACCCATAGGCCCAGCTGACCCAGAGTCCAGTCCATTTCTGAGCATGTCTGTTGGGCTGAAAGTAAAAGTCTTTATAATAGGACTAGACATTTTTATAGCCCCTGGAGAAATAAAAGTGCTTTTTGAAGGTTATTTTTTTTTTTCTGAACAAAAGCAGTCTGTGCCTAGAACAGCCAGGAAATGTGTAATAATTAGAAAAATACTATGCTGTTCCCTTGAGATAATAATACCGATAAATGACATTTATTGAATTTTTATCATACGCTACAACATCAGATGCATTATCTCATTTAAGCTCACGATAGGCATCATTATTATCTCAGTTTTACAGATAAGGAGACTGTGCTAGAAAAATGTCAAGTCAGTTGCTCAGGCCAGCACAACTGACAAGTGGCAGAATAAACATCTTCGCCATGACTAGAGCTCCCTATCTGGACAGAAACATTTGAAGAATTTCAAAACAAGATGGTTTGCCTATTCCAGAACTCAACCTTTGGTCTCCATGATATCTGAACATGAAAATGGATAGGACTTATCACGATCGCTATACAACCTCTGTTCATCAGCTTCGCGCTGTTATCTTCTCTCTCTCTTTCTCTTTCTCTCATTTTCTTTGGGGGGGAAAAAAAACCAGTGAAAATGAACTTGGTTTCCGAGAGTTGTCAGCCATAGACACTAGAGGAGATCTCACAACACTCCGGAAAAACAGGACCCTGTGACTTTGTGCCAGGAATTTTCTGGGCATGACTCAGATATCAGCAGCAGTCAAGATCCAAGCAGCAAGGATGCCTGTTGTCAGCCTCTACTGGTCTGCCAAACGCTTGAGGTACAAAGTCCTTTGTGCCACTTTCCCCCACCAGGACAGGCACTAAACAGCCCATTGGTAAACCCTTTCACCCATCAGGGGAGGCTGAGAGGCAGCTGCTAGTCAAGCCAGGTGCTGGAGAGCAGAGGAAGAGAGGGCCCCCGGGAGGAGGGGCATGTGGGGTTCGTAAAACAGGAAGCAAGCCTCTTCTTCCCGAACATGCTACACTTTTATTAAAAGGAAGCTGGGAATTCCTATCAATGAAAAGCCCACACAGCTGGCACAGAAAACATAACTAGATGTTGAATCTTCCTCAGAAGGAACTCAGTGTGACTGAGTGACACCATCACATCATGAAAAACTACTCCCGTTTTGTTCTACCACCTAACCCAACACTAAGGAGCTGAAAGCTGAATGCAGTGTGTGTCTCTTCTCCAAACAGCTCTGGAGGATCCCTTATGTAACTCTCTCTCGTTTGTTTTTTTTTTGTTTTGTTTTGTTTTGTTTTGTTTTTGTTGTTGTTTTTACCATTACCTGAGCTCCATCTGTTACTTACCCATAAAAGATGCAGGTTTTTGTGCATTTCATGCATCTTACAGACATTGGCAACACTGCGCATTTTCCTGTTAATGCCACTCAACGGCATTTTTTTTCCACTCCGGTAACTAGGCAGGTATCTCTTCTAATGATACACGCAAGGCACACAATACTGAGCTAATTGCAGCATAGAACCCTCCTGCAATCCTGAGAGCCAATGACCTCACACTGTGCTGTACAGGAAAATAGAAGATAGCCTCAGCAAGAGGAGTCAGTCGAGTGTTTTACAAGAGAAGAAACTATAACAAAGAGTGTTTTCCAGATTTTTTTTTCTTTCTATAATCCACTCAGGTCATATTTTATTGGTGCTCATTACCAAGGTAGAGAGTGATAAATGTGGAAACCATAGAAACATTATGGCCAAATCGATGTTGCTTCGAAACCCTAGTGACTCATGCTGTGAAACACTACATATTATCCGTCAAGATGCTTCTTGGACTTTCATCAGGAAGGCCTTTTACATGCTCCTTCTGGGTTCAAGTTCAGCCACACACTCACTAGGAGAGTGGGTGTGCATCTGAGGTCAAAGACGTTGCAAGTCAACAGGAGTTTTCCAGAACTGACAAAAACATGCTACAAATTATGACATCATTCTTGGTCAATTTCATTCAGCATAATACCTTGAGTTATAAGGAATATTTAAATATTCCTAAGTATTTAAGACACTTACAGTACTTGCCCCCACCTTCTCTTAAACGGAATTATTTGTCCCTGTTCTTCAGATAAGTACTTTCATAAGTACTCTGTTCTTCCTTAAGTACTTCAGATAAGTACTTGCATTATCAATGTAAACATAGCCACGCATATGTTAGGTTTCAATATTCTACATCTGATAAAAATAAATAAACCACGGTAGGATATTAAATTTTGTGAGTTTCCCAAACTTATGAACACATAAAGCCACGCCCCCTTTCAAAGAGTGCCATGAGAATAAGTTAAAGATTCTTCTTTTATACAGAATCCTGAAAGTTATATACAATCCTGAAAGCTAAATCTATTTCTTAACTAATATATGAGATCAAAATATAGCATTATATAAACACAAACTTTTGGGTAGCTGAAATATAAATGATAGTTTTAAATTTGGGGTTACTATTTTTTTTTATTTTTTGGTTATAAAATTTTTTTAATGTGTATTTATTTTTGAGAGAGAGAAACAGAGCTGGAGTGGGGGAGGGGCAGAGAGAGAGGAGACACAGAATCCAAAGCAGGCTTCAGGCTCTGAGCTGTCGGCACAGAGCCGGCCATGGGGCCCAAATTCACCAACCACGAGATCATGACCTGAGCTGAAGTCAGCTGCTCAACTGCCTGAGCCACCCACGCGCCCCTGGGTTACTATTTTTGTCAGAATCGATGATGCAAAGTGTCTGCAATGAAAGTGAATAAGGTTGAGAATTTTCAAAATAAGCATCAAATATTTATTGGCTGTGTGCAAGGTACTTATTTAGGTGAAGCTATCTCTCTGGGTTGGACCGGAAAGCTAGGAGAGTCTTGGCTAGTGCCCATGCCCGTTGCAGATTTCCATCCTGTCTCATCCCCTCTTCTAAGATGGCCCAATCTTCCATGACCATGACAAATCAAAAATCAGAAGACTGACTCTTCTATGTATGGTAGCTTAGAAATGTGGCCCAAGTTTGAATCATCACTTAAAACAAGAGGACATAAACATAGCTAAACTGGGATTATTATTTTTTTTTTTGCTTTTTGTATTTTAATAACACCTGTCTTTTAAAAATAGTTGCAAAAGGAATAAATGTTCTGTGCAGATAACTGAAGAAGTAGAAACATCACAGGAAAGTTCTAGTTATCTGTAATCCAGCACTGATATATAATCCTTTACTTTTGACTCCTGGGTTTTTTTTTTTTTTTCATTTCTTTAAATACTGTTTTGTAAAAATATTGTCACACTCTTCACATCTTGCATTTTATTTGTTGGTTCTACATTGTGAATATTTTGTCTTAACAGTAAGCATTTTCTGTTAATACTTTCAATGACTAAATAGAACTCTGCAATAAATATACAGCAGAGTTGATATAAGCCCCTACAGAACTTTTAGACTTCTTTAAATTAACCCTTTATGAATTATGCTGACTGAATATGTTTAATTTTGACTCCATTTTTAACTATTTACTTAGAATAGATCCCTAAAACCAGACAAAGTGTATAGACATTTTAAAGGCCTCGGGAATCTATTTTCAAATTGCCTTCTAAAATTTTATTTCAATTTACTTACTCCTCAACCATGTGTGAAAGTGACCACTGTCCCACACCCTAACCAATCCTGGGAATTATGAGTATCTTTTCTCCCTACCCATGTGACACTTTTCCTTCTCCGTTGGTAAGAACTTTTCTACCTTGCTGAACACACTCTGAAACATTGGCCCCCCATGCCGTCCCGTTTCTCCCTTGCCCTTTAATTCTTTTAGTCTTGTGCTGTTGAAGTACAGAAATCTTCATGATAGCTCATCAGATCTCATTTGTTTTCCGTTATAATATCCACGTTCTGTTCTCTTCTTCCAAAGAGTTTCCAGAGCCCAAGATACTTGTTCATATTTTCTGGTGGTTCTTTTACAGTTTTATCTGCATGTAGTTTTTTAACCCATTTTAAATGTAGGGGGTGCCTGGCTGGCTCAGTCAGAAAAGCATGCAACTCTTGATCTCAGGGCTGTGAGTTTGAACCCCATGGGTGTAGAGATTCCTTAAAAATAACATTTTAAATCCATTAAGAAAAAAAATTTTAATGCTAATTTATTTTTGAGAGGGAGACAGAGTGCAAATGGGGGAGGGGCAGAGAGAGAGGGAGACAGAATCCAAAGCAGCTCCAGGCTCTGGGCTGTCAGCGCAGAGGCCGACGTGGGGCTTGAACCCCAAGCGGTGAGATCATGACCTGAGCCAAAGTCCGACGCTCAACCCACTGAGCCACCCAGCTATCCCCACATCTTAAATTCATTTTAAATGTATTTCGGTATATAGTAAAACACAGTGCTTGCTATCATATTTTGTAACATAGAAATTGCACATAGACAATGACTATTTTATGGCACTCTGGGACAAACAAATGAGAATTGATTAGCCATAGAATTGATTAGCCACCCTTGTCTCTGAGAGGATGGCATCCCAGCTCATCTGTAATCCCATTCCTGGCATACCGCTGGCACTTCTGGTATAAGATAAGTAAATATATGACTTTTTGCAAAATAATTAATCAATCATTCAAGTTATTGCATAATTCATTCTTTTCCCCACTCATTTGAAATATCGTTTTCATTATATGCTAAAAACGTGTAATCATGGGTCTTTTTCTGGTGTTTCTACTCTGTTTCATTGATCTGTGTACCTAACCTGACACGGAGACTACCCACTTTACATTTCATAGCTTGGTAATATGTTATCTTTGGCAATGCAAGTTTCATCTTAAGATTTTCTTTTAAAAATAGCGAGTCTTGGGGCTCCTGGGTGGCTCAGTCGGTTAAGCGTCCAACTTCGGCCCAGGTCATGACCTCACGGTCCTTGGGTTTGAGCCCCACGTCGGGCTCTGTGCTGACAGCTCAGAGCCTGGAGCCTGCTTCAAATTCTGTGTCTCCCTCTCTGCCCCTCCCCAGCTCATGCTCACCCTCTGTCTCTGTCAAAAATAAATAAACAAAATAATAAAAAAAAAATGGCGAGTCTCAGCTATTTATCCTTCCAAACGAACTTTAGGATGTTTCTCAAAAATCCAAATGTTAGAGGGGGATTGAATTAAATATAAATATCATTTTGGAAAGCACTGATATCACACAGTATTTTGTTTTTCCATTTGGAAGGCATTTATTCAAATCATCTGTGTGACTCTCACTGAAGTTTAATGGGTTTTTTCCCATATGAGTAGACACTTCTTTTAAGGTCATTCCTATGGATTTTAAATTTTTGTTGCTACTTATAATGATATCTTCTCTTCATTATATTTTCTAGATGGCTATTATTGGCATAAAGGAAAACTGTAAATAGTCAATTTGTATACAGTCACCAGACCATTAAATTTGGTCCATCTGCTTTGCCATATTCCATATGTGAGGACACCATTATGGAGGAAAATACTGTCCTCTGGTAAGAGTCTTGGGAATTACAGCATAAACTTGGAGTATAATTCCACATTGTCTGAGTGGCTTCTTATTTTAAAAAAAAAATTTACTTGTATAAATGGCATTCCACTGAAAGAATCACAGAATATTTTTTTCATTTTCTCCGTTTGATTTCAGCTTCTATATCTAAAATTGTTATAAGATATATTCTTTAAAAGGCAAAAGGTATAAAGGCTAAAATATTCAGTATACTTATTTCAGAATTTATAGGCATTTAGTTTCTTATTAAAAAAAAAGGTTTATAAAAAACCTCCCTGCCTATTGTATCTCCCCCAATTATTTCCACACTCAATAGTGATCTCACCGACGGTGTTTGTGATGGCAAGAAAAAGATATGATTAGAGCCAAATGGGAGAATTTTATAAGCAAATACCCTTTTCCTAAGGTAGTAACATCACTTATAAAATCAAAGATTTTAATGAAACCTTTCAAAGGATAAAATCAAATCCTCGAATAAGGAAACATACAGCTTTAAGTTATTTCTTCTTCCAAAATTGGTGTCTACAGAAAGAGGTTGAGAAGGTTGTGAAATGTTATCACCATCTTGCAGAGGGGTGAATATCTTCCAGGTTTGCAGATGTTATGTTTTAGAGAAAGGGAGAGAAATCAGCAGATCTTTGAGTTTTCCTGGGACTAGACTAAACAGATTTTGAAACTGGTTACACTCAGCTACTTCAGGTGCATGAAAACTGCTCTCGGGCTTTATTGAATTGCTGGTTAATACACAGGAACTAAATTAGGCCTATAATTTCAGATGTCCTTTTTTAATGACTCATTTTTCCCTCAATAAAATTGGCAACAGAGACCTGCACAGTTCCTTTGACCACTTCTGATCTGTTTTGTCGAGTCATGTGACACAGTCCAGCGTTGCCAGATATAGGCTGCCATTCTCTACTGGCGTTTTTGTGGAAATAAGATTAGAGAAATGTAGCCTGAGCAAACCCAGGGAGGTTTGCAGCAGACATAAGGGACGGCATCGATCCTCCACCAGAAGGTCTCACTTAGGACGTTTTCATTGATAGTGCAGACTCTATTTGTGTATTAAAAGATGAAGTACATTTCTTTTCTGGTAAAAGTCTTCTCCTTTGGCATCGGCTGTCTTTACTGTCCTCAGAACCTCCTAAAAGATTCAGATCTTATCTCTTCCTGAGACTGCAGGAGAGCTTCTGAGATGAGATAGGGAAGTTAGGATTAACTGTGAGTTGAAGTCACGTAAGGAACTTGCAAAATGTGCTGAGCACGAGGAAAAAAACTCTAATCATCCCTCTCAAAGGCACAAAAGAAAAGATAACCATCACCTTTATTCTGGCATTTACTCCTTGAAGCCAATGTATATTTACTGGTTAATGTACTCAGATAGACTGTACTCATGAATATTCAACATTTAAAGACAGACAACAAAGGGATAGATATATAAGCTTGTCAAAGGAGTCACATTGTGATATGCTGAATAAAAGCCACCTTGGTGATAACCCATTTCACGCATATATACACCCCTCTACTTTTAGAAGAGAAAAATGGGGTCACCCGGATGGCTCAGATGTTTACGCATCCGATTCTTGGTTTCGGCTCCGGTCATGATCTTGCAGTTTGGGAAATCGGACCAAGTCGGGTTCTGTGCTGATGGCATGGAGTCGGCTTGGGATTCTCTCTCTCTCTCCCTCTCTCTCTGCTCCTCCCCTGCTCTCAATCTCTCTCAAAATAAATAAATAAATTTAAAAAAAGAAGAGAAAAATGAAGAGGCCTAGACAAAGCTACAAGGTCAAGGGAATACATGCAAAGTGTCATTAATTTTTTAAATTTAATTAATAACTAAATGAAAAGATATAAGAATACTTTTTCAAACTGATGCTAGCTGTTTAGGAAATAAAAGTGACTTTTAAATGTATGATAAGATTCTCATTTTCATTCAAAGTGAAAAAAAAGAAAAATAAATAAATAGGATAACATTTTGTATGGATTAAGTTGGCAACAATTTTTTTTTTAAGTTAAATAACGTGCCCATTGACCAGGGTATGGGAAACTGGCATCCTTATTTTTTGCTGTTGTGAATATATGTTCATGGAAGTTCTAGAGAGAGCAATTTGGCCATATCTATCAAAATTACAGAGGCAGCCTAACATTTCAGTAAGTTCTAATTTTAAGAAATGATTCTACTGATACACTCCCACTCATGCGAAATGTCTTTGAACAAAGATATTAATTGAATCATTGCTGGCAATACCAAAACCAAAAAACAAACAAAAACCTTGGAAACAACTTAAGTATGCATCAATAGAGGGCTATAAAATACATATCTTTGGCTTATAGATATGAACAATGAAATATAGCTTCTAAGAAGGATAAGGCAAACAACTATGTACGAACTCATCAGATACAATTTTAAGGACAAAACCAAGTGTAGAATAATGGGCAAAATATAATTCTATTTCCTCATATAGGCCTATCGGTGCATAGATTAGCTCCAGAGGGATACATATAAAAGCAACAAAAGTGGTTACATACGGGGATAAAAGTGAGAAAATGTTTAAATTTGTATCGTGCACAGATGTTACCCAGAGCAAATAATAATAATAATGATGATAATAATAATATAATTAGAGAAAGAAAGAGAAAAAGAAAGAACATAAAAATAATTCTTTGTGTACAATCAATTCAACATGAGTAAAGTGCGTACTGTATGAAAGACAATAGGCCTTTATTGGTAATTATTCACTCCGTTTTTTTATAGGATTTTAGATTTTAAAGCATTTTCCCAAAACTGATGCCAAGAGATCTATGGTCCAAACTTGGACCCACGCTGACTCCTCACCTAATTGTGAGGAACTCATTTTATCTTTTTATGCTTTTATGTCTAACTCTTTGTACAACAACTATACGACTTCTATCCTTCTATCTTTTCAAATCAAATGTAATGCTTAAAAAACTTAGCACAGAACGGAATGATTTTGCTTTTTTAGCAAGCCTTCTCCATGGTCCTAAAAATGGGTTCCCTAGAATCCTTAGAGAAGGGGTAGCCTGTTTGAATGTTAATCTTTTTAATTCAAAGAATTATTTTATAAAACCTTTTCTTTTTCTTCTGCTTTCTCTGGTTTGAGTTCATCTATTTTAGCGACTTCTGTTCTCATTTAGGTTTTTGTTGTCAGGTTTTATTTAGCTCCTGCTGCCAATGCAGTGAGTTATTCAACCTTTTAACCATTGCCAGTCTCATCCATGCGACTACCATGTGCCTGTCTAGTCACTCCGCGAATTACCCTGGGTACTCTGTTTACATCCAGTTCCCCCATAATTTCCTTTCAGATTTCCACCAGGCCAGGCTCTGTCTCAGACCGTTGTTAGTTCTGCTGAGGCTAGGAGCTGCTGTCAGCTCTGATTAGGTTCTATTTCCCACTACAAGTATATTGTGGAAGGTGCTTCCATAATAAAATTTAGTCTGAAATAGACTGTGTGCTAAAGGTCAAACTAAAATAGCCTTTGGCTTTCCCCTAGATTCTAAATTGATGTTCTAGTTTAGGAAGCTCCTCGCTTATGTTTGTTTGCAGCATGGCATAACATTAGTGGAAAAGAGTTCTGCTCATCCCCCCATCTAGCCCCATTGTCTTCTGGTAGCTTCACTTTGGAACGGTTGGATTCTGGGAGTCGGAGATCCTTGCTCTAGGATTTAATAATCGGGGTCATTGTACCTCCTTGTTAAAGCCTCCACTGATATCTTTTCCCTTGATCGTATATGCTGTCCTCCTTCCTGTTGGTTACTATGTAGGCTTTTACTCTTAGGTTAGTCCTTCATACACTTATATAACACGAGTACCACAGGGGAATGGGGCAGCTCTTTAGGTACTGATTTACAAGGTATAACCAAGACTGTGGTGAGTTCCCAGGGAGTAGAGTAGAAGTGACTCTTAATTAACAGGTCTTTATTAAGTACCTATTACCTAGCCTCAAAGAGCATTTAATATAGTTGGGGAGATGAGACACTGACCCATGAATAGGTTATAGGAAGCAGTAAATGATGATTACCAAATAAATGGGACATAAACTTAAAAATCTTGGCAGGACGTAATCACAGCACATCACCCCCAGCTTGGATAAGCATGGAAGAGTTCTTGGACAATATCAACCGAGTTTTCAAGGATGGGAAAGATTTCAGACATTGAAGTGAGGGAAGAGACACTACCGATGGAAGATAAGGAATAAACCAAAGAATAAAAGCAGTAACAAACTATGAAATAGGTTTGGGGTACAGTGAGCACGCACACTGGCTGGAATGGAGGTGTTTTGGAATGTAGGTCATAGAGCTTGCCATACCCAGAGGACCCCTTCTCTTGGAAACTGACCAGCCTACAGCCTCCTGCTTAGGCAAGAAGCCCTAACCTGCCTCCCCTTTTTATAATTTGGACAAGTCACTCAAAAGCAACCCAATTACCACTCCGATAGTGTCCTGGTAAAACAGCCCTCTGCCCAGAAGAGGTGAGAGTGCTTAGCTACATTATGTATACCAACCTCCTTTGGAATTTGAAACTTTTCATGTGATAGCAGAGGGAAGCAAAGAGAAGGTGACAGGCAGACCAAACACGACATGATCCCTCATCCGCTCCCTTAGATCTTGAGTCTCTGTTTCCGGCATCCACAAGAAGCCAGGTATCCCAGTGGTTCCCACAAGAGATGAGTAGGCGAAAGCTTATGAGGCAGGCCTTGCGACGTCAGGCTCTTTCCCCGGGAATTTATGGAAATACCCGTAATGCCTCAGCTCCTACATCCCCACGGCCAGAGAAAGTGGGCTACCGTGGCGTGAAAGAGGCCTCGATGCCTTTCAACTTCTGAGGCTTCTTTCCAAGTTTACAAGTTGCAGGATTTAATGTGTTTATAAATAGCATTACCTGGAGGAGATACAAACATCTTCGTCTTTACTTAGAGAGACACTATAGCATAGGGGTTAAACTCTGGCACCTAAGGGTTTGGAATGAAATTGCAGCTTCCCTACAAACCAGCTGTTTAACCCAGGGCAGGTTCCCTTGTCTCCGTGCCTCAGATTCCACATCTAAAACCAATGAGGAGGATGGCGATAGTTGCATCTAACTTCTTAGGGCTGTTACAGGACTTATATATGGTGCTTACGACAGAGCGTATAGTAAGAACTACATAAGCGTTGTTAAATAAATGTAGCATCTTTTTATTTCCAAAGAGTCCATAAAAGTACAGTGGGTGGCACAGATTTGTTTCCCATCCCAGGCCCCTGTGGACTTCGGTAAAACACTAACCATCTTTTTCGTAATGAATACATGATATGATGGCATAGGAGTCCTGTTTGGGGAGCTTGCTAGCAGAATAAATAAAGAGAGAACTTTTTCAAAAGGACTCTAGGATTTCTTTCCTCCCACAACGCTGAACAGCAGGGAGAGAAAACTATAAAACCTTGTGTGGAGAATGCGGGCGCCATCGGGGGACAGCAGTTCCTGGATGCCACAGTCACTGCTGCATCTTCCCCATGTCTGGGTGGGAAGGGACATGCCACACGGGCACATCTGAGTTGCAAAAAGACAGGAAGAGCGGTGATTCAGAGGTTAGAGCAACAAGACATTTTTAAGAAGTAGCCTTCACCAAGCCACTTTTTAAAAAAATTTTTATATGTTTATTTATTTATGAGACAGTGTGAGTGGGGAAAGGGGCGCAGAGAGAGGGAAGCAGAAGATCCGAAGCAGGCTGATGGCAGCAAGTCCCATGTGGGGCTCGAACCCGCCAACCGTCCGAAGTCGGAGGCTCAACCGACTGACTGAGCCACCCAGGTGCCCCTCAACAAGGCATTTTTTAAGAATCGCGTGTTATTTGAAATTCTCTAAAGCAGAACAACAACAGCAGTATCTAAAACGTATGCCTCGGCAGGCTGACAATCACTGTCCTGGCCTGGCTCTGTCGTCACCCCATGATAGGGGACCCTAAACTGGACACTTGGAGCCCCGCAACTATGGAAACAGGGAAGAACTTGAGAGCACAAGGCAGTGATCAGAGGTTTCCGATGGTGATAGGGCTGACAAAATCTTAGAAGTGCCAGATTTTGTTTTTGTTTTTTTTTTTAAGTTTATCCATTTATTTTGAGAGAGAGAGAGAGAGAGAGAGAGAGAGGGAATCCCATTCAGGCTCCATGCTGTAAATGCAGAGCCTGACATGGGGCTCGATCTCATGAACCCTGAGATTATGACCTGAGTGGAAATCAAGAGCGGGACACTGAACTGATTGATCCACCCAGGCACCCCAGAAGTGCCAGGTTTCCAATCTCATCGAACACACTTGAATGTCACGCGGGTCCGACTTCCTCCCCAGGCCCCCAGTGCGATGCTTTTCTGACTTTAGATCCATGTTAGCCTCTTTGTGTTCTTAACCATCCAGCGTCTAGCAAAGCCTCACTTCTCGAGCATATCTCACCCCAGCCCCATCTGTGCTCTCAAGGCATCCATCGTCTCGGCCTTCACCTTGCTGATCAAAGCAAGATTTTTATTTCTCTGAATCTGCTCTATCTTAAACCCTCCTTCCTCTCCTGGTTTCAATTGTCCACAATCTATTCAAAACACTTGAAAAGACTTCATTTTCCCAAGCATCACTTTGTCACAATGTTTCTTTTCTTAGAATTCTACAGTTGCTCTTTGTTGCTTCCTGAATCTCATTAAAATCTGACTAGGGGTTTCATTGCCTTCCAGGTGTTGGACACCTCCCTCCCACCCTCCCATTTTATTCCGACCCTAACTGCCTGTCTGCTATCACCACACATTCTGCTGCCATCAGAATTTCATGTGTTGTCCTTCCCCTCAAGGCTGGTCACATATGCTGCCTCTTCCATATGAATACACCTGCCCCCCCCAACTTGCCCAACCATGACTTTAAAAATCCTCAGGATGATGGCTTTCCTTGGAAACTCGCTTGTAATTATTCTTCCCAGACAGTAAATCATTTTTCTTCTTCCTCCTCAATTCCTGAGAACCCTGCCATTATGAACATAAAGGATGATGGGGAAGATAATGGTCATAACTTTGATGAATAAAATAGTAGCCACAGCTTACATTTGGGCGGGAGTTTGCAATTTGCGTAGCAATTTCTGATACACACACTTAGAGTGTTGTTATTACAATCTCTATTATTTGATTAGCAGAAACTGAGTCCTAAGCTTGTTTCTTCCTCACATCTTCCTACGTTTTACATAGTGCTTTCACATTTGTGCAGTCATAGAAAGCTAGATAGAAAAACTGAGCTTTTCACTGCATGGTTTTAGAAAATAATTTCCCCTACTAGCCCTCCTGTTTTCTCCCTTTCCAAGTTGGGCTGGTAAATAATTTGCCACCCCCTTCCCTCTATCAGGAAAGCTTTGAGGATTAGTGATAAAATTAGGAAAAGGACTCCTTTTACAAAACCACCAAGGGAAGAAATGGAATTGAAGAGAATTGGAGCCCAAAGAGGTACCCAGACTGGGCATATTCTCCTGTTCCCTTCCTATATCCATCCCAGCTTTAAGGATATGAACTAGGCACAGCAAAAGAAAGAATATCCCAGAACCCTGGAATATTTATCCTAAAAATCAAGACATACACTGGCCTGTACTTAAGTTGACCAATAGGTTTGGCAGAAAAATCCTTCAATGGTACAGAATTAACTGTGCACATAATTCAGGCCCCCGAGGCAACTTCCAACTAAATTTTCATCATTTCTACAAGCATTAAAACCTATTACTTTAAGGAGAAAAGCTCTCAGGAAAGATAATCTTGGTTTTGCATTCCTAAACCAGCACTCTAAAACAACATGTTTTCTCTATTTTGGTGTTTATTGAGAAATGTTAATATTCTGAGTATTGTTTGTTTTTTCCCCCCTAAACCACTGATTTCTTCCTCCCGTAATTCTGCAAAATATTTCACATGCAATGCCATGAGACGCCCCTTTCGGAGAACAGAACCATCTTGCCCAGCTGCCAATTATTGCCACTCTTGGCATTTTTACAATGTTCTACCCTTTTCGTACTTTATGCTTTTCCAGAAAATGCTTTTTTTTAGGGCAATGTAACTGGACCCAAGGTATATTTAAACATTATGAGAGCTTATCATGATCGGGGGAAAGTGAACAACTCTGGTAGAGGACAAAGGAAAAGGAAAAGGTAATCCACACAAAACGAGCATAGACATGGTGCCTGATGTGATGATGGGTAATCTACTTTGCCTTAATTGCATGGTAAACATTTGATTTTGGAAAATTTGAAAGAATGGTACAATAAACACTTACATGCTCTTTACTTATACTCACTGATTGTTAAAATTTCACCCCATTTGCACACTCTCTGTCTCTATTTATCTATATTATATATAGATAAGATGAAATGTCTACCTATATAGAGAGAGATATATATTGAGAGAAAGACATATATATGTCTGTCTGTGTCTGTGTCTGTGTCTATGTCTGTGTGTGTGTATATATATAGAGAAAGAGAAATACATACATTATGTATGTGTGCATATATATATGTGGCATGTAATATATTTATACTTATTATATATTAGAAATATATACATATATATATAGCGATATATTTTTAAGTAAGTTGTAGACGTCATGACACTTGACCTCTAAATACTTCAGCACTCATCTCTACAAAACAAGGATGCTCGTCCACAAAATCTCTGTACTGTTCACACTCTCGTTATTAGTGATGTCATGTTTGATCTCTCGGAAATATCTCAATTACAAGATCACTTGTGACTTCTCAACTGTAAAAACACATTTTCTCACGTAATTTGAAGGTAATATAGGATGGAGGGTGCCACTTTGAGAATATCTGTTTCATCAACAATGTTTCACCGGATTATTTCAGCGTCCATTGGTGACCCTGAATCAGTTATTACAAAAATATTATTTCCCCAGAAGTTGCACTACTAGGCATTTATCCATGGGATACAGGTGTGCTGTTTCGAAGGGACACATGCACCCCTGTGTTTATAGCAGCACTATCAACAATAGACAAAGTATGGAAAGAGCTCAAACGTCCATCAACAGATGAATGGATAAAGAAGATGTGGTATATATATATATATATATATATATATATATATATACACACACACACACACACACACACACACACAATGGAGTACTACTTGGCAATAAAAAAAAACGAAATCTTGCCATTTGCAATTACATGGATAGAACTAGAGGGTATTATTCTAAGCTAAATTAGTCAGAGAAAGACAAATATCATATGACTTCACTCATATGAGGACTTCAAGAGACAAAACAGATGAACATAAGGGAAGGGAAACAAAGATAACATAAAAACAGGGAGGGGGACAAACCATAAGAGACTCTTAAATATGGAGAACATCAGAGGGTTACTGGAGGGGGTGTGAAAGGGGGGATGGGCTAAATGGGTAAGGGGGACTAAGGAATCTACTCCTGAAATCATTGTTGCACTATATATTAATTAATTTGGATGCAAATTTAAAATAAATAAAGAAAATAAAAATAATATTATTCCCATTTTACTGATGAGGAAACCAAGCTGTGCTTTCTTCCTATTAACCAGCTCATGTGTGGCTGAGCCAGCCTTCAAAACTAGTCAGGGCCTCAGACTCATAATTAGCTGGTGTCTGGGGTCATGATGCCCCATTACGTTCATGATAAGATTGGTTCCAATTCCAATGACACATCTCAGGAAACATCCATTGCCTTTATTAAGATTCCTGTAACTCTGTCTGGGACTTACGTTCTTGTGGATACTCTGGTTCCAGCTTCCTGGCCCTGATGAATTAGTTTTCTTATTCCACACTAACCCAAATGTTGAGCCCACTTTCTTCCTTTGATTTCTATCCATAAAGAGCTTCTTCTATGTGGGTAGCAGACTTTACTGAAGGTTTGTAGAGATATTAAAGAAAGGACAAGGTTTGCTTTACCTCTCCACCAAGAATCTGGAGTTGAACATTAGATATTTCTATTCTTAAAAATTATTTGTCTTGCCTCCATGCTCCCAGTGTCACCTACCAAGCTTCTCTCTATTTCACCTCTAATGAACACAAAGATTAACTGCCTTGCATATGTTTATGGAACATAATTCAACCATAATTCCCCCTTCCTTACAGTAAACTGCACTGCGCCTGCCTCCCAATGTGTATACCAACTCAGCCAAAGCTTTAAATGACACTTAGTCAAGTTTTGGTTCAGCTTTTGGCTTCCACTTCTCTCTTAGTCATTCTGAGGAAGATGTAAGGGGGTAAAAGTAGAATTCTTGTTTTCCAAGAGCTTAGAAAAATCAACCAATTAGCCTAAGACCCTAAAATAAGATCAGACCCTACCTTATGATACACTTTTAAGTTTCCTTTGGTGTAAAACACTAACTAAAATAGGTCAACAGGAGGAGTGCTAAGAGGTTGACAGCTTCAGTTGAAACATCGTTACCTGTTGGGTTTTGGACTTACTGTAACTGGTTTGGGACTATGCATGGTGTTATGCTTTCCTATAGAAGAAAGTGACCATTACATTTGTGAAAAAGAGTAAGAGGTAGGGAAATTTTTTATAGTGACCTTATAGAGTAAACATAGCTATTTGGGAAGCAATGTCAAACTAAATGAATTATTTTCTGCCTTTGCAAGAATCAAGACAAGATCTTAGAAGAAGAGAGAGACACCAAATGTCTCCAGACCAGACCAAAATCTCAACTATGTCCTGATTTAACATAAGACAAAAGAAAGCCACTCAATACGATAAGAAAATTTGCAAAAGTTGCCTTAATTTTGTGAATTTTTTGGTATGTTTTGTGAGGTTAGTCATTTTTCAAGCACTCTTTTTTTTCTGTCACAAAGACTAATTCAGAAAAAAAAATATCAGAACTTCAGGCAACTTCTGTGCCTGTGTTCAAAATTGTACATATATCCAAGTAAGCTTTTATGGGTGTTAAATATTAATATATTTTATTCAAGTGATATTGCCAAAATGTTCCCCAAGCAGAACCCATTCCCAAAACAACCAGATTTTCCCCCAAACAGCCACTTACTCCAGCCTTTTCTTTTACACTTTTCTAACTTTGGGGTATCAGACCATGAAGCATCGAGTTTACCTCACACACAACCTCTCATTGTTTTGAAATCGAGAACAACAATGTTGATTTCTATATTCTACCTTGGAATAGAAGGGAGTACAAAACATTTTCCAGTAGGTTTCTCCATCCACTTGTCCCAGGAGAGCAAACACAGCTTGTGAAAAGGACAAGGCCTCTGGTTCTCTTTGCAGAACCCTGAAAGATGTCAGCACTTTGCTCCCTTGTCGAGACCCTCTGCCCACAGCTCCTCCCTCCTGGTTCTTGAATCTCTGCTTTTTCCAACCATTGACTCCTTGTCGATTTGAAAGAGTTTTCTGCCTTGTGGACAGGCCTGTGCCAGAGTTAATAAAAGTTTCGCCACTGCTGTGCCTCCCTCTGCTGATGCCATCTCAAGAGAAAAAACTCAGACAAGAACTGTTTCTCTCAGGAGAAAAGAGAAGCCAAGGAGAATTAAGGTAAATTGAAGGCACTCATCTTTTGAAGATTTCTGCTGCCAGGATCAAGATGAACGGCTCCCCCCATCGGTGCCCTCCTCTTGTAATGATCGTTACCATCTCCTGTGGACAGACCTTCTCCATTTTTATCTACACCTGGCTTCCAGAAATCATGTGGATGCTAAGGAAATGGTGGAAAGAGCGTGGTGACAAGTCCAGGGTCAGCCAGAAGGATGTCTTTGAGAGACTAGGGGAGAACGTGCAAGGAGGTGTCAGTTTCTTGAAGGGGAATTTCAGAAAGGGAAGTAAGAACAGGCAAAAAGCTGGAGAGATGCTGGTTTGCCATTGGTAACAGAATTCAGATCGTTCTAGGGAACCAGAGGCCAGCATTTATGTTCTAAAGGAAGGTTATATTTGCCGAAAATAAAACAAATTATGAACATTTTCCAAAAAAAAATTTTTAAAGGAATCCATTCACCTAATAAAAAGCACACATCTAATTATCAAATTACGATATTGTGACATAGCAAATAATAGTTCAGAATTTTTTCAAGCTTGGTATGAGCCAGGCATTATTTAAGTGCATTGCTTGGACTAGTCCTATTTTCTAGATGAGGAAACTAAACTTAAGAGAAACAACTGGGGAGCCTGGGTGTAACAGTCTGTTGAGTGCCTGACTTCAGCTCAGGTCATGATCTCATGGTTGGTGAGTTCAAGTCCCACATCGGGCTCACTACTGTCAGCATGAAGCCTGCTTCAGAGCCTCTGTCCCCCTCTCTCTGCCCCTCCCTTGCTCACTCGTTTTTTTCTCTCTCTCTCAAAAATAAATAAACATTAAAAAAAAAAAAAAAAACAACAACCTGCCGAAGTGTCCAAATTTCCATGGCTGGTACATGGTGGAACCATGTAAAACTCCACAACCAACTGCAGACCCTACGCTCTAAAGCTGGATTAGCCAATAGAGGAAAACTCCAAAAGAAAGATTTGGGTCTATGAGGAATCAAGGATCATACAATCCGAATATCCTATCTATGGTTCTACCAGATCCTCTAAAATGGATTTCTGGTTAATTTCATTGGTGCCACTTTTAGGTGAGCCAAATAAAAAAATAAATAAAAATAATAAAGAATAATAAAAAGATCGCCAAGAAAGGGTAGTGGAGATAGGTAGGAAGGTAAAAAGCTAGCCAGCTGTTCTCCCGTGGCCATGAATGCTTTTGACCAAAAGAGATCGACACACAGTGGGGAAAAAAAAAAAGACTAAAAGTGTTGGCCCAAGACAAGAGCATTGCAAACTTGCCGGATTGTGAAAATGTTCACTTTAGGCACCATTTTTGAGACAAAGAGAGAACAGGGAGCTCTAGGAAAACCAAGCTGCCTCAGTCTCCCTAGAGGGAAGAGTATGGGAACTCCTTGGTGCCACTCACAAGTTGCAGAATCTTGACACTGTAATTGGAGCATTAAAGTGGAAATGCATATGAGGCTTTTAATTGTTTCCAGATCCCTGCTTCATTTAAGCCTTCTAGGGTAAGTAAACACCAGTGACACTTTCCAATCAAACTGGCAAACATTTTATCTTTCTGTTTGCTTACAGTCAACAATTTGCCTTCAAGATTTCAGCTGGATCAGTTTTCAGAAATAGGACCTTGGAGAATCAAGGCCTTTCACCTTGCATTAATTCCTCTGCCTGCCCAATAACAGAAATAGCAGTGCACTGCTCTGGAGCCCCACTGCAGATAAATTAGCTAATGTCTGTGGAGGGTAATGAAGATTAAAATGGTGCGTATACAATTGTCATGAATAATGAACGCATTAGCTATATGTCGTTACTTCAAACACACGTATTACAGCTTATCGATTAAGAAACCTCTGACATTTTACTAGGTGACGGCTCAATTTTAAAAGGAGACTCTTTTGAAAAATGACCTACTAACTTTAAATAAGATTTTAAAATAATTTTAATGTCTCAAACCATTAACTGTTTATTTAGGGATCCCATTTTCTATAGCACTCATTATCTGCCGGGTCATTTTGAACTTTTCATAAAAGGATTTCAAATAGGAGACAGTTTTTTTTTTCTTTTTTTTAGTCAGGCTAATAAGAGCCCTTCTTGAAAAATTTTTCAAAAAACTGGGGAACATAGTAAGAAAAAAAAAATAGATCTGATTTAGGGACTCCTACCCACTTGTTAGACCTCTTAAGTCTTCCTGCCACGGTCATTTAGCCTAACCACAGACATGATCCCATTTTTTAAAAAAAAAATTTTAATGTTTATTTATTTTTGAGAGAGGGAGAGACAGAGTGCAAGCTGGGGAGGGGCTGAGAGAGGAAGACACAGAATCCGAAGCAGGCTCCAGGCTCTGAGCTGCCCGCACAGAGCCTGACGCGGGGCTCGAGAACTCAGGAACCATGAGATCATGACCTGAGCCGAAGTCGGACGCTCAACCCACCGAGCCACCCAGGCGCCCCAGACATGATCCTCTTGATGCACTTCTTCCCAGCTATGTCCCCCGTCAGCTTGCCCCCCTCCCCCATGTAACTATCCGATCCACCTCAATCCAAATATCTGGATCCATGATGAATCGTTTAGGTTTTGTTTGTGGTTTACGTGACTAATCACTCAACCTATGGTAATGGATTCTAGAGTAACCACACGTAACATCTTCACCTCTTCACCTGGCGCCTCCTCGTAACGGGATGTCTGTACCCGAATGTCCGTGTGCATCCCAGAGACTGTCAGCACCGTCACTGTCTTCTCGACGTCTACCGATTCCGTGACCCGTCCGTTCTCATGACTGTACGCATCCTCTGTGCTCACCTCAAACCCTCCCTTTGGGCTGCTTCACTTCTTTATTTATTGCGCAAACTGTAAATCTGTGATGACATGTCCTTTGGCACTTTCACTGGATGAGCTTCTTTACTAGAAAAAATTTTAAACTAATCTGTTCTCTGCGGCTGCTAGTTGGGAATTTTATCATTCTGAGAGACAGAGCCACAAAAGAGAAAGCCAGTGAGAAAGAGAAGCTCAAGTGATTCATGTCTGAACAAAATCCTAAAATAAGCAAGCTTTCCAAACGTGCACACAATTTCTACTGCATCTGTATGTCCAGCACGCGGCAGTGAGTTGCATGTTCTGCTTATCTCGGCTACCACAAGGCATATTAAAAATGGCACCAGATCTTGCCTCTATTTCCACTAATATTGATGATGCCGGTGCAGTGTGGCAAGACAGGAGTCCTTGCGGAGAGAGAGCTAGAATGTCTCCGGCAGATAAACTGGAGGATCTGCCTCTTAGACCCTACCATTGGCCATTTCCAAATGCAGGGCTGAGTCTGGAGCATTGGAGGTAGAGGTGAGGGAAACAAGGTGGAACTTATTTATATAGGATTTGTAGGGGAGCAAAAAAGTTTTCTATAGAACGTCTTCAGCTGAGAGAGAAAATTTGAAAAGGCTGTTTCTTTATCTTGGTGTTAAGTGAACTTCTTAGGGCAGAAATTCTTAATTTTGGCTTCTATGGAACTCCTGACGGTTCTTGGAAGAATTCTGCAGTTGGACACAGAATCATGTGTTGTGTACTGGGTAAGGTGAGTATTTCAATAATAGGATTTGTCGGGCACCTGGGTGGCTTAGGTGGGAGTCCAACTCCTGATTTCAGCTCAGGTCATGATCTCACAGTTCATGAGATCAAACCCTGAACCAGACTTTTCACTGAGTGTGGAGCCTGCTTGGGATTCTCTCTCTCCCTCTGTCCCTTCCCTCTGCTCTCTCTCCCTCTCCCTCAAAAAAAAAAAAAAAAAAAAAAAAAAATATATATATATATATATATATATATACACACACACACACATATATATATATAGGAATAACCCATTTGACTGTCACAAAAGAGGCTTCGATCTGGTTGTTGCTTGTTGTTATCTCTGAGAGCAGAAATTCATAATTTTGTCATAGAACTTTGCTCCTTACATCCAGGTATAGATTTATTCTCTGACAATTTGTCAATTTCATTGACTTATTCTGACCTCTGGGTGGCAGCAGCTCTAATCTCGCTCATTCCCCCAAAGAGAAGAAAAGAGCTGTGTGTACATTATAAAAGAGAGAGAGAATGAGCCTCAGGTCTTGACCAAGCAAAAGCAGAAAGCCAACATTCCATGTCATGGCTATGGAAGCATGAGATGAATAGTGCCTATGGAATACCGGGGACAGACAGCCCGTGCTTAGTGTCATATATTTGCCACCTACTCATTACAAATCTCTCAAAATTCATTGCGATTTTTGGGTTGTCGTCCTGAACTTGAACTTAATATTTGCTTAGGACATGTTATTTAATCCCACAGAAGATACCGCTGCTTCGGAGGAGAAGCTGGAAGTGTCAGCAGATGAGCAGGAGAGACCAAAGACAGACTCGAACTCCAGTTCTGCTATGTCCTTGCTATGATCTTTCTGAACTCCCTTTTGGTAAAGCTGGTAAAGTGGGACTGTTTAGATCGTCACAAGTCCTTGAGGAAAATATGCAGTTTCTTTTCCTGCCAGTTCCCTACAGATAGATCTTCATTCGCCCTGTGCCCCATCACGCACGTTCAAAGTTCCTCTATAGATCAGAACTGCCTGGATGACCCACTTAAATGAAATTTGCCGACTCTTATTGATCACATAAACTCCACTTTCTATGTCTGGTTAAAAAAAAAAACAACAACAACACTGGATTTGAATTCTTAGACACATTGCTGAAAGTCTTAGTAAAACTCCTTTTAAATTTTCAATCAATAAGTAGAGCTGTTTCACCTCCCCAATTATCCAGGAAGTTATCTGGTGAGCCTGCTAGGTTTAAAGTGTACTAGATGGAAGAGAGCAGAGATTCCCTGGGCAGCAGCAGAAGTAACAGTCCCTGGGAACTTATTAGAAATGGGGATTTTGGGGACCCTCTTCAGAACCACTGAGTCAAAAACTCTGGGGTGGGGTCTAGCTGGCTGTGTTTTAAACTAGCCCCTCCTCCCGCCTCCCTCCTCCCCACCCCCGTAATTTTGATGCTTGCTAAAGTTTGAGAACTGGGGGGCCTGGGAGGGTCAGTGGGTTAAGCGTCTGACTTCAGCTCAGGTCATGATCTCACAGTCTGTGAGTTCGAGCCCCACGTCAGGCTCTGTGCTGAAAGCCCAGAGCCTGGAGCCTGCTTCAGATTCTGTGTCTCCCTCTCTCTCTGCCCCTCCCCTGCTCATGCTCTGTCTCTCTCTGCCTCAAAAATAAATAAAAACATTAAAAAAAAATTTTTTAAAGTTTGAGAACTACTGCATGTAGGAAATTCAAGAAAGTATTAAATAAGTTGATGCAGTGGAAGTCAGACAGACTTCAACTAGCTACTCGCAAGGCACTATGTAGCAACTGAGTGTGACAGAGCTTGGGAATTACAGGGCCCTTCAGGATGGGGTATTAATAGATTTGTAGAGAGGGTCGAGTAAAACAATAAGGGGTAAAGGATCCTAAGGTGCAGAGCAATGGGGAAGGACAAAATACACTGCAGGAACAGCCTGAGCAAAGTTTTGGAGGGAGGTTAATGATTAATTCAAAGAAACCCTGTGTGTTGAACCAGGAGAGGCAGAAAGGCATCACGTCATGGAGAATTTGGAACACTGAGCTAGAATTTACCTGCAAGACAGTGGGAAGCCATTGCGGGCTTTTGGGGGAAAGTTACTCTAGCTGATCGGTGGCTTAGAAAAATGACTCTGGAAGTAAGGTGAGGGATTCGGCATACAAGAGTTTAGAGGCAGATAATGATGTGTGATAGCTCTTCTACGAATGACTCTGGGTCCTAATTTAAGATAGCCAATGTTCCTTAAAAGCTGCAGCATTGAAATTAGGGTCACAGGTTGTGTCTAAATGAGAAATGCTGCCAGTCACGTTGCATTAAACCCTTTGACTAAACCGACAGATGCTTATTTGAATGCCTTAGTGTTATAAAATAAATAAAATTAAACAGGACGGCATTTCTCTTCCCCAACTTTCCTGTTATGCAAAAATGTCCTTTCTAGTCAGTAGTCGTGTGCTTATGTGTCATCCCAACTTCCTCTTTTCTGGGAAGATGACCTAACCTCCTCTGTTTATCAGTCCATCCGGCATGTTTATCGGTTCCTTCTACCCTTCATGAGATAGTTTCCATTCAGACTCTCCTTACCGTGTGGAGCATAAGTGCCTCTCCAGGTAGTACATTCCATATATCACTGGAAGGTCAACCATGGCCTCACCGCTTCTTTCCTAAATATTGACACATCCCAACCCCCAAAAATCATTCTTCAGCTGGGAACTGTATATGTATTACCAGTCATGTCAGTGGGACATGAAGAATGGGTAGGGACCTGGTAGGCATAGGGGAGGGAACACAGGAGCTCAAAACATAGTGGAAATTATAGTTTGGTTTCTTCCCGACTTCTTGTAAATAGTAACGTTCAGGGTTTAAGTGCTGGTGACCCTGTTGCAAAATATCAGCCAAACTACTTATTGTGTCATCTTTGGTTTCTCATTTTCTCTCAGTTTATTCGTATGAAAAATGGAGATAATCCTTGGACTTGTAACAAGACATGATGGCTAGCACAGGAACTATTATTATCGTTTCTGGATTGTTGCAAGCAAATTGAAGCCAGTTCATCTGGGGGAAAATTATCAACCTTGATCATTAAATTGTTAGTAATGGAGCAGATGCACATTAGCTATTATAATTCAGTGATGTGTATTTTATTCTAGGTATTTGAAAAGAGAATAGGGTGCAGTTTATTCAGCAAATGCAGGAAGAGAAACACTTTAACCTCAGTCATAGAGTTGAAGCACAGAATTGTGTTTTTTTTAATGTTCATTTATGTTCGAGAGAGACTGAGACAGAGTGTGAGAGGGGAGGAGGGGCAGAGAGAGGGACACACACACAGAATCCAAAGCAGGCTCCAGGCTCTGAGCCGTCAGTACAAAGCCCCACACGGGGTTCAAACTCACAAACCGCGAGATCATGACCTGAGCTGAAGTCAGACGCTTAACCGACTGAGCCACCCAGGTGCCCTGCACAGAATTCTTACATAGCGATATAAATTCACTTTCTATATTTAAAAAAAATAGTATTTATTTATTTTTGAGAGAGAGAGACAGAGCATGAGCAGGGGAAGGGCAGAGAGAGGGAGACACAGAATCCAAAGCAGGCTCCAGGCTCTGAGCTGTCAGCACAGAGCCTGATGCGGGGCTCAAACTCACAAACAGTGAGATCATGACCTGAGCTAAAGTCGGGGCTTAACTGACGGAGCCACCCAGGTGCCCCTACATTCACTTTAATTTTTAAGACTATAATACATCAAATTATGCAGAAAGTAGATTTTAGGATTTATTCCTGTACAATGAATGAGAGGCATCAGTTGGCTTGGCAAATACAATTTTAAAATTGTTTGTCAAGCAAACTTTTGCCCTGTACTTTGAGCTATAGTGGCAGCTATTATGCTTCACACTGAAGAAGAACATCACAAAGAGAAGGAAGTTGCTTAAGTTCACATATCACATGAGTGGAATCTTGTACAAGAATTAAAACTGAGTCTCATGGTTGGGGGGAGAGATGAACAGAAAAGGCAGAGGTCCTTTAGGGAAGTGATATACGCTGATATTGTAACATGGGCTATGTGTCATATGTTTGTCCAAATCCATAGAATGTACAACACCAAGAGTGAACCCTGAGGTGAGCTAGGACTTTGGGTGATAATGATGTGTCAATGTAGGTCCATCCTTCTGTAAAAATATATCAATCTAGTGAGTGAATGCTAATAATAGAGGAGGCCTAAAGCTGCTCTAAAAATTTTATAAGAGAAACCAAACCAAACCCCGACTCTCTCTTTCTTTAGGAGGGAGCTGATGCTGACTGAACCATAGAGATCCATGAAGATAAGTAGGAACTTCTAGGAAATTCAATTCCGAGAAGGGAAGAGAGCAGAGAATTCTGCAGGAAGTCAAAGCCATGGAAGTGACCACGATGGGATTATAGATTCATGCACTGATACGTAAGAATATGAATGTTAGTACTAATTAATGAGATCCAACCCTGTAAACCCTTGGCACGTGGTAGAATAGGCAATAGATGAGCACCACCAAGAAGTACTCACTGTGGACTTGAAAATGAGAAATATATGATCATTCTCTATTGTATAAAACCACAGATCAATTCATAATGGATCTTAGCAGACGTATAAAGGTCATCTGAAAGATCTAAAGTGAGTCCAAGTCCTCAAGACTAGATAGCAACCTGATGTGAACTCATACTAGACCTAAAACATGGCTCATTAGAAGCAGGGGTGGCCTCTGGTAGACTGAGGCTCTTGGTGAAGCTGAGGAACAGAGGCAGTGGGTCTTCCGGGCTGAGGAGGCTGAAAGCAAGCGTAGGACTCCGTGATCAGAGAAGGATCTTGGTGAGGGTGGGATTGTGAGAATGAGGAGCTGGAGTGGGGAGAGGTGAAGGTTGTTGGACCGAAGAAGATAGAAAAAATTCAAGGTCAGGGTGTCCCATGGGAAGTATCTCATGATGGAGAGGAAGCTTGCGGAGGAGAATGGGATGAGGTCGTGAGCCAGGTCTTCCAGAGAATGACATGAGGAGACATGGTGATTTCATTGGATGGCCATCTCAAAAGAGCAAGAATTTTTTTTTTAATGTTCATTTATTTATTTTGAGAGAAGGAGAGAGCACGTGTGAGGAGGAGGAGGGGCAGAGACAGAGAATCCCAAGCAGACTCCGTGCTGTCAGTGCAGAGCATGACGCGGGGATCCCACGAACCCTGAGATCATGTTCTGAGCCAAAATCAAGAGGCAGAGGCTTAACCACTTAACCCACTGAGTCACCCAGGTGCCCCGAGCAAGAATCTTTACTGAGAAGGGAGGACTTATGACCTGGGAGGAGCTTTGAGGATGAGCAGGATGTTGCCCATCACTGGAGTTGGGGAACTGGGCCACCCCTACTTGAGGGAAGCAATGTTATCAGGGCAAGTCAGGCATCAGGTCAGGCAAGAACGTGGATGGAATGTCTGGTGAAGGGGCCTTAGGCATAGGGACCTATGGATATAGGATAAGAAAGGGCACCGAAGGAAAGCTGAGGAGGGCCATGTGAAAGGAAAAGGTAAATAATAGGAAGAAAAAGACAGATGTGTTTGGGAATCAAAAGTAGGAAGAAGACAGAGGAAGAAGTTCTTACACACGATACAGTCACCAAAGCAGCAGGGGCAGAAGGCATCTGTTACATCGGTTTCCAGTGAACAGGAGGAGATATTGCCAGGGAAAGATGGATAAAGCTTCTGTGGAAGACTTACTTGTGATCTGTGTTGATGGGACTGGCTAGGGAATTGGGGAGGTCGGGCTAGATTTGCCCTAAGTGAGAGACAGAGAAGATAGGGTGGGTGTTGGATGAGGGCAAGACCCCCCCTCTTTTCTTTCACTATCTGTCTTTAACATGGACCTCAAAGGCATGTTACCTGAATGCCTCTAGGAAAGAAAGCTTAACCCCCTCTCCGTTCTCTCTTGGGGTTCACTCAGCTCAGAACATTTCCCCATATGAGTAATCGGAGCCACTTGGGTATAAACAGTGTAGATCACAGAATAGTGCACGTGCCAAAAGAAGGTAGACATCTTGCAATCTGTCTACAATATCATAAGTCATTTAAAGTTTCTGTCAGGAAATCAGGGTATTGAATCCAGGACCAAAAACTCTAGTACGTTGGTGTAGCACCACACTGCAAAGCAGCCTTTCTTCATAAATTCTGCTTTAGTATTCTTTCGAAAGGATAGCAGTTCTCCTTGTATATACTGCAGTTCCTGTCCTCCCTCTGCTTAAAACAATATCTTACAAACAGCAGACTTTCTGAGAAGAGATAAGAGGATTTGGGATTGTGCAAATGCAGCCTGTGCAGACTGGGCTCTTATCTGCTCAGATTCCGTTGCCTTCATTAACTATTAAATGCTAACCTTTCCTATTTAACAGGAGGAGACTCTAATTTTCCACAGCCTGATGAGAGAGATGTGGAGGTCTATCAAGGCCACGTCTTTCACGTTTTTGTCCCCTGGAAGATGCAAAAAAGAAAAAAAAAAAACAAACACAACACCTCATTAAACATTTCTAACCACTGTCATGACTGTATTTGCCCTTCTCTTAACCTAGAGCTGGTTAGCTGTATTTGATGTTCTCTGTAGCATCAACGATTGTGTGCTCATGGAAAATAATGGAAACAGTCTTTGTAGCTACTTTGGCCCCATGGGGTTGGTAAACCCCCCTAGGCATAGTCTGTCTTTGCCTTGCAGGTGTCTGGTGGTGTTCCTGAGCTGTGGCTCAGTCCCTTTCCCTTGACATTTCACTTCTTTTTGTGGTGCATTTCCCCCTCCTACATCTTTGAATATCAGACAGTTAAGACAATCTGAGTTGGATCACGGAACATTATAATTCCCGAAGCAAAAATAGGCAAAAATCACCTAGTAAAGTGCCAGTCATGTGTTCTTTCACTTTCAAATAATGTGCCTATGATTTTAATTTTTGCAAATGAACTCCTGAGACTCAGGGCTGACCTATTAATTTGTTGTCCCTTTAAACTGATGGTTTAAAAATCTTTGTTCAACATGTTATATGTTCTGGGTGGTGGGGCTGAGAAGGAGGGGTGCTCTTAGCTAAGTGGAACCATTGTGAGTAACTCAATTCTGATTCCAGACGCAACTAGCACTCACTCTGCAAACATAGGCTGTACCCTTATCCAACTCACTATTCTGAGAATCAGGTTCGAGATTCCTTATTGTAACCTGAGCACAAGTTTCGGAAGCCTTTGCACTCATCACCAGAGTCTTAACAAAGTAAATCCCATGACTGCTTTTCCCTAGAGGAATTCTAGTAAATATGATTTATTCTGCTTTTTATATCCTTGTCAATATCTTTGACCTAGTGACATTTAGCTCTCCTTATAGATAGATGTCCTGGGCTCTCTACCCTTTGACTCAGCTTGGCTAATAAATAAGGTCCCAAAATATACATTAATGTACAATTCTAATGTTATGGCAGCAATAAAATAACAAGGGAATGCTGTACTATATAACAGAGCTATGGCCAAGATTGGAGACAAAACTAACAGAGATATTGATAACTGTTAAAGTTTATTGTGAATTTAATTTTTTAATGGTTTATTCCAATTTTTAAGGAATTCTAAAAATTTACCAATTAACTGACAAAAACGATTTTGAAAAATGTATTTCCATTTTAGCAAAACACTGGGCAAGTTTTCTGCTATGCTGTGGCTGAGGTTAAGTATAAGCAAAAAAGATATTTTGTGGGTATTTATTTATTTATTTTACTTTTTATTTTGGAAATTTTCAAGTGTATGCAAAAATAGCTAGGAAGGTAGAATGAGTGCTGCTATGTACCTGTCATTTCATTTCAAGCATTTGGAGCACATGGCCAATTTTGTTTTATCACTGCCATCACCTTCCCCATCCCCACCAAGACACAAAAACATCTCAAAAGGCCAAGAGGATACATTGGTACGAACAAGATGAAATTCCATCAGCATGCACAGAAAATTCTACTTTTCAGGATTTTTAAATGTGTGCCTTTTAATAAACTTAATTGATTTCAATTTTAAGGATAAAAAAGGACGGACTTTAAAAGAATTTTTGAGAAAAAGATCTGAATGAGTGAGCTCAATATAAACTCGTTTCATTAGAGAAATGCTCAAAAATGGCCACTACCTAAACCAACAGAAAAAGCGATTTTTCAGACAGAAGAAATCATCATGGACTCTTGTCTTGTGGGCCCCTAGCTGAGATACTATCTTTAACTCTGAACAGCACATTTTAAGGAGGATAACATACAGGTAATCCTGGGGGAACCCCCAGAAAAGCCCCAGGAAAATCACACAGGGAGTAAATGAAGAAATTGGGCATGTCTCATTTGGATTAAAAATAAAAAGTTGAGGAACAAGGAAACCGCCTTCACCAACTGAATCAGTGTCCATGAAAAAGGGACTTGTTTTGCCAGATTAAAAATATGGTGTTTTCTTTGTGTGTGTGTGTATGTGTGTGTGTGTGTGTGTGTGTGTGAGACCCTTTGCAAGTTTCTTTGCAAATAAATTTTGGTAATTAACTTTGGACATTTTAATGTCCCTTATTTTAGTATAAGCTAAATACCAGGCATGCTAAAAACAATCTTTCAGGTGCCTATTGTTTCCTAAAGGATAAGTAGATCAAATATGAATTGAAAAAATACAGCCAATATGGTGTATGGAAATGAACAATTTTTTTTAATGTTTATTTATTTTTGAGACAGAGAGAGACAGAGCATGAATGGGGGAGGGGCAGAGAGAGAGGGAGACACAGAATCAGAAGCAGGCTCCAGGCTCTGAGCCATCAGCCCAGAGCCGGACATGGGGCTCGAACTCACGGACCGCGAGATCGTGACCTGAGTCGAAGTCGGATGCTTAACCAACTGAGCCACCCAGGCGCCCCTGGAAATGAACAATTTAAACCGTAGTAATGACATCATGGGAACATCTGCTAAGGTGGGATGAGAATTATTCTTAATAATAAAAGAGAAGAGCTAGGTCTTAGGGACATTGCTCTACAACTTGAACATTCCAGAAAAGAAGTATAGGTTAAAAAGGGAGAGACAAGGGAAATGTGATTGATAACAATAATATTATCATTTTCAGAGCCTCATATGGAGCTTGGATGTGCTCCATAAATGCTGTTTGAACTGTCATGAACAAGGGCAGTATGCCGTATCAGGGACCCGTCTCAAGGACAGACACCAAGGAGACCCCTAAAATCCGATGCTGGAATCCATTCCTTCTTCACCTTTTGAATGTGTTCTCGATGAAAATGCAAATGGTCCAAGGACAGGTTATCACTCGGGCATAGAGCGGTCACACAGCATGGAAAATAGACAGGCTCACAGTCTGTCCCATTTGGGGGACAGCTCTGCCATTTGGTAGTTGTAGAAGTTGGACAAATTCTTCATCTCTGTCTGCATTTCTCTCTTTCCATGGTAAATGCAGAATTTTTATAAGGATTAAAATAGGAAGTGTTTAACTGTCACATATGCTCAGTCAATGGCGGCTGTCATTAGGACTATTTCTCATCTGAAAATCTGGAGAGAGGAAGAAAAGAAAAAAACCCTGAGGAGTGAAGCAGGAAGACATGCCATCCAGAAGGGGAGGCAAAAGGAGCTATTTCAGTTTGGGGCTGGGGCCAACAATTGCCTTTTTGGAGGTCTCATCTCTGAAGCTCACTTCACCTTCCCTCCCTTGTTACTCCGTCATTTTTCCTGTATGGTTAAGACTCTCCTCCCCCAACCTCTCATCAAAACTCCTTCCCTTCAATCACCATCTCTCCATACAAACCATTTGGCTATCACTATGTTTATGGCAGAATCTTCCATGCCCAAATTATGAATGAGTCTTTAAATGAGTACTGATTCCTTAAATATGAGGGATTTGTCTGTAAGACAGAAGGAAGTCAATGACACAGAAAACTTCTCCCTCCCCACCCCCCGAAAAAAGCCAGAAAGATCAGGATATATCTAATATCTATTACTTTTTAAAACAGATATTGTAAAACATGATTCCTAGACCTCACTGTGAGTTGGACCCAGACTGTTTAGGACAACTTCATGGTTTTCAAGGAGTCGATGTATTAACTTCAAATATTCTAATTTTTTTATTTTTGAAAATAGGAAGAAAAAAATTTTTAAAGCATGAGAGATGTAACTTAGGTTTCCAAAACCTTTCTACTGATGTTTTAAATACCGAACCGGGGCATGAAAACAGTTATTAAATCTTCTCTGAAAGACTTCAGTGGACAACTGATTCTCACCTGTCGATGTTTTAGATGTCACTTTGTCGGCAGGTGAATTCGCACATACTCCTGATGACCAGCCTGGTGACACTCTCAGGAAATGAGAACATTATTCTGTGGTCGTAAAATCAATGATTGTAAAGCACTTTTTAAAGACTAGTGGGAAATACAACGTGAAGGATGGCACGATCCACGTTTAAGGAGTTCTGATTTGTGTTGCTCCCCTTCACCTTGCGAAAGAAAGCTGATCTCAGCCCTGCCCCTGCCTAGAACAACCAGAGCTGTGCAATATGCCGAATCTTTAGGAGGCAGCCCAGACCCCGGGTGAATGGTCCACTTCAACCACCAGCCTATCCAGATTGTCCCCAGGTCTGGGCAAAAGAAATCTCTTCTAGAGACAGGACAAGCTGCAGTCAGTGCTTGGCGGTGGGTGTGCTACCTGTCCGCAAAGCCAAACGGCAGGTAGTGGGTGAGCTCTGGTGTCGAGCTGTGTTTATGGTGCAGGTGAATGAAGCATGGAGACCAAGTACTACTCTGAGTATCTCTGCTCTGAGCATATGCTGTTGTGCTATGTTGAACATAAATCTAAAACCCAAACAACCTCATATGGTGGGACAAGGGCCAATTTCTCTGTCGTACCGTGGGCGCACGGTTACTTCATTTTGTTCATTTCTCCCTTTTGAGAACTCTGCATGAATCCAGGTGGGCACCACTGGGTTGCTCATGAAGCTAAGGGTCCATGTACGGCTACAGTATTTGAGTTTCTATATGACGTCTAATTTAAATATGAAAGCATGGAAAATCAGATATGAACAGGCACTGAAATTCTACACCTAGACTTATGAAAAAAACATAGTCTGTGTGGAAAATACCATTTTTTTTTTTTTTACAAAATTAAAAAAAATCCTTGGATATTTATCCCTGGATAAAAAAAAAAAAAAATCCTAACCAGTCCCTTTCCTTCTGAGTCTGCTGCAGTGCCTCTCTAACCTCCAAGAGAGACTCATTTGATCAGCTACCGGGCTTTGTGTGTAAAAATATCAAGCGTAGGAGGGGCGGGGCGCCCGGGTGGCTCAGTCGGTTGGGGGTCTGACTTCGGCTCAGGTCATGGGTTCGAGCCCTGTGTCGGGCTCTGTGCTGACAGCTCAGAGCCTGGAGCCCGCTCCGGATTCTGTGTCTCCCTCTCTCTCTGCCCCTCCCCCGCTCAAGCTCTGTCTCTGTCTCTCTCAAAAATAAATAAACATTAAAAAAATAAAAAAAAAACACATCAAGTGTAGGGTTAGCTGGCACCTACCCAAGTCCACCACTCATTAGTCTTGGTGCATTGAGCAACTGCCTGGTGTGCTGGCTTTCTCCTCTGTGAAATGGGATTATATCAGATTCAACCTCACAGCCCGTGGAGAGGGTATAATGAGATAAAACATGAAAAAGAACCTAACCCAGCACCCGGTGTTTAGAAATCTGTTTCTCGATGTGCCAGGCACAGGCCTGCCTCAGGGCTTTTGTTCTGCTCTCTCTTCTGCCCCCACAAATTTGCAAAGCTAGCTCTCCTTGGTCCTCACACTTTAAACTCCAATGTCATGTCCTCAATGAGGCTTTCCCTCGCCACCTCACATGAAACTGCAACACTCTCTCCCTCGATGATCCCTCTTTCTCCTTACCTGCTTTATTTTTCTCTTTAGTCCTTATCGTCCTTCAACAATGTAGTTTACTTGGTTATTGTCTGTATTCTCTACTAGAACACGAGCCCCTTGAGGGCAAAGAATTTTGTCTCTTCTTGCCTGTTTGGTCTTTTCCATTACCCTAGTGCAGACTGTGCACATGGCCATCACTCCGTAGAATTTGTTGAATGAGTCAATGAAATGATACACATGAGCTACTCTTATGATTAGTGCCCTTTTTTCACTTATAGTCACAAACCCTGACGTGGTTACCCTTTTCCACTCCCCATTTGTGGACTTTCTTCCCCTATGCTGAGTCAGGAGCTCCTATTACTTCATTGTAACCTTTAGCAGAAATCTATTTCTCTAAAGATTCCCCCCCCTACCCCCTCCAACAGAATGGGAACCTGTATCCCTGGTCAGGTTTGCAGTAGGAAGAAGTGCACCTTCTTAGACATTTCTAGATATGACAGAGTTTGAACAGACATTTGCCTGTGTGTGTGTCTCAGGCAATTGATCCAGTGGTGCCTCCACCACTGTGTAGACGGGCTCTGAGACTGTGATGGCAGTTTATTGAAAGGGAGTAAAAAGGGTTTGTTTTAGGATTGATTGGCCTTTTGTGCATGGACAGAGCATAAACAAGTGAGGGAACTCCATTGTCAGGTGTGGTGGCAACGACATCACCTGGTCACCAGGCAGTATCATCAATAAAAAACTGGGAGTCCTAGAATCCATTACCATAATTATCATTAAGTGTCACAACTTTTGAGGCTTTTGCCTGAGCTGGGATCTGTAGTGAATGGGTTTTCTGTTGACTCACCACGACATCCGTTTCCATGAACATAGACCATTCTCTATGGTGTATCCTGGCACAGTGGACCATCGCGTTGTTTATGTAGTGTACATGCTATCATTTTGATCAACAAGTTGGAAAGAGAGGAAGAGAATTTTTATTCCAGGAATATTGGTTTAGCATTTTAAAAAGTTTGAAGTAGAGACAATTTGGAAAATGCAGTGGTAGGTATCTCCATGAGATGGCACTCATTATCTTCCTTGCTTTTTACTTAAAGTTTTTAACGTATTTATATTCATAGGGCAGACTATGTATGGACCTATATGTACCTAATACACACATACATAGGCATATACAAATATGCATCTATATGGGTGTGTATTTCTCTTCAGTTTTATCAGTTACCTAGATCATTCACCTTCTTTAATAATTCAATCACACTTTGACAACATTGTCATTTATTTGGGTCCCTTGGGGCCCTTGGCACAGGCAATATGGGGGGTGCTATGTTGGAGGGAATCATTAGCTTTATCCTTCTTCACCTTCACCCTATGTTCTTTTTATGCCAGAGGACAAAAATGCAAAGCTGCCTGTGAGCCTAGGGATCTATGCACAGTAGGCAGAGATGAAGCCCAAAACCACAGAGACAGAATAAACAGGAATGTAATGAGATAAGCTATTTATAGACAGACTACTATCTAGATTGTTGGGGGACTGAGCAGGCTAGTCATTCGAAAAGCTAATAACTTTTTAGAAAAAACATTGAGGTTCACTTCCCCCAGGAAGATTCTTGCTCCTGTTAGCATCTGAGACCTGAAAATAACTCCAGTCTCCTTTGTTAAAAAGGTCAAATATGAATTAAAATAAGATCTCCTGTACTTGAGGCTCCCTCACTGTCCATTGTAGCCCTGTGCTCTGGTTAGAATGTTCTACCAGTGACAGACTTCAGGATGGATTTTGAGGTCACAGATTCAATTGCAGTCAGCTGGAGAATCAACCAGGGCTCCGGATCATTAAGGCATAATTTTGTTTTCATTACATTAGCACCAAAATTGGGGAAACATTAGGAATTTATACTCTATAGAAGAGCATATCAAATAATCTATGGGGGAAATACAAGCTTCTCAGCAACAACAACATCAACACCTATCAGCAGGCTGGATGTTGCACTCAAATTGACCTTCTAGGCATTCAAACCAGGTAGTCACTTAGGAGACAGAGATGCAAAAGGCAATTCTGGCACTCTCTCGTGTCACATGCCTTAAATAATGGCAGCCGGTCCCTCCTGCCTTTTCAGAAACGTCTTCACTCAGAAAGCACTCTGCATGACATGCATGCGTTAGTTTTCCTCAGTGCAAATCCCTAACATCATGGCTTATACTTATACAGCACTTTGTTTTAATTTCATAACAGTGCAACATCTAAGGATCATGTTCGTTTGTCTTAACCACGATGCTATGGAGGCCGATAGATATATTCATCCTAATTTCGCATGTAAGAATCCTAAATAGGGACATGACGTATCTGAGGTCAGAAACGAGACAGAATCAAAGCCTAAAATGGACAGAAACTGGTTCCCAGACCCGTATCCCACTCTGCCTTCTGCCTGATCATGTAAAAAGTCCAATGTTGATATATCATAGGAACTAAAGGCTTCCATTTTCTCCCCTAGCAAAAGCAGGATGTGAGCAAACTAATGCTGTCTTCCCAGAGGATATTTTACATATAGTGATGTCCACTATATGTGATAAATATTATTTGCTTTAACCTTCTTGAGAATAGAGTCATGACCTCAGAAAAAAAGACACAGTATATTAAATTTTTTCTAGTCACCAAACTGGATTTTCATTAAGGCCACGGCCTGATTCTTTTTTAGTACTGCCCCAGGCATATCAAAAGAACTTATTTTCATGGCTAGCAAGGGCATCATTCAAAAGACAATTTGAATGTGGCCATTTACGTATTTTTTTCTAAAGCTAGTTTGGGATAACCTGCAGGGAATTATTTAAAACACCCTGAAAATGAATGACATTTCCTAGCTGGCAGACACAATTATATAGAATACTGAATAATTCTGAGTGTGTGCATGCATGTGTATATGTGAATGTGTGAGTTGGAGAAAGAGGAGATGTGTTGTTTAGAAAACAGCTGGTCCAGAAACTCGTATTAATTCTTTGGCCAACAAGTCAATCCTCTATTTTCAGTCTTCTCCTACTAGATTTAAAGAGTCTGAGGATATAAATATAAACCAAGTAAAAAGCCAAAAGTCTGAGATATAAAAACTATCAAAGAAATATTTAAATTTGCCTTCTTCAAAGGTTTTCTTCTAAGCTATCCAGGATGACCTGAGACATGTCAGACACAAGCATGGTTAACTCTACCAAGTAACTTTCTGCTTGCTGTCCAGGCAACCAGAATGTCATTGTGTGCATATATGTATGTGTGTGTAGAAATACACGTGTGTCTAGATCAATGGAACAGAATAGAGAACCCAGAAATAGAGCCACAAACGTATGGCCAACTAATCTTTGACAAAGCAAGAAAGAATATCCGATAGAAAAAAGACAGTCTTTTCAGCAAATGGCATTGGGAAAACTGGACCGTGATGTGCTGAAGAATAAACCTGGACCACTTTCTTACACCATACACAAAACAAACTCAAAGTGAATGAAAGACCTAAATGTAAGACAGGAAGCCATCAAAATCCTAGAGGAGAAAACAGTTAACAACCTCTTTGACCTCAGCCACAGCAACTTCTTACTCGACATGTCTCCAGAGGCAAGGGAAATGAAAGCAAAAATGAACTATTGGGACCTCATTGAGATAAAAAGCTTCTGCAGAGTGAAGGAAACAATAAGCAAACGTGAAACACAACTGACAGAATGGGAGAAGATATTTGAAAATGACATACCAGATAAAGAGTTAGTATCCAACATCTATAAAGAACTTCTCAAACTGAACACCCCAAAAACAACCTGGTGAAGAAATGGGCAGAAGACATGAACAGACACTTTTCCAGAGAAGACACCCAGATGGCTAACAGACACATGAAAAATGCTTAACATCACTCATCATCAGGGAAATACAAATTAAAACCACAATGAGACACCACTTCACACCTGTCAGAATGACTAAAATTAACAAGTCAGGCAACAACAAATGTCAGCAAGGATGTGGAAAAAGAGGAACCCTTTTGCACTGCTGGTAGGAATGCAAACTGATGCAGCCACTCTGGAAAACAGTATGGAGATTCTTCAAAAAATTAAAACTAGAACTACCCTATGACCCAGCAATTGAACTACTAGGTATTTACCCAAGGGATATAGGTGTGTTGATTCGAAGGGGCACATGCATCCCAATGTTTGTAGTAGCACTATGGACAATTGTCAAAGTATGGAAAGAGCCCACGTGTCCTTCTCCTGATGAATGGATAAAGAAGATATGGTGTACATATACAATGGAATATTACTCGGCAATCAAAAAGAGTGTAATCTTACCATTTGCAACAGCATGGATGGAACTAGAGTGTATTATGCTAAGTGAAATAAGTCAGTCAGAGAAAGAGAAATACCACATGATTTCATTCATATGTGGACTTTATGATACAAAACAGATGAACATAAGGGAAGGGAAGCAAAAATAATGTAAAAACAGAGAAGAGGACAAACTATAGGAGACTTAAATACAGAGAACAAATTGAGGGTTTCTGGAGGGGTGTTGGCTGCAAGGTCAAGGGGCATTAGGGAAGACTTGTTGGGATGAGCACTGGGTGTTGTATGTAAGTGATGAATTACTAAATTCTATTCCTGAAATTAAAAACAAATTTAAAAAAAAACAGCAAAAAAAATACACATGTCTCACATTCTCATTCTCTGTATGTGTGTGTTTGTGTGTGTGTGTGTGTGTGTGTGTGTGTGTGTGTGATATGTATGTTTAAGGTCATTTTTATATTTGAATTTTTGCTGCTTCTTATTTGTGAAAGGCCAATGGAAAAGGGTTTAAAGAAAGGAGGTTGCATAAAAAATCTGTTTCACAAAATCGGGTTCAGACTATGTGTACATGTTCTAACATGCATGCACGCGCACACACACACAGACATACACACAAACCTCTTTTTACCCCTTCTGCAGTGATTTAATTAATTAATGTCTGCTTTTTCTTAAGCCCTTTGGAAGAAGTATTCTTAAGCATTAGAATCTCCATAGTTCCTCTGCCAAAATGCAGTGGATTCCTCTTCAAAACTGTGACCCTGTTGATTTTCCTCGCTGCCAAATTTCACATCATGAAAAAAAAATAGCTTAATATGGGAGTGATTAAATTTCAAGGAGAGCTGACAGAACGGAGCTCTTCAAAACCTAAACTCTGCCAATTTTGATGTCTCTAATTTATTCCAACAACCATTTAAGTCTAAATGCCTCCATTTTAATCACATTAACAGTAGATTACAAAGAGACCAAACACCCAAAGAACTCCAGTTGCAAAATGAATTTGGCTCTTCCCCCTCCTCTTTATGTTTGGAATGATCAAATATCTGCTAGCAGAAGCCATTAGCCAGAGCCAGCCCTTTTGTAATTTCCCTTTGATTTCCTCCGTTTCCTTAGCCAGGGGCCTGGACATTGGCACTTGCCCAGATAGCAGAGGGTAAATAAACGCACCTACTATCCAAGCAACAGCAAACGTTCTGAGTTCTCAGTGCCAACATTTAGTTCACCTTGAGAGCTCACGTTTTCCTTGCATTTGACTGGTGCCTCAGAGAATTAGCTATGAAACGAACCCACATCAATTCACAGCGACTCAGAGCCCCCATCTGACTGGCATCACACTCTAACCAGGGAAGCAACAGCACTGGCCCCCAAGAAACAGTGTGCTCCTGGCCCCGCTTCTGGATTGCACTGGTTGGTAATATATTAAGCTTTCAATAGGGCCAGTGTAGAGATTTGTTCATGCCGAGCCGGAGCTCTTGCCAGCTTGCCCATTTCTCTGGTAGAGCACTCACATAAAACTGCAGGAACCCTGAATATTTAATGCAGATATTTTATTTGAACCAAGTGCTTCTGTTCTCCAGGGTCTACTTTCTGTCACCAGCCTACATCATAGGAAATAGAATCAACATTTTTCTGCTCTGCACAAGCCAAGCTATTTTCATATTTTGCTTCCCAGAACTCATCAAAGTGCATGTGTGCACAGATTCTAAAAACTCAAATATCCCCTTACTGTTTGCGCATATTGCATGGTGGGTACAAACTTGGGCTTTCCCATCAGGTAGCCTGTGAGAACCTCCCAGCTCTGCCCCTCACTATGTGACTTCTGGTAAGTAATCCGTGCTCTCTGAGATTTGTTTTTCTCAATTATTAAGATGGAAAAAATAATTGTATCTACTTCACACAGTGCTACTGTGAGAAACAAGTGAGATAATGTGTAAGAAGTACTTAACAGAGTCTGGCATATAGTAAGTGCTTAATAATGCATTTAACATAGCAAGTGCGTAAGTGCTTAAGCAGTGTTATTGCTAATATGATCATTATTAATATTATCCACTTATAAATTGCTTGAATTGAAGATGTGTCATGACTTAACAACACAGAAAAAGAAATGAAGAAGCCAGAAGTCACAAGAATCTCCACACAGTATGGGCTTGAGGGCTGCAATATGCTTGGAAGCAGAGCATTCACATAGTAAGCACGTTCATTTTCTTTAGATTATGTGATTATTTAAGGTGGCTTGGTGAATACAGACATTGATGGAGACTCAAGATACCATTCTTTCATATCTTCACATTATGCCCCTTCTATTCTATCCTTGGGTGTTCCGTGTCAGACTTTTCCTGCAATTTTATCTCCCATGGCCAAGAACATTTGAAGCCTCTTGAAAATTATTTTACACAGTCTCCTATTTCTACTTAAAAAAGAAACCTGTGAAGTATATTGTGAAATAGAATTAAATACCTAAGCACAGATTATTTTCTTCCTTTTTTGCTGAATCAAAGAAGAATTTCTAAAGCCGGGCTCTGTTGATAACCTTGGGAGATTTCACAACAACCATTATGGATGGAATCCTATATTGAAAGGTGAACTGAATGAATCGAATATGAGGCAACTGTCCTCAACCAGACAATAAAGGTGATAGAAAAACAAGATTTTTTTTAAAGTTTACCTTTCATTCAATCAACGTGTTCTTTGGAGTATAAACAGGATGGCTTTGGGATGGTGAAAGGTGAAATGGAACCTTTTTGGTAACTCAGAGTAGATGAAACATTGAAATTTCTATTCAATAGAAATCAGCACTATTCTCTTATATATTGGTTTAAGACTTTGATCTAGTTCAATAAATAAAGCTAGAATGAGTTTTTTTTTTTCTCTCTCTCTCTCTCAACACTTGGCCCTTCACATAGAGATTCAGACTCAAAAGGAATGGTAAAATACAAGTAAGAATGCCACCTCTAAACCTCCTGAAAAAGAAGATTCCTTAGCCAAAGAGAAGAATAAAGTGTTAAAATTTCTCACCTCCTCCAGGAAGATTCTGATGTTTACATTTGAGAGGGGAGAGTGACATTGGTGGGGGTGTGGGATGAGGGCGACTCATGGGTACGTGAGAAAGCAGAGTCCAATCTTATGTGGCTGGAGAATGGACAGCACTTCTGTCTCTGGAACTCAGTGGTGTTGACATTGAGTTTGTGCCCTTTCACCTTAAGATGTCCTGGAATTAGGACATTGGGTTCCCTTTTCTTTGGGGCCAGTGAGGTGTATCCTATTAGATGGAACCAGTCAATCAGAGAACAATCAGCCCAACCGTTTAGGGGATCATCAGGAATCTGGCTCAGGTCGCTGAAAAACACCACAGTGTTCAGCTGCTGAGACACCCGAGGGAAAATGTTAATGGTCATCTTTAAAATGTGAGTAAAAGCCAATCACACTCACAAACATAGCATTGACTAGAAAACTGCTTCAGCCAGCTATATTTTTAAGATATAGAGAGAACAGTTTGTTGACCAAAAAAGCAGAAAGTCTCTTAAAGAGTAACATTTTCTTGGGGGGTCGTAGGTCCCAGAAACTGGAAACACTTCCAACCCACAGGCAGCAATAAAATTCCTTGAATGAATAGGATAAAAGACTGCAAACCTTGCTATCGAAGTTGGGATTCTGAGCAGTACATTCATTTTTTTTTATAGCAATTTCTTTTTGGAAGCTGAGGATATTTGGAAGATAGTGTTCCCTGCAGAACAGTTTGAATAAACACAAGTAACTTCAGTCTATGCACCAGAGGACATGAGTGTTATTCACTTGTTACTGGTTGATGTTAAGATACATAGTTTAGCTCCTTCAGGACAATCTGCAATAAAAATGCAGTGACACCAATAGCAAATGTAGAGAAATGACTTTTGTCATTTACCCTTTATGACACTCTGTCTGCCAAGATGGCTTTCTCTTGGACCTACAAGCTCTTGAATTTTCAGTGTTTATGTCCTTACTAATGTTCTTCTAACACCAGTCCTGGACATAGATGGCTCTTCTTAATTTTTACTTCCATCCTCTTAGCACCAGCCATCTGAGATATTTACTGATCTCTCTGTCCTGTCATTCTTTCTGGCTTACCGAGCCTGAGTCATTTATGTGCATTTAGAGCTATCTTTGGATGCAGAGCTGCTAAAGCACAAGGCAGTCTGATGATGAAGTACCTTACCCATTTATACTTGTATAGAAGAATACGATCCACTTATCTGCAGGGTACTTCTCAGGTAAGGCACGTTGGAGATTTGTTCCTATGTCGGCCTTTGTGTGCAATTTCTTTGAACTCTTAATCATTCTGGCAGTAAGTGCATTTGACATTAAGTAGACCACACACTGTGTCTTTGCACATAGTGTCTCCAAGTATTTGGAAAAATCTCAAAGTCAATGCTAGAAAAAGCAATGTATAAAACAAGAATGGAGAAACCAAGAAGTCAGTTACTTAGCAAAGTATGCCCAATTATAATATAATTTGCACACTATGTACCATAAGTACTGCAGAAATAAAGCAACGTTTGTCTCTAGGGAGAGGTGAATGCCTAAACTCAAGTTTCCTAAGAGCAAACATAAATAAATGTACTGACTCCTAAGACCTCGGCGTAGAGAGTACAATAATGAGTTGTTCTGACAAGTCCAAAAAATGTTTCTGTCTCTCCTCTTTCCTATGATTTGGCACCTCTTTTACCTCATATTGATTTCTTCCTCATTTCCCTTGCAACAAAATTTACCTTCTTGTAAACATATCATATGATATTCTTTCCACAAAGACTATTTCTAGAGCTTCTACCTTCTTCCTAAATGATTTACTACTTCTTCTTTTCTACCTTTTATAATTCCTCCCTCCACTGAAAAGCCAAAACCAAAACCAAAAATGTAACCAGCACAGAAGAAAATATTACATTTTCCCAAACTACCCAGGGAATGAAGACAAAAGCGGGTGTGGAGTTGTGCGTGGACGGCCATCTTGGCTGCACAAGAGGGATGGTACTGGGATTCCTTTCAACCTCCAGTCTTTGTCTCTAAGTCTGTCTTGTAACTGGATTGTTCATAACTGCCCTGTCTCTATTTCCATGTCACGGTGGCTTGACACACCCCTTCCTACTCCTTCCCATCCCTGACTCTTCCCAGATGCTCAGCTACTGCTGAGAGACAGGAGACAAGATGCACTTCCAAGGGGAGCTGGGGGTTCTGAATTCAGCCAATAAAATTTTTTTCTAATATTTATTTATTTGTGTGTGTGTGTGTGTGTGTGAAAGAGAGAGAGAGAGAGACGGAACGTGAGCAGGGGAGAGGCAGAGAGACAGGAAGACACAGAATCCGAAGCAGGGTCCAGGCTCTGAGCTGTCAGCACAGAGCCTGACACAGGGACCATGAGATCATGACCTGAGCCGAAGCCAGATGCGCACCTGACTGGGCCACCCAGGCACTCCTCAGCCAACAGAATTGTAAGAAACAAGGCCCATGTCATTATGGATACTTAATCACACTTTCCTTTTTAACATTTAAATTCTGTCTAGTGTTCCTGACTGGAGGTTCCTTTTCTTTTCAAGCGCTAAGGTGTTTCTCAAAGATGAGTTCTAGATCACATTGTCCTCATCATCTTCACCAAGGTATAAGTATTCCTCAGTTGTGCACGGTGCTATTTGAATAAAACATTTGTCTCTTCAGGCAAAATGTATGTTCTGTCTGTGGATTGCATAGCAAGGTACTAGGTTCCTTTTCTGCTTTGTCCTCTCCTCTGGAGGGATCATATTCTTGATTGGGAACTATAAGTTTTGAGAAATTAAGGCCGGGGGCACCTGGGTGGCTCAGTCGGTTATGCTTCCGACTTCGGCCCAAGTCATGATCTGGCAGTTTGTGAGTTCGAGCCCCAGGTCAGGTTCTGTGCTGACGGCTCAGAGTCTGGAGCCTGCTTCAGATTCTGTGTCTCCCTCTCTCCCTGCCCCTCCCCTGCTCATGCTCTGTCTCTCTCTCTCAAAATAACAAACATTAAAAAAAAGTTTTTTAAAAGAAATTAAGGCTGGGGTGGACAATTTTATCTGGATTATAATCAGTCCTTAAACTATATTAAATGAACTAGCTTTTGAGTTTTAGAACATCAACTCATCACATTCCTCTAGTTTCATGGCTCTAAAACCTGTAAATGTGTCCCAATCCAAATCTCATGTTTTATAAATGAGAAAAACAAAGCCTAGAATGGTTAAGTGACTTACTCAAGGCTACACGGCTACCCTGTAGAAGAAAGTGGATGGCACCTCAGATTTTCTGACCTTTTAATTTACCACTGCATAAATGAAATAATTCTGCAATAGTTCCACAAATAAATATGTAAAGACCATGCATACCTATTGAATATTTAAATATTCAATAAATATGTAAAGACCATGCATACCTATTGAATATGTTTAAATCCGTCTTCGATGTTGAGAATTCCTTCATGTTTAAACCAGTATATGCTATTTCCATCAGAGCAGAGTAGCCCACGAGTGTCATGAGAATCTCCTAATGCTCTCGCTAGAGAAGAGAGCTGACGTTTGCTCGGCATTCTGCATTTATAAAGGGCTTTCACACACATGCTGGTGATCCTCCCTCACTCCAGCCCAAGAGGTTGATATAATTAATAGTTTTCCATTTGAGAGGAGGACACCAAACATTCTCGGGTAGAATTGTTCCTGTTGCTCAAGTCATATGACTTCCAACGGAGATAGACCTTGCTCTAGCTTGGGACCCAGTTAGAGCTTATTCAAAACCAGGGGATATATCTATACTTTCTTAGCTAGAGAGCCCTGAGTGAGAAGAGAGCTCTAATGGAAGAGGTGTCACAAGAGCATGCCTTGACTGCACATGTTTGCCCCAGTCAGCACTCCTGGCCAAGCACACTCGTGGGCTTATGCGTAAGTTTTGACGGGATGGCATTTTAATGATTGGTCCCCAAGTCTCCAACTTTTACGATGATGAATCCTACCTGGTGGTACCCCAGTTTTTAAATTTTAAATTAGATCTGAGGACAATCAATTATAGTTCCTGTTAAATTATCTTGAAATCTTTTTTTAACATTTATTCATTTTTGAGAGTGAGGGAGACAGAGCATGAGTGGGGGAGGGGCAGAGAGAGAGAGAGGCAGACACAGAATCCGAAGCAGGCTCCAGGCTCCGAGCTGTCAGCTCAGAGCCCGATGCGGGGCTCGAACTCCTGGACCTCGAGATCATGACCTGAGCCGAAGTCGGACGCTTAACCGACTGAGCCACCCAGGTGCCCCATCCTGTTAAATTATCTTTGACAAAAACAGTTTGTAAACAAACACCTAAATAAATATTTTTGCTTGAACTTCTACTTTATGAATCATTTAAGAAATGAACAAAAATGATGGCAGTGTGTTTTTTTTTTTCCTTTGGATGACTTTTATTTCAACTTTTCCATCTTTAAGAACATTTTCAATTATTTACGATCACACTTTATAAAGTTACTTTGCTGCTAGGGCCAAGATAAAGGTACATGTGATTTAGCTTCACATTTTATTTCTATCACAAGAGGTCTGGTTTCCCAAGCAGGTTATGCTATCATGAGGCGATACTCTAATAATTCTATTGAAGAATGTAAAAAACATTAACATTTTTCCAAAATGAAGAGAAATGTGACAAAAGTCATTTCAATATGCAAGTTGATTGTGGTGCACTTTGGTGGTTAGTGCTCCTTCTCATAAGAGTCCCAAAAGATAGCCACCTGATAGGAAAATAAATAAAACTCTCACTCCTTTAAGGAGCCCCCATGTAGAAAGACGTATATACCCAACACACTCAGGAAATCAATAATATATCGTTAATGGGAACACTCTGACCCCATAGAGAGCCATCAAAATGATCCCATCAGCATGGAATTGTCAGCATTCATGAATCAACTGGAAGAGCAACAGAAAGACCCCCCCCCCCCCCCCCCCCCCGGCCACGCAGACCAGAGACAGAAGGATGTCCTGGGCAGGACTGTGAAAAAAAGTGGGGTCTGGCCACCTCCCTCCCTTGCGGCTCCTCTCATGAATACTCAGGGGTCCTGCATCCACAAGCCTCCTGTGCCCTCTCCTGAACACCTTCCAGTTCCTGCTCCCGCCCTCCCCATCTACCTTAGGTGTGACCCCTGGAGGCAGCTGCTGTTAACTTTCTGAGTCCTCTGATGAAAGGAAGCTCTCAAAGGGGGTCGCGACTGATTAGGGGACAAGTGACCACATGCCTCTGATCACAGACTGTGTCATGTAAGCTTCAGCCCGAAGTCTTAGCCCAACGTGCTGACAGGTGGCAGAGAGTTCTTGACCAATAGCTTTGTTCATTGCTAGAGCAAGAAAACATTGAAAAACAAAAACAAAACGAAACAAAACAAAACAAAACAAAAAAACCATAGAAGATCTGGGTTCAAGGGCAGGCTTACCATCAAGTGACTGCCCTGGCTTTGGATAAGCCACTTCAGTTGCCTGTGCCTTTGTCTCCCCATGTAATAAATGAAAATTTAAAGGATGTCCTGTGAGGGAACAACACAGATTGCCAATTATTTATATTCCCGCTAGCATGAGAGGAGTCTTAAAACCATTTTGCATCTCGTAGGTTTATTGTGCAAGACATAAATCAGCTATTTGAAAACTGCTATTGTTTTCCAATACCAACAGTATGAAACACACACAAAATCAGAGGAAATTAATTTTCCTTTTTTGCCTTAATTTTGTTTCTTTCAAATACAAAGATTCATATATGACTATTGCCCGATGTATGTTTTGCTGTTACAGTTAGTCAATAATTGATAAAGGAGTAGGGAAAATGCAGGCGTGCAGGAACAAGGAGCTTCTGAGCCATGGGTCCCCCTGGCCCCTTGGGTAGGTAGGAGGGTGAAGTGCACTGAAAGGTAGAGCTCGTCCAGGCAATGGATAGTTTTCCCGTGCGCTCTGCTGGCTCATGGGCCTGCTTCTTCCCTAGCTGTGCAGTTCAAAACTGCTGATTCATGCTCATGATACAAGCCTAATGACCATGAACGCACTCTGATTTTTCTTCTTCAGGCACATTTTCTTGGTAACCAGGCTCATGATAGGCTAATGCAAATTGGCTGACTTGAACTGAAACTACAAAAACGCGATCTGCCACTTGGAAGGAACAAAGGACAAAAGACACCAGGGCTGCCCTTTTGCCTTGGGTTTTCATTTCCGTGGTGAAGGCACACAGTAAGTGCTCAACAAAGGGATGAGGTTTTCAGGAGAGACCTATGGTGACCATTCGGATTTGCAATCACTCTGAGCTGTAATTCCTTTCATTGAAAATAAACGTCCTTCGAGCCCTGTTAGTAATCTGGCTTTAAGAGACTCTGCTGGCTTCTCTCTTTGTTAGATAGCTCTGGGTCAGCAGCGTATACTGAATCCAGTGAGGCAGAAAAGTCAAAATTTGCCTTTTCTCAAAATCCGTCTTGGCCGCAACCTGGCCACATCTCGCCTCTGAGTCATATAGGAAAAGTTCATGGGAGGTCACCCTGGTTCCATGGGCTAATTTGGAGTTTTAATGTATTGCTGTTGAAAAAATGCTTAATCTCTTCTTGTCGGCTGGCTGGATGATACAATGATATTACCCCGTGTTGCTGCACAAGATTAAAGTACAGAGAAGCACAGCAAGTCCTCTGACAGCCGGCAGCCGACAGCAGCCTCACCGGAAAGCACAGAAGATTCTGCAGAAGAGCCAGCCTTCTGCAACACACAGATATTCCCAGAAAGACAATTCCGCACCCAGTTCATTAGTGCCTGCGTTTTCATTGCACTGCTGAGCAGAATGTCAGGGCTGTTGGCTCCTGTTTTCTTAAGGTTCTCCTCCATCTGACTGAGACTAATATTTTCTGACCACAGAGCTGGAATTCACTGTAGCATGAGTGATCTGATGTGAACCAATCAAAATTCCCCACGTAAATTCGGCTCAGATTTGAAGCTGTTGCTTCTATTTTGAAATGAGCTTTTTCTTTATCATCTGGGAGTTTATCAGTTAGGTGGGTCTGGGTGAGTCTGTTTTAAGATGCTAAAATTAATAAATATATCCCCTGGGGTAATTTCCTGCCCAAAGTTACAACCTCCCTTTGATAAAGAGGAAGATGTTTAGTTTCAATTGGAAAGGTCATAGTCCCTCTGTTAAACTGATTTTAAAAGTGATGTGGTGATAAGCATAGAAAAGGGTAAAGAAATTCCTTACAAAGCAGAATGAAGATGAGGATTCTTTTTTTTTTTTTTTTTTTCTCATCACAGGGGACTAAGATTCAAATCAAAGTCCTGAGAAAGAGGTCATTTTGAGATACAGAGAATTAAAGATTGGCTCTAATTTATTTAGGTTTTTTTTTTTATAAACTGCTTATAATTGTTTGTTCCCTTAATCAGTTAGGTCAGCCCCTAGAACAATCTTGACGTGGTTATTACCACTTTATAATAAAAATACTAGACGTGAGAATTTTATTTTCTCTTCTGCATTTTGGAAATGCCAAATCTCAATACCATCTAAACAATGAAAATCCTACTTTATCTTTTAAAGTGATCCAAAGCCAATAATCTAGTCAGAGATCCAAACTGTTTATAACCATGGCTGTCAGGTTAGCCCTGGGGCTCTAATTGGATGATAAGCCAGGAAGAGGTAGTCACCATAATGCCTTTAGGTTGCAAGGACTGTCACCAAGTAACACTTAGGGCAGGATCTGAAAGCTGATCACCATGAACCTGGAGTGTTCCAGACGTCACCCATGAGGAGTAGCCAGAGCCACATAGTCCCAGACCCGGCAGCCCTTGCATTTGAGACTCTAGTGAAAGGGTTCAGGCAGGAGGTTTTTAGGAGGAAGTTATCTTAAAATTACTATCCTCATTGTATAGATGAGGGAATGAGGCATAGAGCAGTCAGTAACTCCTCTACATTCCAGCAACCAAGGAATCAATTAGAATCCTTTTTTTTTTCTGCCCTGTGCCTTAGGATGGACATCCATCAGGTCATTCCACCTCCTTTTGCGAAGGGAGAAGGAGAAATAGGAAATGGGATAAACAAGCACGAAAGCTGAATTCTGAAGTTAAAGCAAAATCCAAGTCGACACAACAGGAGCAATTTTCCAAAGATCTGTTGTTTGAAGATTGGGAAATAGACATGGGTTCCAGAAAAATCCAAGAAACAAGTTCCATTTGCAAAGTAATACTTGACCCAGAGCGAGGATAGTGACCAAAATTCTGAAAAGCGGATCCTGAGGTATAATCCCTTCAAATAGCTGGGTGGGTTGGCAAAGGAATTAAATTCTCTGTGCACCCCATGCCCCACCCTTACCCCAACTAAGGAAAGGCTAATTTAATACCTCAAGAGCATGTGTCCATATCCCAAGTGACTGAGCAGCAATAAATGATTAACATGAAAATGGTCAAAACAGCATGCGTCTCATATGCAAAAAGTGACTAATGGAGGGAAAATTTGTTGGATGAAGAGCCTGCTTGTTTGCAGACAGGATATGTCAGAAGAGAGAATCATAAAGGCAAAGATTAGTCAAATATGAAAAAGAGAGCAATGATGACTCAGGCCAGACCTAGCTTTGGCCTGGTAGCACTAACCTCTCTGATCTTGCCCTCAACAATGGACACCTTGTCACCCTCGGTGCCCAGCTCCAGTGAATGCCTTGTTACTCAGAAGGCTCTTATTCCCATTAGAGTATCGGAGCTGTGGCCCAGCTCTGTTCAGGACTCCCACCCCAGGGCAGGTTTCAAAAGGAAAACACACTGCAGAAATGGAACAAGTGAAACTCATAACTCTTAAATAAGAGTTTCTAAAATTTTGCTGTGGACAACAGACTGAAATGAGCAAAAGAGCAAGTAATTTAATTGAGCATTTTATTGAGCAAGAACTATATATCACTTATCATACCAGAAACTCTCCCTGCTTGCTCATGGAATATTCTTAAGAACCATAGACGGGGAACTATCCCCATTTCACTAGAAACTGAGAATCAAGGAGTTTCAGTTACTGTATCAAGATCAGACAGTCATAAATGAAAGGACTGGCATTCATTTCCAGGTGGGTTTTAATTTCCAACCAATAAAGATACAAAGTGGAATTTATGCACCTATAGCAAATGCACATGATTATTTCAAAATGCCTGATGATTAACTAACATCTTTGTTATAAAATTATAAGAGCTTATCAGAGGCCAAAACTTGAGGAGGCAAAATTTTCCGTTATAGTACATCTATAATTTTGAGTACAGTGACATATAAACAAGTAGCTCTCAGTGAGAGGAGTCAGGGGAAGGGGAGCACATCAGAATCACTTGTGCAACCAAGTCAAGCACATCTTCCATTCCTATTTCCTGCCCAGCCCACTTCACTTCTGAAGGTCAATGTTATGGGTAGAATGTGTCTTATTCCTTAGAAGTGCTTGCTCGTTAAGAAAAAACAAAACAGGGGCGCCTGGGTGGCGCAGTCGGTTAAGCGTCCGACTTCAGCCAGGTCACGATCTCGCGGTCCGTGAGTTCGAGCCCCGCGTCAGGCTCTGGGCTGATGGCTCGGAGCCTGGAGCCTGTTTCCGATTCGGTGTCTCCCTCTCTCTCTGCCCCTCCCCCGTTCATGCTCTGTCTCTCTCTGTCCCAAAAAAAAAGAAAAAAAAAAAGAAAAAAAAAAAAAACAATGTCATGATATCACTTTGTAAATTTCCACCCAAGTGAAGGCTTCCATGCTTCTTCATTATTCTATACATACAGGGATATATCGTTCGAGTGAAGGAAGTTCTAGATAATCTGTTCTCAATTTACTTAGGTTCTCATATGTTTTGGTAGCTCATTTGTATTACACACAATTCTCCATGCAACCAATATTCTCAGAATAATATGAATAATTTGTATCTCTTATTTGCTTCACTAACATACTCTGCACACACACATGTAACTTCATCAGCGTACTGACATATGATCAGATTAGAAATAGAGTAAGTTACTTCATTAGAAAATAGCAAAACTCCTAAGGATGCTATAGGAAATGATCTCAGTGAATCTCTCTACCTTATCACCTATTCAAAATTGATATATTATTGAGCGCCTTTAATATGCCAGTTGGTGGGGGCTTACCAGCTAAAAAGAATTTAACCCCTTGTTGAGATACTCATTTGCTTATTTTGGAGACACCTCTTGCAGACTAAGGATGTACTGCACGATACTAACGATATTCAGAAACATTGAAATAACTGTTGGTTCACTCTTGAGTGACTCTATTTATTGGAAATAAAGCATTCATGTTTTTCAGGTGACACTTTCCCAGGTGTCAGCATTTAGTAATAATTATTAGTGATAACTTAAGTCACTAGCACTTATCTTGTTATGTAGGCTAAAATTTGGGCTTTGAAGAGTATTGGATTGGTGAAACCATAATGAAAACATGAACCAAACATATTGAAATGGGCCCAATGGACTCTAAATGCTTTAATGGTGCTGGTTGAGGGAACTCATAGTAAAACTCTGACTTGTAGGTGTATCTATACCTGCAGCCTGAACTATACTACCCATGACACCAGAAGAATGAGAAAGCATCTGGGACTGGGAATCTTAAGGCCTGCATCCAAATCTCAGTTTGCAACTTTAGGAACCACAGATAAGTCACTTAATCTCTCTGAGTTTCTATTACTTCATCTATAGAGTACAGGAAATAATGGCTCTGCCCCTATCACTGCGATATTACAAAGATCAAATGATCTAAAGTGTGTAAAGTGTTTCAGAAACTGTGAAATGATATAAAATATTAGTGTCACAAAATTTTTCAGAAACTGTAAAATAATGTGTTAACTTAAAAATATTAGCTTTTTTGTTGACCTCAGAATGTTATTTTTAATTTTATAACCATATTTAAGTTTATTTACTATAATATGCTTGCTCATTATAAACAAGATTCAGAGAAGAGGCAGTGTAGTATAAAGGCAAGAAATCAAGGCTGGAATCAGCTGACCTTGCATCCCAGTTACACAATTTATTGGCCAAGATTCTTTGGCCACGTTGCTTCTCTGAACCTGTTACTTCATCTGTAAAGCATACATAATAGTACTTACCTATATTAAAGGATATAATGTATGCAAAGCATGTGGTACAGTTGCTCAGTCAGTAGACACAATCAATGAAATTACTTCTATTATTACAAAGTTATAACGGTCTTTGTTTTCCCTACTATCCATAGTTACAAATGTCCATCTGGCTCAAGGATTATATCATATTCTTCATATCATATCATATCATATCATATCATATTTTGTAGTGTCTTCAATTTTTTTCTTTTCTCAATCCCTTCCAAAAGCAAAGGATTAACAACTACCATTATTATGAAAATGTATTTGATATGCGATTAACAAGTTAGTGTTACAGTTATTTTCTTATGCTAGAGGTTATATCCTATTAAGATACCTGCACAGTAAGTCTAGTTTGAAAAGTAAAGCAAGAGGAGGGTCATGTGCGTTTGGAGACAAACTCTTATCAAGGTGATTCTTGTTGACATTATAGCCTCACTTTCATACTTTTTATTTTATATTTTATTTTTCTTGAGATGAATGTTTTGAAAATATTGTCCCACCTGAAAGAATCTGGTAATTGGTAGGATGAAGGTCTGTCTGAGAAGAAAAACACTGCTGCAAAAAAACCTGATTTACTATCATGACTTTTATTCATTTTTAATATAGAATGTCATGGCTTATCAAGGAGTAAACCAGTCTATCATAAGATGTTGTCTTTTTGTTCATTTTAGAAATTTCCCTGCTTTTACTGGGTATGTGCTTTTGAAAACTCAACACTGTTTAAAAAGGAAGGGGGCTGGCACTCTTTTCTCTTTCCCTTCTTCTTTCCAAGTTCACTGTATTTGCCCTTGAAAGTCCCTCTCACGGTTTTATCATTCCTCCCCACAGCTCATATTATTAAGTGTCATAGCTTAGTAACTATCATCATTTCATATTTCATTTATAGTTCAGCTAATGTGATAGAATGGTGTCCATGCCAGAATCTCTTAATTTCTTTTTCTTTCCTTTACACAACTGAATACTGGAACCAAATGCTCAGTCAAATAGCTTTCTTATGTAACTAACAAGAGGTAAGTGTTTTCTTTTCTTCCTTTCTCACCCTTATTCTCTATCTCCCTTTGAATTTATAGAACTGGCTTTAATTATAATTTAACAGTGTTCCCAGGGCACATCAGTGATTCTCCAGACAGCTCAAACTGACTTGTGAGAGGACCTTGCTTCTCAAATTTGATGTCAGAATAGCCAGTATGTTCCTAGCAAGAACTGACTAAGCAGTTGACTTACCTGTTTCCAGTTAGTTTCCATTTCCCTGTTTTCTGATCATGAACACTAACATTCCTTGCTATTACTGGTCCCCTAGGGATCCTTCTAAGCTCCCCCTTTTGCTATTTAAATACTTAATCTGTGAATCAGTTGGGGAGAAGCCTTTAATTAAAAAAAAATATTTCACTATTTAAACCTACTTTTCCTTCCAGCTTATGTTGCAGCTTCTGAAATGAAGGTCTTGAACCTCATGTCGAGGAGGGCAAGATATTTATTCTCAAAGCATTTCTTAGAAAGCGAAAAGTATAGCTATAAATAAATGAAGAGAATAGGAAGATGGGGAAGAGAAAGGTATTATGTTTTATACGTTCTTCCGTTTCCTCTGATCAAATTCTCTGCCAAAGTGTTTAAAATAAAGTTATATAATAGGAATTCGGTTACTGTAACAAGTACTAGGACCACCAGCAGATTCTCCATTATCTTTAATTCCAAAATAATAGAAAATAAGGGCTCCAGAATGATGCTAAGAGCTTTAAATAAATCAAAAAAGGCAAAGTATTAATTAGAAATAATTGTGTGTGTGTGTGTGTGTGTGTGTGTGTGTGTGTGTGTGTGATCTCATTGCCTTCTCTGGTCTAAAACTAAATAAACATAACAATAACATTTTTATAGTAAGTGAAAATATTCGTTTTCAGTTTATTTAAATTGTCAAAATGTTTTTATTGGGCCAAATTGAAACTAAGGTTTTGGACCTACTATTAAAATTCTAACAGAATTTAAAACTGTGAAGGTGTTGTTCACATATAAGTTCATATATGAATGAGTAAACCTAAAAGCTTTAGTTTTCAGTGTCTATTCTGAATGTTCATGGTAATTGTACTCTATCATTTATTCAATTATTTGCTCACTTGACATACCTACTAGACGAATATGTACTAGAGGAGGGAGTAGGTTAAGGAAAAAAAAAATTAAAGGAAATTTGAGGAACTTCAGGCAGAGAGTAGCACATGAATGGAGAGGTGAAGCAACCTGCCATTTATGATGATTATCTTGATTTCTCTACAGCATAGAAAGAGGATCACAGTTGACATCAATGAGAGACAGAATGTAGATGGCTTTCTATGCCATACTCTGGAACTTGGCTTTTGTCCCTTTTTCATAGGTAAGGGGGAAAACAGATACATTTTGAGCAAGTGAATTTCACATATTATTGAATTTCTGTGGATAGTCGCAGTGGCAGCAGTGTGGAGGGTGTCTTGAGAGTGTACGAAACTATAGACAAAAACATATCAGGAGAGACCATTGCCATAGTCAAGGTGAGAGATGAGAAGGGCCTGAATCAAAACTAGAGAAGTGGGGATTTACAAAGACGTAATTTATAGGATTTAGTGAGGGTTATACATCAGAGATGAAAAAAAACACACAAGTCTACGTTTTTTGGCTTGAACAGGTTGGTGAACTCCTAAAACGAAGAATGCAGAAGGAAACATAGGTTTGTGGAAGACGATGAGGTCAGTCTTGGACATGTTGTGAAGTATATGAAACATATCTCAGTAATAGACAATTGAGTCACTTAAGTCTCAAGCTCAAGAGGGAGAGGCCTGAGATGCATGAAAGGATTTGTTTGTCAGATTTGGAAGTCAACAGCATAGATGATGTTAAAACCCAGAGAGTAACAAGCTTGCCCAGGGAGAGCCTAGTTGGGGGAAAACGCCCTAACAACAGAGCCCTGGAGAACAAAAACACTTTAAACCATCATTAGAAGAAGAGAAATTAGAAAAGAAGAATTTTTTTTTTAATAATAAGGAAGACTACCAGGAGAGAGTCATGATTTAGAAGGGAAGGGAAAATAAACAATTTCAAAATTAAACAAGATGAGGACTGAATTATAATATTGTCTTCGCCCATAATTTTGTCATTGATAAACTTTGCCAGAGCAGATTTGTATAGATTTCAGAGGTTATGACCAGTAAAATTTAATATATACCAATTTTATCAATGGATCAATTCTAAAAATTACACAGAAATAGATCATCCAAAAGAATAAGTTCATTAAAAATGACAGTATTTTCATATGCTATCTATAAACATTGTTTTAGAAATATTTTGCTAAAATAAAAATCCTTCAAATTAAAAAAAAATTCTGATTAATATAATTGTATTTTGGGAGTATGAAGCCACACTTTTGGCCATGATGGCCAATGGATACTGGACTATCTGTACACAACCAGAATGCTAAACAAAATACATAAAAATATATAACATAATGTTTTTAGACATTGGACAATAGGCAACACAAGGCAGTATCTCTAAGGGAATGGAAACAAGAAAGAAGTGAGCTCTTTTTCACGACCTAGGTTTTCTAACAGAGGCAGAGGCAAGAGGAGAAATCCATGCAAAGCACAGAGATCTCACTAATCAAGAGTTTGGAGAGGTTGGAGTATTTGGAATAGCAGGAAAGAAGGGAGTACACTCAGCAAGGGCCCTAGAAACCTGCACAGGGTTATCCTTGAGACTTGGTGTAATAAAAAGTTGTCCATGTTAGGAATATGTCACAAGGTTGATATAACTACCAGAGAACTATAAATTCAGCCATTGTTGGAGCCTGCACAGAGCTGTACTACATTCCAATTCCAACCAATCTGGGTAAGAGACATCAATGCGCACTATGAATATTCAGTGGAGATCAGAGAAAGACAATGACCTAGGATAAGGCCTCACCTAGCTGGACAGTAGAATATGCTCTGGACCAGCCTTAACCAAGCTTAAAAACAAATGTTGAAAGGATCAAGCTGATTCCCACATAAGTAGATTTCTGACCAAAACAAACTCAATACTCTTTAAAGGAAGATAATAAAATCCAGAATTTCAACAATTAAACATTCAAAATGTCCAGCATCCAGCATATACATACATGTATATTAATATTATATTATAATTATATTATATATTTTATACATATTAATAGACATGCAATGAAACAGGGAAATATGACCTATAACTCTAAGAAAAGTCAATCAATAGAGATCGGCCCAGAAATCATTGAGGTGATGGAATCGGTAGGCAAGGTCTTTAATGGCTGTTATAAATATTTTCAAGGATTTAAAGAAAATTAGGAGCAAAATGAGAAGAGAGATTGAACCGATTTGAAAAAATGCAATTTCTAGAGTTGCAAAATATAATATCTAAAATTAAAAATTCACTGGTTGAGCTTAAAAGCAGATTAGATTTGGGGCACCTGGGTGGCTCAGTCGATTAAGCATCAAACTCTTGGTTTCGGCTCAGGTCATGATCTTGTGGTTTTGTGGGATCAAGCTCCACACTGACAGTGCAGATCCTGCTTGGGCTTTTTTCTGTCTTCCTCTCTCTCTGCCCTTCCCCAACTCATGCTGTCTCTGTTTCTGTCTCTCTCCAAATGAATAAATGAACTTTAAAAAAAAAAAAAAGCAGATTAGATGCTATAAAAGAAATGATGAGTGAGCTTAAAAGCAGAAAAATAGACTCAAAATAGAAAAACTGAGAGAACAGACTTATACCAATAAACTAGATACCTTAGATGAAATGGACAAATTTCTTTAAAAAGTAAGTTGCTAAATCTGACATAAGAAAATGGAGAATCTAAATTGTCCTATGTCAATTTAAAAAATTGAATCCTTAATTTACAATCTCACAAAAATTAAAACAAAAAATCAAGATCTGGATGGTTTCACAAAATTTTATCAAATGCTTAAAGAAGAAATAACCACAATCGTACCTACAAAGAAATAAGGAAATAAACTTAGGGAATACTTCTCAGGAATTACATTACAAGATAGTGAAAATAATTTCAACAAGGACTTACATAAGTTCTTAGAAAAGAGAAGCAAGAAAACATATGTGCATGGAAGAATAAATAAAAATAGACAATATCACAGATTAAACAAAGATGCCACAACCATGGAGTGCCTTCAGTTCCAAATGAGGGAGTTTGAATTGTATTCCATAAGCAGTTGTAAAGTCAATGAAAGTTTTTGAGCATGGGAGTGGCAGGTCAAATAGAGATTTTGCAATCTTGATTTCATAAAAGCTATTCAGACTGAAGGGAAGTTTAGTGATGGAGAAAAAAGGAAAAATCCCTTCAATGGCTTGGAATGTTTCTTTGGGAATGGAAAGAAAGACACAGTGCCCAGAGGAAGCGTCAGGGTAGATTCAAAGAACAGCAGCTTCAAATCTAATCACATTTTCCAAATATTAAGGTAAAAATATATATTAGCTAGTCTGGATTCCAATTCCTAAGCTCAGGAAGAACCTCATCTGGGATGTAACTTTACTGATGAGACCTCACTATGAGAAGATAAATATTATTTCAATTTATGCCATGTCCTTGGTTGGAAAATACACTTTTAAATTTGGTACTAAATGTCAACATAGGGAAATTCAGGTAAGATGTATGAAGTTCTCCACCACAATTTTTAAACATGGAGCTAGTTTCAAGTAAATTTATAATGGGAAGCAATTGTATATTGTACATTTACAGGATTTTTAATTGATTTATGAGGATGGATTTATCTACTGAATTTGAAAATAATACTGATTAAATCAATTAAATTTTATGTCATCCAAAGTTTTATTTTTTTTTCTCTCAAGATGAAATCTGATGAATGCATTTTTCTCTCCTCAACCAGTGTTCACGTACACATATCTCCGAGGGAACATCTAATTCTCTGTGAATGTTATCAGGGGACTAAGGCAGACAAGAATTTGATATGTTTGATTCTCCAGCAGTAAACAAATCATAGTGAAGAAAGCAGCAATTAGCATTGTGAATTTGTTAACACCACAATTAATATAAAAGAATTTTCATGACAACCAGCCTCAAGAAAGACTTGCTGTTTTTATAGTAGTATTCATTAAAGAAAAAAAAAAAAGCCAAAACAAATAAAAAAATTTTAAGAGATGTATAGTTAAGGGATGCAGGATTTTTCTGAATGCTTTTAATTTTGCTCATTTGGCTGAATATAGAAAATTTTCACTTGTTCATCCATTCATTTATTCAGCAAGCATATGCTGAGCACTGCTCTCTGGGACACTGCAATAGTTAGAAGTTCCAGAGTCTACCACAAGGGGAAGAAGGACATGTACTCATGTAACTACAGACAATCACTGCAGGTAATATTGTAAGCAAAAGCTTCCCTTAAAACTTTCCCCTCTGCTTGAAAACACTTCTTTTAAAACACCATGGAAGTGAAAGGATGTATGAGATCTTAAAGTTTCTGTTTTACTCTTCAAGTTAAGTCTCACACATTTTAAATATTTTCCTAGCCTGGTGCAAGCATCCTCTCCTTAAGAATTCATATTACACAAGACTAGTGAACATTTATTGGTTGACAAACACTGGGATAAGAGCTGTCCCTTCCCTGAAAAATCTCACAGACTAATGGTAGGATGCCTCCTGTTTGCATTGCACTTTACAATTTACCAAGGGATTTATTTTTTAACCTATTTGGTCTCCACAACATCCTGTGAGTTTGGCAGGCAGTCAGTTCTATTTTTTTAGAGATAAACTAGAGCTCTAAGACTTTGTGTTTGTACTGCTGATGAATGGTGGAATCAAGACATGTACATGAATCATCTAATTCCTGATTCAATGTTCTTTCAAACTCAAGACCCAGTACATATATGGTGTGTATATGTGTGTCATATGTGTGTCTGTCTGTCTGTCTATCTATCTATCTATCTATCTATCTATCTATCATCTATCCTCTATCTATCTATCCTCTATCTACTATCTATCTATCATCTATCTATTATCTATCTATCTATCTATCTATCTATCTATCTATCATCTATCTCATAGGAAATGGGGTTAATGTAAATACCTCCCTTTCAAGTTCTCTGTCCCACATAATTTGTGGTTATGGAATGGTGAGTTCAGGAAAATATTTTCTTAAGTGAGGTCTCTCACTATATTCAGTTACAACTCTATAGTCAGGCATCTTGTGCAAGGAGTAGCATTAGCTTTATAGTTATATAGGGTCACTGAATGTCAGATACATTTGTTAACCACACTGTGTGTATTAAATCTATTAAACATCAGGACAACCCTAGGAAATAATTTCTCTTTTTATCCCCATTTTATATATGTATGTGCAAACTCCCTTTATATATCAAACACAGAGAAGTCAACGAACTTGCCCATGGTGATACAACCAAAAAGTAATCTCAGGCAATGTGTCTCCAGAGCTAACCCTATCATATGTGATGGCATTTAAGAAGGAATAATCTCATTAGCCAGGTTCAATGTCTGACATAGACTTCAGTGGTTACATTTTAAAGCAAATATTAGAATATACTGTATATTACATATAAGGTGCATTTCAAACCCCTGCCTGATAACATTTTAGCATGGATTGTTTAAATGTATTAGCTGGTTGCTAGTTACATAGCTTAGCTATTAGAATTGGGTCACAGGACAGAAACATTTTAAGGTGGATGAATGTAGAATTATCAAAAACATGAAGAAACTTCTAGAAGACTAAGACAATACAGGGGCTATTGTAGAGGAGCACTTGGAAGCCAAGGGGGTGCTGTGAAGACACTGAATGCTTAGTCTGTGGCAGAAGAGGGTATAATGAGCCCAAGAGGAAAAACCAATGTCAATGGACGTCTCATAAAGAGTTCTCAGTCCAGGAAGGAAGGCAGATATGTCATATACAATTATACTATCTTGAAGTATATGTTCAAATGGAGATGTGTGCATGATTCAAAGAAGTTTTGGAGGAATGCTAATTTACCAGGATGGAAAGAAAGGTCACGAAAAAGGACATTTCTGAGGAGACAGCTCCTAAAGAATGGATGGATCAGGCAGAAAAGGAGGTATAGTAGGTAATTAGTGCAATGTTTCGATTTCTAAAGCATTCCAAAGTATTTTGAAAGTATAAAATGCTTGAGGCATTTTAAAATTTTTTTTACCATTTATTTGTTCTTGAGATAGAGACAGCATGAGTGGGGGAGGGGCAGAGAGAGGGAGACACAGAATCCAAACGAGGCTCCAGGCTCTGAGCTGTCAGCAAAGAGCCCGACGTGGAGCTCGAACTCATGAACTGCAAGATCATGACCTGAGCCAAAGTTGGACGCTTAACTGATTGAGTCACCCAGGAGCTCCAGGACATTTTAAATGAGGAATTAAACATTTTATTTTACTATTAAAGATAGTATATTTAAAGAAATTGTTTAAATAATTGATAATAGGTTCTTTTCTGCCACAAGGTTGAATAAATAACAAGCCACTGATGCGGCACTAAGTGTGTAAGAAATTGGGGAGAAGCTTTCACTGCAGCAAGTAATGAGGAGGGTAGAATTCAATACATTTCTATTATGTAGTAGTTTTTTTTTGTTTGTTTGTTTATTTCTCCTTGGTGTTTTATGCCCACTTACAGATGAGAAAACAGAAGTGTAGAGAAGTATTTGCTACCATTAAGTGATAAATCAAAAATCTGAATCCAGACATGTCTGCCAATTCCAAAGTTGATGCTCTTCGTAAGATATCATTTGCTCCATTCACCCAGACCTTTTCACTCTAACCTCCTCAGGAAATACAGATATGAAGGTTCTATCAAAGACCTAAATGAACCACTGCAGCAATGTTCAGCAAACCCATGCTCAGGATTGGCCTCTGAGAGGAAGGAATCAGGGGATTGCCAAATCTCTCTTCTTCCTCTTTCATGTTCTTAGTCTTGGTAAGATTTGAAGCCAGATGTTCCTTTTGTTGCTATCTATCTATCAGCTCTGGATATCTGATAGAGGTTGTAGGATGAGGGAGAACAAAGGAAAGAGGACTGTGTGGAATTTGGCTATGTGTAAGGCTTTAAGGTAAAAGGGGAAAGATCATGGGATTTCCACTTTGCCCAATGGAGTTCTCCAGAGCCGGAGAGCAGAGGAGGCTTCAAAGCAAAAATTCCAGGTAGGAAAAAGTCTGAATTTACTTGTATTGGCACTTAAGTGCGATTATAGGTGGCTGGATAAAGCACAAATCTCATAGAGGTGAGGGTTCTGTAATGTACCTCATCAGAGAGAAGAATGGTTGTGGCAGCAAAAATGCATGCAGCTGGTTTTCCCACTTCTTCCTAGCGTCATGAAGGGAAAGAGAACATTCAGCTCTTTGGAAAGGAGACCTACCCAAGTGGAACGTCAGAAGGGAGCAGAAAGGATGTGCATTGGAACCAGGGTTGACTGGAGATCCAAGGAAGTGGTAAATGTCAAGGGAGTTAATGAGAAGGATGCCAATCACCAGGTCAAGTCTGTTTTTACTACCTCTTCTCAGGCTCTTACTCACTCTCTTATCTAGCATTCACTTCTCTCTCCTCTTACCAGGACCATGATTCTGCTCTCTGAAATCTATAACAGCTTTTTTTTTTACTTACAGACTGACCCATGCTTACCCAGCAGGCATTCAGTATGCTCTACAATGTGGCACAACTTCTCTTTCCAACCTGGTCTTCTACTCTTACTATGGGAAATCTCATTAAACTGGTGTATGCCCCATGAGTGTATGCCTCAAAAGTATTTATACTTTTGTGCTTTCCCATCTCTGTATCTTTGCTCTCTGTGTTGCCTCTACCCAAATGCTCCTCTCCCTTTTCCCCACTCTTCCGGCTGAACCTTAAACACAGTATGAAGTGCACAAAAGTTGTCCCATAGGGCCTGATCAAGGTTACATCTTTATGTCTCATTTCCTTTATAATTTGTAAACTCTTGAAGGTCAATAAAATATCCATATATCCCATTATCCCAAGGCATAATTCTTTGTACATAATAGGCACTCAATATATAACTGATATATTAAGATTTTAAAAAGATATTATGATTCTATTAACTAAGGAGATCTGGAAGGATCATTTGCTAGCATCTAGTCTAACGCCTTCCTTATAGAGATGAGGAAACTAAATCCCAAGGAAGTTAATGATCTTGATCTGCATAATAACTACTTGAGCCACAGCCAGCACTAAGAATAATAGCTAACATCATTTGACTACCTACCCTACACCAACCCAAGCTATAAAACTTTACTTATTTCAACCTTTTTAACCTTTAACTATCCTATGAGGTACTCAATAGCTCATTTAATAGGAAAATAGAGTCATGCAGAAAGAGTGATTCCAGTCTTGACTGATTCCAGAGTACACGTGCTTAACCATAACTCCTTTCAGCTGGAACCTTCTGTCAATCTAGTCCTCATTCTACTCTGCCATTCTATTCCCATTTGTTAGCACAGCAGGGTATGCAACTATTGGCTGACCCTGGCCCTTGCTATAAAATGAAAGACTTGTAAAAAACACACAACATGTAGGCATTCACTGACATTAGTAATAAAGCTAATAAAATTAAGCTAGTTCAATCCAACAACAATGTGATGCTAGTTGAGAAATGAAGTGTAGACCCTACTTAGCAAATTTAGTATTTTGGTCTCTACAATTTAGTTTTCCTTAGAGCAAGTAACAAAGAGACCCAAAAAATAGAAGTAGCATTGGCTATTCTAAATCCACCATCTCTGCAATTTTTACTGTTATCTACTTGAAAGGAAAAAAATATATATACCATGGGGGTTTTGGGGTTTATGTTCCAGTTGGTAATGACGATGATGATGGTGGGAACAATTTCTCAGTTCCATTTTTTTTCTATGTATGAGTAAGCTTATTTTCTAAAGCTTCAGAAACCAAAGCCTGTCTCAGGCAAGCCTATTTTAAATTGCTTTATGCTTAGTTTTCCTTGCTAATTAAATTCCAGTTTATAATTTATTACAGCGTTCCCTTTTCTCATTCACTGTATTTCTGTGTGAGCTATTTCTAGATAGGGAGTTTGAAATTTTCTCAAGGAAATATAAACCTTGCCTTTTTGTTAATTATAAGAGTGGCTGTGACCACAGGATAATTCTGGAAAAGCAGTGCTTTGATTTTCTCTAAAGTTTTACATTCGTAGTTAAAATCTACAAATCTTGGAGGTTACCCTACCCAGACTCCATTCCTAGACCCCACCCTTGTCACAACGTCTTCTTTAGATGGCAGCCTCTGCTTCCCCAGAGCAGCCCAAGAGACCATCCAGAAATGCAAACTTATTCCTCTTTCTCTACTGCAGACAGCCCTTCTGTCTCATTATCCACTCTCCTTATCACGGCAACTTCTTCATGACTTGGATGCTTTGTTTTCTCCAGCCTCCTCTCTCACCACCTCAGGTCCTAGCAATCAACTCACCAACATGTTGGAATTTTTGCAATAGAAAATCTAGAGAACAAATCTAATACTTCTTCCTCATGACCATTTCTCAGGTATTTAAGTAACAACTTTGTGTCACCAAAGTTTTCTGTTTTCAGGATTCATTTCTCTGATCCTGGACATTCTTCAATAATTATGCTCTAATGTATACATGTCTTGGTGAAGTCTGTTAAAACTGAGTTCAATATTTTGATATGGTTTATGTTCTTCAGAGAACAATAAGCTTTTGCTTTTCTCATTCCATACACTAAACTTTCATTTATGGAAAACAAAATTTCGCAAACCTTTTCATTATCCACATCTACTCAATTTGTACTAGCCAACTAAAACTTTACACCGATTTTCATTATATTAAAATTCCCAAAATCTGTTATTTGCATTTATTGTCTTAAACATAGATACGATAATTTATATTAATTTCTGTTGCATTGCATCTCATTAATTTTTAACTTTTAATTTCACCCTATTGAAAATGTTTATCGTTCAGAATCCTATGTTTGCATCATTCAAAATTGGATAAATTCGGGGTGTCTCAGTAACTCAGTCTGTTAAGCTTCCGCCTCTTGATTTTGGCTCAGGTCATGATCTCACAGTTTGTGAGTTTGAGCCCTGCATCGGCTCCACACTGACAATCAGGAGCCTGTTTGGAATTCTCCCTCTTTCCCTTTCTCTCTGCTTCTCCTCTTCTCTCCCTCCGCCCCTCCTCTCTGTGTCTCTCAAAATAAATAAATGAACTTAAAAAAATAAAATTGGATAAATTGGCTATCTCTGTCTTCATTCAAGTTACAGATTAAAATGTTGAAAATCACAGGGCCAAATACTTAGTTTGTGGGTAGCTGTTATATTACTATGATTAAAGTCATATTTTACCATCTCTTTCATGAAGTTTAGAGACTTGACAGACACACTCTTCTCAAGAATATCAAATCACATTATATAGTCTTGGTGAAACCATGTTAGCTCTTTGTGATCCCAAAGCATGCTTATAATCATAATCCTTTTGGAAAGTCCGTTAAACATTGAAATCATATATATGACCCTGGAACAGATCTCTTTCCTTTCAGAAAACTTAAAAGAGAAAAATGACAGAGAAAAAAAATTCTGAGGAACCTCCTCTACATTCCATAAGTTTTTGAAGATAATATATAATGGCTCTTCAGTCATATTAGCAACTATTTATTATGAAAGAAATATGATCTAATCCTCTCTTCACTGTGTTGCTATTTGGTGTTTTTCTCAACCAGGGTGACTTCACTCTTTCTAATGTGAAAATTCTTTCTCTTGGTAGAGAAGATGAAAGTAAAACAGGGGTTCAATTTTTAAAGTCTGAATGGTTCTGATGTAATTTCATCCGTATTTGCCCAAATCACATTAAATGAGAGTTGAAGACTGCTCAGAATTATTAAGAAACATTAACTTTTTAAATTCAGCCTCCTCCAGCAGAGTTTCCAAAGGCCATACTCTGTCTTCTATCAGCCCCTGATTTCCCCAGACTCATTAAGGAAGGTCCTATGGGCTTTGCACATGTGCTTCTGAATGCATAGATGGATGAATCCTTTGATTTGGGGCGGTCAGTGATGCTCCTTTGTCAGAGCCACTCCTGCTTTCATGTCCTTCTGTCTCCTATGTTGTCCCTGTCCGTAGTGTCACGGTCCCAGCTTGTCATCCTAAAGCCTTCTACTCCCCTGCCATGGGCTGTCGGTGCACTTCCCAGGTTACCATGGTTTCTATGATTTCTCCTGGTCCTGCTCCTGACTACTCTGATGTCACTGCTGATTCCTTGCCTTGTCTCCTTGACACAAACAAGTCATCTTGCTGAAGTGAAGAAATGCCTTTTTCTCACAGCAAGCTGTGTGGGAGTATGTTATTACTTCCTCTACTTCCTGGGGTTCTCACACAAATCCTGGTAGATGAAGGTGATGATAATCTGAGTAGTACACACTCAGGCATATTCCAATCTCTCCCTCCCTTTTGACAGAGGCTCATTATATTTCATCACACTCCTGGATCTAAATTCCTACTACACTGGGTTCAGAATAATCCAAAATACACTCCCTACCTCAAGGTCAGCTTAATACCAGCATTAATTCTACCTGTAATTTTAACTCCTTGCCATGTAACTTAACATACTGACAGGTACCAAGGATTATGGCATAGACATTTTTATGAGGTCATTATAGTGCCTACTGCATCCACTACCCTGTTGGCTATGCCTTTGCTCTAACAAACAGAATGCTGCCTGATCCCAGTGCAGCCACTTGAATGTACTACCACAGGGCACTTGAACTTTCTTAGGCACGACGAAGGCACCCAGTTCTCTGAAACATTCTACTTCAAGGAACACATTTCTGAGTGGTTCTCTCCATGGCACCCAACTTGGAATGTTATTGTATCTCTCTTTCATCCTCTTAGAAATAATAGGTTTTATAGATTCTCTCTCCAATCTCTGACCCTTTCTTACAATCCTTCACCTGGACTGATAGGTGTAAAACCATTTCTATAGCATTTTCTTTATAATTCCTGTAAAAGGAAATACATCTTAGAACTATTTTAGTATTTGAAACTCACTTCACTGGCATCATAACTCAAATGTAATTTTTAACATCTTGTTACATGGTACATTCAATTGTTTGCTATTATAAATGATTCTGCAGGTGAATGTTCTTAAACACGCATTGTTTCCTAGATGTTCAAGATGTTAGATAAGTCCAAGAAGTGAAGCCAATGACCAAAGGTCCCCATTTTGACTTCTGATGGATATTGCCAAATTGATGTTTATACTCCTATGTACAGATATGCACTAATTTACACCCCCAGAAGCAAATAATTGAGGGAGACTGTTTTTCCACACTACTACTAACAAGACATAATGTCTACTTGTTGAGGCTAAAACATATTTTATGGCATTTCCCTTCATGATTAGAAATGGGCATGTTATGATCAAGAACTATTTGCAATTATAGGTGTTTCCTATGTTTTTCTTTTTTTTATGTTTTAGAATGTAGAATATTCTGGTAATTTTTAACTGACTTTTGGGAATTCAAGTAGCATGAAGCCTAAGTGTGGTTGGAATTAATCTTGAGAATCTCCTCAAGGGAAAGAATCAGGAAAAAAGAATGTGAGGCAACAAGTGTCAATAACCAGAGTCCCAGACTCTTTTGGAACCCTCTGATCTCTCTGAATCTTACTTTGACCGCTTCCAGCTTGAAAGTAATAATCATGAAGATTTTCTTATGACTCTAGGATTATCTCTTTCTCTCAGGGAGGATACAGAAGTGGAGGCTCCATTGCAAAGAATGTGGAGGAAGTTTCTCTTTGGGGCTCAGATGGCTAAGGGCAGGGTTAATATTACAAGATCCTGAATTAAGAAGGAATATTCTTTTTTTTTAATTTTTTAAATGTTTTATTTATTTTTGACAGAGAGAGAGAGAGAGACAGAGCATGAGCGGGGGAGGGGCAGAGAGAGAGGGAGACACAGAATCCCAAGCAGGCTCCAGGCTCTAAGCTGTCAGCACAGAGCCCGACGCGGGACTCGAACTCACAGACCACGAGATCATGACCTGAGCCGAAGTCGGATGCTCAACTGACTGAGCCACCCAGGGGCCCCAGGAAGGAATATTCTTAAGAACACTGGCATATAAACAATCCTAAAAATGTGCAGAAATTCCTAACTCCAATTTATTATATTCAAATGGATAGGAACCAGATGGCCAAACTATTTAGGCCTATTTTCAATGAAAAAACGTTAGGAATCTATAAATATCAAGATAATATTGATGCCTACTTACAAAACCTTAACTTTTGCGTTCTTTCTTAAGTTGGATAGAATGACTATAATGTTTTATGTGTTATTTCAGATGAACATTGACATTCAGTGCCCTTTAGTGTGGGATCTTTCACAATTCAAGTTCTATATTGAGCATATAATTTATGTCCAATGACACGCTCTCTTGAACTGCTGAAGGAAAAAGGCTGCTTCCCTGTGGAAAATATAGGGCCAGGAAATGAGAATTCAGATGTCAGGTATCTTGATCTATTTAGAGAATCCTCGATTCTGATAATCCAAATAAATGAAGTTTTGTGACACTATTTAATGGTGATTAAAGTTGGGCCAAAAAATGTCTCAAGGACAGAATAATTTACCATGTTTGAATAAAATTTTTGTTTGTTTTCAAGGCTGTAGCCCAAACAGCATAATAATTTTTCTCAGATGATCTTTCCTACCCCTTTTATTAGATTATGACTGCAACCAAAATAGTACACGTAGTCCTCATTTTGCACCGTAGTGCAAGACCATAGAAATGACCATGTAAGATGATACCCTACAGAGTAATCTTAATAACTGATGGGGAAAATTACAGTTATTCTATGACCTTTAAAATGTTTGTCAAAACTTTAAAACCTCCCTTATCATAGTTTACAAATGTATAGGAAAAGGTAAGAAAAAAAGAGTAAAAATAATATTTACTTAGTGCATTTTAATTTAAAATATTACAACCATTGAGAATGAAAATTATTTATCTGTACATTCATCAAGAGCAGTCTGAATGGTGCCTGGCTTCTCGTTGTCATTGCATAACTTAAGCTACAAAAGGAACATCTTTCCTGCTTTGGGGAACTGTCGTAGTGCTTTCTACATTTTGATCATCTTCAAAACATTTTAGCCTTCGTGCTGTCAATGTTGTGAAACGACTCTGAGAGCTCTTTCAATGTGAAGAAGGTACTTTCTCTAGGACAGCTTCACCTTTTTGTCAAATCACTTTCCTTGTTCGTGTTGATAAGTTCACCTTCACGAAGTTCACCTTGAGTAAGTCTCTCTGGCTACGTATCTACGGGTTGTCAAATGGGCCAATGCCAACATTCCCACAGTTGGCCATTGTTTCTACAGCTGCATTTATGTTCATTCAACTTGCTGTCACTTATCTCTTCACTGCACTCTCGTCTCTGTTGGCCAGTTCACCCTGTTAATTGATTAGCTATATTGTAAAATGTCACATGGGTCGGTCACCTGGAGACAAGGAAGCAACACCACTACACGCTTTACTGTCTGTATGTGATCTAATAGCAGATGTGCAGTGACCCATCACCAACATATTTTAAAAGTGACATGATTTGTCCCTGATCATAATGGGCATCTGTTATGGACATAAAGGTTGTGGGCTGAAGAGCTAGTAGGAAGTTTGCACCATATGTGCCTATTTGGTTACTATGTCATAGTGACTTAAATTCGAACCGTGTGGCTGGAGGACGGGTGTTAGTCAACCATGGTAACTGAAATTCATGCATGTGGGAACTGTCCAAAGATCGACTTGCTATCAATAGAAATGATGTATTTACTTCTTTATTCATAAGGCCTGTCTTTTGAAAATAATTAAATGACTCTTTTTTCTAAGTGGAGTTTAAGAAAATGGGAGAAGAAAGTGGACCAAATAGTAGGATCTCATGAAAGATTATTCTGATGAAAGCTCTGCATTTTACTTCATCAAACAGCTTACATAATATCTACCAGGCCAGGAATTTTGCTAAAAGCTTTACAAACATCATCCCTTTTAATTGTCTTAATAACAACGAGGTAGTCACTATTATTTTTCCCCTCTTAAAGATGAAAAAATAGAAACAAAGAAGTAACTTGCCTGAGGTTTACAGCCTGTAAATGGCAAAGCAAGATTCAAACCCAAGCAGTCCGGCTTTAGAGGCTGTGCTTTCAACCACTGCATAATGCTGCCTGTGTCATTGATCTGTGTTGCTAATTCTGCAAAGTAACACATTATCAGGTCATTGCTCTTCCTGATAGAGTTGGGTCTATCTCATTCATTGTCATGGTAGATGACTGTAGATATAAAATTCAGCACACAAAACTGACATTATTTATGACAGAGATTACTAGGGCTCCACAGAGCTTAGGGGAGAGGTTGTGCTTTTCTCTTAAGAGAGCCATGAATGAAAAGGGAGTGGTTTGGAGGAAAAGGGATATAGCTGGTGACATCTCAGGGTCGGAGTTAACTAGTTCAGAGGGTCAGAAGGGTGAAGTTCTGAGCATGAAACTCTACAGGAAAGTAGAAAAAAAAACACCAGGGATCATGGAATGAATAAATCATTTACCCTATTTCTACTCAGATTACCAGGGTCTTTTTAAGGATACATTCAAGCCAACTTCACTGAAATTTAAATGGCATCAATTTTACTTTGCCTTGCAAACAACTGTCTACCCTTCTGGCCACTAAACCTGAACATTTAGTGAACCTGACAAAAATATTAATAACTATATTCAGTAGACACAACTGTTAGAGCACAGCAAGTTCAAAAGTATTATTCCATTTCTTTTATTAAATATCTGGAGGATACTAGTAATCAGATACCTTTATCTACTTCATTGGAATTGTGGTTAAAGATGTAAATGGTTGTTGATTTTTAAATCTTTTTGTGTTTCATGGCCACTTCTTGAGTGTCTGCTTGGTGCCTAGCAACTGCCAAGCATCCAATTTTCAGTGCTAATCCTTTTCTCTGTGGCAAATAAAAAGAAAAAAAAAATCAAAGGTTATGCATGTTGTGACTAGAAATAACTTATTTCGTAAAACAATATGAATGACCTAGAATAAGTCATTCATGAATAGAAGGTCACAAAGAAGAGCACAGTACAGGGTCTATTTCTCATGGAGTCTTCCGACCAATTTCCAAGTCCAGTTCCACGAGTTGTGAGAATTCCTTATTATTTGTACAACCAATCTTAGTTCCTGAGTGATTTCATTTAAAAGGAGGAAGAAAGAAAAGGGTCAATCCTGACGAAAAACTAGGAAAAATATGTACAGGTGGTGGGTGGAATGGTAAAAAGCATATGAACTGAAGACAAGAGACAAATCTGTGTCCCCAACAAGTAATTACTCGAAGTAGGCACCAGTTTTCATTAAGAAGAGAAAATTGAGCTATTTGATCTCTAAATTCTCCTTAAGTTCAACATTTGAATAATACTACAAAAGCACTTTAATTATTGCAAGGTCATAATAAACTGTAACATTCATTAGCTCATGACGCTCAATGCTGAAGTGCCTCCCCTGGCTTTCCATTTCTCTTTGCCACTCCTTTCTTTAAACATCCTGTGTTCCACATACAAGGCTGTCACCTTCTTGTCCGTTGGGTCTCAGCTCCAATGTCACCTCCTCCTTCTCAGAGAGGCTCTCTCTACCCAGCTGACCTAGGGGAGCTTTTCCCAAGTTAGTCTCTATCACCTACCCTGTTTTAATTTTCTTTATAGCAACTTGTGTTGATTTTATTCATTTACTTGCTCTTCATCTACTTCCTTCCATACAAGTGCATAAGCTATGTGAAGGCAGGGATCTTATCCATCTTATTCCTCTGTGTATCCTCTGCAACAGTGCCTGGTAGGGAATAAACAATAATTTTGAGAATAAATGCATGATCATATGCCACCAATACCAAAGCACAATGACAAAGGCAATGCTTGGTATGTAGTAAGTGTTCCGTAAATATTTTCTCAGTGTAACTGAATGAGTGAACTTGATCACTTTCTTATAAAGGTGGAGGTATGAATTATTTATTATCTTTCTGTATTGGCTTCCTATTACTGCTGTATCAAATTACCACAGACTTGATGATTTAAAACAACACAGTTATTATTTTATAGTTCTGGAGATAAGAACTCTAACATGAGTATCATGGGGTATTGTCAGCATCATCAAGATATTGTCTGGGCTGCATTCATTCTGGAGATTTTAGGGGAGAATCTGTTGCTTTGCCTTCTCCAGTTTGTAGAGGTTGCCTGCATTCCTTGGCTCATAGCCTCCTCCCATCTTTAATGCCAACAATGACCCATTGAATTTTTGTCATGCTCTACCACTCTGACACTGATTCTCTGGCTTCCCTTGTGATTCTCTGGGCCTACTTGGATAGTCCAGAATAATCTCACCTAAAATCCTTAATTCAATCACATCTGCAACATACTTTTTTGCCCTGTAATGTGATATATCCATAGGTTCCAGGGATTAGGACATGGACATCTTTGGAAGGCCATTATTCTGCCTGCTACATCGTCCTTTCGAATGATTCTGAACAAATCACCCTTGTCTTGGGTAATTCTATGGAAACTTTTTATCTTTCAAAGTGTTACATGGTCACATGCTGGAGAGGATTCCCCATAATCTTATGTCTCATTTTCCCGTGTCATGGCTGTGGCCTGAGGGGGTTAGTAATGCTACTTTGCACACATTGAGCGAAGAGTTTAGGCTACTGCCACATATGCACTTAAACAGCCTAAAAATAAGCAGACATTGACTTCTCTGGACAGACTAAAAATTCATTTTTGTTGCTGGTAGAAGATAATTACAAGTAGAGAAAATGCATTCCACTCCATCACCAAAATAAGGACACCACCACTGTATATTGTAAGAAGATAAAATTCCGTGAGAGTCAAGGAAATTGCACCATTATTAGAAGGATCTATCTTAAGCCCGGAAGATGGGGTGTGGGGGGGAGAAGGGCCCGAATGATAGAGTACAAAATTTGCAATGAGCTAAGGCAGTTCTCTTCACTTGCCTAGGCTAAGTTAGCCTGTACAATTAAGCAAACCCAGGGGCCTAACACATTAACTTTCTATCGATATATTCTAACTGCCTTGGCACAGCTAGTGTTTCTGGCATTATTTATGAAGGCAGTCTTGCTATATTTGCACAGCATGTGGCACTGTTCATAGCAGGCTGCAGATTATTGTCAATGAATAATGCCTGAGAAGCTCCTAACCCTTTGTGCTTATGCCTAATAACTAAATAGCAATAGCTGCTCGTCTGTGTTCTGCTTAAGGTTATAGCACAGCCATAAATAAACTGCTAGTGGCAAGATCCATTTGGCATCAATGACTACCACTGCAAAGTTCTAAGTTCATATTATTCCCTGTTTTATTATAAACAATGTTCATACTAAGATTTCTTAAAGGTGAAGAATACAAAATATAGACATCAGAATTTTTTGAAATCTCATTATCGCTTGAATTGTTAATCAAGCCAAAGTATATATCTGGTCTTGCTTGGGAATTTACCTTTGGGCAATCACAGAGAAGTGGGAATTCCTACACAATCATTTTCATCTTGGAATTAATAAAAATTGCATGAAAGTTTATACTCTAACATTCAGTGGAAGGTTAGGCTTTTTCTTGCCAACCATTCTTCAGAAGAGGCCAGTGGATCTCAAAATTTGCCTGTTGGGTAAAGGCAAAAATCCCTGAGATTTCCCCTTTACCTCCTCTTAAAGGCTACATACAAACACTTTACCAAAATTGATAGGAAAACCAGCGCTCCTTTTGCTAAAACACCATCAGGGCAATCTCTGTGCCTGATGCCCAGTTTAAATGAATATCTTTCAAATTCATGCAGGAAGTAAGCATTCAAAATGAAGTACTGACCTTCTTTTTTTTTCTTAATGTTTATTTATTTTTTGAAAGAGAAACAGAATGTGAACAGGAGAGGGGCAGAGAGAGAGGGAGACACAGAATCCAAAGCAGGCTCCAGGTTCCAAGCCGTCAGCACAGAGCCCGATGTGGGGCTCAAACCCACGAACCAAGAGATCATGACCCAAGCCAAAGTCAGACGCTCAACCAACTGAGCCACCCAGGCGCCCAGTACTGACCTTTTTTAGGAGATCACCACTCAGTGTAAGACTCAGGACTTATAGAAGGTAATATAAACCAAGTGCCACAAATACTGGGCAGGGAGGCAGAGCGAGAGTCCTGGACAGAACTGTAGTCACGAGGGACTTCACCATGAAAGGGATCAGGAGTTCTCCTTCGTCTTCTGGATTTTACCTGTCTTCACCAACTCACCACAGTGTATTTGTTTCCTGAGACGGCCAAAATAAATGACCACTATCCAGGTGGTTTTAGATACCTGAAACTTATTCTCTCATAGTTCTAGAGACGAGAAGTCCAAAATCAAGGTGTCAGCAGAGCGTTCCTCTCTCAGAATGCTCTAGAGGAGAGTCCTTCATTGCCTGTTCCAGCTTCTGGTGTCTCCGGATGCTCCTGGGCTTGTGGCTGGGTAACTTCATCCAGACTCTGCTGTATCTTCACATGGCCTCCTTTCCTGTGGGCCTCTGTAGCCAAAATCTCCCTCTCCTTTCTCTTACAAAGACATGGCCTGTGATTGCATCATCGAGATTCTTAACTAATTACATCTGCAAAAACTCGATTTCTACTCTGAGGTTCCAGGGGCATACGAATTTTTGGGTAGGGTGTATGCTATTCAGTCCTCTCCACGACATCTCATTCTTCTGCCTGGGCCAGGCTGCTTGAGAAGAATTGTATTCCCATGACTCCCAAACCTCCCTTATTTCACAGCTGCCCTATTCCCCAAGTGCTTACAAGAGAACACGGAGCCTGGATTGATGCCAAACAGAACACCCCCACCCTGCTGGCCGTCTTCCCTGCCCGCTTCACATCCGCCAGGCTTTCTCCCTGCAGAAAACCCTGGAAGGCTGGCTCCACCCTATGTTCCACATCGCTGGGGAGATGGACTTCTGTCTCTAAGGTTCCCTTCATCTCTCTGGAAAACTTTGCGACCTTCCCCACTCAGCACTCAGGCAACCTGGAGAAACTCAACCTTCTATTTAAAATATACTTTTTTCTTTCTGTAAAGGTGATGCCACTTTATTACAAGATGCTTTTTCAAATATATCAAAATACTAAAAAAGATAAAAATCATCAGTAATACTACCTCATAGAAGTAATCACTACCAATTCCTCAACAATCTTTATGAAATATATAATATACTTTTTTAAAGGGGTTGAGACAAGATTACACATAGGAATTCCCCAACCCTTTGGATCTCAGATGCACAGAACTGAATTGACTTATAAAGTTACATTTATGATATGATGAACACCCAGGAAAATAACAATCAAGAATTAGAATTTTTTAACTGGCTCTTTTCATATTATCTATCCTAATGATTTCCTCATATCCCTAAATAATCTCTAAAATACAATTTTTATGGCTGCTTATTATTTCACCTTATACCTTCATTGCGATTAATTTAAATAATCCTACACTACAAACATACAGACCAAGTTCAATTTTAATAAAATAATAATAAAGTAATACATAGCTTTATTTTCAATCTTCTTGAATATTGCTGATACATTTCTTAATAAAAAAAAAGACATTTTCAAGTTTTTGATATATATATAACTAAATCTCTAGTACATAACAATTTACAATTCTACCATCTGGTTCATTATTCTCTTCAAACACTATTAACTGTGTCAGCTTTGACTACTGAAAAAATAGACAATGTTATAGCACTTTAATTTGCACTTCTTTAATTACTAGTAAGGTTAGAGATTCTTACCATATATTTATGAATCATTATACTTCTTTTGTAATGGTCTCTTCAAATTCATTACCTGTTGTTTTTCCATTGGGATATTTATCTTTTCAGTAATTCATTTATTCATACCACATTGTGCAGTGTGCCAGGCAGTGGGCTGGATTAAGGGAAAAGAATGTTGGAGGTTAAGGGGGAGATGGTGTGTTAATTTCTGCTTTTGCAGAAAATTATGTTCATTTCATGTACATTTACAAAATCTCTTTATGTATTAAGGCTACTAATCCTTTGTCATGTGGCCCTAACATTTATTAGTTTGTCATTTGTTAAGTCTGTGTTTGGTAAGTATTGTTTTATGGAAGTTTGGGAGGATATCATTTTTGTTTTTCTTCATTTTGAGGGGCAAGGAAGGAGTTTATTCTTTGAGAGAACTTCCTCACCAAAGTATCCAGCCATTGTTCTGATTTGCTTGCATTTTCACTCTTTTCATATAACTTTCTCATTTGGATTTTATTTTGATATGTGACATGAAATTTTAGAACTTTATTATTTCCCAAATGTTAATTATTCCAGTATCATGAACTAATGATCTATTTTCTTGTTGTTTAGAAGCTCATATTTATTATATATTAACATTTTATAAATATCATAGTCTGTTTCTAAGATTTCCATTCCATTCAATTGTTCTATCTATTCTTAGGCCAGTGTCATAGTATTTATTGTTAAATCTTTATAATATGCTTTCATATATTACAGTGCCAATTCTCTCATTTTTTTCACTCTCTTCTTTTTCTTGATCCAGAATACCTTTATTATAAATACCAAAAATGCAAATAAAAAATTCCCATGGAGACTTTGATTGGAATTGCCATAATTTCCTTTTAGACTAAATCTATTTTATTTAGTTCCACTCACCTCTATTTCCATTTGCTAAACAATTCTTCCTACTAATTATTTTTTACTCACTTAAAATATCTGACCCTAATAATGCCCACCTTGCAGGACCACAGTAAAAAGACCTGTCAATTCAGGTCTTCTGTTTCAAATTCGACCTTATAAATGAAGAGGGTTGTAGGAAAGAAGGAACATTGTTTAGAACTTAAAAGAAAAGATTGTTTTAAATCCAAATTTTATTAGCAATGTGAATTTATAAGTCAAGGTAAATAAAAATGCACTTAACCTTTTCTTTTTGTTGGGTAAAATAGTACAAAATTTTGATATATTTTATTGTAAATGAAAATTTCAGATACTTTATGATTATTAAAAGATTTGTTGACTAGTTTCATCTAATATAGCATTGTTCTGGTAAATAGAAGAAAGTAGGAGTTCCCTAACGTTCTTTTTTTTTTTTTTTAATGTTTATTTATTTTTGAGACAGAGACAGAGCATGAACAGGGGAGGGGCAGAGAGAGAGGGAGACACAGAATCTGAAACAGGCTCCAGGCTCTGAGCTGTCAGCACAGAGCCCGACGCCGGGCTCGAACTCACGGACCGTGAGATCATGACCTGAGCCGAAGTCGGACGCTTAACCGACCAAGCCACTCAGGCGTCCCCCTAACGTTCTTATTTATAATAAACTATAAGTGACGCAATGGGTTTGGATGGCCATCTCCTGGAGCTTTTCTCTAAGAACAGGTATGCAACTTTTAGCTTCTTCTGAATCTTCTACATGTCCCACATTGCTCTTGTCTCTAGCTGTCTGGCCTGCAACGTTTGCCTCTTGGTTCGGTCATCTTCAAATACATGCTTATGAAAGTACAACCTTAAGTAACAGATCACAAGCAAATATATATACAGTTTTCATGAGCCTTGGAAAAATAAATTAAATGATGAACTCATCTGAATTTTCCAGAGAGTATCAGCAGATAGGGAACCATCTTTATTTTCTATAAACCTTGATAAGACTGAATAACTAGGTTGCTACATTTATCCAGGTATAAGCAATAACAGCTTGCTTAAAACTTTTTACAGTCCATTCCAAATAGCACAACTCACACAAAAAACAAAACAAAACAAAACATGGAATTCATTAAGTACTCATTCTTTTCTCTCTTGGCACCCATGAAAACAAGCAAACACTCAATGGGCCCTTCTATGTGACATTTGTGTTTTCATATGTATTGATCCCACTTTACCACATTTTAAGTGGTTAGTTTCTCAATTCCAGTAACTGTGCCTCTTTGGTGACTAGCATGGAACTTGGCATTGGAAGGAGTCTGTTCAAGTGTTGAAGGACTACCCCAGTTTCTCTGTGTATCTCCCTGGAAGCTCTTATGGCAGTACAGGGAAGCCTCACCCCATCTCAGAAGAATCATCACTAAAGTTTTCCCTCGGGGTCTCAAGACTTGCCACCCCTACAATGCTATGGGGTCCTTAGCAAACACCATTACTGGAAACATCTGTGTAAGAACTGAAGCTCTTACCCAAAAACTCACAAGGGGCCAAGGCCAAAAAATCTACTTCACCCATGCAGGTATCAAACAGCCTGTACATTCCAAGTAGACCCTCTTCACAATTGTCCTTTCCAAAGGCTTTGAAATGTCTTATTTTCCCCCATTTCAATTGGAAATCTCCGTATAACTGGATATAATTTCATTTATATGTAAATGAAATTATATTTTCATTTTCACGCATGTTTCAATTGAAGCTGAAAAAAGTCACTATGTCTGACTTATTAAAAACTGCACAATTAAGTGGAATGAGGCTCCCTTCATAGACCTAAGATAGGATTCTAAATTATATTTATACTTTCAATTTAGTGACATGATCATATTGAATTAGACTTGGGACATTATCTAAAATGTCTAGAGTTTCCTTACTCAGCAAATTTTTAGTCCACTGTCCTTATGGAAAACTTGGGAACTTATTGTCTCACATTTTCTTTTTCCTGATCCCACTATCACAGTCATCACACATTTTCTTGGCAAGGTCTTCAACCAGGAGATAAGTGCTTCTTTTCGGACAGGGTTGCTGAATGTAAACTTTACCTGGACTTGATGGAGTCACTTACCTCTTATGATTGCTTTATTTATGTTTAAAATAATTTTTAAAATTCCTACCTTTCCCTGGATCTTTGTCATGGAACATTCCACTGGTGTAATATTACAGTAGAAGTTAACCAAACTAGAATGACATAGAGGCTCCAGTGGGTCTCTGTATTGGGTCATGCAATTAAAATATGTGTAAGTTGCTTAATTAAACAGATAAATGCTCAGGAACATGTAATTAAGTTAAGTATCCCTTTTATGTACAGAATTAATTCAAAATAGGTGACTTGAGGTTAATGTTACATATAAGCAGTCTAAGGTTGATTTTTAAAATAAAAAAAAAATATACCCAGAAATTTATGTGGGTCTTATAAACAATAAGCTAGTATTTACATGTTTTTTTTGTTGTTGCTGTGCTGAACACTTTATGTAAACGAGATCTTTTAATCTTTACAACTTTAAGTTAGATACTATTATTCCCCTTTCACAAATTAAAAAGCTAAGGTACAGGAAGGGTTAAGTAACTTGCCCACAGTCACATAACTAGTGGTGGCAGAGTCTGGGTTCAGACTTATGTCACCTGACTCCAAACTCATTTTCTTAACCAGTATGCACAACTACCCATAAAGCTTACTTCCCACCCATGCATTATCCAAGAGCCTGAACTTGCTAAACTTCTACTGTCAGATGAGTTGAGACTAATTTACAGAGCTATGCAAGAAGGAATCCTCAGTCACGCAACAACACCCAAAACTCCTTGACCGGGAAGCAACCAACAGACAGAAGGCACCGATTTAGAAATACCAGATTTAGCAAATAAAAATATAGAATGCCCAGGTAAACTCGAATCTTAGGTAAATGCAACATTTTAAAAATATAAATATGTTCAGGTTTGTAATACGGTTATATAAGCCCCTATATCCCCCTTCCTCCCCAGCTAACCAGCCCCCCTGTGGTAGCAACTTTGCAGGCCCACTGTCTCTGCAGTATGACTTCACGGACTGAATTGTAGGGAAGGCCCTTGTCAAGAGGTTTAATCCATATCTTTATATTTCAAGTGAAGACTGAGTCACAAAAGGTAGGGTGTTTCGATGCCAAACATCAGAAAAGTTGTCACAAACCCTTGGTGGCCATTTTCTCTCTCACTCCACTCCTCAATCCTCAATGCAATGAAAGATTCAAAACTTCATATTGAAGAGAATGCCTTTCACATTCTATTGCCTTCTGGGTATTCAGTTTTAGTCGTAAAATGTAAAGACCAGATGGACATGGTCATTCAACATCTGAGGGCAGAATTTGGTCCTGGATGTTTTGTGTAGATAGCCTTAAAGCCTACACTGGGGATCGGGCCAAAAAGCATGATTCCATGTAAAATTAATTACCGGGTAAGCTTCCCATTACCGAGTTCACAGTGGCCTTGAAAAATATTGTCCTTCGAGGTATGCCAAGTCAAAATCATGCAAAGTGCTATTTAATTGATGCATTGAGCTTAAAAGCAGCCAACTCTATCATATTAGCCCTGTGTTGGGCACATCAGCAACAGCTCAGTAAATAACTTGTTGACTGATTGACTGAAGGGGTATTGGAAAGGTACTGGGTGATTCTCTGCTGCATGACCAGATGTCCTTTGCAAGGATAAACCCAGCAGGGCAACAGAAAGTTGCTGAAAATTACTCATGAGAGCAAAACAGAAGAGAAACCCGTTATCTGCATTCTATGGCAGACGCATAAGCATTGGAAATAAGAATTGTCACAACAGTTAGGGCAGAGAAAATGGCACAAGATTGGGAATTTGGAGGCTTGGATTTTGGTCCTTTGCCAACAACCATGTGGGAGGCTATGGAAAAGTTCATTTACGTTCTCTCTGGAAGTTTGGCTACATGTTTTCTAAGGACACTTCCATTCTTTTTTTTAAATAAAAAAAAACTTAATTCTTTTTAATTTTTTTTTTTGAGAGAGAGAGGAGGGGGAGGGGAAGAGAAAGAGGGAGACACAGAATCCAAAACAGGCTCCAGGCTCTGAGCTGTCAGAACAGAGCCCGATGTGGGGCTCGAACTCACAAACCACAAAATCGTGACCTGAGCCAAAGTCAGACTCTTAACTGACTGAGCCACCCAGGCACCCCTCCCATTCTTTAATTTTATAAATTTTCTTCTGAGTCAGGTTTGCATGCATTTAAACATCAAGAGGTTTTAGTTCTCTGCCTCTTTTCAAGTATTGATTTGCTGCTTTGACTCCTCAACTTTCTAAGCAATTTCATACTTGATGAATGTGATATCAATTTCTCATGGTTATCCCCACTCGTAAGGGAGTTCAGCTAGTTAGGTTACTCAGTGCAGGCCTAGAGTTGTCATATGATCAATCCTTCTTATAGTCACTCATTCTTTTATTTAGTGAATGCTGGAAGTTTAGTCAGTAAATATTTAATATTTATTAAGAACCTACTACATGTTATGCAGTGAACCAGGAGCTGGTGAGAAGGTCCTTATTCTCAAAGAGCTTAGAGTCTGTGATAGAAGTGTTTACAAAGAGCCGTGGTAGGCTAGAGGGAAGGGGACCATTTTCTATCTGAGTCAATCAGAGAAGACTGGTACAGAGGAGAGGCCATTTGAGCTGAACCTTGAAAGATGAGGTTGTCAGAAGGGCTAGAAGAGGCATTCCATCAGAAAATGCAAGGTAAGGGGTGCCTGGGTGGCTCAGTTGGTTAAACGTCTGACTTCGGCTCAGGTCATGATCTCACTGTTCCTGGATTTGAGACCTGCATCAGGCTCTGTGCTCACAGCTCAGAGCCTGGAGCCTGCTTCCGATTCTCTGTGTGTGTGTGTGTGTGTGTGTGTGTGTGTCTCTCTGCGCACCTCCCCCCTCCTCACAACTCATGCTCTGTCTCTCTCTGTCTCAAAAATAAAAAAAACTAAACATTAAATTTTTTAAATAAAAAAAAAAAAAAGAAAATGCAAGATTATTTTGCAATAATATGCACAACTGGTAAGTGCTTGAGGGTAAAGGGGAAGTTGAGAAAGCTAAAAAGGCCAGTTTTAATAGCTAAAATGTCCCAACAAGAGAAATGCGGAATTGAAGTTGAAAAAAATCATAAAAATGTATTAAAAGAAGTATGTATGATTGTGGCACAAAGGTGCAGGAGAGATTAAGAACGTGAACCCTTGCCCTACAGAAGACTGCACTGAGAAGTAGAGAGAACTCCATGATCTTCCACAGGCGAGCCTTTGGAGCAGACATCTTGTCGTAGCTTCAACCACTGATTCTGTACTGATTTCTCATTTTCCTTAAAACCAGGCCTTCCCAAGCCTCACTTCTCATTGACCCTCACACTGAAGTTGCCCTTCCTTCCCCAGCAATCACTCCCCACTGCGTGACCCCATTGATTACAACTTGTAAGTGCCTTGTCTGTTCATGTCTGTTCGCTTTGAATTTAGAAAAAATGTGTTTCCTTCCACAGACAATTGTCATTTGAGCTTCTGTTTCTACCCTTCAGTAAGGCGTCAGTTTCCTGTGTGCTGCAACCCTTTCAGTGCGTAACACCATGTTTGGCGTATCAAAGCCAAAAATCCCATATTGACAGCGTGGAGCAGGAACCATAACTTTCTCCTTATATTGCACTAATCTTCAGAACATCTCATGTTTCCAGGGTCTTGGTAACCTTTCAATAAATAGTGGTAAAAAATGCAATTTCATTTCCTCAGTCCTAAAGAAACCTGTTTCTTTCTCTGCTAGAATGAGTTAAGGTGTTGGAATAGGAACAGATGGAAAAAAGCGATATAATTAGGAACCAGAAGAAACAGTGACTTTCCTATTTGTATGGCACGGTTCCTTTCATTGAGTGTAATGTATGAGCTCCAGTATAATAAGTAATGTGGTCATCAAGTTTAATTTCGCCAGCCATTCATTTGACTGTTGCTGCCATTCCCGTCCACATCTTCAAAGGGCACTGCCAGGATGATTAGCACCGCCGCCACATCTTTCCCCTGTAATATCACTGAATCTGATCAACCAACTGTCTTTGCAACTAGGATCACAGGTAGAGAGCTATTTTAGCACTCACCCTGATAATCATTTCTCCAAAAGCACAGATTTTAGAAGAGTAGTAGTCGCCAATTGCATATTCTGTCTACAGCTCACTTGATTTAATAATAATGCTAATAGAACTCATTTTCAGGCAAATATTTGATTCATTCCACATGTAAATGGTTATAGCACATTGGATTGCATACTCCTGCTTGTGCTCAGTTAAAACAGGGTTCACATCCTCAGCTAAGGACATAAGAAAGGAAAGCATTCTCAAAATGGCCATTTCACTGAAAGATCTGATGTTTAAATGTTTCACCTGAAAATAGCTGTTCCAAATGCACAGAAAAGCCAGGAGTGCCCTTATTACCACTAATGTGCTTTGCACATTTTTATAGCGCACAAGCCAAGTTTATGCATGAATCAGTACTTAGTGCTAAAATTCATGAATAAATGTGATTTCAGTCAGTGTTTAAATTCAAGGAAGATGCTTTTTAACACAAATCTACATGGGCAGATTTGCTGAATTATTAACTTCAGTGGATGTTTATGGTCTCCGAATTCAGTTGAGACTCAAAAAATAAAAAGTCAAGACATTTTGTTTATTAAGCTGGTGGCTATTTCCTTTTCTCTAAAATTTGAAGAAATTCACATGGTGTCTGACAATAACTTTACCATCTGATAAATGTCTTTCCCCCGGGATGGTAAAATATACATGTGACTTCTCCAGTAATTACGGGGAGTTATGAAGTTATGTGCATTCTCGATTTTCTACAATAAAATCCAAAGCTAAACAGACAAGATTTCTATGTGGGCATCCTTGCTAGCTGACATCCACATCACTCATTATTTACAGATTATTGTTTTTCCTACCTAATTCCATTATGCATATAATTCTTAAAGGCTCTCATCAAATGCACATACACAGTGCATCATTTGTGCTTCTGAGATGAGTTCACTGCTAGAATTTATTAGCCTTTAATGACAGTACAAAGTCCTTACGGAAATTCACAGTATCGTGAATGTAGTTGACAATTTATGCCACCCCGTCCAATTCTTTTGAAGCGCTCAGACACATATACTCACACACATACTCCATGATATTATAAATAATGACATTCTGCATGGCAGGCAATTGTATTCTGAATAATCAGGGCCCATTAATATTCTCAGAAGTTATTGTGTTTACAAATTAAGACTAGCATAATTGCAATACTTGAAACAATAAGGTCATGGCATTAAGTCCCCAACGGACTTGTAAGGTCTGTAAGTAAGAGGTGCTTACTTTTGTTCACTGCTCTATCCCCAGTGCCTAGAACAGTGGCTGAATTACAGCAGGTTATTTTTTCTAAAACAAGGTTTTATTTTTTTTTATTTTTTTTAACGTTTATTTTTGAGACAGAGAGAGACAGAGCATGAACGGGGGAGAGTCAGAGAGAGGGAGACACAGAATCTGAAACAGGCTCCAGGCTCTGAGCTGTCAGCACAGAGCCCGACGCGGGGCTCGAACTCACGGACTGCGAGATCATGACCTGAGCCGAAGTCGGCCGCTCAACCGACTGAGCCACCCAGGCGCCCCTAAAACAAGGTTTTAAAAAAAAAATAAGTTGTCTAAAAAATTAAGTGGAAAATAATTCTCTCCTTTTTAAATTCCTTTTTGGTACAGCAGTGGAAGAGGATATGTTGTGGATCAAGAGAAATCATAAATTTGATTTACATACATTTGATACAGAAACAGTAGCCAGCTGGGCAGGATTTCAAGGTGATCATTTCCCCTTTACAGGAGAATCTATAATTAACCAAGTATTGAAAAATCACAGTGATTTACAGTTGTTAAAAACCTTAGAGGCAGCAAATTATGGTAACCAAGGAGATTAATGTGCAAGGGTTGACACAAAAGGCAGAAATGAATTGGGGTAAGCACAACTCAACTCACACTGTCCGTGGAACATGTGTCTGAGAGTGTCCCCACTTGCTTGCTTAGATCTAACAATTAAGCTCTCTCTGGTTGGAGACCTTTGATCTGTTGGTGGCAGCCCGTAGAGAAACCCACACAATGTGTGTGGTCCATGAGAAAATACAGCCCTCCGTGAGGTGTTAACACTTGTCCTGCCATGTCCTGGATTCATTAGAACGGTAACACCCCCATTTTCTCTCTTATGCTAAAAACTTCTGAGTTCTACAGCTTATCCTTTTGTGTGTGATCAATATGAAAACAGGAAGCATTTAATGCATTCTCACCAGACGACATCCTAGCCAAGTTATTTATGACATGAAACAAGTACTTCATGTTTCCGTTTGTCCTTCTCCTTAGCCCAGCCTAAGTGCGAAAGTATAAATGAGGCCGACTCCACGGTCCAAGCCGACTCCCTAAATTCACAACCCCCACCCTTTGATCAGACCTGCTCCAAGGGTCTTGCTAAGGATTTCATTGTGCTAATATGAAGTCTGGATGGATAAAATCCACTTCTCAGATTTTTAAATTAAACTGGAAGATGCCTGCTTGTAGACTCAAAACATTATGTTCCGTAACTTCTGAATAAGCCTGCTACATTTTGGAATATGAAGATAAGAACATGGGAAGGAAAGAAAAATAATAATAAAAAGGAAAACTAAAGTGGAAAAAAAAAGCTAAAGTCTTCCCACCCTTGGGGTTTTTCCATCTCCCAGCTGTTTTTACTCACTAACTCTGCCATCTACCACACATCACGAGGCGGCGGGGGGGGGGGGGGGCATCTCTGCTGGGTGAGGGACACAGTGCTAGCCACACTGTTAGCTCCTGCACCACCTTTCCCTTCCAAGCACAGCCAGAGAGGTGTCACTGAAAAAGCGGAAAAAAGCGGTATGTAAGAAAGGCACTGACACACAAAGGAAGGCAAAGAAACACAAAGGAAGGCACTGACTGGGACATCTAGCCCATGGGAGGAAGGCTGAAGAGAAGACAAGTGCTTGCATTCAGACAGGTATGAGGTGCTTGCCAGGCCTGCTGAACTTGTTTTCAGTTAACACTGAACCAAACAGAAACCTGAAGATTTTACTGATTGAAGAGACTTCTGGATTTACGTGGCCCAACATCCTCACTTTCTAGCCAAGATCTTTATGGTTGAGATATAATCCTTGGAGGCTACAAAAACAGAATTTGACAGTCCACAGCTATCCTGCAAATATCAATGCACAGAAGGCCGAACTAACACTTTATAGATCCCTCTTCCATTATACGAGATGACTTCACGTGGTTTGGAGACAGTATATTTTACTAGCTATGTACCTATGTCCATATATTTTTTAAAAAATATAATTGGTACATGGATAATTTCCTATAAGTGAAAATAAACAAACCCCATGATGTGACAAGGAGAAATTGCTCTCTTGAAAATGTGGACTAGAATTTGACCTTCATCTTCATTATACTATCTCAGCCACCTACTTAGAAGTGGAATGGGACCTAGATGGAGGTAATGGGAGTTTCTCCAAAAGGAGCAATCAGGAAGATTTTTCCTAATATCAGGGGTCTTTATTTTTCAGGGAAATTGAGTCACTCATTGAGGTTATGAGAATTCCCCTGGATGTTTCCCCAGATAATATTAAACCCAGCCTTCCTTGAAACAACAGGAAATTAAGTGAATTCTTCACCTATTTCCATCCATGAATGTCTGTGATTACTGAGGAATTGTGAAAAATGATAATGCTGCCAAAATAATAGTCATACATTTAATATCTAAAATGTCTCATATAGCTGATAAATCAGGTAGAAATTAATTAGATATCCCAATTAGGTATCCCAATCTCTTATCACAGGTTTTGGGTTGAGAAGCAGTAAAACAAGAAAAGAACAAACTTTGAGAAAATCTGGGCTGGGTTTTATCTGAAGGGGGTGTATATCATTACTATATCTATAAACTTTGCAGACTTACAGTCCCCCTAAATCAACACAAGTGTTAAATGTTAAGTGTTATGGGGTGCCTGGGTGGCTCAGTCAGCTGGGCCTCTGACTTTGGCTCAGGTCATGATCTCACAGTCCGTGGGTTCGAGCCCCGCGTCAGGCTCTGTGCTGACAGCTCAGAGCCTGGAGCCTGTTTCAGATTCTGTGTCACCCTCTCTCTGACCCTCCCCCCCACCCCATGCTCTGTCTCTTTCTGTCTCAAAAATATATAAACATTAAAAAAAAAATTAAATGTTAAGTATTAAACACATGTATTTCTACCTTGAGCCCTAGCCTTTCTAGTTAGAATGAGTGGAGAATAGATGCCCGGAATCAGGTCTCGTTTCCTTTACCAAAGCTAAGATAGGTCCTGATAGAGACTGTTATGGCACTTTGTAGGCACGATTCTAAAAGAAAGTCAGCTAGAAGGACTGCTTGCTATCACTGAACATGGAATGAAGCCTGGTAAGTAACCTTGAACCACTCAGTTTCAGGGCAGTGGTTGTGTCTGCACCACATTCTCAAATAGATCTTCTTCTGCTGAAAAGATGCAGTGGTGATATCGTGCCTAAGATTCCTGCCCATGAATTTTTTCCTCAATCGAGTTCGATGAATAAATATTGAAAGGGCACAGTATTTGGTGACTGATTTTCATAAATGACTCCAGAACTTCGGTTTATGCAGGCCTGAAAGATGCATGATAAGACCCAAGAGATCCCAACTACTCTCAGAAAAGACAGTCAGAATCTCGAAGGCCGTGCTGAGTCAGCAGCTGCCTTCTAAGATTTATTTCAAGTCTCCTGGCAGAGGATACGCTGCCACGTTTGTTCTGTTTTTTTGGTTTTTGGTTGTTTTAGAATTAGTTTTAGGCCACTAAAAATAATTTACACCAAAACTCTCAGGTCAATTACTCCTGGAAAACTTTCATGTTACCAAGACAATGTGTCAACCGCCTTCTGGAGTAATAACATAACTGACCTGTCAAAATACACTCTTTATGAGCAGAAGACATAAGTTCTTAGTGGTCGAGATTCAACTGGCTTTCTCATTCCTAGCTATTTCTGTTTTTTCTCAATCAGTATGAGATACAGGTCAACTTAGGACCTTATGGAATTAACGGGATTTGTCTCTTCAAAAAGGTGGTCAAGGGATTTGAAGATGAAAACTTCCGGTAGAGTTAGCATAACTGATTCTTGGATATGGGGTAAAAAACATGATGAGTGAAGTGAAAAGATTCCAGGATTAATCCATACTCACAAAGTATATACATATGGGTTTAGTATTAGGGAAAAGCCCTCAATAAAATTTTTTGATTATGCAAGTTATAAGGCAAAACCAGAGACATAGTTAAGTACATACTTTCCTCATTTTTCTTTGTACAATAATCTCTAATTTGCAATAATGGACACAAATCAGGCTAACGACTCTTCTTATTCAAACAATAAACATTGATTGAACTTAAGAATGTTCTATTTATGACTCACTATGCTTGTTTTGAAGCATTTTTTAAAGCAACACACTTTTTGCAAGGTCATCATTTGTTAAATGGATATCAGATGTTAAATGGATTCTCTAGGTTAGATCATCTAGTCATGTAACCAAAAATTATCTCACTTGACACTTCAGTCATCATACTGCTTTTCTACCTCCTTTGGTGTCTCTGACTTCATGCCAATTGACATAGTAACGAACAGGTGGACTTCAGTTGTGTGTATGAATTTTGTCTACTGGGACCTCAAAATGTAAACACTAGAATGCCCCAGTACTTAATTCCTTAGTGATCTCTTTTAGTCCCTTGACTTTAAAGACCTACTCTGTGCTGTTGACTTGCAGACTTATGTCCCGCCCAGCCATTGCCTTTGAAACACAGACCTACATGCAATTGCCTGCTTTGCGTCTCTACCTAGTCCTACGTCAGGCATTGGAAAATTAACATGACCAAAGTAAATGGTTGACCTTCACATCAAACTCCTTTGCCTGACATCTTCTACTTCTTAGTTTATAGCAACTCTATCCTTCCAAGTTCTCTGCCCAAATCAGTTGTTCCACCTTTGAATTCTTTCTTTCATCCCACATTCAACCTGTCAGTAAATCCTATTCGCCCTACTTTCAAAATATTTCCAGAATCTGAAAACTTTTCACCACATCTACTCCTGCCAATCTAGTTCAAGCTTCTATTACCTCTTGTCAGGATTTTCGGGGTCCTTTGGGGGTCCTTTCTTGAATGCTTATTATGGTTTGTGGTTTATTCTCACCATACACTAGACAGAATGGTCCTTTATTTATTTATTTTTTAATTTTTTTTTAATGTTTATTTATTTTTGAGACAGAGAGAGACAGAGCATGAACGGGGGAGGGGCAGAGAGAGAGGGAGACACAGAATTGGAAGCATTCTCCAGGCTCCGAGCCATCAGCCCAGAGCCCGACGCGGGGCTCGAACTCACGGACTGTGAGATCATGACCTGAGCCGAAGTCGGACGCTTAACCGACTGAGCCACCCAGGCGCCCCAGAGTGGTCCTTTTTTTAAATGTTTATTTATTCTGAGAGAGAGAGAGAAAGTATGAGTGGAAGGGGGCAGAGACAGAGAGAGAATCCCATGCAGGGCTCAATCTCATGACCACAAGATCATGGCCTGAGCTGAAATCAAGAGTCAGACACTGAGCCACCCAGATGCTGCCAGACTAATCCTTTTAAACGTTAAATCCTACCATGCTCTTCTCTGCCTCACAATCTCTAGTGGTTTTGCATGTCATTAAAAGTAATGGCCCAAATTCCAACATGGCCTACAAGGTTCTGTATGGTCTATCCCCATCTCTTGCCTCCACAGTTCTCTGATCTATGTTTTACTACCCTCACCATTGCTTCAGTTCAGATAACCAGGTTGTGAGAAAGGAGAGGAGAGAAGAATAGAATGGAACCACAGATAAAGCGTTTAGATTCTGTGGGGATGTTTTTTTTCCCCCAAAATACTTTTGCATGGCTCACGTATGATGACAAGAGTAAGCTTGGTTGTGAAGAAAACAACACAGCTTCTGGCCACAGCGAACTGTGCACTCAGTGCCCCCTCCCAGAACAAAGACTGTGGCTCTTTTGTCTTTTGCATTGTTGAATGCTAATGCAGTACTTACTGCATAATTAAGAAAAAAAAGAAGAAGAAGAAAGAAAGAAAGAAAAAAAAGAAAATGTTTGATAAGTCCCAAATTGCTATAGAACACTTGGTTCTTTCAATAATTTTGGCAAAGAGCCTTTAAAAAAAAAAGTAATGAAAGGTATCTTGATAAGTTTATGATAAATGGATGCATTCACCAAAGCTCACATATCCCTGTGCTGTAAGCCAAGCGGTTCCCAGGCTTCCCTGTTAGTAATGAGGACATCTAACGCCAAGTGATGTGAGTAGTTGAAAGGCCCATCTCTAGACTTCATTTTAAGGGTTTCTAAATGGGGAACTTTCTCAATATGGCCCTTATTTGTGCAGAATTTACACTCTGTGTCTTTGAGTTTTCAGGTAGTTTCCTGGTAAAACTTTCTAAGCCCAGGTATCCATATCTTATCAAAGAAATTTCCCAGAATTTATATTCACTGCAATCTACTGAGCCAGTAGAGGACTCTTTTTCTACATATTAAAAAACATCATTTATGTGGATAGCAGTTCCTTTAATTTCTGTAACTCAAAATTATGCAAGCTCACTGACTAGGAAATTCTCCTGAGGCATTTCAAATGTCAAATTGAGAAGCACATCAGAGAATTTCAGCATGAAATTTCGTATCCAACATGAGCCGGCACCACGTCGTCTAAGAATTAACAGTACTGGAATCCTATTTGGAAAGGTGTATGATTATGAAATGGCACAAGCAGCAATCCTTTATCAGAATATAAAAATGTCTTTAAAAATTTTAGCCGCCTGGCCTGACTGATTGGCGATGGTCAGTGAGATTCTGCAATATTCCGACAATTTTATAATGTCTCAAGCAAGCATAGTTCAAGTGTGCCCTTGGTGTAAAAAGTTTATGATGATATATATTTAGGCCCCAAAGACGGCAGGAACATATGTCTTGTTTGGTTTTTCTTATTTTTCACAATGCCACTAATTTATTTTCTTCCAGGTAGAATACATGAACACCAGGAAACAAAGTGACAAATCTTGAATTTTTCCAAAAGCCCTCGAAGCAGCCATTTTTATCACAGGGTCCGAAACAGCCCTTGCGTGCCACATTCCCTGTTTCTAATACTTTTGCTTTTGTGCAGGGAATTCGTACTTATTCTTCAAGGGTTAGTTCAGGTGCCAATCGCTGTCCTGCTTTCTCTGAGGAATCCCACCCCACCGTCCCACACATCTGCCTATACCTTCATTATGGAACCCTTTTCTCTTTCCCCACCGATGTTACAGCATCTCCCATATTAGTCAGTAATACCTGTCCGTATCTCCTACTGGACTGTGACCATTGGGATGCCAAACACAAATAGCTTTCTTACCTCCAAATTCTTAGTGCAAATCAAGTAAAATGGTAAACAATGTTTGGGATTTGAAGGAGTTAAAGCAATTAATATCACAATGCCTTTCAATCAGTTACTCAAACAAAGACTCTCTCTTATAAATCTATGCTCTGCAATCATCAATCTCTTCCAGCACACAGAAACTCTAGAGTGTTTCACCACATATCCATGGGCCACAAAGGGATAAACCACTAACAGGATGGCACTGAATTGAAAAGGAGAGAAAATGAATTTAACAGGCACAGATACTAATTTTACTACTCTTAGGAGCATTGCTTCGTTTCAACAAATACATATGCACAGCAATATTCTTTCTTGATTTGGTACTCCTCTCCCTCTGAAGCACAGCTGCAGAGGCAGCCAAATATTATGGCATTGGAAGGGGACAGTGGCAGTGCCCCTAAAATTCCTAAAGCAGGTAGGTGAGCAGGAGGCAGAGAAGGTATCTCTGGGTCAGGCTCCAAAATCCAGATTCATTTTATTGATGTGGCTATTGTTTTATGCTGTAGTTCTATGGGAAATCATGGGAAGGGGCATACTGGATTTTTTTGGGGTCCTCACATGCTAATACCCACTTGCCACTGATACTTAAGCGATTTAACACATTGGAGAATAAGTCTGTGTTTCAAATCCTCTACACTGTAGAACTAAGTGTTCCCGGCTTGTTCTATTTTTGCTGTTGGACCATTTCATTTGAAGGCACATTTGGGGAAGATGACAGCATTAATTTAGCTAACAATATTCATTTTGTTTTCATTAGTTGTTTTTGTAGTTTCCTATTTTGATGCTTGATCTGATAACTGCATAATACCCAGAGGGTGCCTCTGTTTGTATTAATAACAGCTTCTCATTCACACTTCATCAATGCTAGAATAGCCCAGCTTCACCGTCAAAGGAGCATGAATCAGAAATGTTTCTGAGAAGAGGGTCATTTCTAATGCAGATGGAAATTACAGGTAGGAGGTGAGGTGAGTAGGGAGACAGGCATACTCTGAAGTGCGAGGCCCTGTCCAGGATTAGCAGACATGGGTTCTCTAAACAGCTCAGTGCTTTGGGCAAGCCACTTAAACCACCTAAACCTCAGTATTTCTGTCTTCAAAATGGGTGTGAGTCAGTTACAGTATAAAATAAAATTCATGATTCTGTAACTATATACTTGCATATTTAGAGTTTATAATTGTGTCAGCTCTGTTTAACTGAGCAATGAGGACCCTTGTGATCGCCTAACAGAAAGTTTTGGAAGGGTGCAAATAATTTAGAAGGGTGCGAGTAATTTTTTGACATCAGTAAATAATAACCATGTATCGGATGCTTATGTGACAAGCTATTCTGTCTTATGCATGTATAGTATTTAATCACTACTACCATGCTGTTTTAAAGAAAAGAATTTGAATTTATTCTATTAATTGTTTATGAACCTTGGCTCAGAATGCCTGTATCCAGGAAAATGTATTTGTACTTTGCTTATTATCCTTAACACATTAGATGAAATTATCTTTATATGTTTACTTCCCTCATTACACTTGATATTTCTGGAAATGAGGGCCCAAGCCTTATGTATTTTTAAATTCTCAGCATAGAACCCAATGTTATATAAAAAATTATAATAAACATTGGCTATACATAATTTAATGAATCAGCATTTCCAAAACCAATTTGTCCTTAAAATTCACTTCAGTATCTCTTCCTTTGTGAGTCTCTGAAAGAAAAAAAAGAAAAATACAAAAATCAAATGTTTAATTCTATCAAAGTGGAAAGGGAAAAGCTGAGGCAGAAAAAGAAACTGAATATTTCAAATATGGTTAAATGTCCACACAAAGGAGGAAATAGTGCTATCATCATGAAATAAATCCTACCAATAAGGTAGGTAGCCTGAAAACTACTTTTTGAAATACCTATGTTCTTTATCTTATATTATTATAGGGAAAATTTTAATAGCATTTTTTTATGTGATGACTTATAGTAATCTCAGGTACTTTATCCAAATCTACCATAAGGACATTTAAAAAGTGGGCCATTGTTATGATCCAGGTGACCCATGGGGAACTGAGCCCAGTAGCAGTAGAAAGAACATGGCGTTAGAAGAGATCAATGAAAAAATTTTGTCATAAATTATGGCATAAAACTTGAAGGTGTGAAAAGAGGCCAGAACTAAGAGTTCTGCTGCCACCGTAGAATATCTCCTTTGTCATCCTCAAGGGCAAGTAACTATTTGCTCTCATCCTCTTCATCCTCCTTACTCATCAGAATACCAGAGTAAATAATATCTCAGTGTAGTCATATGTATGGAAAATGAATCTATAGTTACCCCAGGTTAGATTTCTCATATATTTAGAGAATGTGTCCACGTCAGTGACCATGAGTCATACCAAATAAATGACTATCACTCCTTAACCATGCTCTTAAAATATGTACAAAAATAGCTACTCACTTAAATCCCCATTGAGCCCTTCTGTGTCTTTGCTGATTCAGAAGGATTATTTAGTGTTTAAATCTTCAGTGCCTTCTTTTCTATTCTTTTTCTTATCGTTTTGGATGGGAAAATAAAGAAATCTAAGTCATATTGCAGAGACTCACATTAGCATAAACGTTTCTCTTTTCTATGCAATTTAATTGTTCTTATGATTAAGAAAACAGAAGAATGAAATCAGTCTCTCTTTTGCACAATGGGAATAACACTGTGCAATCAATAACAATTCTGCATAAAAGCAGTGTAGTGATAACATTAAATGGTGACCATCTTTGCATTCCTCCTACTTTCAACAAATAGTTCCTTGGCTCTGTCAACAAAAGACAGGAGGACCTTGATAGGAATCTGAGCTTGTGAAAATCAATGAACAAAACGCATTGTGTGTTTTTTTTTTCCAGTTTTTCCCTGCCCCAGATTCTCTCTCCTCCCTTTGATGCCTTTCTCTGTGCCCCAGGAGACTGATCTCCGTGCACCAGCAGACCCCCTTCCAGCTAAGCCCTACCAGTCAGGGGAATTAGAGGTTGGGTTCCCCTCTTCCTCCCTGCTTTGGATGGTGCCCCTCCACAACCACAGCTCTTTCTTGGCAGTCCCTCCTCAATGCTCAAGCTCTCTCTGATTCTGGGAACACTTTTTTTTTTTTTTTTTTTTTTTTGCCTGTTTCCCTTTAGACCAGAGGGTGGTATCAGCTTTCTGCTGTTGCTTATCTCTCAGTGTCTAATACCCTCTCTGTTCCGTGACCCAGAAATTCATTCCTTCATTAAATTCTTTTCACTGGAGTGGATTCTGTTTTCTACTGACTCTTGATTGATAACAATCATGAACTTGAAAGTAAACCAACTTAAACATTTCTATTCCAATCCCTCAACTCTGTTGAAATATCTATGAAAAATAACAGCCCTTCTCTTTGTGTAACAGAGGCTGGGATAAAACAGTTCAACAATCATGTCTGGGTTTCAGTAGCCAGAAGGGATTTTTAACCCTGGTAATCAGGGAGTGTAGGGATATTCATGAATTTTGTACATTGGAGAACTGCTTCTCCTGGACCCTACCATGGAGTCACCCTTCTTGCCAAAGCAAATGTGTTGTCATACTCCCTTTTACTGCAGTGAGAAAAGAGAAAGAGCAGTACTGACTTTGATCAGAGAACAATGCCAAGTGGTGCCACGTTGGAGTCTTGAGACCAAATGAAAAACTAGTAACACTGATCACATCTTGATTTCAGTGTTTTATATTTGGTTCCTCAGGGATTTGTTTTCATTAAATTGTTAATACTGAATTTTAAATGTTTTATCTTGATAACTGAGCATCTTCCCTTATATCTTGCACCCAAAGTGAGTACCTCACTGCCCTCTCTCTAGACCCGACCCTATTAGAAAGACTCAGAAAAGGGAAACTTCCTTCCAACTGAAAGAGAGTCAATGTAGGTTGTAGCATCGTTATTAAAGAAGCAAACTTGGAATTTAGGCAGACTTAGGTCTGGATTTTCCCCCTACTCGAGTTGTAACCTTGGGCAAGTTGCTAAACTCTCTAAACTTCAATTCCATCGTTGCAGAATGAATGTAATAGTATAGGCCAACAAACCCCGATCTGTACCGCAACACCCAAAATTTTCCTAGAACAAAATGATTATTCACACAACTGGCACAAATTCATTTGCAGCAAATTCTGACTGGACTGAGGTAAGGCAATTCATAGTCTTTCTTTATTCCACATATAAAGTGAGTACTTACAGGTACTGCCCCAAATGTCACAGCAGGAGGAGAGGGGCCCAAATTAGATGTATGTTATGTGTACCATATAGTCCGTCTAAAATTTGGAAGTTCTGAATTTAAAAAGCTAGGTGAGCCTGAGGCTATGGATAGTGACTGTGAATCTATAATAGTTTTGCATGGGGATTCAATGATATGTGGCATGAGAGTGCACCACAGAATGGGGGTACCCGGTGAATATTCACTGGAACAGATGCTTTCCCAGAACCCTGGAAACTCAGAAGCAGATATTCCATTCTGGGGCATCCAGACCCTAACACTGCTTGATCCCTGGTGAAATATGAGATCTTGGAGACACTGAGTTAGGTTCAAGAAGCAGATAGGTTATTATGGAAATCCTTCCCGAAAATGATGTAAACCCTGAATATGAAAGGACAGTGGCATGGCAAGAATGATTTGTCCTCCTTTGTGTGGACACCGCCTCAGGCAGCTGTGGGCTCCTGTTACATTTTGTGGGGAAGCAAGGAAGCCATGTTGAGATGTGCTCCATATACTCCTATTACGTGTGACTACCTCCCTTCTGATTAGGTTTGTATCTTTGGCTAATTAAATCAGGAACTTAATGTAACCTTGAAGCATGTACATGTGTTGGGAGTGGCTCTCTTCCTGTCCATCTGTAACCTAGCTGAGGCACCACAGTGCTCAATAAACATTGTCTATTAATGTCATCTTAAGCACGATGATTTCCTCACTGGCAACAGGCATTTTTCAGAATTGAAGCTTTCTTAGAAATCAGTTGATTTACAGTATAATCTTTGAGCAATTGCAGATGCAGAGACCAAAATTTCACTGTAATTATGACTAAAAGCTTGATTGAAGAAAGTGAAAACGTCATCCAGTCTGGGGTAGGATGTTAACTATATCAGCAAAACATGAATGATGAAGAGACATGGAGACTGGACCGTAACAGAGACAATTCCCTTAATTGTACATGACGAAGGATTTTTACCAATTTCCAATAAGAATCGGAAGTTAATTTTAAAGCCTGTTTTAAATTCTTCAGAGTTCCTTTTTTTTTTTTAATTATGCCTAAATTAACTTGTGAGAACGGAATAGTTTGTATTCTACAGAATGGGTTTAGTCATCATCATCTTTTAAATTGTCTACACATTGTCTTTACAGTGGTAGACGATTAATTCCACTGAAGACCCCATCTGTAACTTCCGTCAAACTCTGGCACTCAGATCAGACCCACTCTCGACTGTAGTCTTGTATCTGGGGAATTACCTATGAAGGTGGCCCAATGATGATACCAACACCCCTCAGGTTTGCTAATATTGACGAGGAGCTTGTGCACTGACCAGAATAATGCCACAAGATGGGCAATGAAGCAAACCACTCAACTCACATCATCTATTTTCTCATTTATAAAATTGCTCATTTATAAAATTGAATATTTTTTCAATTATTTTTTTTGCTGAACTCCTATTATTTTTTTAAGTAGGAAGAGCAAAATAGGACAGATAAAAATAGAGACATTCTGTTTGAAGAAGTTGAGATGCAGAGTTCTCACATTTTATCACTAGGTTGCCTGCCCCCCTCCCAATGCACTTATAAAGCACACTTAGGACTCTAAAGGGTCTTATAAGAATCAGTGGGTCAGATGGTTCCTAAGAAAGAATCCTTTCTACTCTAGCACTAATCCTAAAATCAGTGCTAAATCCACAAATCTATGAGTTTCTAATAGTTACCATTTACTAAGTGTTTAGGATATACAAGGCCTGGGGTAAGCATTTTATACACAGTATCCTATTTAAGCTTTAGAAAGGCAAGGACCACTTTTCCCCTTATACAGATTAAGGAAGTAAGGCTCTAGGGTTTAAATAACCTTCCTGAAGTCACAGAGCCAGTAATGTGGCTATAGAATTCAAGTTCAGTTCAGTTGACCCCAAAGCCCCTTGTTAACCAGTATGTCTATCAGCAAATCCAAAAGAGAAAAACTAGTCTGGTGAATAAATTTCTGGAAATGGTCTGGCCTGAAATATAAAAAGATCTGAGCTTCACACTGGTTTTCTGTCCACTTTGCACAGTAGCTTTCTTTCCTCCTGCCCCTCCCCTACTCCCCATTGCACGCCACTCTCCTCTCTTCCCCTCCCCTCTCTTGTCTCTCCAAACCACCTCTCTAGGTATCCAGAAATTTATGGCAGGAAACGTGGACACTGACAGCCACCCAGTTTCATAGCTTATACCTCATGAATCCAGAGAGCAAATGCCCAGGCCATTTCTTAGGGGTACTTGTTCCTATCTGGACCATTCCATTGCGGATCCATTCAAGAGGGCAGGATAAGGGTGAAATATGGCTATTCTTGTTGCAGCTGGATAGCAGTCCTCATAGAAAAGAGATGGTAAGGTACTAACGCTCTAAATAAAATATTAGAAGGTTGTTTCATTTCATAGAAAGATGGTCCTGACCGGATTTGAAAAATATTGCTCTTACTTTCATTTTCTCATTGATATACTTATGTATTAAGTACCCTTTGGCCATGCTGTATGAATATGCAAAACTCTGGAAGTTCAAGAATGCAGTTTAATCTAGAGTTTTCAATTCACTATTTGTACAAATTGCTACTTGGACAAATGGCTTCTCTCCTAGTTCAGTTTGTTTGTTTGTTTGTTTGTTTGTTTGTTTGTGGTATGGTTGTGTTTTTAATTTTGTTTTTTGGTTTTTGCTATTTTTAAATGAAATGATGTTCTTTAAAAAAAATTTATTTAATGTTTATTTTTGAGAGAGAGCCAGCCTGAGTGGCAGAGGGGCAGAAAGAGGGGGAGACAGAAGAGCTGAAGCTGAGAGCAGAAAGCCCTATGTAGGGCTTGAACTCACAAGCTGTGAGATCATGACCTGAGCCAAAGTCGTCTGTTTAATCGACTGAGCCACCCAGGTGCCCATGAAATGATTTTTTTTAGTTTATTTATTTATTTTGAGAGACAGCACAGCAGGGGAGGGGTGGAGACACAGAAAGGGAGAATCCCAAGCAGGCTCCATTCTGCCAGCACAGAGCCCAACATGGGACTCAAACCCACCAAGCTGTCAGATCATGACCTGAAGTGAAACCAAGAGTCGGACGTTTAACCAACTGAGCCATCCAGGCATCCTGAAATGATATTCTTTAAAAAGTTCTTAATCACTAACATTTTATAGGTTGCCAGATCTTTTCGGAAAATATTTCTAAAGCCAAATATAAATCCAAGCATTGGAGAGATCAAAGCATAAGTACTAACACTTTTCATGTGTAGTTGCTTGAGGTTCATATTTGACCATCTCTATAATTCTGTAGGATGCTGGTCCAGATGTCATGATGTCCTTAGTCATCTGTGCAAGGAAGAAACACATCAGGAGGTTAAGTAGCTTGTTCATAATCACATAAGTGACACCACGGCTTGAACTCAGGTCTCCCAATTTAGAGTCAGTATGCCCTGATCATCTGGGTAATTTTCCCTAGCCATCAGAATAGTTCAATTTTAGACAGTGTCACTCTCCATCTGATCTTGGTTCCTAGTTCTAACTATATAGAAACATAGTACATGCTCTAGAGGTCTGACTGCCCCCTTCCTTAAAACAGCTTTTCATCTGGCATTTCCAGGCCATGTGATCAGTGTTGTCACTGTAGAATGCAGCCTGCCTTATTTTGGAGTATTAATTGACAGAACTTCTAGGTCTGGTCTGTTTAATAGTCCACAAAGGGGAACCATGTACACCTAATCCTAATAAGCTCATTGTGTTTTATAGATGGGGGAAGGGGGTATAGAAGCAAAAATAACACAATGTAGGCAATGCATCTTTTCTATAATTTGCTGCTTCATTTACTCTCAGTTCACCTCCTGTATCTGAACCAACCATCTATCTCCTTCTATACAAGGTTACTTAGTCAGGATACCCAATGAGGTTGTGCCTTGTAGAATAAATTCTATGCTCAAAATGGTCCTAATTAAACAATCTTTTCAGCTTTGAGGGGGAAATCTAGCTTTAGTTTAAAAATGTTTTTTTCTATAAATTCAATCACCTCAGTGTCAATGACCACATATGTACCTAAATCAATTTTAGAAGACCTTAAGTTGGATCATTAGGAAACAATATCAGGAAAATGAAAGAGTAAATATAACCACAGCCCTCATGGATACATCCTTTTTATTTCTCCCTTCTTAATTCTTTGAATTCAGCATTTACATCTATCAATGAATACTAAAATGGCATTATTGAAACAGATGATTGCCCTTCTAACTATCCACATGTCTCTTATCCCAATTCTTACCTTTGAACTCTACATAGTATCTGACCCTAGTAATCACCCCTCTCCTTCTTTGATTTTGAGGCTAGGATGCTCAAAATCTTTCTTTCACCTTTCTCAATGTCCCAAGCACCTTCTCCACTTGCGCCTAATGTTAATTTTATCTTCCTCTTCTCTCTTCCTACCTCAAATGTCACATGTAGTTCTCAGCTTCAAATAGCATTATAGGAAAGACCTCCAAATACAAATAATTATAAATTTCCTAGCCAAAAGAAATGAAACAGAAGGGGTGGCACTGACTAATGCACACATCACTAATTACCCATTGAGAAAAGAATCCGTGGGCTCCTGGGTGGCTCATTTGGTTAAGTGTCTAATTCTTGATTTCAGCTCAGGTTAGGATCTCACGGTTTGTGATCACTATGCTCTGACAGCATGGAGCCTGCTTGAATTATCTCTCTCTCTCTCTCTCTCTCTCTGCCCCTCCCCCACTCTCTCTCTCAAAATAAATAGACTTTGAAAAAAAACAAAAAAAAGGAAAGAGAATCCATGTGTTCCCTGAAAAAGAGACACACTGGATTTATGATTTGTAAACTGTTCAAATTTGTATTCCTGTTTATAAAACTTAGAGATCCCCCTACTGCTTTGGGGAAGTTTTTTGAATCCTGTTTACATAAACTTTGCCTCTTTGTTTCTCCTTTCCAAAAGCATAAAGACCTACTTATATTATCTGGATTTGATATCTACATTTATTGATATGAGAGTCATTGGATTTTGAATATTAATTCATTATTTTCAGGTCATGCTACATAGAAATAGACCATGCACAAAGTAAAACCTGAGAAAATAAAGTTTATAAAACCTAACTGTGAACCTATATGAAAAATATTTAACTGTATTTGTTTGTGATAGTTTTATAGATATCCTCTCCAGACCTTGCAAACTTTTACCTGCATAAAGATTCTTTTTTTTCTGCTAGTACTGATGTGTGAATTCAGCAAACTTGCAGGATATAAAGTCAACATGCAGAGATCAATTGTATTTCTATAACACCAATCATGAAGCAACAGAGAGAAATCAAGAAATTGATCCCATTTACAACTGCACCAAAAATGAGAAGATACCTAGGAATAAGCCTAATCAAAGAGGTAAAAGATCTGTATACTGAAAACTATAGAAAACTTATAAAAGAAATTGAAGAAGACACAAAGAGGTGGAAAAACATTCCATGCTCATCGGCTAGAAGAACAAATATCATTAAAATGTCTATACTATCCAAAGAAATCAACGCACTCCCTATCAAAATACCACTAGAATTCTTCACAGAGCTAGAAAAACAATCCTAAAATTTTTATGGAACCAGAAAAGACCCCAAATGGCCAAAGTAATATTGAAAGAGAAAACCAAAGCTGGAGGCATCACAATTCCAGACTTTAAGCTGTATTATTAAGCTGCAATCATCAAAACAGTATAGTACTGGCACAAAAACAGACACATAGATTAATGGAACAGAATAGAGAACCCAGAAATGGACCCACATATTTATGGCCAACTAATCTTCGACAAAGCAGGGAAGAGTATCCAACGGAAAAAAAGACAGTCTCTTCAGCAAATGGTGTTGTGAAAACTTTACGGCAACAAGCAGAAGAATGAAACTGGACCATTTTCTTACACCATACACAAAAATAAATTCAAAATGGATGAAAGATCTAAATGTGAGACAGGAAACCCTCAAAATCCTACAGGAGAAAACAGGCAGCAATTTCTTGACCTTGGCTGCAGCAACCTCTTACTAAACATGTCTTCACAAGCAAGGGAAATAAAAGCAAAAATGAACTATCAGGACCTCATCAAGATAAAAAGCTTCTGCACAATGAAGGAAACAAGCAACAAAACTAAAAGGCAACTGACAGAAAAGGAGAAGATATTTGCAAATGACATAACAGATAAAGGGTTAGTCGCCAAAATCTATAAAGCACTTATCAAACTCAACACCCAAAAAACAAATCCAGGGATGAAATGGGCAGTAGACATGAATAGACACTTTTCTAAAAAGACATCGAGATGGCAAACAAACTCATGAAATATGCTCAACATCACTCATGATCAGAGAAATATAAATCAAAACTACAATAAGATACCACCTCACACTAGTCATAATGGCTAAAATTAACAGCACAGGAAAACAACAGATGTTGGTAATGACATGGAGAAAGGGGAACCCTCTTGCACTGTTGGTGGGAATGCAAACTGGAGCAGTCACTCTGGAAAACAGTATGGAGGTTCCTCAAAAACTTAAAAATAAAACTACCCTACAGCCCAGCAATTGCACTATTAGGAATTTATCTAAAGGATACAAAACTGCTGATTCTAAGGTGCCTATGCACCCCAATGTTTGTAGTAGCGCTATCAACAACAGCCAAATTATGGAAAGAGCCCAAATATCCATTGAGTAATAAATGGATAAAGAAGGTGTGGTGTATATATACAACTGAATACTACTCAATGATCAAAAAGAATGAAACCTTGGCATTTTCAACAGCATGGATGGACCTAGAGTGTATTATGCTAAGCAAAATAAGTCATTCAGAGAAAGACAAATATCATATGATTTCACTCATATGTGAACTTTGAGAAACACAACAGATGAACATAGGGGGAGGGAAGGAAAAATAAGATAAAAACACAGGGGGAGGCAAACCATAGAGAGACTCTTAAATAAAGAGAACACAAGCTGAGGATTACTGGAGGGGTGTTGGGTGGCAGGATGGGCTAAATGGATGATGGGCATTAAGGAGGGCATTTGTTGGGATGAGCCCTGGGTGTTGTATGTAAGTCATGAATCACTTGCGTCTACTCGTGAAACTAATATTACACTGTATGTTAACTAACTTGAATTTAAATAAATAAATTTTTTAAAAAGATCCTTCCTTTCTATATGAATTGCAACTCCCATAGTTACTCTGAGTGAGAGGACACTGAAGGGAACATGAGTCTCTGAGTCAAGACTCAAGTCCATATAAAGGCTCCACAACCTTCCAGTTCAACCTCAGTTTCTTTATTTCTTAACAGAATTACTCATAAATGACTGCTAGCATTCTTGGAGGGATGAAAGGTGATGATGTAAAATGAGTAGAACATAGTAGATTCTCAAAAAAAAAAAAAAAAAAAAAAAAAAAAGAGTTGCTCTTACAGTGAGGACCTCCATAGTAGTGCAGAAGGACCAGAAGGCTAAAAGAAGTCCAGATGGAATAAAGGAAGGCAGTAATTTGATCAAAACCAGGAAGTCGAGTTCAAGACAGATCAAGATATCCTGCTCTCCACTTCTATTCAGTATTTTCAACAATTGCAATTACAACTATTATTTAAGTTTTCTTAGTGTTATAAGGAAAAGAGTTAAACGATATGACAAAATCCAAGATGGTTGAGGGCTCTGGTGTAAGTGACAAAAAAAAAAAAAATCAAGAATTGTGAGGACCTCTGGGTGGTGTGTCATGCGGGAGGTGTCACATAGGTGTTTTGTTTTTTTTACTTGCTTACTTACATTATAGGATCATTTAGTCTTAACCTCCTTTATTTAAAGGCTGGATGTGAGTATAGCATAGTTATATGCTATTATAACCAATGAACCTTATCAGGTTTAGAGGCAGAAAGGGAGGGGTTATGTGCTGTGTCTCTGCCATCCCTGATAGTCTATAGGTATTCAAGAACATTTGCATGGCTATATGGGTAGGCTTTAAAAGTTTTCTCAAGTCTCTCTGAAATAAACTTTGATATAAATGCTCTGTGCCTCCATAAGCCTTAGTAGACTCAGATCTTCATGCAGTGAAAGGATGTTTCCTCTGCTTCAAAAATCAATCATTGCAAATAGCAGAGGGAACTTGAACTCCCTCATACTGATGTCAAGCTTAAAGAAAAAAGAAAAGAAAATACCTTACTGCAGGAGGATGAAAAACAAATCCTAGCAACTGACCTTCGACTGAGTAGTTATAGGAAAAGGCTCTGTTTGTTTCCCTGAGCCAATTGAATCGTTATGCTCCCTGTACCCTGGAAAAATATCAACTTCAATTAGAAATTAAAAAGAAAACCCTGGACAGAATGTTTGATCAATTAATGGTTGATCATATCTTTCGCAGGACACATCTAAAAGAGAAGGCTTGTAATAAGTGCCACAAAACTATCCTACCTTAGATTATTCCTAGAAAGTCTTGAGTACATCTCCCATAAAATGAACAAAGAAATCCTGATACTAGTTCATCGATTTTCAAATATCCAGAAGTTGATTATTCCATTTGTGGATAGTTCATATCTCTGTTCTCCTTCGGCTCTCTTTGGCTGAATGCCTTTTGGCTATTATAGTGCCCATGTGCACTTCCACAAGAGAATGGGTACAGAGAGATATCAGCAAGCATACAAATCAAGAGACCCATAAGAGTGAGAGACTAGTAAGCACCTTGGCTAAATGAGGCTCCTGTATTACCTATAGATCTAAAAATTCTGTGCTTTCCCTATAATCATTCTGTAATGTCTTGGCAGTTCAGGGCTTTGTATCATCAGCATTCAATAAATCTTAGCAGAAAGAAAATATAGCACCATGGTAGAGATCCCAGCTGTACAGCTGAGTTCCCTGCATTCACTCTCAATTTCTAAAGCTGATTAACTCACTTACTTGACCTCTCTATGCCTTAGTTTTTTTTATTTGAAAATAGCACTGTTGCAGACTGCATTGTTATCCAAACATGTTTTAAAGGGGCAAAGTGTGAAAATGAGGAGGAACAAGAGGAGAAAGACTAAATGAATTTCTGCCATTTTCACAGCTCCTGACCAACGGCAAAAAAAGGCAGCTATCTATGGTGAAGAAAACATATACACCTCCCCAAACAGAAAAGTCGATAGACCATGGGCACTCCACTCAAGCACTCTCACTAATGTGGTTAGTTCATGATGAAGAAGGTGAATCCAAAACTGATTTCTATGCCCCTTGGCGGGAAAGGATACTCTCTACCTTTCCAAAATGGACTTTGGTACCACTATTCAAACACGGAGAAAATCTGCATAAGTTTTATTAAATTACCCAGCTGTGACTGACAAAAGATTCAACTTTCTTCCTACCAATCTTGGACTACTGAATTCCTGAAATGTGGAAAATCTGATGTATTATAAAGCTAAATTGTCCAGCTTGTATTTTAGGAGACGGATCTGAAAAATTCCCTGGAAAATAGGTGGTAAACCCAAGAATAAAACCACACTATCTGCGGGCATGGGTGATCAAACTTACATAAACCTGTGGTACACAAATAATACAGGAAGAGTGGAAAAACTAGGAAAGAAGAGTATTTAAACATTGGAAAATAAAGTATAGCATACCAAAGCTAGAGTTAAGAGATTGATTCTAGATTTTTTAGAGGATAAAGCCTCTATGGTCACTCTCAAGAAAATTAAAAGAATCACAGACTTTATAAAACAATAGATAAAAGATGAGATAGACCAGTGATTAAATAGGATAAACAGCAGAATTTAAAAATTTTAAAGAACTTATGGAAAAAGATGAGCAAATGAGCTCATTTTAAAACCACGAGAATGGGAAAATAATGAATGTAAAATAGAGAAAATGCAATTGGGAAATGGCTACAACCCAAAAAAAGTTTTAATAAAATGGAGAAAGGGCAGAGTGCTAATATATCATAATACCTGTATCTCTGAAAAACAGCCTAAAGATCAGAAATGGGGAGGAGAGAAACAGTCAGTTGTGTTGCTTCTAACCAAAGTCAAATGAGCTAAGTCAATACCAAATGTCAAACAGAGTATTTGCATACACAAGGGCTCTCTTCTAAGTCACTACAATCTCCCACTCAGGAGAAGGCATGTTTATTGCAGGAGGGACTCTAGGTTTTAGACTCACTCAACCAGAATCCATAGGAATGGGGACTAAGAACCTGCTTTAACAGCATCATGGGAGCTTCAGATAATGGGAATTGAAGGATTATGCTGAGTCACGTAACAGTTGTGTTTTTTTTTTTTTAATTAAAAAAAAATTTTAAGTGTTTATTTATTTTTGAAAGAGAGAGAGAGACAGAGTGTGAGTGTGAGTGGGTCAGAGAGAGGAGACACAGAACCCAAAGCAGGCTTTAGGCTCCAAGCTGTCAGCACAGAGCCTGATGCGGAGCTCGAACCCATGGACTGTGAGATCATGACCTGAAGTAAGTCAGATGCTTAACCGACTGAGCCACCCAGGTGCCCCAGTTCTGAGATTTTATATATATATATATATATATATATATATATATATATATATATATATGATGCTAATATATGTTTATATATATCTTATGGTGAAATACAGCAAATATATAGAGAGAGGGAGAGAGATAAATAAAAGATTGTGTGTGTGTATATATATGTATAATAGATATGATACTATATACTGTGCATATTACCATAGAGAATTCACCATGAAGTATCCACAGATCATTTGTAAGTTAACAAGGAAAACATTAATAGACACCAAAAGGTACAAATAATCAGATCACTTTTCTTCATCTAGACTTCAATAACCTGGGAAATAAAAATATAATTTAAATGTAAAGCAAATATCACAGCCTTTTTAAAATGTAAGAACTCCCTTCCACAGGGGTGCTTGGGTGGCTCAGTTTGTTGAGTGTCTAACTCTTGATTTCTGCTCAGGTCATAATCCCAGGGTTGTGGGATCAAGCCCCACATTGGGCTCTATGCTGAGTGTGGAACCTGATTTCTATCTCTCTCCCTCTGTCCCTCTCCCCCCACTCATGTTCTCTCTCTCTCTCTCTCTCTCTCTCTCTCTCTCAAAATAAAAAAATAAAAATTCCAAAAAAATAGCACCTGCCCATAGTAGGTGCTCAATATAAAAATACTTCTCACAAAATTTACAATTGAAAGAACAAATAAAGGTTAACATTACCAAAAAATTATAAAATAATAAAAAGAAAAACATTTTCAAAACAAAGACTTATAATCAAAGCTGTACATAGAAGAAGAAAATTTATAGCCTTAAACACATCACTAAATAATAATGTATTAAGTTAAATAAGGCATTCAGCTCAAGAACCTCGGAAAAATATAGCAACAAACGAACCCGTAAGAAAGGCAGAATGAAGGAATGAATAAAGATGAAACTAGAAATCGGTGAATTAGTAAATAGAAAACAAAACTTGGAACTGGTAAATATAGATGAAAGTAAATTATTTGCAGGAGGGTGGAAAAATTGTTTTAAAACACATACCATAAGCTAATCATTAAGACAAAAAAAAGGGGGTGCTGTGCCTGGGTTGCTCAGTTGGTTGAGCAACAGACTCTTGATTTGGGCTCAGGTCATGATACCAGGATCACAGGATCCAGCCCCATGCTGAGCATGGAGTCTGCTTAAGATTCTCTCTCTCTCTCTCTCTCTCTCTCTCTCTCTCTCTCAAAAAACAAAAACAAAAACAAAAAGGGTGGGGAGAAGCACAAATACACATTAAAATGTAAAAGAAAAAAATATACAAAGAAAAAATTTTAACTGTGCAAAGGATTATTTTATTTAACTCTGCAAGTAAGTCTTTAACCATTAATAAAACAGATAGTTTTTTAGGAAAGTATAAATTATCAAAAGAAATCCAGAAAATATAGGAAACCTACACAGACCCAAATGAATAAGTGAAACAAAGTTATTCCCTAAACTGCCAGTTTTCATAGAAAATTCTTCCAACTCTTATCATAAATAATTTTATGTTATTTAAATGTTTTCAGATCATGGAGAGAAAGATGAAAACTTCCTATTATTTCTTCAAATCCAGGAGAATAAGACTCATATCATGACCTGACAAAAATATTTTCAATATTTTTAAAAATATAAAATAAATGAACATTCAACTAAAGTAGCTTGAATAATTAAAATACACAATGAAGGTAGCATGAAGAAATTAATAAAGAGTAGAATGGTGAATTAAAAATAGAAAAATAAGATTTAATAAGTAAACAGAAGAACCTAAGAATGTGAGGATAATACTATATGTCATCAAATCCTGAGGTTCTCTTAAAAAGGCACTGAAATATTCTTCCTCTTCAAATCTCCAAGTTTTTACTTCTATTTCTTTTTATAAAATACCAAATTTCAAAACTCCTAGTTTTTTCTTCTATTTTTTTTTTTTATAAAACACCAACTTTTATTTAGTATTTATTATGCATTCTTATTCCTAAAATGGGCAAAGCTCCATCTCTTGGAATTCAGCTCGGCCAAATTAATATGTCCCATTAATTACAGGACTGGCATTCAAAGAGGAGATGATCACTGTTTTCCTGTACGTCAGTCTAGGGAAGACAAACCTATACAGAGAGATGCACCCTTAGGTAGCAAGCATGTTAATGGAGTTAACGGAAAAAAGGATGATTCATTGCTTTTTTCCCCTATTGAACAAAGATAATTTATTCTGCTCAAGACAACTTATTGCACAACAAGCTTCAACAGGGAAAAGCAAAACAAAAAAAAAAAAATGAAGTGATGTGATTTGAGTTACTGTTATGTATTAACGTCATGAAATCACCGAGAAATCACTTAATTTTCTTGGGTCTCAGATCCCTCATGTCAGAAACTAGGGTAATGACTCTGCCTACAGTACTCAGCTCATAGGGTATGAGGCTCAAATGAGATCGTGTTCCTGAAACCCTTTTAAGTATGCAATATGCAAAAGTTATTTTCATTAAAACCATTAGCATCAAAGTGCACGTGATTGTGAATTTCACAAGTATAGTTGAATTCACGCTTCCTCCATTTGCTCCAGAAAACCATCTTGAGACACATTTTTTTTTTTGTCAACACTTTCTTAAATGACTAGTGTGCAAAGGATCTGATTCACAAATATAATGGCTCTTCTTAAAGCCCTACTCATACCCTAAATTAATTAAGATCAGTCTGTGTCCAGAGTGTCAAGTTCTTTGTAGCCTAAAAAAAAAGATACTCTTTAGGACATGCTGCACTTACTCCTTCTGACTATATTCATTATTTAGACAATATTTAGTAATCATGTACTTACAACATAATTACAATTACAAAACAATAGTTCTCCAATCTGACCTCAGATTAACAGATCCTACTTACTCCCAGCTCTCCGCTACAGTGAATGGTCACACTAATATACCTTGTAGAATGTTGACATTCTGCTCCTCTGTCTGAGAGTGATATGCTTAGTAAGAATTGACGTCTGGGGCACCTGGGTGGCTCAGTCAGTTAAGTGTCTGACTCTTGATTTCGGATCAGGTCCTGATCTCACAGTTTCGTGAGTTCAAGCCCCACGTTGGGCTTTGTACTGACTCTGCAGAGCCTACTTGGGATTCTCTCTCTCTCTCTCTCTCTGTCTCTCTCTCTCTGCCCCTCCCTGGCTCACGCTCTGTCTCTCTCAAAATAAATAAATAAACTTTAAAAATGAAAAAAAAAAGAGTATGTCTATTTCTGATCTATTTATGTTGATTTGTACTGGTTATTACAAGTATGTAAGTTAAATTGCTATTGAATAAGCTAATTAAATGCACCTGGGAAAAAAATAGAATTGTTTCCATCAATGTGAAATGAAATAGTTTGGAAAGATTAAAAAATAGGCTACTCACTTAAATTCTTTTTTTTTTTTTTTAATGGTTATTTATGTTTCTGAGAGACAGAGCAAAAGCAGGGCAGAGGCAGAGAGAGAGGGAGACACAGAATCCGAAGCAGGCTCCACCGGTTGAGCTATTGGCACAGAGCCCAACACGGGGCTCGAACCCACCAACTGTGAGATCATGACCTGAGCTGAAGTCAGAGCTTAACCGACTGAGCCACCCAGGCACCCCAAATAGGCAACTCACTTAAATATCCACTGTCAAAAGAATTGTGGAGAGGCAACTGTATAAGGTTAAGGGAAAGAAAGATAAAAAACCTAAAAGGATTCTGAACTGGTAGCGTGTCTCACTTCTCACTTTACTTACAAGAGTATGCAAATTTAGGATCATGCCTTATGCTTGCGGTGATTGTAATATAATACAAATAAGTCAGAACTTTTATCAATGGACCCAAAGAATAGGATGTAAATGGCCAAAGAATAGGCGTGATCCCTAGGTCAAAAACTGCTGAAGAAAGGTACGCTTCATGTCTTAAAGGTTAAATTTCTAAGGACCACCTGGGTGACTCAGTGGGCTAAGCATGGAAGTCTTGATGTTGGCTTGGGTGGTGATCTCAAAGTTTGTGAGTTTAAGCCCTACGTTGGGCTCTGCGGTGACAGTGCAGAGCCTCCTTGGGATTTTCTATCTCCCTCTCTCTCTGCCCTTTCCCAGATCACGTTTCTCTCTGTCTCTCTCAAAACTAAATAAACTTGGGGTGCCTGGTGGTTCAGTCGGTTGAGCAACCGACTTCAACTTAGGTCACGATCTCATGGTTTGTGGGTTTGAGCCCCATGTTGGGCTTGCTGCTATCAGTGTGGAGCCCACTTTGGATCCTCTGTCCTCCTCTTTCTGACACCCCCCCCCCCAAAGTAGCTCGACATAAAATAAATAAATAAATAAATAAATAAATAAATAAATAAATAAACAAACTTTTTAAAAAGTTAAATTTTTAAGGTATATAGGAATCACCTTTATGATTTTCCACTTTGGATTTTTTAAATAAACTAACCAATTATGCATTATTAAAATACTAGTTTATAAACTGGAATTATCTCAAAATGAGAATATATATTACAAGAATACGTATGATTATTTTCAAATTCCATTAAACAAACAAATACAGATTAATTTCCAACTCGGACTTAGGTATAATCACAGAGACTGTGGGGAACAGAAGATGAATAAAGCTAAGTACCTACTTTCAAGGCACTGAAAACTCACATATGTCCTACATGTGAGAAAGTTCTCAGATCCCCAGATTCTGTTCTCAGATCTGAAGTCATGTAGATCACAGTTTGCATAACCTTTAGAGTGGCCTGACGGGTGTAATGTCGTCCAAATGTAATGCATTCTTGGTTTTGGTGAACCAATCAGACACAGCACTAAAAATATAACCTGATGTTTGAAAGTTCATATTGTCTGTCAGCCACATTCATCACTTTTATTGATAGGAATTGCCACTACATTCCTACAGCTGTGGTAGAGACACCTCAGGAGAAAAAAAGAAGAAAACTCAGGTTAAATATTCAGCAATATTTTTACACTGCATTTATATTCGTTCATCATTCATTAAATTTTTCCATTTTTTCAGCAGACATTGAGTTCCTACAATATGCCAGACCTGTAAGTGATGGAGCAGGTAGAAAACACAATGATTAACAAAATCTCTGAATTATTTTCAAAGAGCAATGGAAGACTGAAGGGTTTTAAGGGTAATGACATTATCTGGGTGACATTTTTAAATTTCTCAGGTTATGAAAAGAAGAAAAGGCTTCAGGGGAGAGGAAAAGGGAATCAAAGAAACCAGAAACCATGTTCATATGCTCTATTATCTCCAAGTTTATACCATTATATCATGTTTAAGATGTGTGCGAGCAATCCTCAACTCCCTTATCCTGGATCCTAAACTTTTTGTTATCAGGAAATCACAAATCTCATTTTTTTAATCGATTCTTTTTTTTTTTTTTTTTTTACTGTTTATTCATTTATTTATTTTGAGACAAAGAGAGAGAGTGTGTGCGTGAGGGGCAGAGTCAGAGAGAGAGAGAATCCCAAGCAGGCTCTGCACTGTCAGCACAGACCTCGACATAGGGTTCGATCTCACAAACCATGAGATCATGATCTGAGCCCAAATCAAGAGTTGGGCACTCAATGGACTGAGCCGCCCAGGCACCCCATAAATCTCACTTCCTGATAAATAAGTCCAGAATTTCCCAGAATTATCTTGATTTAAAAGTTTGTCCTGAAATTCCTATATACCACAATAAAGAACATACCAGAAATTCTCATACATTGGCCTCCAAATGGCATCTCACCACCTCTTGCTCCCAGAAGCAACATAAACTCTTCTTATTTCAGCTCAGCATAGTCACGGCATTCAAGGTACCTCACACCCAGTAAGTTTAACTCAATGCATATTTTTTAAAAAACTACCTTCAGGTAACTTTTGAAGATGTGAGAAAATGAAAAAAATGATATCAATTCTTTTGTCATATTCAGCTACTTTCCTAGAACTAGATGCATTTGCCGTTTATCATTTTTCTTTATTTTGGACTCATCAGCCAATTTTCAAGGCAATTTGAGTTCACTTCTTGTGAGAGAGTCCTCAGAAAAGCATTCTGTCAAGGGCTTTGGGACAATCAAGATAAATGACACCCCTACATTTTTCTCATACTAATCACCCCTTTATGAATCCATCCAAAAGAATGCACTCCTCCGTGCCAGTCTGCTTTTTATACACCCCTGATGCTGCTGCTGAGTGCTGTCTCTTCCAAGCATCACATTTCATTCTGTCTTGTTCCCCCGTTGAGCTGCCTCTCCACCCAACATTCTATTCTCAGAGTGGCTTTTCCTGGGATTGTGGCTAGTAAGGATGAGCATTTTGGAGGAATGAAAGAATTTACCTTTTATGTAATTCTCACTGTTGGTCTTCAGATATTTATACTTTCCCATTTCTCTACTTATAATTTAGATCATCTGTAAAAAAATGCGTATCGTAAATTTGGGGAAATTTGAGCTTACCCCTTGGATCATCCACTGATTGGTGTCAAATGTTTTCCACAACTCACACAGATCACGTAAAAGAGAAGAATTTTGCACAGCAATCATGGTATGGTAAAATTATCAAAGAGTGGACTTGTAAACTTTCTCTAAGCCAGGCTGGAATAGGAAGGAGGCATAAAGGAGATTCAAATTTGATTGATACCTTGATGTGAGTGGTATGGTGGAAAGAATACCAAACTGAGAGCCACAGCGTTGGTTTCTCCACTTTTTTTTTTTATATTTGCCAGAACTTCTGATAATGAGAGTTTGTTGTTAAAATATAGATGGAAAAAAAGAACTAAGGAAATCTGCACTAACCCAGTAACGGGTCTATTCTGGACCTCAAAGGAGAGGAATAAAGTGTGGGATTTAGAAAATAATTTAGGATCCAAAGTTGCTTCACTACCAACATTAACTTGTAAGTTTCTAGACAATTTCTTGCCAATACTGTGACTCAGCTCCTTATCTCTACTGCTGTATATCTTTTAGCTTCTGCTTAGTCATGACATCTGTACTTTGAACTTCAAAGTATTCATAAGCTCTACACACTCACAGTTTCTCGTGACCACTGTCATCTTACAGCCTCTGATACCTGATTTCTGTGTCTTTTTTAGCATTAGCCTTTATTACATGTAGAGCACTCTCCTGGTATTTTGCAGTCAAATTCTCCAAGGAAGAGAATCTGATGAGGCTTATTTAATCACTATCATTTTGTTTGGGCTAAGGCCCCATGCTAGATATCTCATGAGCTGCTTCTAGCCAATAGGTGAATCTATAATCCTGAAGACAATTTCCCAGTCCTGACCTAATCAGCTGCTACTGGTGGGATATAATCATGTGGTAATTGTATGTGGTGTGTTTTTTTATCAAGAAGCCATCTATCACTAGCCAGGGCTATGTGCTGGGCACAAGACTTCTTTCCCGGTGAGCTTGGCTTCTTCAAGACCTGCTACCACATCTATAACAGGGAAAGTTGGATCACATACTCTAATAAGTCATTTCAAACTCTAAGCTACAAGAGTCTATTTTGGGGGTTTGTTTGTTTGTTTTGTGTTTTGTTTTTGTTTTTGCTGGTTTTTCGTTAGTTACTACTGGGTTAGGTATTCTAGATGTTGAGGAAATGCAGTGACTGAGAACGATCAGGTGTGAAACAAGGTTCTGGCAGGAATAAAAATTTACCACAGATGGTACAAATTAAATGGTTTTAATGAAAGAGCTACTTAGATATGTTGGGAAATATTTAGGAAACAAACAAGAGAAATCAATGCACCCCAGGATCAGCAACAGTAAGAAGCCACTACCATATGTAACGTTGAATGGGCAAGGTGTACATGAGGTTACAGAAACCAATGAGACTATATTTTATACCTCTTGGCTCTGCCCTCTGCTCTCAGAGGCTGAAAACTACTTCACCTTGACTCGCTTGTTCTCATATTTCCAGTTGGATTTGGCTAATGGGAAGTCATAGCAGGGGACTAGACTTGAGAGGAGTAAGTCAAACAAAATAATCGGCACATGGAACTTATCAAGTAGAGTAAACAGGTAAAAAAAAAATTAAACTAATACAATAAAATACAATAAAGAGAAGGGGGTAAAGAGGATAGATTTTTAAGGAGGGAAGGATTATTTTAGCATATTGGAAAAAAATAGCACATGTTGACAAATTTCCGTCATTTTAATAAAGAGATAAAGGGCACTTGCCTTGGACTTTTTTGTTTGGGAACATTTGACATGTGAAATGAATGTATGTGACATATGCAAACATGAACATAAAAAGTAAAGCAAACACCCAGGAACCACCACCAATCAGAAAAGAAACTATTATTGGCACCACTGACTGCTTTTCATCATCCTTTTCTCCGTTCTCACTCTACGCCAATAGAACTCACTAGCCTGAATTTTAATTTTTAATCACACTCTCTCGTTTCTTTTAATATATATTTTGTTTTGCTTATTTTCTGAAATTTATAATATTGAAATCTTGTATTCATTCTTTAAGGTCTTGCCTTTTTTACTCAATTATTACTTTTTAATATTCACCCACAGGGATGCACAGGGCTGTAGCTCAACCTCACTGTTGAATAGATGTTTCATTATGTGAATATTGTATAATTTGCTCCTCCATTTTCCTAAGGACATTGTGCCAGTTGGGTGCCATTATGATGCACGTCCAAATATTCCTATACTCTCTTTTGGGTATATGAGCAAGTGTTTCCTTATGATATATAATGCATGCAAGAATACAATTGTTGACTTCTGAAGACTGTGCGTGTCCAACTCTACCAAAGAGTGCCACTTGTTTTTCATGCTGGTTGAGTCTGTGTACACTCACCTGATTTATGAAGTCTCCGTCATTAGGTCCTATGGAGTGAATGCTTGCATTCCCCCACAGTTCATCTGTTGAAATCCTAGTCCTCAAGGTGATGGAATTAGGAGGTTGGCCCTTTGGGAGTTGATTGGGTTATGAACGGGATTACTGCCCTTATAAAGAGTTCCCAGGTTCCCTCACCCTTTCTGCCGTGTGAGGTTATAGTGAGAAGATGGTCATCTAGGAGGAATCAGGTCCTCTGCCAAACACCAAATATGCCAGCACCTTAATGTTGGACTTCCCAGGCTCCAGTCCCATTAGAAATAAATTTCTGTTGTGTTATAAACTGTTAGAGCTGTTTGTTATGACACCCCAAATGTACTAAAACACAAAGTATGTATATTATATTTTGTGTACGTATTCATAGGACAAGTATGTAATGGTAATTCATTGCACTTTTAAATAGAACTACCGTAGTGAGGTTTATTGCTTTTTTATACAATTAATGTGCACTGTGTTTCCATTTCTGTGAAATATCTGTTCATATCTTTTACTCATTTTTCTGTTGGGTTGTTGTTTGAATTTTCTTTTTAATTCCTAAGACTTCTTTCTATATTCAGAATGCTGATTCTTAATCTGTCTCTGCAAATATCTCTTTCCACTTTGGAGCTTTGTCTTTTCTCTTTCTTTATAGAACCTTTTGATAAACAAATTCCTTTTGCTATTGTTGAATTATTCAATATTTTCTCAACTGTACACTTTTTTCTGGCTTTAAGAAGTCTTTCTTGGGGCACCTGGGTGGCTCAGTTTGATGAGCAATGGACTCTTGATTTTGACTCAGGTCATGATCTCACGGTTCATGGGTTCAAGCCCCATGTCAGACTCCTCGCTGACAGTGCTGGATCCTGCTTGGGATTCTCTCTCTCCATCTCTCTCTTACACTCGTGCACTTGCTCTCGCTCTCTCTCAAAGTAAATCAACTTAAAAAAAAAAGTCTTCTTAGAGAGACATTCAAGATGGTGGAATAAGACTTCCTTACCATCATCTTCCCACAGAACTTCAATTTTGTTAGTCATCCACAGATGAGAGTACACTATGGGAGTTGGAGGCCCAGCAGAGAATTCCAGCATGTGATTGGAGGAAAAAAAATCCAAGCATAAACACGTTAAAGTAGATAAGAGGAGGGGTTTCATTTTGCCCATGACACCCCTCACCCTAGGTGGCACAGTTTGGGGCCAAGAGAGCCCCTCAGCCTGTGATTTCTCTCACAAGGGGAAGTGAGTGTGCGTCAGTGAACTCTGACTTCCCTACCTGTGCAGGAAAAGGGTCACCTCTTCTTCACCTAATCATAAAGATGTTCTATTGTGTGGTTATTCTCATGCACATAGTAGGCACGGTAGGTTTTCTTTAATGTCTTTTAGTAGTTCAATTTTTTTCAATAAAGGTTTGCACATCTATGGTTTGGTTTATTTCTATATGTGTTATTTTTTATAATGCTAAATATCCTTTCAATTGATTTTTAAGCTCTACTGATATTTTCAGGTAGTAATCTTATATTTAAGAACATTGCTAAACTAGCACTATTGCTAATAATTTGACTGTGTGTCACTTGGGTTTTACTAGGACAAAAATCATGATAGTTTTGTTTCTTTCCAATCACTTTATATTTTATGTTTCTCTGGTGCACAACTGAGAATGTCAAGAACAGTGATAAATTAGTGCTAGTAGTCAATTGTTGCATTCCTGATTTTAAAAGGAATGCCTACCATGTTTCATTAAATGCTATGTTATCATAGATTATTGGCAGGTGTACTTGTCAGGCTGAGTTCTCTTCCTATTTTCAGGAGTTTTTATTTGTGAATTATTTATTTATTTATTTTTGAATTATGAATGATCAAATATTTTGCTATAAATGTTGATAAGAACATTTTCCCCATTAATCTGTTACTATGTCATCACTTTTATATGCCTGGGATATATGAAAATTAATTGTGATACCTTACCTTTGTTAACACATTGTTGGATTTAATGTGTTAATATTGCGTTTATAACTCTGAACATACTTTAATTCATGGAACTTGCCTATAATTATTCTTTCTTTCATTGCCTTTGGAATTGGTGTTATCATTAGACTGGGCTATAGAATATGTTGAAAGTATGTTCCTTTTTTTTATGCTCCAGAAGAATTTACATAAGATTGCAGATATGTATTCCTTGGATTCTCCATAGCTTTTACTTACAAACTATCTTGACCTTGTATTTTCCTTGTGAGAAGACTTTAAATTATTAATTCAATTGCTTGTGGTTTTAGATCCATTAAGGTTTTATATTTCTTCTTGAATAAATTTTATTGTATATTTTTCTAATATTTGTCTATTTTGTGTAAATTTTTGTTTTCAGCATAAAGTTTTCCAGAATTGTTATCTTTTATCACAATTTTGTCTCTAATGATATCTCTTTTTTTATTGCTCATGTTGTTTATTTTTCTTGTACATCAATTATGTCGGGGTTGGAGGATTTTATTTTTTTCTTGCTGAGGAAGCAATTTTTGCTTTTATTAATTCTAACATCTGTTTGTTTCTATTTCATTGATTTATACTCTTCTCTTTGTTATGCGCTAGCCTCTATTTCATTTAAATTTGTTCTCTTGTTCCTTTTGTAGCTTCTGTTGTGGATGCTTAGCTCATGATTTGGGACCTTATTTTCTCATAGTGGGTTTAAGTCTGTAAGTTTGCCTCTAAGGACTACTTAATTTGTGTCCCACAAGGCTGAGAAGTAGTCTTAAAATTATTATTTTCATTATTCTAAATATGCTCTAATTCCTTTCTAATATTATCTTTGGCCTGAGTTATTCAACATGTTTTTAAATTTCTAAATGCAAGGGATTTCTAGAAATTATTCTTTGTCTCCTGATTAATTGCACTGTGGTCAGAACCATGATGTGTATAATACTGACTCATTGAAATCTGTTGAGGTTCACTTGCTCTATGGTCGACAAACTTTGTATTTCTATAATATGGGTCCTTTGATATTTATTGAGACTTAATTGATGGTCTTAAATATGATTGATTTCCAAAAATGTTTTCTGTGATTTTGAAAACTATGTCTATTTTCCAATAGAAAAAATACATTGTCTACTACATGATGCTTCTTCATTGTGCTATTCAAATGTTCCAACTACTTGCTGGCTCATTTATCAAAAACTGAGAGTGTTGTATTAAAACATCCCATTACCATTCTGGATATTTCTGTTTCTTCCTGTAATTTTGTCAATTTTTTTTACTTTATTTATTTTTAATTTCTGCTGCTATATTCTCAAGAGGTGTTATGTTCTCCTGACAGATTTAAACTTTATTAATATACAATGATATTCCTTATCTCATGTGATAAAGATCGTTCTGTCAAAAGGTCTACATTGTGACACTATGATATTAGTTAGAACCATATGAAATTGCCAATTTTGTAGATCAAATTGCAATTTTGCATTGCAATCTAATAGCGTTGGAAGTTTTGTTGATATTGTGTGCTTATGTATGGTTAAGTGTGTCTCTTTTAAACAGAATGAAGCTTGACTTAAAAAAAAATGTAGTCTGATGATCTATGCCAGTTTTAATGTCTCTCAGTAAACTTAGTATACTTGGATTTACTTCTATCATTTTATTTTGTACTTCCTATTTGTCCCAAAATGTGTGATTTTTTTTTCTCTTTCCATGCTTTCTTTTTTTCCCTTTTGCTTTCCAGTCTTTTTCCTTTAACAACTTTGGAATGTAAGTATTCAGTTATTATTTTTTTAGTGATTACTTTGATATCTTAATATGCATAGCTGGCAAAGTCTAACAGTAATCAGTATCTTTACCCTGTGCCCAACAATACAATCAACAATTACTAGGATAAAGTAAATTCTAATCACTTCCTCCCAGTTTCCCACTATTGTAGCCCAAACATTTAGCTCATTGTTGCTTTGTTTTTACCCCACAAATTGGACATTATTATTGATTTATGCAGATGAAATTGCATACATTTTGTCCTTCGGGAATTTTAATTAGATACATGTTGGCCCTTAAATTCAATTTCCATGTTTATCAACCTCACTTACATTTTCCATCTACTTGTCACTACCCTCCGTGTTTTATAGGATTTTTAAAGATCTATATCACAGTTCACTAATTTTCTATTTATTTGCTTCCATTACCCTATGTAACACTTTCATTAAGCTTTAAGTGCATTTATTATGGTTTTCAATTCTACAATTTCTAGAAGCTAGTGCTTTTTTAATTACGTGGCTTAACAACCCTGCAGCCCAAAGTTAGAGTTCCTTTCTCAGAGTCTAATGTTTATTCCTACTTACTTTTTGTGCTCTTCCCCAGAATGCAATAGGCCCAGCACCTTCTACTACTTCCACTTCCATTAGTTTACCCGCTAATACTGGTGTGTGGTCTGACAGTCCTTACTTATTTGCTTACAAGCAACCCTGAATCATGATTCTAGACAATATCACAATGATAAGCAAATGAGACGAACACTTGGCCTCACAGCTGCTAAGACTTACTACAAAGTCGTTCTATTAAAAACAGTATGATATCCATTCAAAAAAGAGAGAAACTGACCTCAAGACCATAATTTCTGTGAGAAAGACTCATATCTCAGAATTATTATTATATAATCAAGATGGCATCACAAATCAGACTATTTAGTAAATGATGATAGTTGCTCATAGTGGAAGAAAATCCATACCTACTACCACATATAAAGATACAATCCAGATATATTAAGGAAATAAATCCAGAGAAACCATAAAGGCAGGAGATAATGTGCCCTAGGGTTAGAGAGGAACTTCTTCAACAAAATTCCAAAAGCATCGTTAATGCATTTAATCACGTCAAATTAAGAATTTCTGTGAATAAAGTTAACAAAAAGATGTTGCAGAGATATTATATTTGCCATGTCTAAAACGACAAGGGAATTATTATCTGGGATATATAAGGAACTCATATGCACATGAAGAAAGTTATAAGAATCTCAAATTTTAAAGATGAGTAAAGGATATTTGGGTCAATTCATAGCTAAAAAACCCAGAGGTTTAACAAAACATATGACTGTTGTCCAAAGTCATTAGTCATCAGAGAAACGCAATTTAAAACAACAAGAAAAGCGATACTACCTTAGGCCCATCAGATCCTAAATACGAAGTAATCAGTGACAAAAACAAGAAACACAACACCACGTATGTAACTTAAAACTACGTGAAATAATGCATGGTTCACATTAATGCTTTCAAAGAGAATGATATAAGCCAAATGTAAGTTGGGAAATTGGAGGTGAGGAGTGGACAAGAGGCCTTGCAAAGAGTAATGAGCATCAGATGACCAGAACTGCAGGGGATTACCAAGGAACCCTTGCGTCTTTAGTATAAAGCAAAACCATAGTGCACAGATACTATTCTCATCCTGGAGGCCCAATTTCATGGGAAATTCCTAATTTCGTCCTATTCCCAAGATACCCAGCTCGGAAGCACCATCATCTAAGCTCTGCTTTCCTGAGAATCTCCTGCTTCCCCACAGGCCTAGTCATTTTTCTGTACACTGAGGATAAGATAGATGGCTCTTTACTCTTTTTTTTTTTAACATTTTATTTATTTTTGCAAGACAGGGAGAGAGACAGAGCGTGAGCAGGGGAGGGGCAGAGAGAGAGAGGGAGACAGAATCCGAAGCAGATTCCAGGCTCTGAGCTGTCAGCACAGAGCCCGATGCAAGGCTCCAACCCATGAACCTTGAGATCATGACCTGAGCTGAAGCCGGATGCTTAACCGACTGAGCCACCCAGGCGCCCCAATTCTTTACCCTTTATTTATCTTCCCATAAAAATGTAGCACCAGAATAAACAAGTGATGGGGATATGTATGTGTATATATATATATTTTTTTCCTCTCATTTTCTTGTATCCTTTACCCATTCACTCAGAAGAATTCGTTGTTTTAGGAAGGGATAATATAGCATAGAAGCAGAGAAAACTTTTTGGTGTCAAAAGTACAACAAGGAAGTACATAAATCCCAGGCCATAAAACACCATATTTGGAAAATTAGATAAAGAACTAGTCCAGCCTGTCTTCAGACTACATTAAGATGGTAAGGACCGCAGGGGACAAGGAGAATCAGCAGAAGCAGAGCTGAATCGACTATGGGTTCCTGAGGAGCATATCCTATAAGAAGGTCTCCCAAGAGGGAATCGGGAATCCAAGATCACACCCAACTGGGCCACTACCCCCAGGAGGAAAACCAGAGCCATTCAAGACTCCTGTATTCCTATCCCTCATCTTGTCTCCCCAGCATGGCACCGGGACAGGCCTGAGGCCACCTCGTAGAACATCCTGCAACAATGCAGGAACAATGGCGCCTGTGCCTGACGGCAGAGCAGAGACAGCTGTTCTGAGAGCCCTTCCTAGATGGAAGGTGTAAGGTCGCCATGGGAATAGGGACCCCTTGGACGAGCCCACGTGGATGAAGAGTTTATGTGGATGAAGAATAGTTTCAAGGAAAAGCCATCTCCATCTTTTCTCAAGTCTCTGCCCTAGAACTTAGACATAACCACACAAAAATGAGGGACATTCCACTAAACCAGGGGTTCTCAATGTACTGCTATTTGGCACCCCAGGAGACATTAGGCGATGTCTGGAGACACCTGTTGCTGTCACAACTGGGAAGTGTTACTGGACTCTGGTAGGCAGAGGTCAGGGATGCTACTAAACATTCTATAGTGCACAGAACAGTCCCCCAAACCAAGGAATTACCCAGCTCAAAATGTCAGTAGTCTCAAGGTTGAGAAATATTTCCTTAGACTGAGGTTAAATCTTGACCACTCAGCCTAAAAAGAAATGTATAATAAAAATTGTTTATTTATTCTCGAATAAAGAAAATGACACCTAGCCCCTGGTATTAAATGCACAACCATCTACTTATGCTAAGGAATAAATTTTTTTTAATATAAAAGAATCAATAGCCAATCGGTTTGCATTTAATGAAAGGGATCTGAGAAGGGAAGAAAAGTTTAAGTTGCTTCAAAGTAAGATAAAGTGTCCCCACACGAGGAAGAAAGGGAAATGGAGCCATGAAAACAGACACTAAAAGTTCATGACAATATCTGAATCAAATGAGAGGAAGAAAGTCATCTATGGAGCAGCGTGCAGAGAAGGAGTTGTTCCTCACCAAGGACAATGAGGAATATTAGCATTTTTCAGAGAGGTGAAATTGTATTTCTTCCAGACTCTGTACTTAAAGTTTACTAAGAAGGAGGCGTGTGAACCCCAAGACCACCCACTTGCCAAGAAGAAAGCAGAAGGAAAACTTGGAAGCACTTTCAAAACTACCATGAATGAAAGCAAAAGTCAGAAACAATAGGGGCGCCTAGGTGGCTCGGTGGGTTAAGCGTATGACTTCAGCTCAGGTCATGATCTCCCCGTTTGTGGGTTTGAGCCCTGTGTTGGGCCCTGTGCTGACAGCTCAGAGCCTGGAGACTGCTGTGGATTCTGTGTCTCCTTGCTCTGCCCCTCCCATGCTCATGTTCTGACTCTCTGTCTCTCAATAATAAATGTTAAAAAAATTTTTTAAAGTCAGAAACAATAAAAAAAAGGAGCAAAGGAGAAGGGGAGAAGGGAGGGAGAGGAAAGAGGAACACAGGAAGGGGGGCATGGGGGTGGGGAGAGAAAGAATGAGCTAGAAACAATTGCAAGGGGTAATAAATAAATTACTCGTATGTTAATGACATGCCGAAGTGTTCCATTTTTATGTGAAAGCAAATAACTATGAAGTATCACCAACATAAACACTGATTAAAGGAGATGAAATGTCTTGAGATGAAATGTCATAACATTACACAGTGTCAGTTTGCGGTGTTCTCAAAATGTTAATGACCTCCAGCTTCAGCTGCTTCCATTACCAGGGATCTCAGGGGAGAGAAACCTAAGCAGCAGGGCTCCCAGGAGGAGCCCAGAACCTAGTCCCATCTCCTCGCTGTTAATAGATAAAACTTCATTGAAAATGATCCGGTGACACTTGGCCATAATTCAGAAGGGACTACATTTTTTAAAAAAGAATTTTTCTTTTATCAGAAAGGACTTGAGTTTATCTTACCGTTTCAATAATGTTCCAGACCTGATTCAGTCAGTCTTCAATACTCTTTGGAATAAGTTTTCTATTCTTCTCACAGTGACATTTCCCCAGCACCGGGAGCACCTGCAGGAAATTTAGGAAGTGAGAGTTCATCATTTTACAAACGAATTCTGCAAAAAAAAAAAAAAAAAAAAAAAAAAAAAAGGCATGGGCCAGGCTGAATTTTAACTGTTTTACTAGGACTGATCCCAGAACCCTTCATGAAGTGTTAGAGTATAATCTCAGTGCCCCTCATGCCGTGCCCCTCATTTATTTTAATAAAAAATCATTAGTACCTTCGATGTCCACCATTATTTTTGCCTCAGAGCCAAACAAAATAGGTTATCACCCGGTGGTCACTTTATGGATGAGTCATTCTCTCCCACCTATTCTACTGACCCGGTTTCTCTCACACAGCCAGGACACGTGCTTTCCATCTCCCTGGCGACACTTTGGAACATGGGAACCCCAGTATACATGTATCTGTTGCCTTTGCGCTTCTGCAGTGTGTAAGTACACACCGATGGTTATGGCTGGCGCAATTTTGTCTGCCTTTGTTCAATGAATGCTTACTGAGTTTTTATTAAACACAAGCCCCCTCAGTTCCCTCTCTCAAAAAATGTCTAATATCAGGAGAGACAGGAAGAACAATATGGGTCAGTATAAATAAGTGTCCTTCCCATGTCCAATTTGAGTGCTCAGTAAGTAAGAGGAATAAGATAAGTCTTTCAGCTGGAGATATCAGAGAAGCTTCAGGAGAGTTACACAAAAGGGATTTTGTAAATTTTAACAGAATGGTGACTTTCTATCTGCCCTGAGTAGCCAGTAGGTATATTTACATTTAACTTGATTTAGATTTATATTAAGTATACTAAAATAGGGGCCAGCCTGGGTGTCTCCATCAGGTAAGTGTCCGACTCTTGATTTTGGATCAGGTGTGATCTCACAGTTCGTGAGATCGAGCCTCATGTTGAGCACCACACTGTCAGCGCAGAGCTTACTTGAGATTCTCTCTCTCCCTCTCTGCCTCCCCCCTTCCCTCTCAAAATAAAGAAGTAAATCTTTAAAAAGGGTATACTGAAATAAAATTTGAAATTCAATCACACTAGATGCATTTTAAGTGTTCAATAACCACATGCGGCTAGTGGCAACCATATTGGACATTTCCAGCACTGCTGTGAGCTGAAGAAATGGTATAGTTACACATGAGAAACTCCAGGTATTGTATAGGTGGCTAGAGATCAGGAAACACTCCACATTTGCTGCAACATAGTTTGGGGAAAAATAGTAGTGGAAGATAGGACTGGAAAAGGAGTTTGAAATCAAATTGGAGTGAGTCTTGAATATATCCATCTTAAATCAAAGCTTTTGTGAAGCAGAGAACTGAGATTTAGGGTTAATTTGGAAAGGTGTAAGACGATGACCTGAAAAAGCAACTAGACAAGGAGTCCTCAGCCATGGCTGCACATTAGAATGCGGAGGAAATTCCTTACCCAAAACCCAGGCCACATCCCAGATGAATTAAATCAGAATCAATGGGTGTGAGACCCATCAATGGCTTTTAAATCTCCCCAAATGATTTCAATAGGCAGGTGTTTAGGGACAGTCACTGGTACTACGTGCATGACGTCATTTCTCCCACTTGTGCCATTAATACCCTCTTTCCTCTGATGAACTTCCCCTTAGACTTTCTACCGAATCCTGTTAGAGTTGCCAATCACTATAAGCTGCTTCCCTGGTCACAAGACGTGGCCTAGGAACCAAACGTTGGCCAATCACAATAGGCTAGTATTACTGGCTGTGGTGATCATCCCAGATTTAGACTACAATGCAAGTCAGGCAAATGAAAGCCTGTTCTGAGATTTGGCATACATATCCTAGCGAGAAGGCTCTCTATTTAATGTAGGAGGCCACTAAACTGGGATGGCATTAGCTTAAAAATCTCTGTGAATGTGTTCCTCTCATTGCCACCAACCCAGCAGTGCAGGGTACAAAGCCATCCACGCAAGAAGATCACAAAATTCGCAGGTACAAGCACAGTTGAAAGATTTGAGGGTGGGAGTGCCAGTAAAGGGAGACAAGGAAGATCTGGTGATATATCTTGGGTTCCTGGTGGAATCCCTGGGGCCATTTCCCCCTCCGGATTTCCCAGTCATATGAATCAAGCAATGACCTACTACTCTGGTTTGTTTTCTTCCCGCTTAAATTTGAGATGGGTTTGAATCATCATGTTTAATGGTAAAAAATATAGAGATGTAGAATGTGGCTTTGCCAAACATACTTGACCATGTTAGAATACCTCTTAACAACTTATGGAACACTAACCTTTTTTTCCAAAGAGCTACAGAGGATAACTGAAGTGTGAGGGCCCTCTCTGAGTAGAATAACCATGGCAAACTCACTTGTAAACTAACAGCAAAATATTATAAGTGGACTTAAGCTAAGAGAACCAACGAGCAAGAGGGAGAATGTGTGAGAGAGCTGTGGTACCTAAATGGTGGGTGGGTAGGGCGCCTCGGTGGTTTAATCAGCTAAGACTTGATTTCGGCTCAGGTCAAGGTCTCACGGTTCCTGAGTTCCAGCCGCATGTCAGGCTCCTTGCTAAGAGGTCAGAGAGCCTGCTTGGGATTCTCTTTCTTTCTCCCTCTCTCTCCGCTCCTCCCCTGCTCACTCTTTCACTCTCTCAAAACAAAGAAATAAACTTTATAAATAAATAAATAAATAAATAAATAAATAAATAAATAAATAAATAAATAAAAGGGTGGGTGGGAAAGGGAAGTGAGTCCTAAGGAGGAAGCCAGAGCAAAGTAGTAAAAGGGGTTCTGTCATCTCCTACATCTGACCACAAGTCCTTGAGTTGTATATGAACACACACTCAATCCGTGTTGGCCGCACAGAAAATTGTTCCACTTTAGATAGCTCCTTTCTTAGTAACTCTATGGAACATATATATAAAAACAAACCCAGGGCCATTGCCAATTCAAAGGGGCCACCTCTCCACATGATGGGGCCCATCCATCCTTGGCGAGAGGATGTTAGCCTGTGACCAAACCAAAGTGTGTACCTAAGCGTGAAGGGCTCAAATGACCAACTTTTAGTCAAAGATTGGGAGCACAGACAAAAATTTCCATAGCGTATGCACACTCGTGCCTAGTTCACTATACCCCAAGACTCCCTTTTGAGTCTGTTTAATTGACCAGGATTAGAGATCACAGCCAGTTCTCGAACTCTTTCCACCTAGAAAGCACAACCAATAACCTACACATCTCTTTTGCCCAGCCATCCCCAGGTATGGATTAATAGGGGCTTATTGTGTTCTGTGTTATTGAATCATGAGTGGAGGCCAGTGAAGCAGACAATGTATCAGAAGCAGGAAACATAATTGGTTGGATGAGCAAAGGAGACAGGCATTCGATCTGCTCACAGGAAGGGGAAATAAGGCTTTGATCAAAGAAGAAAATATCTGGTCATGTAGGCATCGTTTGAACTCTTGCAATCCTTCCACTGCTGGTATTTCCTATCATTTTTACTTGGGGACCCAACATTTACTTACACCACCTCAGGCATTTTATGTAACTTAGCTCAGGCAATTTTCAGATGCCAGTCTTCATAGGATGTGCTCTGTATTTTAAAGAAATTTTACACTTTATTTCCGTTGATAGCATTTGAAAATGTAGGCTTCTGTGACATATGATGAAGAGAAATCTCTTCCCTGATGGGAGTTTGCTCAAGATGCCCCTTTAGAAGGCCTCTTCCCATTCTAATAGTGAATGACTATATTTAAAAGATGTGTCAATGCAGAAAAAGTCTGAGAGATAAGATCTTGAAAGTCAAAAGCAGAGAATGGAGAGAATGTGAGAAATTTTGTTCTATCATTTCCATAATCAGGGGGAAAAAGCATTTTAGGAAAATCCCTTTGGATTTGCTAAATAAACAATATTTGTGGATAAGAAAATCACAAGACCTTTGGCATTTGAAGAATGCAGCCATCTCAGTATTCAGTATATCAGTCATACAATGACACTTGGTTTTCACCAAGCTTCACGGGGTCCAGATCACCTACAAAGATGAAGTGAAGGTTGTGTGTTCTGAACAGTAGTAACAGGCTACTTGATCATGAGAATCGCAAGCATTTTTCAAAATTGGACTGGTTTTGTCAGAGTCATAGGGATTTAGATACCCTCCTGGTGAAAAATATCTTCCCATTCCATCGATTTGTTTATTAGGGGGAAAAAGTACTGTACCCTAAACTGTGGACTTCAAACCTTCTTCTTAAAGTCAATAGATGTCCATATGAAATTTAAAGATCCCACAGGTTGGTAGGAGAAAATAGAGTCCTTTGAGTTTGCTTTCTACATCCCCTCCAAATCCTAGAGATGCCAACGTGTAAATTTTACAAACCACTATCCCAAATTGTTTTCTTCATCGGCTGACAAGCAGGGCACCCCGAAGTTGTACAGCATAGAAGACCAGTCTGAATGGCCTGAGCCAGCAATTAATTTGTTAGAACCAGGACGTTTTTGGATCTTCCTGAGTCTCCTATAAAAATGCAAATGTTCCTGGGAGGAGAAGCATCTTAAGCAATCATGAGGGATTATTTTATCAACTCCATTTGCAGCTTTGAAGCAAAGCTGACAGCAAAGCCTTGTAGGATTGGGCACAGATAACGGAGGTAAAGGAACTGAAACAGACGTAACCAAGGAAAAACTTTACTTCCCGAGTACACTGAAGAGGCTATCAATAGTTTTGAAATAAAGATTATTATACGGGGGCCTGGGTGGCTCAGTCGGTTCAGTGTCCAACTTCGGCTCAGGTCCTGATCTCACAGTTCGTGGGTTGGAGCCCCACGTCGGGCTCTGTGCTGACAGCTTGGAGCCTGGAGCCTGCCTCAGATTCTGTGTCTCCCTCTCTCACTACCCGTTTCCCCACTCACACTCTTTCTCTCTGAAAAATAAATAAACAACAACAACAAAATTATAAAATGGCTAACATTTGAATGCATCTTGAGTGCCAGATATTCTTCCAAGTCTCACTTTATGTATGAGCTCATATTGTGTATTCCTTTATTCCTTTATGTATTAACCACAGCCACATGGTGAAAGTACTATTTTTTTAGGGTTTGTTTATTTATTTATTTATTTATTTATTTATTTATTTATTTATTTAGAGAATGAGCAAAGGAAGGGTAGAGAGAGAAGAAAAGAGAATCCCAAGCAGGCTGTGCACTGTCAGTGTGGAGCCTGATGTGGGGCCTGAACCCACGAACCATGAGACCATGACCTGGGCCAAAACCAAGAGCCACGCTTAACCAACTGAGCCACCCAAGCACTTCAAAAGTACGATTTTTATAAGGTTTTATACCCATATTACTGAGAAGGAAACTGAGGCATAGAGGGGTTAAGGTCACACAACTAGTAAGGGGCACAGCCAAGATACAAATCTGTAAGGCTTGACTCTAGGGGTCTGTAATAACCTCCTGCAATGGTTCATCTTCCAGAGAAGAGGACAATTATTTCAGTTCTCCCCAGCACTTCCAAAGAGTAGCCTCTTTGACCTTTAATTTTCTAACCTCAATGATCTACATGAGTTTGGTAGATGAGCCTAGAGGAAATAAAGATAAATTCCCAGTGAGCTGCGTGCTTATTCTTTTTAATCATAGTTGACATACAACATTATATTAGTTTCAGGTATACAACAGGATTTGACAACTATGTACATTATGCTCTGCTCACCACAACAAGTGTAATTACCTTCTGTTACCATAGGCAATAATTACATTATTGACTATAGTCCCTCTGCTGTACTTCTCATTCTTGTGGTTTATTTATTTTATAACTAGAAGTTTGTACCTCTTAAACGTCTTCATCTATTTTGCCCATTTCCCACACCCCTCTCTTCTGGCAATGATCTCCATTTTGATGAGTCTCTTTCTGTGTTTTTTGTTGTTCTTTTGTTTTGTTTTTAGATTCCATATGTAAGTAAAATTGTATGGTATTTGTCTTTCCCTGTCTGACTTATTTCACTTAGCATATTGCCCTCTAGGTCCATCCATGTTGTCACAAATAGCAAGATTTCATTCTTTTTTTTATGGCTGAGTAATAGTCCCGTGTGTTTGTGTGTGTGTGTGTGTGTGTGTGTGTGTGTGTACATGTGTGTGCGTTCATGTGTGTGCGTGCGTGTGTACACCCCACGTCTTCTTTTTCTATCAATGGACACAGGTTGCTTCCATATTTGGCTTTTATAAATAACGCCGCAACAAATATAGGGGTGCATGTACCTTCTCAAATTAGTGTTTTCATTTTCTTTGGGTAAATACCAAGCAGTGGAAATACTGGATCATATGGCATTTCTATGCCTAATTTTGTGAGGAAACTCTGTAGTGTTTCCCATAGTGGTTACACCAGCTTATATTTCTACCAACAGTGCATAAGGATTCCCTTTTCCCACATCCTTACCGACACTTACTTATTTTTTAATACTTGCTATTCTGACTCAAGTGAGATAATTTCTCATGAGGTTTTGATTTGCATTTATCTAATGATTAGTGATGTTGAGCACCTTTCATGTACCTGTTGGCCACTTTTTATGTCATCTTTGGAAAAAAATATCTATTCAGATCCTTTGCTCATTTTTTAATTGGGTTGGGTTTTCTTTTTGCTATACAGTCATGTGAATTTCTTTCTTTTATTTGTTTTTTTTTTTTTTTTGGATATTAACCTCTTATTGGATATGTGGAATGCAAATATTTTCTCCTACTCCATAAGTTTTCTTTTCATTTTGTTGACAGTTGCCTTTGAGGAGCAGACACTTTTTATTTTGATGCAGTCCCACTTGTATTTTTTGTTTGTTTGTTTGGGGGGTGGCGGTTGTGGGTTTTTTGGTTATTGTTGTTTTGTTTTTTGTTTTGCTTTTGTTGCCATTTTGGTGTCAAATTCAAAAAAATATTGCCAAAACCAATGTCAAGCAGCACACCCTCTATGTTTTCTCTTAGGAGTTTTATGGTTTTAGGTCTTATGTTCAAGTATTTAATCCACGTTGAGTTGATTTTGTGAGAGATTTAAGGTAAGGGTTCAGTGTCATTCTTTTGCATGACTATCCAGTTTTCCCGGCAGCATTTATTGAGGAGACTATCCTTTCCCCATTGTTGGCCTTTTTGTTAAAAATCAATTGACTATATACGTATGGATTTATTTCCGGGCTCTCTATTCTGTTCCATCAATCTATATGTCTGTTTTTCGGCCAATATCACACCATTTTAATTACCATAGCTTCGTAGTAGAGTTTGGAATCAGGAAGCATGATGCTTCCAGTTTTGCTTTTTTTTCCTCAAGATTGCTTTAGCTACTTTGGTTTTTGTGGTTCCATACATACTTTAGAGTTGTTGTTTTTTTCTATTTCTGTGATAAATGCCATTGGAACTTTGTTGGGATAGCACTGAATGTGTGGACTGCTTTGGGTAGTATGGACATTTTAACAATATAAGTTCTCCTGATTCATGAACATCCTTCCACTTATTTGTGGCCTCTTTAACTTATTTTATCAATGTCTTATTGTTTTCAGTGTACAGACAGATCTTTTACCTCCTTGGTTAAATTTAATTCTAAGTAACTTATTCTTTTTGATGCTAATTTAAATGATATTTTTTCTTAATTTCTCTTTCTCCTATTTTATTGGGTAAAGAGAAATGTAACTGATTTTTGTGTATTGTTTTTGTATCCTGTAACTGTACTGAAATGGTTTTTTAGTTCTAATATTTTTTGGTGGAGAAAATACTCAATATTTTAAAGATAATTCTCCCCAACTAATATTGATGCAATGCAATCCGATAAAACTCTCATCAAGCTTTCTTTTTCTTCTTTTGTTTTTTCAGAAATTGGCATTTTGACTATAAAATTCGTGTAGGTCAGCCAAAACAATATGGGAAACAAATAAAATAGTTGGAGAACATATTCCGTTGATTTAAAGATTAACTGTACTATCTTAGTAATCAAAACAGCATGATGTGGCATAAAAATAGACATGCAGGTCAATGGAACCAAATAGAGATTTTAGAAATAAACTCACATTTATGTAGTCAATTGATTTCAACAAGGTGTCAAGGTAATTCGGTTGGGAAACAATAATCTTTTCAACAAATGGTGCTTGAACAATTGGACATCTAAGGTTAAAACAAAATAAATCTAGTCCACCTTTATCTCACACCTTATAAAAACTCTAACTACAGATGCATTATAGACCTACAAATGTAGAACTAATAATACAAAACTTCTGGGAGGAAACATAGAAGAAAATCTTTGTGACCTTGAATTAGGCCAAATTTCTTAAGTAAGACACAAAAAACACACAAAAAAATTGATAAATCAAATTTCATAAGAATGAAAGCATTTGCTCTTCAAAAGATTTTTAAGAAAATTAACAGGTAATCCACAGGGTAGAACATAGATCTATTAAACGACTTGTATTCAGAATATATAAAAAATCCTCACAACCTAATAATAATCCATTTCTCAAATGAGTAATATATTTGGATACAAAGCTCAACAAAGAAGATACACAGAAGGCAAATAAGCACAAGAAATGATCTTCAACGTGATTAACCATTACCACATGCAGACTGAAACCACAATGAGGTACGATACTCTCACTAGAATGGCGAAAATTACCAGGTGTTTGTGGCGCCTGGGTGGCTCAGTTGGTTAAGCGTCCAACTTCAGCTCAGGTCATGATCTCACAGCTCGTGGGTTCGAGTCCCATGTCGGACTCTGTGCTGACAGCTCAGAGCCTGGAGCCTGCTTCAGATTCTGTGTCTCCCCCTCTCTCTGCCCCTCCCCCACTCATGCCCTGTCTCTGTCTCTGTCTCTCTCAAAAACAAATAAACATTCAAAAAAGTTTTAAATTAACAGATGTTTGAAAGAAGGTAAACAACTGGAATCCCCATACATTGCATATGAAATACACTTTAGAAGACAATCTGGCTCCCCTCTTAACCTACCGAGCCACCCAGGAGCCCCCTGGCTCCCCTCTTAAAAAGACAAATATACACTGACTCTATGACCAAACAATTTCTCCTTAATACATTTACTTAGAGAGAAGAAAGCATATTTCCACACAAAAATGTGTATGCAAATGTTCATAGTAGCTTCCTTCAAAGTAGTCCAAATGGAAAGAATCCAAATACCTATCAACTGAAGCATATATAAACGTGATTTTTTTCCTACAGTAGAGTACTACTTAGCAATAAAAAAGGAATATGCAACAATTGGATGAGTCCAAAGTAATGCATTAAGTAAAGCAAAGACTATTCACTCTATGAATTCATTTTTTATTAAATTCCAGAAAAAAGAAAATCACTGGTTGCCTGGGCCCAGAAGATTAGAGAAGGGAGTTGATTGCAAAAACACAGCTGGAAATTTTGGTGCGATAGAAATATCCTCCATAATAATGTTGGTGAGTTGTGCTACTGTGAAAAATTCTCAAAATTTATCATAATGCCCACAAACTTGGTGAAGTTTATTGTAATGAATCAATAAAGCTGATCCAAAAGTATAAGGAAAGATCTCTTTATCAAGGAGTTAACCTCTTTCAAGCAATAGAAAATAAGAGAGAAAATTAAATGTTTTTAATGAAAACAAAAGATGCTTATGAAAAATATTTTGTCTTGTATAATGGTATGTGTATTAGCAAGGGCTTCAGAGAAACAGAACCGATAGAATCTGTACATTTATATATGGGGAGAAAGAGAGTTATTTTGAGGAATTGTCTCATGGGATTGTGGGGGCTAACAAGTTCAAAGTGCACACACAGGGCAGGCCAGCAGGCTGGAGGCCCAAGAATTGCAGTTCAAATCTGAAGCAGTCTGCTGGAAGTTCTCCCTCTTCTTCCAGAGAAGTTCGTCTTCAACTGATCGGATGACACCCACTCACATTATGGAGGGTAATATACTTTACTCCGAGTCTACTGATCTGAATGTTAAGCTCATCTAAGCAACACTTTTACAGAAACATCTAGAAGAATGGGTAGCCAAATATCTGCGTACCACGGCCTAGCCAGGTTGACACATCCCAGTATGCAATTTACAAAGTTCCCCCATATATGTTATCTCATTTGTTCGTCAGACAGGACAAATAGAAGTTACAATTTCTACCATATATGGAGCAAGAAACTGAAAAATTCGAGAAGGTAAATGGCTCTCAATTTCTCCTGGCTGGAGAAAGGGGAGCTCAGGAACTCAGGGCAATCATCCTGTCTCCCAACTGCATGCTCTTTTGTCCTTAGTGCAGTACAAAGAAATAGTAAAAGGGATTAAATATATCCTTTGTTCCTTATAAATTTTTCCCTGGCATTTCTCCAAGCCCAAGACATTTAAGGGTTATATAATTTTTCATGTTCACTTTTAGAGTTAGGTAAAATCGATAATATATTTTATAAAGACTTACTTCACTTTTATCCCCTGACAAGATGAAGTTAACAAACCAGCAAACCACTGATTAAATAGAGGCAGAAAGAAAATAACCCCTGAAAATGAAATTCCTACTTGCTTTCTCCTGCTATTTGTTTCAAATACAGTATTATCAAAGGGGTGGGAGGAAGTCAGGGACTCCACAAAAACCTGCCAACAGATGTAGGAAAGGAAAATATAAGACAGAGGAAAAACTTTACAAAGTGATAAACTCTGGGTCTTCCAAACTAATTTATTTAATTGGCATTTTCCCTCACCAATTAACGAATAACATAAGACTTATTTAATAACTTTATCATTTTCTACATTTTCAATGTAAAGGGTCAAAGTAAATTTCTCCCCCTTCATTCATTTCTACATAATTTTAAATTCATGTTGGACCTGCATAGAAAGAGTCCTTTATTTAAGTACCAGTAGCATTTGCCTTTATGGGGAAAGATGGGAGAAATTCCTTAGGTGTTACCTTTTCCCTCCCACTAGCCAGCTGGCTGACCTTGGACAGAGCAAGCTCAGCACTTTGGGTCTCCATGTGTAAAGTTAGTTTACTATTGACTTCACATAAGTGTTGGGGGAAAGATGCATTAATAAGCACCTAAGCAACTGGAAAACTGGCATCAAAACATTGCTACCCATACCCAAGGCTCCTCAGCAAGGCTCTCCCATGGCTACAGCCTCCGTGCCCTTCACCAGCTCGATCCTGATCGCTGTTTGCCTATCAGGCCAGTCTTTGTATGCCCACTTCAACAAGGGCTCCCAGACAAACAAGAGATGCAAGGGACCAGCTGCCTTTCCACTCCTTCAGCAAGGCCTCATAAGGGATGATGACGTCTAAGAAACCTCAGAAAGCAATAGCAAAATTGCTCACACGTAGACAAAGATTTCTACTTCCTGACATACACACAAAATAGGGATTGTTTTAAAGGACCTGCAGAAGAATCCATTCTACAGTAGAATATTGACAGCCCACTGGAAACGAGCACGAAGTGAAACGTTAACAATAACAACGATAATAACCAGTTACCTGTTATAGGGAATGCTCGTTCAAGGCCAGGAACGAACATCGCTATTTAATTCTTACACAGACGCGGCAAGGTAGTTTCAGTCATTCCTACTTTACAGATAAAAAATGGATTGGATCTAAAGAAGTTAGGGAATTTGCTGACAGCTAACAGAGTCAGGATTTGACCCCATGGGAAAGAGGAAGACCTTGTAAATGCATGCATCACTTAGCACCTAGGGCAAATGGAACTTCTCAAAAAGGAGAATAATGGGAACAGGTTGTACGGGAAGAGGATGCGAGAGGTAGGCGAGCCTGACACCAACTTTTTCTTCCCGAAGCCGTGAGCCCACGTGAAGGCATTAAGAGGAGAAGATTGAAGGGATGTGAGGTGGGGGTGGCAGTTTGGGGGGCATGTGCTCTGAGATGTAAGGGCACATACTCTTCCCTCGGGGCACCCCAGCGCTCCCCAAAAGACTCATATTTGACAAACAGCTTTTATTTTCTGCCATATTTTCCATCATCTACAATTCTTAGTAATATTATTAATAGGCATATCTTTTATGCAATGCTTTCTTTTGGAAATTGATTGGAAGCAGGCAGGTGGATGAGGCAGCAGGGGAAAACACTAAGAAGAAAAGGTGGTGAGTGGGTGGATGGGGGTCACTGGAGAGAAAAAGAAATCAGAAATATATTCATACTTGTTTGGAAAAAGTGACTAAGTAAAATAAGTGTGATCATTTGAGGCAGCCAGTCAGTCTGACCTTTATAAAAAGAGCAGGATGATTCTACTTTTCTCCCACTCCAAGTCATTTTAAAGCAATCCATAAGGGCTCACTTCTACCAGACAGTTGTGAGATGCTGTGGGAGAGTCGTCATCTACAAAAAAAAAAAGAGTTTCAGAGGGTCAGCATACACTTTTGTTAAAGGATAGGGGTGCTGGACCCCAAAGAAAACCCAGGAGGTTACTCTTGCTTGACTCATCATGAATATAGCATGTAGACGAGCTGGATGAAAATATCTTAAGAGAACACTTGATAGGAACAAAATGGTAAGCTGCTGCATCTTTTTCGATCATCTCAACGTTTTATTTCCTGCCATACTCCAGGGCCGGGCGGTAGAGAGATGCCTTAGTGGGCTAGACGGGGCAGGGGCCCTGAGTTAACCCCTTAGGAATGATCCAGACTGAGTGAAAAAAGGGCAGGCAATCTCATTTCTTCACTGAGTAAGAAGACTGTTTCCGGAAGCATAAGAAAAGATGAGCATTTATGAGGAAAAAAGAAGGAAAATGGAAACTCATGCGTATTCATCTAAAAAGGTTTTCAAGTCTGATGACAGGATTTTGTGATCTTCACTGTGCGCAAAGGCTTAAGAGGTGACGAAGCTCATTAATGCAGAAAGTCAAGGCTTCCCTAAAGGACCTTTATTAGTTTCCTAGGGCTGTTGTAACAAAGAACCACGAACGGAGTGGCTTAGAACAACAGAAATCTATTGTCTCACAATTCTGGAGGCCAGAAGTCTGAATCAAGGTGTTTGGCTGGGCTAAGGTCCCTCTGAAGCTATAGGGGAGAATCCTTGCTTGCTTCCTCCTAAATGATGGAGAAAGCCATCAATCCTTAAATTCCTTGCCTTGTAGCTGCCTCATTCCAGTCTCTGCCTCTGTTATCCCATGGCATTCTCCCTGTGTGTCTATGACATCACGTGTCACTTCCCTCTTCTTACAAGGACGACAGTCATTTTGGATCAGGGGCCACCCTAATGACCTCCTCTTAATTTGAGTACATCTGCAAAGAACTTATTTCCAGTTAAGGGCACAATTCATAGATATTACAGATGAAGACGTCAGCATATCTTTTTGGGGACTCTCAACTGCTCATGTTCACACCTCTCATTCACTCTCCAAGGAGAAAACTTCTGTGCTCTGTCTGCAGCTCCACACAGCAGGGGGTACAGAGTGGGAGGTAAGTAGAGGTATTCAGGAAGGCAAGGCCAGACAAAAGTCCAATAAGAGACAGCAAAAGTCAGGCAGGTAAGAAGCAACAGACGAGACCAAGAAGTATTATCAATTTAGTGTTACTGAATTAAAAAAAGAAAGAGGAGTAAGCAGCAATGTCAAATTCCCAGTAAGGTTTAATGACATAAGGTCTGAACAACAGCAGAATGATGACTTTTCCTCGCGTTCAGCGCTGAAGATTATAGCTGTAACCCAAGTTTTACAACATGTTCTATCAAGGCTGAAGTTTTTCCAATAAAATAAAGCCATGCATATATTCCTGAAAGGCACTCTACAAATTTTAAACTACATTATATTTCAGAATCATTGGGTCAGGAAAGAAAAATTACATAAGTAAAGACATGAAATGGTAAGATATTTGAAACTCTTTTTTCAAAGATATGTATTAACTAAAATTAGCCTAATACACGTTGTCTCTACTTCCTCTCCAACATATGTTGAAATACTTGGTAAATATAACACTTTTAAGACACAAAACTGGGAGCTCCTAGGTGGCTCAGTCAGTTAAGCATCTGACTCTAGCTCAGGTCGTGATCTCACATTTAGTGAGTTCGAGCCCTGCATTGGCTCTCTGCTGTCAGCACAGACAGCTGTCTCCCCCTCTCTCTCTACCCTTTCCTGGATCATACTCTCTCTCTCTCTCTCTCTCACTCTCTCTCTCTCTCTCTCTCTCTCTGTGTGTGTGTGTGTGTGTGTGTGTGTGTGTGTCTCTCAAGACTAATATTTACCAATAACATAAAATACAAAACTAGTCTTAAAGGAAATAAAAAAATACATACACTAGGTTCACAAATGAAAGAACAAATGTATGAGTAATGCCTCTACCTCTGGAAAAAAAAGAACCCATCAGATTGCCACATAAACCTTGGTAGCAAAAGGCTAGGTTTTTAACACTTATCCAGGAACATGAGGCCAAGAACTTAAAATAGCCATGTCTTCCATGAAAAGGGAACTAGAAGTGGCAAAGAAATCCGTAGTGTGTTAAAAATATTGGGTAGGGAAAAGTTAAATTTCCCAAGAGAAATTAAAATTGTATATCTAATTAGGTGTGAGATCTTAATGTGTACCACGCCAACTGGCACAAGACACTCAATTTGGGAAATGAGTTTTAAAAAACTGATTCTAAATCAGTGGCACATAGTATTTCTCACAGAAGCAAACAGACAAGCAACAAAAGGACACTACTTTATAAAGAACCCAGATCACAATGAATCCCACAGGTAAATAATTGTGCAGGTGAACCAATCCTAAGAAATTATAAACCATACAAGAAAATGGAACACTATGAGAAAGTCAGCAAATATAAGAGGACAATTAGCATGCTAATTAAAACTTTAAAACAGTATAAAAAAGACTCCAAAATAAGTGTATTTAAGTGATTAAAAAATAAGAATGTGAAATAAAGCACTAATAATACTAATGACGCTGTTTAAGAAGACTGATTAGAAAAGATTTAAACATATTTCTAGAAATAAAAAATATATATCACTAACATCTAAAATGCAAGGAATGGGTAAAATCGTGCATAAAAAGGCCGGAGAAGACAAGCAAACTGTGAAATAGTTTGGAAAAAAATTACCCAGAGCTACAAACAATAGAAAATATAAATACAAATTAAAACATGAAGAAAAATTTATAAAATCTTTTTTAACGTTTATTTTTGAGACAGAGAGAGACAGAGCATGAATGGGGGAGGGGCAGAGAGAGAGGGAGACACAGAATCGGAAGCAGGCTCCAGGCTCCGAGCCATCAGCCCAGAGCCCGACACGGGGCTCGAACTCACAGACCGCGAGATCATGACCTGAGTTGAAGTTGGACGCTTAACCGACTGGGCTACCCAGGTGCCCCTAAACATGAAGAAAAAATTTAAAAAGTCCAATGCGCTTCCAGTAGGAGATTCATAAGAATATTAGAGAAAATGGTGGCAACACAGGATTTTAAAGATAATAGCAGAGAACTTTCCAGAACAGAAGATCAGTCCACAATGTAAGAAAATATAGTAAATCCTGAGCAGGATGTGTGGGGAGCCTGGGTGGCTCAGTTTCTTACACACCTGACTCTTGATTTTGGCGCAGGTCATGATTCATAGCGATGACATTGACCCCACATGGGACTGCTTGGGATTCTCTCTCTCCCTCTCCCTCTGCCCCTCCTCTTCTTGCTGTCCTGCTCTCCTTTCTCTCTCTCTCAAAAAAAAAAAAAAAAAAAAAAAGTAAACTTGCACCAAGACACATCAGAATAAAATTTCAAAATACAAAATCAAACAGAAAATATTAAAAGCAAGTTGGAGAAAAAGATCATCTATACAAAAGTGACACTGGAAGGATTGCAAATATCACATCAGCAAAAATAGAGACTAGGAGACAATGGAAGAAATCTGTCAGTCTATGATTTTATAAAAGCTAAGCAATTATGGGCATTGCGGGGAAGATGGCGGCGTAGGAGGACACTGGGTTCACCGCGTCCTGATCACTTAGATTCCACCCACACCTGCCTAACTAACCCAGAAAACTGCCAGAAGACTAGCAGAACGGAGTCTCTGGAGCCCAGCGCAGATGAGAGGCCCATGGAAGAGGGTAGGAAGGGCGGAGAGGCAGTGCGCACTCCATGGACTGGCGGGAGGGAGCCGGGGCGGAGGGGCAGACTGCTGGCCAAGCAGAGCCCCCGAGTCTGGCTGGCAAAAACGGAGGGGCCGGACGGAGTGTGTTCAGACAGCAAGCGGGACTTAACACCTGGAAGGTTATAAGTTAAAGCTCTGCTCGGAGAGCGGGAAGGCTGGAGAACAATGGGACAGAGAGTTGTTGAGCCCCGGACGACAGAGCTCAGCTTGGCAGGGAACAAAGGCGCTCGCCAGCGCCATCTCCCTCGCCCATTCCCCCAGCCAAAATCCCAAAGGGGACCGGTTCCTGCCAGGGAACTTGCTTGCACCTCGCAAACACCCAACGCTGTGCTTCTGCAGATCCATCCCTCTGGTGAGGGCCGGTCTGACTCCCTCCCGGTGCCACAGGACCCCTCCCGGAGAGGATCACCGAAGGAAAAGCGAGCTGAGCCTACCACTCCCGCCCCCGTGCACCTTGCCTACCCACCCCAGCTAATACGCCAGATCCCCAGCACCACAAGCATGGCAGTGTGCAAATAGCCCAGATGGGCCACGCCACCCCACAGTGAATCCTGCCCCTAGGAGAGGGGAAGAGAAGGCACACACCAGAGTAACTGTGGCCCACCTTTAGGGGGCAGACATCAGGTCTGACTGCGCCCGGCCCACCAACCAAACTTATTCAAGACAGCACAGGGGAAGTGCCCCGCAGTCCCACACCACTCCAGGGACTATCCGAAATGACGAAACGGAAGAATTCCCCTCAAAAAAACCTCCAGTAAATAACGACAGCTAACAAACTGATCAAAAATGATTTAAACAATATAACAGAAAGTGAATTTAGAATAAGAGTCATAAAATTAATCGCTGGGCTTGAAAACAGTATAAAGGACAGCAGAGAATCTCTTGCTACAGAGATCAAGGGACTAAGGAACAGCCAGGAGGAGCTAAAAAATGCTATCAATGAACTGCAAAATAAAATGGAGACAACTACAGCTCGGATTGAAGAGGCAGAGGAGAGAATAGGTGAACTAGAAGATAAAATTATGGAAAAAGAAGAAGCTGAGAAAAAGAGAGATAAAAAAATCCAGGAGTATGAGGGGAAAATTAGAGAACTAAGTGATGTACTAAAGAGAAATAATCTACACATACTCGGTATTCCAGAGGAGGAAGAGAGAGGGAAAGGTGCTGAAGGTGTACTTTAAGAAATAATAGCTGAGAACTTCCCTGATCTGGGGAAGGAAAAAGGCATTGAAATCCAAGAGGCACAGAGAACTTACTTCAGACATAACTTGAATCGATCTGCTGCACGACATATCATAGTGAAACTGGCAAAGTATAAGGATAAAGAGAAAATTCTGAAAGCAGCTAGGGATAAACGTGCTCTAACATATAAAAGGAGACTGAAAAGACTCGAGACCAATCGCTCTACTGAAACTTGGCAGGCCAGAAAGGAATGGCAGGAAATCTTCAAAGTGATTAACAGAAAAAATATGCAGCCGAGAATCCTCTATCCAGCAAGTCTGTCATTTAGAATAGAAGGAGAGATAAAAGGTCTTCCCAAACAAACAAAAACTGAAGGAATTCATCACCACTAAACCAGCCGTACAAAAGATCCTAAGGGGGATCCTGTGAGACAAAGTACCAGAGATATCGCTACAAGCATGAAACCTACAGACATCACAATGACTCTAAACCCATATCTTTCTATAATAACACTGAATGTAAATGGACTAAATGCGCCAACCAAAAGACATAGGGTATCAGAATGGATAAAAAAACAAGACCCATCTATTTGATGTCTACAAGAGATTCATTTTAGACCCGAGGACACATTCAGATTGAAAGTGAGGGGATGGAGAACTATTTGTCATGCTACTGGAAGTCAAAAGAAAGCTGGAGTAGCCATACTTATATCAGACAAACTAGGCTTTAAATTAAATGCTGTAACAAGAGATGAAGAAGGGCATTATATAATAATTACAGGGTCTATCCATCAAGAAGAACTAACAATTATAAATGTCTATGCGCCGAATACAGGAGCCCCCAAATATATAACACAATTACTCACAAACATAAGCAATGTTATTGATAAGAATGTGGTAATTGCAGGGGACTTTAATACCCCACTTACAACAATGGATAGATCATCTAGACACACGGTCAATAAAGAAACAAGGGCCCTGATGATACATTGGATCAGATGGACTTGACAGGTATATTTAGAACTCTGCATCCCAAAGCAACAGAATATACTTTCTTCTTGAGTGCACATGGAAGATTCTCCAAGATAGAGCACACACTGGGTCACAAAACAGCCCTTCATAAGTATACAAGAATTGAGATCATACCATGCATACTTTCGGACCACAATGCTATGAAGCTTGAAATCAACCACAGGAAAAAGTCTGGAAAACCTCCAAAAGCGTGGAGGTTAAAGAACACCCTACTAAAGAATGAATGGGTCAACCAGGCAATTAGAGAAGAAATTAAAAACTATATGGAAACAAACGAAAATGAAAATACAACAATCCAAATGCTTTGGGATGCAGCGAAGGCAGTCCTGAGAGGAAAATATATTGCAATCCAGACCTATCTCAAGAGACAAGAAAAATCCCAAATACAAAATCTAACAGCACACCTAAAGGAAATATAAGCAGAGCAGCAAAAACACCCCAAAACCAGCAGAAGAAGAGAAATAATAAAGATCAGAGCAGAAATAAACAATATAGAATCTAAAAAAACTGTAGAGCAGATCAATGAAACCAAGAGTTGGTTTTTTGAAAAAATAAACAAAATTGATACACCTCTGGCCAGGCTTCTCAAAAACAAAAGGGAGATGACCCAAATAGATAAAATCATGAATGAAAATGGAATTATTACAACCAATCCCTCAGAGATACAAGCAATTATCAGGGAATACTATGAAAAATTATATGCCAACAAACTGGACAACCTGGAAGAAATGGACAAATTCCTAAACACCCACACCCTTCCAAAACTCAAACAGGAGGAAATAGAACACTTGAACAGACCCATAACCAGTGAAGAAATTGAATCAGTTATCAAAAATCTCCCAACAAATAAGAGTCCAGGACCAGATGGCTTCCCTGGGGAATTCTACCAGACATTTAAAGCAGAGATAATACCTATCCTTCTCAAGCTATTCCAAAAAATAGAAAGGGAAGGAAAACTTCCAGAGTCATTCTATGAAGCCAGTATTACTTTGATTCCTAAACCAACAGAGACCCAGTAAAAAAAGAGAACTACAGGCCAATATCCCTGATGAATATGGATGTAAAAATTCTCAATAAGATACTAGCAAATCAAATTCAACAGCTTATAAAAAGAATTATTCACCATGATCAAGTGGGATTCATTCCTGGGATGCAGGGCTGGTTCAACATTCACAAATCAATCAACGTGAATCATCACATCAATAAAAGAAAAGATAAGAACCATATGATCCTGTCAATCGATGCAGAAAAGGCCTTTGACAAAATTCAGCATCCTTTCTTAATAAAAACCCTCGAGAAAGTCGGGATAGAAGGTACATACTTAAAGATCATAAAAGCCATTTATGAAAAGCCCACAGCTAACATCATCCTCAATGGGGAAAAACTGAGAGCTTTTTCCCTGAGATCAGGAACACGACAGGGATGTCCACTCTCACCTCTGTTGTTTAACATAGTGTTGGAAGTTCTATCATCAGCAATCAGACAACAAAAGGAAATCAAAGGCATCAAAATTGGCAAAGATGAAGTTAAGCTTTCACTTTTTGCAGATGACATGATATTATACATGGAAAATCTGATAGACTCCACCAGAAGTCTGCTAGAACTGATACATGAATTTAGCAAAGTTGCAGGATACAAAATCAATGTACAGAAATCAGTTGCATTCTTATACACTAATAATGAAGCAACAGAAAGACAAAAAGAAACTGATCCCATTCACAATTGCACCAAGAAGCATAAAATACCTAGGAATAAATCTAACCAAAGATGTACAAGATCTGTATACTGAAAACTATAGAAAGCTTATGAAGGAAATTGAAGAAAATGTAAAGAAATGGAAAAACATTCCATGCTCATGGATTGGAAGAATAAATATTGTCAAAATGTCAATACTACCCAAAGCTATCTACACATTCAATGCAATCCCAATCAAAATTGCACCAGCATTCTTCTTGAAACTAGAACAAGCAATCCTAAAATTCATATGGAACCACAAAAGGCCCCGAATAGCCAAAGTAATTTTGAAGAAGAAGACTAAAACAGGAGGCATCACAATCCCAGACTTTAGCCTCTACTACAAAGCTGTAATCATCAAGACAGCATGGTATTGGCAAAAAAAAACAGACATATAGACCAATGGAATAGAATAGAAACCCCAGAACTAGACTCACAAAAGTATGGCCAACTAAAATTTGACAAAGCAGGAAAGAATATCCCATGGAAAAAAGACAGTCTCTTTAACAAATGATGCTGGGAGAACTGGACAGCAGCATGCAGAAGAATGAAACTAGACCACTTTCTTACACCATTCACAAAAATAAACTCAAAATGGATAAAGGACCTGAATGTGAGACAGGAAGCCATCAAAACCCTAGAGGAGAAAGCAGGAAAAAAACCTCTCTGACTTCAGCCACAATTTCTTACTTGACACATCTCCAAATGTAAGGGAATTAAAAGCAAAAATGAACTACTGAGACCTTATGAAGATAAAAAGCTTCTGCACTACAAAGGAAACAATCAACAAAACTAAAAGGCAACCAACAGATTGGCAAAAGATATTTGCAAATGACATATCAGACAAAGGGCTAGTATCCAAAATCTATAAAGAACTCACCAAACTCCACACCCGAAAAACAAATAATCCAGTGAAGACATGGGCAGAAAACATAAATAGACACTTCTTAAAGAAGACATCCGGATGGCCAACAGGCACATGAAAAGATGCTCAATGTCACTCCTCATCAGGGAAATACAAATCAAAACCACACTGAGATACTACCTCACACTGGTCAGAGTGGCTAACATGAACAAATCAGGAGACTATAGATGCTGGAGAGGATGTGGAGAAACGGGAACCCTCTTGCACTCTTGGTGGGAATGCAAACTGGCACAGAACTCTGGAAAACAGTGTGGAGGTTCCTCAAAAAATTAAAAATAGACCTACCCTATGACCCAGCAGTAGCACTGCTAGGAATTTACCCAAGGGATACAGGAGTGCTGATGCATAGGGGCACTTGTACCCCAATGTTTCTAGCAGCACTCTCAACAATAGCCAAATTATGGAAAGAGCCTAAATGTCCATCAACTAATGAATGGATAAAGAAATTATGGTTTATATACACAATGGAGTACTACATGGAAATGAGAAAGAATGAAACATAGCCCTTTGTAGCAACATGGATGGAACTGGAGAGTGTGATGCTAAGTGAAATAAGCCATACAGAGAAAGACAGATACCATATGGTTTCACTCTGACGTGGATCCTGAGAAACTTAACAGAAACCCATGGGGGAGGGGAAGGAAAAAAAAAAAGAGGTTAGAGTGGGAGAGAGGCAAACATAAGAGACTCTTAAAAACTGAAAACAAACTGAGGGTTGATGGGGGATGGGAAGGAGGGGAGGGTAGGTGATGGGCATTGAAGAGGGCATCTTTTGGGATGAGCACTGGGTGTTGTATGGAAACTAATTTGACAATAAATTTCATATATTAAAAAAAAGAAAAAGCTAAGCAATTATTCAAAAATAATTTTTCAAACAAAACAAAGAAGGAACCAACAACAAAAACCATTAAAAATAGAAGAGATCAACTAAGGTAATCAAAATGATGTTAGTAATTTAGAAAAATGAAATTAGTAATCACAAGAAATACAAGAAATAAATGGGTTAATCTTAACTATAAGAAACAGATTTTAAGATAGGATTTTAAAAATTTTATCTGTTTGTTTACACACAATGTGTTTAGTACTCAAAGATACAGAGATATTACATTCCATAAATAGCAAAAGATAAACAATATAAAGGAATACAAGCTACTATTGCAATATTAATATCAGGCAATAGAGATTTTAGGCAAAATGTTAGAGATAAAATAATAATTTTTAATAACATAAGGACAGTTTCACAAGAAGATGATCCTGACTGCATCTCATAATGTTACCTTAAAATATAAAGAAGAAAAATGTACAGAAATTCAAAAGGACATCCCTGATAAGAGTGAATAAAATATGCCCCCCAAATACAATGTATATGTGGACTAAATTTGTATAGATGTCAAACCTTGTTGGGGTGTTAAGACAAAAATTATCTCTACTGTCATCTTATTTACATTTTTCCCATCACAAATCATAAATATTTTAAATTCAAGTTTAAATATAAATAGTTCAGCTTCTTCCTTTAAATAACTTTTTTAAACCCCGTTTTATATAGTGACTTTGTGCATAAAAAAACTTTCATAAACATTGATGCTCAGAGAAGGTAGGTCACAAAGTCACAGAGAACATCTAATAACTAAAACTAACCCTGGGCTCCTAACTGTAAAAATCAGTGCTCTTTACATGTTACCAACCGCCTCACTTTATTTCATTCAGTATTTATGCGTGTGTACTGTCTAACAAGTGCGTACGATGATGAAAAGGACATACACAGACTATGTGTGTTATCTTAAACACGGATTTTCTTGTCTTTCCATTGTGGGCTTCCTCCATCTTTCTCACTGCTCTTTCTTGGTCTCCCTTGAGGAGGCTGTCTTGCCCTGCCTAAACTTTACCTCATCTCTGGGATTCCACTCTGCCCTGTTGCATTCTTGGTCTACATATTCTGATTGAGCCATCTCATTCATTACATTTGCTTCATGTATCAAGTACTGGTCAAGCTGAAGACTCTCAGAGTCATATCTCCAGTCTAGATATCTGTTTTAAACCCAAGACCAGATATCCATTGCATATTGGGCACCTCCATATACATAAATTCACTGGTTACTCTCTCAACTTCCTCAACAGCTGAGGAATTACTAAAGTAGATTTTGTGGCCCTGTTTCTTGGATCTCTACAAATTTATTCTCACCTACAGTGTATTACCTATTCCTCTTCCAGTTTTGCCCAGTCTAAACTGACCACTAAAGGCACTGACTTTGAAAAGCAATTTCCACCATCAGAGCAAAAGGACGACCTCAGCTACTACTCTACTGAGAACACATAAATTACTGCGAATAAACTTCCTCACCTTACCTCTTGTCTTTTTCACTATTTTTCACTATTGGACCCATGTACTTTCTGTCCCCGTGACTCTTATCTCAGAAGATGAGTCTGTTTTGCTCACAAAGATATTCTAGTAAGGCAGATGGGGGTGTCGGCAAGATATTCCTCATAACTTCTAGTTTGCATGCTGAGAATGAAATTGGGAGAAGTGTAATTAATGAGATTAGCCATCTGTACAAGAAGTGTCCCTCAATAATCAGTGGCTAACGTGTTTCAGGAACATCCAGGCTCAGTGACCTCAGCATCCTCTCAGAAAATCATTAGCCTATCTGGGCTTGTAGTTAACCGACTGGATTACAAAGACCTGAGATTTGGAAGCTGACAATTTAAATTAAAGTAAACTACATCTAATGTAGTTTTATTCATTTTATGTAACTTTTTGATATCTCAGTTTTCTCATCTTTAGAATACTAAGGGTTTGTATTTCGCATAACTGTGAAAATTAGGTGAGTCAATTTATTTGAACCTCTGCACGGTTCAATAGGAAGTGATGGAGATTGGAATTACAGCTTCAGAAATTCACTAACAATGATAGCAATTTCTTGACATTGCTCATTTTAACGTGTAAATAAAACAATAAGCATGAAACAGAGAACAATGGTGTCAAAGGGCAGTATGACCCTGTACTATACAAAGCTGTCCCCTGACCAGTGGGTCTAAATTAGCTAGTTCTCTTGACAGGTAGATTCCTATATAGTACTTTGTGCTACCATAGCTCAACAGGCATTTGTTATTAACATTACAATTAATTCTTGTTCTGATTCGGTACTCACCAACCAACCCACCGCTTGCAATTTGACTTCTGAGGTAACTTTCTTTTACAGAGAGAACATACTGATCATCTCACAAAAACAGTCCAGTCATTGTGAAATGTTTACTTTCCATTATCAAACATTGGTATTCCAGTTTACACACCAATTTCTTGTGAGTTGAATCAGTAGAATTCACCTCTGAGAAATCTGTTATCTAGGTGCCTATTGAGTTGTGACATAATGAAAACTAGTTACTTGGTCTTTGTCTCCTAGCAAAGGGGCACACATCTCCTAAAATCTTTGGAATCTCTGAAGAGATAAATCTTTTCTTTTATGCTAATATGACTGGTGGCTGGGAGCACCTGTGTAGCCCATCTACAACAAGGAAATGGTTGCCAGGGGAACCAACCATGTGATTAGAGTGTTGGGACTTTCAATACCAGTTCTATAAATGTATTTTCACTTCCTTATGATTTTCTTCATAACACTTTTTTTTCTCTAGCTTACTTTATTGTAAGACTGCATATATATTACATATAACATACAAAATGACCGTTTCTCATTTCAGTAAGGTTTCTGATCAACAACAGGTATTAGCAGTTAAGTTTTGGGGGAGTCAAAAGTTATATGTGGAAGAGAAAGGATAAACACCATATATCATTTCAATCGATGCAGAAAAAGTATTTGCTAAAGTATAACATCTATTCATGATAAAAACCCTCAACAAAGTATATTTAGAGGGAGCTTATCTTAACATGATAAAGGCAATATATGAAAAACCCACAGCTAACATCATACTCAATGGTGAAAAACTGAGAGCTTTTTCCCTAAAGTCAGGAACAAACAAGGATGTCCACTTTCACCACTTTTATTCAACATAGTGTTGGAAGTCCTAACCACAGCAATCAGACAAGAAAAATAAATAAAAGTCATCCAAATTGGTAAGGAAGAAGTAAAACTTCCACTACTTGCAGATGCCATGATACTATATAGAAAACCCTAAAGACTCCACTAAAAATCTACTAGAACTGATAAATGAATTCAGTAAGGTTTCAAGATACAAAGTAAGTATAGAGAAATTTCTTGCATTTCTATACACTAATAATGAAGTAGCAGAAAGGGAAATTAAGAAAACAGTACCATTTACAATTGCACCAAAAATAATAGAGTACCTAGGAATAAACTTAATCAAGGGGCTGAAAGACCTGTATTCTTAAAACTATAAAACATTGATGAAAGAAATTGAAGACCAGACAAATAAATGAAAGGATATTCCATGCTCACAGATTGGAAGAACAAATATTATTACATTCCCCATAAAATCAGCATTCTATAGACTTAATGCAATCCCTATTAAAATACACCCAGTCAAATTACAAATCAAGAATTATGGAAGGGAGGGAGGGAGGAAAGAAGGAAGGAAGGAAGGATGAAACAGCATTTTTGACAGAACCAGAATAAATATTCCTAAGATTTGTATGGAACCACAACTTAAAATTTGTATGAATTTTTAAATAACCAAAGCAATCTTGAAGGGAACAAAACTGGAGGTATCACAATCCCACATTTCAAGATACACTACAAAGCTTTAGTAACCAAAACAGTATGATACCAGCACAAAAAAAGACACATAGATTAATGGGACAGATTAAAAATCCCAGAAATGAGCCAACAATTATATGGTCAATTAATCTTCAACAAAGCAGAAAAGAATATCCAATAGGAAAAAGACAGTCTCTCCAACAAATGGTGCCAGGAAAACTGGACAGCAACATGCAAAAGAATAAAACCAGACTACTTTCTTAGACCGTACACAAAAATACATTCAAAATGGATTAAAGACCTAAATGTGAGACCTGAAGCCATAAAAATCCCGGAAGAGAGCACAGGCAATAATTTCTCTGACATCATCCATGAGACATGGATGTTGCCCCTGAGACAAGGGAAACAAACGCAAAAATTAACTATTGGAGCTACATCAAAATAAAAAACTTCTGCATAGCAATGGAAACTATCAACAAAACTAAAAGAAAACCTACTGAATGGAGAAGACACTTGCAAATGATATATCTGATAAGGGGTTAGTATCCAAAATATATAAAGAATTTATAAAAGTCAACATCCAAAAAACAAACAAACAAATAATCCAATTAAAAATGGGCAGAAGACATGAACAAACATTTCTCCAAAGACAGACAAATGGCTAAGCCACATAAAAAGATGTTCAACACCACTCATCATCTGGGAAATATAAATCAAAAGCACTGTGAGATATCACCTCATACTTGTCAGAATGACTAAAATCAAAAACATGAGAAATAACAAGTATTGCCGAAGATGTGGAGGAAAAGGAATGCTCATGCACTGTTGGGGGAATGCAAACTGGTGCAGCCACTGTGGAAAGCAGCATGGAGATTCCTCCAAAAATTAAAAATGGAACTATCATGCGATCCAGTAGTTCCTCTACTAGGTATTTACCCAAAGAATACAGAACCAGTAATCTGAAAAGATATATGCACTGCTATGTTTATTGCAGCATTATTTACAATAGCCAAATGATGGAAGCATCCCAATTATCCATCAATAAATGAACGGATAAAGAAGAAGTGTATATATACATATACACTATGGGATATTACTCAGCCATAAAAAAGAATGAAATCTTACCACTTGCAACAACATGGATAGACCTAGAGGGTATAATGCTAAGTGAAATAAGTGAGTCAGAGAAATACAAATACGCTATGACTTCACTCCTATGTAGAAATGAGGAAATAAAACAAAGACAAAAAGAGGCAAACCAAAAAACAGACTCTTAACTATAGAGAACAAACTAACGGTTACCAGCGTGATGGTGGGTGGGGGCTGGATGAAATAGGTGAGGGGATTAAGAGTACATTTATTGGGATGAGCACTAAGTAACTGAAACTAATATAACACTGTATTTTAACTATATTGGAATTAAAATCTTTAAAAACGTTATACGTGGATTGTCTACTGAAGGGGGCACTCCTAACCCCCGTGTTGTTCAAGGGTCAACTGTACATCAAAACCCACTGTGATAAAACAATAGATCATCAAAGAGGAAGAAAAATTCCAAGCAGCTACAAAGGAGAAAGCAAACCTGGTAGCCACAGACCCTGACAGATAACGCCACTAAAGACGTAGTTGAGTAAGAAAAATGAGCACAGTGGGAAGGAATGAAATGTCAGAAGCAGATGTGAGTGAATAAGTTGATAAAATATGGCGATAAATCTACTATTTCGATAGTAACTGTGATAAGAGTATCTTCATTTGTGTTTAAAAATAGTAGGTGGGGCGCCTGGATGGCGCAGTCGGTTAAGCGTCCGACTTCAGCCAGGTCACGATCTCGCGGTCCGTGAGTTCGAGCCCCGCGTCAGGCTTTGGGCTGATGGCTCGGAGCCTGGAGCCTGTTTCCGATTCTGTGTCTCCCTCTCTCTCTGCCCCTCCCCCGTTCATGCTCTGTCTCTCTCTGTCCCAAAAATAAATAAAAAACGTTGAAAAAAAAATTAAAAATAGTAGGTAATACGTCAACAAAGATGGTGCTGGGAAATCTCTGTGGGTCTCATGTTTCCGCATGACTTGCAAACAGAGGCACAAACTGCCTTATGCATAGAATGTGCATCTCTCTCTGGAACAATTGGCGGTTTTCCTTACAGCCTTGGAGGATGGAATGAGACAGTGTCTTCTTTCAGAACAAAGGGCCCTCAAGCCTACTGCCCATTATAAATGTTCAGAGTGTCCCTCCTTTAATGCAACCCGCTGTGTGTTCAGGTGCCATCTTGTCCTCTTGGTGTCACTCTTTGGCAAGTGGAGCTCCAGGAAATGGAAAACAAAATGCTAACACTGGCTATTGCTACTACAGTGAGTAATAAAGCCCTTAATCTCTGACCCAGGTTTTGTCTTCTGCACATCCATGAAACTCTGGCAAGTGAATTTGTTAGAATGCGAGTAGCGTAGGATCTCAGACCTCTTGTAGTTCTCAACAGATGGGGGTAGGAAGGAGTATTTGGAAAAAAGTAAAAATCTGTCTAGTTTGGAAAGAGAAAAAAAATATTCATTGACTTTAGAATATTTCAGAAAAATACAAATTTAGGTATGCTTGTTAAAAGGAGTCAAATGTGGAACTTTCAAACTGGCAGAGAAAATTACATATAATTTTAAAAAATCTTTTTTTTAATTGACCACTTCCACAAAAGGCAAGGGAAAGAAATAAAAGGCAAAGATATACGAAATAGAAAAAAAGTGTCAGTTAGGTTGGCAAAAAAAAATGTCAAAACGTATCAACAAATAAATAAATCAGCATATCTGAAATAATTGAAAGGATGGGTCCAACTCAATTTTTTAGGAATTTTTACTACAGCTAGATATTGCCCACGAGAAGATCATGGTAGTGTGTTACTAGAAGTCACTAAAAAGAGATAAAGTAGAGAAAAATCACACTCCACAAGCTCTCAGCTATCTTGGATGAGATGCTTAAAAGGAGGAAGTTAAAGTCATGGATTAAAAGATAATTCTCTTACAATGAATTCAAATTTTTTTAAAATGTTTATTCATTTTTGAGAGACAGAGCACAAAGAGGGGTAGGGAGCAGAGAGAGAGGGAGATACAGAATCCAAAGCAGGCTTCAGGTTCTGAGCTGTCAGCACAGAGCCAAAACGGGGCTCTGACCCACGAGGGGTGAGATCATGACCTGAGCTGAAGTCGGACACTTAAACAACTGAGCCACCCAGGTGACCCGAATTTTAAATATCTGGTCACGTTTTATTTATAAACATTATGACTGAATTAAAGAAACACAGAATGTTTAAAATTAAAGAGTCAGAGTGGCCCCTGGGTGGCTCAGTCGGTTGAGCGTCAGACTTTGACTTGGATCATGATCTCATGGTTCGGGGGTTTGAGCCCCATATCAGGCTCTGTGCTGACAGCTCAGAGCCTGGAGCCTACTTGGGATTCTGTCTCCCTCTCTCTCTGCTCCTCCCCTGCTCGTGCTCTGTCTCTCTCTGTCTCTCAAAAAAATAAATAAATAAAACGTTTTTTAAAATTAAAAAAAAAAAATTGAAGAGTCAGAAAAAAGATGTACAGACAAAGGAAGCCAACAATACCAGTACTTAAGTAAACAAATATAAATTACCAAAATTGGCTCAAAAAGATATAGAAAATCTATTTACCAATCATTAAATAAACTGAAACAGTAACGTACTTAAGTAAACAAATATAAATTACCAAAATTGGCTCAAAAAGATATAGAAAATCTATTTACCAATCATTAAATAAACTGAAACAGTAACCAAAATTTCCCTTTTTCCCCTGTACTGCATAGTCTACATGTCCCCATAAAAAAGTATGATTCAAAAAAATATAATAGACAAACCTTCAAGGGTCAGAGAGCCCCAACTTTATGCTAGATCTTCCAGAGAAATAAGATATAATAAAAGTCACTCACCTTATTTTATTAGGCCAATAAATCCCTGACATTGAAACTATCAGAGTACAAGAAAAATAAACACACTAGCCAAATTTACTTATGAAATATACATAAATAGCCACATAAAACATTTGCAGATCAAATCCAATAGATCATATTAAAAACATGCTCGCACACATCTAATCTTTAGCCTTTTTTGGAAGACAAGAGTAGCTAAGCGATAAGAAAATCTATCAATAAAATTCAGCAAGTTGACAGATTAAAGGAGAAAAGCCATCTTACCACCTAAACAATATTTTTAAAGGCCAAAAAGCATGTGAAAAAATTCAATAGTTATTCTTGGTTTTTAAAAACCTGTTAAATTAGAATCAGAAGAAAACTATCTTAACCTGACAAAATGTATTTACAAATATCTTTATAGCAAGCATCATGCTTAAAGATAGAACAGTGAAGCGTTGCCTTTAAAATCAGCTATAACAACAACAACAACAACAACAACAACAACAACAACAACAAAACCTGGGGCACGTGGGTGGCTGGGTCAGTTAAGTGTCTGACTCTTGATATGGGCCCAGGTCATGATCTCACAGTTCATGGAATCAAACCCTGCATGGGGCTCTGCTCTGTCAGTGCAGAACCTGCTTGGGATTCTCTCTCTCCCTCTCTCTTTTTTATTTAAAAAAAAATTTTTAACTGTATTTATTTTTTATTTTTTTTTTACATGCAACAGAATTTTCCTCAGTCTTAAAAAAACAAAACAAAACAAGAAAAGGGCTAAATCCTGCCATTTGTGACAATGTGGATGAACCCCGGGGGACGTTATGCTAAATGAAGGTAGAAGTCCCAGAAGGGCAAACACTGCATGATCCCACTTGTCAGCAGGACCCAAAAGAGTCAAGTTTACAGAAGCAGAGGAGAGTGTCATGCTAAGTGTATTTATTTTTGAGAGACACACACACACACACACACACACACACACAGAGTGAGCGGGGGAGGGGCAGAGAGAGAGAGGGAGACACAGAATCCAAAGTAGACTCCCGGTTCCAAGCTGTCGGGACAGACGCAATGCAGGGCTCAAACCCATGAACCTTGAGATCATGACCTGAGCCAAAGTCAAACACTTAACTGACTGAGCCACCCAGGTGCCCCTCTGTCTCTCTCCTCTGCCTCTACCCCATTCGTGGGCTCTGTCTTTCAAAATAAAGAGACGTTTTTAAAGAAACCGTTATTTCTTCTGTTAGGCAATTTTGTATCGGGTACTCAAGCCAATACAATAATAACAGTAAAAGGAAATAAAGATAAAAAGACCAAAGAGGAAGATACAAATTCCCTTTTTTCCATCTTTCAGATTGCTTCATCACCCACATAAGAATACCTTAGTGAATAGACAATCAAACTTGATAGAACATAAGAGCATTCAACAAGGTTGCTGGATACAGGAAACACGCAGTGCGGGAACACTGCGTTACGATCACGGATGGATGAGGTCCCGGTAAGAAAGAAAAGAGCATCTACACAACGCACTCATCTGCTTCTCATTTCCTCCATGCTTGGAGATGGCTAATCTAGTTCCTCTCCCTTCCTCACCTGGGTGCCCGCGTATGCCAGCATCACGGCAACTCAGTTTACAAAGCAGCTGGCCCAAGTATGGAAATGTCCTCAAATTTGGATTTGCGCAGAGAAAACGGGTGAGATTACCATTGGCCTTTACTCTAAGCTGTGTATTCCAAGAGAGCCTCATCGGAAGTCAACACGCGAAGCGCTGGCCATAACCCAACTAATAAATGACAAACCTTCTTCCCATTTATCTCTGGGACTTGCAAGGGGAAAGGATAACTAGTTGAGACAGAATGTGGGCATTCCTTTTGGCAGGGGGTGGTGAGGGGAAGGTGGGGGTTGGGGGAGTTGTTTATTTGTAACACTGAACTGTTGCCTTGAACACTAACTTCCTCATGCACCCTTTCAGGTTCCAATGATGGTGCTCATGCTGTTTCCTCGATCAGGACTGATTGCTCCCTTCCCCAATCAAAAGTTTATTCTTCATAAAAACTCTGCTCAAAATGTATGAAGCTTCCAGACACTTTCCAGTTAGTCAGCCCTGCGTTCAGATGTGTCTGTGTTTGTGTCTGTGTCATGTTTTCGTATTTAGCTCCCCTAAAGGATTTTGTTCCTGGAGGGAAGAACAGGGTCAGACCGTTTGTGCATTACTGTGGAGTATCCGGCAGTGTGTAAGGAAACATCCTAACTGTATCTGTAGATGATTGTAAAGTTGATCCCAGTATCACCCAATAGCATTTTCGGCAATAAATGGAAATGTCATATCAGCATTCTCCAGAACCATAGTCGCTCTCCACACACAGCTAATAAGCACTTGAAATGTGACTAGAGTGACTGAAGAAATGGGGTTTTAATTTTATTTCATTTTAATAATTTTAATCATAAATAGTAGAGTTGGAAAGATTTCTTATGACAGAAAATGAAAATGATGGACGCTATTATGACATGCTGTTTGCCTTCGCTGACACAAATTCATTTCCAACTTGAGCTATCATCTTAGGTGCTTGCTGCTCTTTCTAGATAGTCTCTGTGGCTGGAATGGACTTCAGCATGTCCACTGACATGTCCCCAGCTCCAGAACCCATGATCATGGCCCAAGTCTGCGATAAATGACTTGGATTAAACTGCAGAGTTGGAGCCATCCGGAGCGCACATGGCTCTGATTTGGGACTGGGATACGCACCCCCGGTAGGAAAGAATGTCTTCCCTTTAGGATGTGTGGCACAACTAAGGGTTTCAGATGCTCAAATTTGAAAACCACACAGGGGCGCCCGGGTGGCTCAGTCAGTTGAGCGTCCGACTTCGGCTCAGGTCATGATCTCACGGTCCATGAGTTTGAGCCCCTCATTGGGCTTTGTGCTGACAGCTCGGAGCCTGGAGCTTGCTTCGGATTCTGTGTCTCCTCTCTCTCTGCCCCTCCCCTGCTCATGCTCTGTCTCTCTCTGTCTCAGAAATAAATAAACATTTAAAAAACTTTTTTTAAAAAGAAAACAGCACAGCTTTCCCACAGGTGTGACTTCAGCATCTGCGAGTATCAGAAGCTGCAGTTGGCACAATGGCAAAGTGGCATATTAGCTGAGGTTTTCCAGAACCATCCCCACCATCATGGCACTATGATCTGAACAAGAAACTGCTCTCGAGTGTCCTGAGGCATCACCTAAAGGATCCTTTAAAGAGGAATGGAAGCCAGCTGCCACAACAGCAGAAGGGGTGGGGTTTGGGGGTTGGGGAGTCAGAGAAGCACTAATTCTGTCATTGTACCCTCTTCACTCTTAACCAGTGTGAGTTGGTGAAAAACAAAATGCATATACTTTTAAAACAGCTAAACAATTTTATTGATTGATTGATTGATTGATTGACGTTTTATTTATTTTTGAGACAGAGACAGAGCATGAACAGGGGAGGGTCAGAGAGAGGGAGACACAGAATCTGAAACAGGCTCCAGGCTCTGAGCTGTCAGCACAGGGCCCAATGTGGGGCTCGAACTCATGGAGTGTGAGATCATGACCTGAGCTGAAGTCAGAAGCTCAACCAGGACTGAGCCACCCAGGGGCCCCAACCGCTAAACAATTTTAAAGCTTCCAAAGTCCAATGCAAAATACTCGTTTATTTATATGTTAAACGTTTCTGTTTTTCATCTTCTAATTTAGCGCCAAGAGCAAATCACGCACACATCACACAGAACTATAAAATGAACAACAAATAGCTTAAGACTTGTCAGACAGCAACTGGTTCAACTACAGACCAGCTTCACACATTCCACCTTCAGCATACACAGCAGCTGCACTGCACAACGCATTGTGACTGGAGCCTTACACGAGGAATGAGGAAAGTTACTGCTAGGATTAACTCAACAAAGTAACTTAAGCTCCATAGCCTCAGTTTTTAATGTGCTCAAAAATATACTACTAAATCTTTGTACTGTGAATGTTCAGGCCTTCCATACAATTTTTGAATAGACTTAATATTCAAGATTGGAAAAGACAAAATTAAGATGAAGTCCAAAATACTACGGGTTTGGTTTTTATGAATATACATCTCTCAACACTCAAGCCTAAATGCCTCATGAAGCAATAATGGAGTTTAAGAGCTGATTTTCCCATATTGGATCTGTGAATTTCTCAAATTCTCTCTCTAGGTTTGCATAGGCTAAGCATTAGTACCTTCAGAAAACTCGGGATTCAACTAAACCCGTGCAGACACAGCATAAAGGCCCCAAGTGATGTATGTAAAAATCTATACTTTTTAAAGGCCTTTCACCATTGATTTCACTAAATTAAGCAATGTAAGAATCTTACTTTGAAAACAGATTTGAGCTTGGTTTCCATATCTACTACCTACTCCCTGGAGACCTTCGACAGATTATTAGCCTAAATTGATCAAGTTTATTGACCTTGTAATGGTGACTAATAATATCTCATGTAGTTTCATAAAAAATAAATAATATATGTCATACCTAGCACAGTGCCTGGTATACAATACATAATTGTATAATGCAATAATTGTTTTTCATTTAAAAAAGTAATCACTATACAAATTCTGAATATTGAATCATCCTTTCTAAATTTTTCCCTATAGATACAGTTTTGGAATGATGATAGCATAATGATAACAGAGGGACTCCCTTCTCTTTAACCATTTTATTCTTTGGAAAGACCACCAAAAATATCTACAAAAACAAGGACTACAAAATACCTGCAAATAATACTGCGTATCTTTTTAAGATTTTAAACATCTAGTGCTTGGTAAGTAGAAATGACAAAATAAAATAAATGTGCCAAAAGTATTTTTTAGGCGGAGAGCATGTTTATTAAGCCCATAGAATGCTGTAGATACTTAGGCTTGAACTGAGGAGACAACCAATGACATGCGAGGCAAGATCTCTAATGTCAAGGAAATTACAGCACATTATTGCAGGGAAAACAAGAGTAAACCATCCAAGACCACATAGCTCCTAAGGGCTGCACTTAGCTGAAGATGTGATCAGTGAAGAGTGGAATAGTCAAATTAAATTTCATGAAAGTGGTAAGACATACTTGAACTGAGCCCTGACAGATGGCAGAGAGCAAAGGCAAGAGTTTCCAGGCAAGAGCTTTATCATAAACCAAGCCACGGAAAAAGGATTAAGCTTTGCATGTTTACAGGAACAATGGGATCACTGGTTGGCTTGAAAAGCATTGGCCAAATAGTAAGTAGAACCTAAAATTGTATACATTGGGGCACCAGGGTGGCTCAGTCAAACATCCAATTCTTGCTTTCAGCTCAGATCATGATCTCATGGCTCTTGAGTTCAAGCCCTGCGTGGGGCTCCATGCTGACAGCACGGAGTGTGGTGTTACACTTTCCCTCTTTCTCTGCCCTTCCCACCCCCCAATTACCCTCTCTCTTTCTAAATAAATAAATAAAGTGAATGAATACATACACACACACACATACATACATATATATATATGTATGTATATGTATATGTATATTTATATGTATATATCAGCAAGCTGGTAACTTGAGAAAACCTGTTTAGGAAAAATTAGCCTATATCAAAGCCTACATTAGTCTACATGATTTGTGGTTAGAGAAGACAACAGATAAGAAAAACTTACAAGAGGCTCTAATAATCTATAAAGGCAATAATAATAAGGCACAGAAAGTTTGGGCAGGGGGTGACTGCAGAGAAATAAAAAGAAGCAGTTACAAGAGTCTCAAGGAATATGCACAGGACATGTTAACCAACTAGATATGGGGAAATGTAAGTGTCCAATGAGGAAAAAAATGCATCCAAGTTTCTTAAGCCTGGATGGTTAAAAAGAACCATGGGGCCCAACAGAAATGAGGCCAGAAATGTAGAGAATAGCCAGGAAGAGGGGAACCAGAGGAAAATGACACCAGACAGATTGAGACATGGGCATGACTGTGAGGCACATTCAGGGACAGAGCTAAAGATCTGGGCACCAGCAGCCTTGATGTGAGGGGGGACAGGCACAGCAGAAGGAATCTAGAGAGTTGGAGGACAAGGACTTGATCCTGGAGATGTGATCACCAGGAGTTATTAAGTCCCAGAAGCCAGTGTGTGTTGGGTTTTAGGAGAGATGAGAAATATTTTTAACATTAAGAATTTCTCAGAAACCATCTCTCTAAAACAGGCTCTACCCGTTATCTGAACTACACATGTGACAAAAATGGTAAGATACGATTTATGCAATACATTTTTTAAAGTGTCCCTGTGTGCCAGACACGGTCCAAGGAATGGAGATGGGGAGAAAGCCAACGAATTGAAAATGAGAGCCTCAGTCTTTACCTCCTACCTGTTCAGAGACACTGAGGCTTGACAGTTGAGATCCCAGCCTCATCCAGTTTTAGACACACTCTTAGACCAATGCAATTAGGAGGCAGGACCCAGAATAGTCTTGCTGCAGGAAAGCTGATACCTGATGCTTTGAAGTTGATACCTGGATATATCCATGGTCAAAACTACCCCCCACCCCCACCAGTCTTCCAAGTATATCCCCATTCTCTACTCTGATCATAACCAAAAATATTTTCCCCGAAGACACTGCAATTTGAACTAAAGATGAACTTCTCTAAATTTGGCCTTCCCAGTGCAGAGTTAATGCCACTAAACTAGGTCCATTTTTTTCTAGATTCCTTAACTTCCCTACATTCCACTCAAGGAATCTTTAATTGATTCTATTATGAGGAGGATCTGAGAGTAGTACTTACACAAATATTTCTCCAATTTTACATATATCTCAAAAAACATGTTCACTAACAACCTCAAAATAATCTTGACCCTTTCAATGAAGAAGACAGCCTAAGTTTTAACTTACTAATTGACAACTGTGCAAGGCAGAAAGACTTTCCACCTTTAGGGAAGTTCTCTGACACCAGAGCCAGTGAACTCCTGTCCGGAAAGCTCTGATAGAATCACCTCTGTCCTCCACCAGTGGTTCATATCTGTGTTCATCAGGCCTTACAGTCCTCTGCCCTTTAGTAGTTTTATATCTTATTCACTCTTTTTCAAAACTACTCTTGGAACAAAATGTATAAGAGATCCAAAAAGAGAATAGTCTAATCCCAGAACATCAAAAACCAAATAAGAGAAGTCTTTGCCTTGCATTAAGCTGCAAGTCAGATTGCAAAATTCAAATTCCATTTACTTAATGAGTTGCTTATAATATTACCACAGTGATTAATCCAGTCTCAGAAGACTAAGGAAGTAAAATATAAGAGCAATGACTCATAGTTACAGTTTTGTCTACAAAAGAGTGGCTTATTCACCTGAGAGGGTTTCTTCTGATTTTTAGACCTATTCTAGATTCAAAAGAGATTCAGTTCAACAGATATTTGTGCATTACCAGATATGCGAAGATGAATAAGATTCCACAGCCCTCACTTGTAGGAGTTCTAATTATTATTAGGTCAATTCAATTGGGTCAGGAACCAGGTTTGACAGAAGTTGAGACTCAAGAGTCAGAGAGGTATGTTGGGATGAAGGAAATGAACTTTACACTTTGTGATTGGAGGAAGGGGTAGACATTGAACTATTTTAAGCTGGAGCATAAAGTGATCCAATTTGCATTTTAGACAGATCACTATGGTGGTGATGGGTCACCACAGCAGTGGCAAAGCCAAAAATGGGACTGCTTGCAAAAATATATGATGAGTAGAATCTGATTGGACCTGGGTTGAAAGGAGAGAGGAACTACCTCCTCTGATAATTCCTATGCTGCTCACAACACTGAGGGTCCTGCCTGCCAGGGAAAGGTAGGCATCTCTCCCCTTTGCCAGGCACCCCCCCCCCTTTGCCTCTTACTTATCAAGCCTGCTATATATTCTGAGTCCTAAAGGCAGCAAGTGTTCTTCAGAGTGAACTGGATGATCCAATCTGATTTTCACATTTGTTATTGTTGAATTTATTCTTGCTTTTTCTTCACTAAGCCTGATGTAATGTAAAAGATACAAAACTAGGGAAGTCAGGTCATCTTGGGATTTTAATACTGGCTTGTTTGTAATGAGAGATATGACCTTGGGCAAATCACTGACCTTCTCTGAATCTTGTTTTGTCTATAATATGGGGAATTACCCCAGCTATAAATAAAACCCCTTCCAGATATGTCTCTTTATTCCAAATAATTCTGTTCTAGTCTGTCAACCAGTTATTAGAATCTAAAGAAAATACTGATTACCCCCCAGAGCAGTTCAGATAGGTTATATACTAAATGACTTCTTGAAAAGGAAAGTCCCGGAGGCACAATAGACAAAGAAAAAGATAATAGACTTCTCTAAATTAAATCAAAAACCTAAAGGAAGCAAATAAATTCAATGGGATTTGATTGCTGGAAAAGTGCTGATCTTTTTTTTAAATATTTGTTTCTTTATTTATTTAATATGAAATTTATTGGCAAATTGGTTTCCATACAACACCCAGTGCTCATCCCAACAGGTGCCCTCCTCAATGCCCAGTACCCACATTCCCCTCCCTCCTACTCCCCCATCAACCCTCAGTTTATTCTCAGTTTTTAAGAGTCTCTTATGGTTTCTCTCCTTCCATCTCTGTAACTTTTTTCCCCCTTCCCCTCCCCCATGGTCTTCTGTTAAGTTTCCCAGGATCCACATAAGAGTGAAAACATATGGTATCTGTCTTCCTCTGTGTGACTTATTTCACTTAGCATAACACTCTCCAGTTCCATCCACGTTGCTACAAAAGGCCATATTTCATTCTTTCTCATTGCCAAGTAGTATCCCATTGTATATATAAACCACAACTTCTTTATCCATTCATCAGTGGATGGACATTTAGGCTCTTTCCATAATTTGGCTATTGTTGAAAGTGCTGCTATGGGTACAAGTGGGGTACAAGTGCCCCTATGCATGGAAAAGTGCTGATCTTGAAATAGATATCTAAGTATGTTAAGAAAATCACCCAATGAGTTTAACTGTCTGGGACTTAAAACTAAGAAGAGGTGTGCTCAGCTCCTGATCCAGTAAATCTCTATTCCCTCGTTGCTGAGTTAACTTCTAATTCCCTCTGGCCGTCCTGCAAATGGATTATTTTAGTGAACACTTGCTGTTTGAATTTTTTAATTATTTTGTTTTTGTCTAGTAGTCCTCTCTTCCTTAGAGAATAGCATCCCTCATTCTTTGGGGGAACTGCCCCCTTCACCTACTATAGGTTCATGGTGTGGGCTGCCATCTTGCTCTGTAACCTTGACTCCCTATTCACAGCGTTTTGACTATGGTTGGTTGGGCTTCTGACCTAACCTGACCACTGTTCTTCTTTAGGATTTTTCCATGTGCAGCTAAGAGGTAGAATCCTTTGCTTTCTGATGCTAAACCTGGAAAGATACAGCTTTAAAGCTGTCAGGGGAAGAAGGTGTTCTGCTGAGGGGAAAAAAAAGACAAGAAAAGATGATAGATGGAAAGAAAATAAGTCCTGGCAGGGTTCAAATGCCAGTTCCTAATATTCCTGGAATTGTTCCTTGTCTTGTAAAAATTTCTTTAACTCTCCTTTTGATTCTTAAGCCTAGGTATTCTGCCAAAACCAGTTCAAGTTGGATTTCTGTATTTTGCAACCAAAAAAGTTTCTGACTGATATATCAATTTTCACCATAAGGAAGAAAAGTGGAAAAGAATGGTTTAGCTCATTTCCTCATCACTACTGGAAAAATAATCTAAGTGTTCAAGTACTACTGGCTTGCCAATCTTTAGATATGTCAAACAACTGTAAATATTCTCTGAGCTACAGTACTTGCCATGGCAAACAAATACAATGTGGTCCTTGCCCAAAACAATTATATTTAAATGGTTTTGGTCTTGTTGCTATTGTTGTCTTCAAGATGCGACAAGGGGTGAATCATTTGCAAAAACTTTATGAACTTCCTTTTTAAATGTTGGTCTTCAGTAACACATGTATGAAAGAAAAATCCATGTGATGTATAAAACTGGATACCTACATAGATTACATCCTCGCAGGACATTGTCAGGCAGCTGACACGTGTGAGAGATAGGCATGGCTCTACCCATCATGAAGGCCATGTGGACCATGTCAAAGGAATGCAATAGGATTAAATTGAAGTGACTAGTGTGTCTACCTTCCATCTTGGTTCTAAGAACAAAAGACATTAAAATTATTTTCCACCTATAGGAAACAAATAGGCTCCAACAGCTGGAAGGAAAAGATAGGGGAAATGAAAATCAAATAACTACAACTCACTTTTCGTGAGTCACTAAACTGGAACAGCTGGGCCTTGAAATGCTTGGGACATATTCGACAAGCGGGTGTTAAATTCATTATGTTCTCATTTCTGCTCTGTGGTAAACTTGACAAAGATCATCTTCACAAATTGTTTTATTATCAGATCGAGGATGTAAATTGAAGAAAAGTGATTTCCCAAGAAGAAAGATGAGAGAAAAACTCAATTGAGAAATATGGAAGAACAGATTCATGGACAAGGAATTTTAAAGATTCTCTACCTTTTTGCTCCATAGATCCCTTTGTCAGTTTGTGAATCCTATGGGCCCCTTCCCTATCTCAATAAAGTGCATCACCACTTCCCCAATTTTCCAAGTCAAACATACAGAATATTTTCCAAGGTCACATAACTATACACTTAGATGTAACTTTAATCACAGACTTAACCACAGACTCAGATATAAGCTGTTTGAAAATTCTGTTAGCTGTACCTCCCTCCCCAATCCCTTCACCCTGGTCAAACCTACCTGATGTAAGTTACTGCAAAATCCTGCAAACTATACATCTATTCCTTTCCTGCCCCATATTCCAATCTACACATGGCAGAAAAGATATTCTTTAAAAATTCAAATCAGGGGCACCTGAGTGGCTCAGTACATTAAGGATCTAACTCTTAATTTCGGCTCAGGTCATGATCTCACCGTTCACAAGACTGAGCCCCTCGATGGCTCTGCACTGACAATGTAGAGCCTGCTTGGGATTCTCTCTCTCTCCCTCTTTCTTTGTGCCCCTACCTCTGGCTTGTATGCAGGTGCTGGTGCTCTCTCTCAAAAAAAATAAATAAACTAAAAAAATACAAGTTCTATTAGCTCACTCCCTGCTTGAATCATTCCAATGACTCCACAACTTAATTTGTATAAAAGAAATACATTACTATGATCTATGAAACCCTACATGCTATGAACCCTGAACCAAAGATACAATAATGATAACTAAAATTTATTGAATACCAACATATTCCAATGTAAATAATCGTTTATGTCTTGTTTTTCATCTTTGAATAATTCCATGAGTGTGTATTATTTACACACACTTTAAAGATGCAAAAACCGAGACACAAATAGGTAAGGTAACTTGTGCCAAGCCAAATGAATAAGAAATGTCAGGTCTGTTATTTGGGCACTCGAGGCTAGGTTAAAAAATAAAAACTAAATGAAAAGGAATCCAAAGCCTGGATTCTTTTTTTTTTTCCAATATATGAAGTTTATTGTCAAATTGGTTTCCATACAACACCCAGTGCTCATCCCAAAAGGTGCCCTCCTCAATACCCATCACCCACCCTCCCCTCCCTCCCACCCCCCATCAACCCTCAGTTTGTTTCCAGTTTTTAAGAGTCTCTTATGCTTTGGCTCTCTTCCACTCTAACCTCTTTTTTTTTTCCTTCCCCTCCCCCATGGGTTTCTGTTAAGTTTCTCCAGATCCACATAAGAGTGAAACCATATGGTATCTGTCTTTCTCTGTATGGCTTGTTTCACTTAGCATCACACTCTCCAGTTCCATCCATGTTGCTACAAAGGGTCATATTTCATTCTTTCTCATTGCCACGTAGTACTCCATTGTGTATATAAACCACAATTTCTTTATCCATTCATCAGTTGATGGACATTTAGGCATTTTCCACAATTTAGCTATTGTTGAGAGTGCTGCTATAAACATTGGGGTACAAGTGCCCCTATGCATCAGCACTCCTGTATCCCTTGGGTAAATTCCTAGCAGTGCTACTGCTGGGTCATAGGGTAGGTCTATTTTTAATTTTTTGAGGAACCTCCACACTGTTTTCCAGAGTGGCTGCACCAATTTGCATTCCCACCAACAGTGCAAAAGGTTTCCCATAACTCCACATCCTCTCCAGCATCTATAATCCCCTGATTTGTTCATTTTGGCCACTCTGACTGGCGTGAGGTGATATCTGAGTGTGGTTTTGATTTTTATTTCCCTGATGAGGAGTGATGTTGAGCATCTTTTCATGTGCCTGTTGGCCATCTGGATGTCTTCTTTAGAGAAGTGTCTATTCATGTTTTCTGCCCATTTCTTCACTGGATTATTTGTTTTCTGGGGGTGGAGTTTGGTGAGCTCTTTATAGATTTTGGATACTAGCCCTTTGTCCGGTATGTCATTTGCAAATATCTTTTCCCATTCTGTTGTTTGCCTTTTAGTTTTGTTGGTTGTTTCCTTTGCTGTGCAGAAGCTTTTTATCTTCATAAGGTCCCAGTAGTTCATTTTTGCTTTTAATTCCCTTGCCTTTGGGGATGTGTCAAGTAAGAAATTGCTATGGCTGAGGTCAGAGAGGTCTTTTCCTGCTTTCTCCTCCAGGGTTTTGATGGTTTCCTGTCTCACATTCAGGTCCTTTATCCATTTTGAGTTTATTTTTGTGAATGGTGTGAGAAAGTGGTCTAGTTTCAATCTTCTGCATGTTGCTGTCCAGTTCTCCCAGCACCATTTGTTAAAGAGACTGTCTTTTTTCCATTGGATGTTCTTTCCTGCCTTGTCAAAGATTAGTTGGCCATACGTTTATGGGTCTAGTTCTGGGGTTTCTATTCTATTACATTGGTCTATGTGTCTGTTTTTGTGCCACAAAGCCTGGATTCTTAAACACAACACCATTTTTCTCACCTTCTCCCATTTCCCTGCCTTCTCATAACACTGTGCTTCAACCCCACATCATTCTGTTCCTTGAACGTACTAAGCTACTTTCTACTCTCAAGGACTTGCACTTGCTGTTCTCTTCTCTTGAGTATCCTTCTCCAGATCTTCATATGGTTAACTCTTTTTCATTGCTCAGGACTCAGCTTGTCATAGGCACTGGTGGTTGCCTATCCAAATTTATCCCCTTTGTCACTATTTTTTTAGTTTTGCTTTTTGATTATTCTTGTACTTAAGTGGCTCAAACCCCAGTTCCAGGATCTGAATCTTAATTAGTCTTAAACTCTAGGCCAGTCCTGGTAACCTCATGTCCCAGGCAGGTGATACAATTTTGGTTAATACATGTGATGTGAAGTCTTCTGGAAACAGAGAGCTGTTTGCTGGAGAGGGAGAGAGAGAGAAAGAGGGAGACAGATATATAGAAAGAAACTGTCATTTTTACCTAAGGACTTTGCCTAAGGTACCTGAGGATGGGATGCTTAGAAGTGATGCAACCATCTTGCAAGCAAAGAGGTAGCTAATCCACATACTAAGATAGGCATGTAAGAACCAGTATTTTCCTACATCCATGAGTCTCTGATTAATCCTAGAGCCTTTCTACCTTAAGACAACTTTTTATGGGAGAGAACAAATTCTTCTATCATTCAAACTATTTTGTGCTCACTTTTTTGTTACCTGCAGATGACAGTGTCCTGGTTGATCCACAGTGAAAGTCACCTCTCCAGAGAGGCTTCCCTGACCATCTCACAAACTTATACCAACCCCCGTCACTCTATCACATCCCACATTTACTTTTCTGCACAGTACCTATCATCTGAAAGTACCATATTTATTTATTTTCCATTTGCTTATTTTCCTGGAATATAAATTCCTTATGAAAAGATATCTTCATTTTATCCACTGCTAAATCATCTATACCCAGAATATGGTCATACTCATCCTCTTAAAATCTATGTGACCTTGGAGATTTTTCTTACTATCACTCTGCAGTAGTTGGATTATAAAGATCAAATTAGTTAATTCATGTAAGGTGCTTTAAAAAGTGCCTGACACAGTTAATGCTCAATAACTTGGTTATTGTTATTACTATCCTTATATAGGCATTCAATAAATATTAGATGAATGAATGATATTAAAAAATAAATCTGTAAGGTGTGATGCAACCATCCTCTAGATTAGAACGTGATGACAGAAAGACTTGTCTTACTCAAAACAAACAGTTTTAAGAGGAGAAATGGAGTAGTGATAAAGGTAAGAATATTAACATCTGCATAGAAGTCTCCATTCCCTGAAGACAGAAGCACACTGGAGAGCAGTGAATCAGTAATAAAAATAATAGTGACCATTATGGAGCACCTTTCATTGGTGCAGATATTAGGGGTGAACAAGACAGGTGAGGTTCCTATCCTAATCAACAGTGAAAGAATTCAAGCATCCATTAATAGGCCAAACATTGTATTTGGCTAAAAGCCAACCATGCAACAGGTGCTTGAATATCAATAATGACAATTCAATCTCTAAGGAGCAAGGACACAGCCAGAAAAATGACCACTTTGGACCTAGCTGACAATAAAAAAAGCTGATTGGTAAAGTGAAAATAATGTGAATTTTGAAAAAAAAGCAACCATGATATCTTGATTTTATTTTGTTCCAAAGTAAAGAAGACTGGACATCATGGATTGTACACTCTAAGCTATGTGAATGTCTTCAAAATGTTTAGAGGAAAGATATGCATTATTCATGGCATGAGACTCTAAAAGAAATTATGACTCAAAAATGTTATGTTCTCAAAGATGCAATTTTGAGTACAATTACAAATAATAAAATAAGGAGGAAAGTGGAAAAAATTTAAAAAGTAGCTGCAGATATTTTGAAAGGAAAAAATACAATTGGAAAGTATCCATATCTGTCTTATTTATCATCTTGGGAGTACCAATGCCAAGAACATAACAAATAGTCAGAAAATATCATCAAGCAAATGAATGAATGAACAGGTGTACTTGAGTATAAGAGTGGAGGCCCAGTAAGACTCATTTTAAGGAGATCAAGGTCCTGAATCAGCTGAGATTTGGGGGAAAATTTTAAATGCCAAAGAAACTCATGGTTTTATTTGGAGCAAGAGAGGGTCATGACTTTGAACTAATGATATAATGACATAAAGATAATGTTTTTTTAACCTCCCAAACTCTGACTAAACACTATTGGGAGAAATTGAGGCCCAATGAGGGTAAAGATTTTATTGGTCAGGACACACCTTGTTCAATATGAATTCATGCCTGCTAACAATGATCGATCATAAACCACATTACAAAAATAATTTGCAATTGATATCTCTGTATTATACTAAAAGTGGTATTACAAGACCAAAGGTAGATGAAAGAGTGAAAACAGTATATTCACAATCTATAGAGAGGTGAATTTGTGATTGGTTCATAGCAGCATTCTGAGTGTCTGATCAAAAAGCAAATAAAAATCACATTTTCTCCTTCGATATCACTATTAATATGATAGACCATTATTAATCCAGTAGATCATCTGGGCTTACACCAGAGGGTTCACATTGTTCATAATATGATTAAAAATGTCTTTGGACAATCTAGAATAAAAAAGTTTGGATGCTAGCTTAACTTGGTGAATTAACTGTTGGCTATGCTAAAGGATAGCTAATGGTTTATTCCAGCACAGAAGAAATAGCTGAGTTGGATGCTGCAGTGCTTTGTTCTTAGATTTGTAATGTTCAACATTTTTATCGATCATTAAAAATTTTGAGGTTATGGTCATTGCATTTTTCAATGATAAATAGCTCGCTAGTATTGCAAAAACACTGCTCAACAGAATCAGCCTCCAAAAAGTTTTGGTAGCTTGGGATAACAGACTGAATTTAATAAAATTTTGTTTAATAAGACTAAAAAAAAATGAAATCTTGCCATTTGCAGCAACGTGGATGGAACTAGAATGTATTATGCTAAGCGAAATAAGTCAGTTAGAGAAAGACAAATATCATATGATTTCACTCATATAGGAATTTAAGAAACAAAGCAGATGAACATAGGGGAAGGGAGGGAAAAATAAGATAAAAACAGAGAGGAAGGCAAAGAGACTCATAAAGACAGAGAACAAACTGAGGATTGCTGGAAGAGAGGTGGGTGGGGGGTTGGGCTAAATAAGTGATGGCCATTAAGGATGAGTACTGGTTGTTATATGTAAGTGATGAATCACTAAATTCTACTCCTGAAACATTATTACACTAATGTTAACTAACCTGGATTTAAATACATTTTTAAAAAAGAATAAAAGAATGATCCTGAACTAAATTCAAAATATGAAAGGCACAAAAACAGGGTAGAAGAAGGACTCTGATTCCATTCTTTTTATGTTTGCTGACACATTTTAATCCTCACCCCCCCACCCCTTCCGTTTCTGCCCTGCATCTGGCCATGCTTCTAAGAAAGCCTGAGTGCTTCTTTCTTCAGCTCCGACAAGAGATTCAAACCATGCAAATCCCTACTTGTGCGTAGGAGTCCCCACCGAGCCCCAACTTCTAACAAAAACAAACATCAGGAACCATTCCTTGCTTTCTCAAGACATTTCAGTTCTGCTTGAGAGGCCTGCTGATCTCCTAGGAGACCTTAATTATGTAATAAATCTTTGTATATCCTCTTGGTATGAGCATGTAGCATTATCAGTCTCAGCATTCAAGCCAAACTTTGGGGTGAGGTTGGATCCATCTGCCCCTGAAAAGTGGATACAGTATATGACGTTGTGAGGGAGGAAAAGGATGCAATTTAGAAGTAGCACTAAACAGAATGCTATGAGTCTAAGAAAGACTAAGAGTGTAGGGGTGAGCACATCAGGAACAGAAAGCACAGGATGAGTCCACAGTATGATGGAGCTGCCATAAGGACACATGTGATCTTAGGGGGCTTTAGAACAAGGAAAATGAGGATAAGAGGCACTCTCTCCAATTCTGTGTGGTTCATCAACCCTGAGGTCTCAAGGTTTTGTGGCAGTCTTTTGACCACTTATTTAATATCACTCACTCCCTTGGAGATATTGTCCAAGCACTTCCATTTAAATCCCATCTATATGTTGGTAATTCCCAGGTGTTTATCTCAACCTAGACCTCCACTAGGATGGCCCTCCCCAGTGTAGGGTAGGCCTCATCCTATCTATTGGAGGCCTAGTTAGGAAAAAAAGGCTGAGTAAGGGAAAATTTTTCTTTTATGCCTTGTCCTTAAACTAGGACATTGGTCTTCTTCTGCCTTTGGACTCAGAATCAGACTGGAGTTTACACCATCAGCTCTCCTGTGTTTCCAGCTTGGCAACTACAAAGCATGGGATTTCTCAGCCACCATAACCACATGAATCCTTATATAAATCTCTGGATTGGTAGAAAATAGATGATAGACAGGTAGATGATAGATAGATAGATAGATAGATAGATAGATAGATAGAACAATATGTCCTCATATCCTATTCAATCTGTTCCTCTGGAAAACCAGACCAATAGACTTACCTCCTCAGTGAGAACACCCCTCAGCCAAGGACTGTAACACCATTTCCTTCACCTATATCTTATATGTCTGTCCTGCTTTATTTTTCTCTCTCAAACACTTATAACTCACTGTTACTTTACATTATTTATCTTATATATTTACTTGAATGAATATATATTTACTTGAATGACCCTTGAAATATTTGCCTTAATTATGACAATGAAGAAGGATATAAGCACACTGATTTTTGTTTTTTTGTGTGTGTGTGAATCACAGAACTTCAAATTGTATCCCAAAAATAGAATAAACTGAGTTTTAGCCTAGGGAAAAGGGAACCAGAGGGGGTACGAAGAGGAGAATGAGGGACACCTGGATGGCTCAGTTGGTTAAGCGTCCAATTTCAACTCAGGTTATGATCTCACAGTTCATGGGTTCAAGTCTTGCGTCTGGCTCTGGGCTGACAGTTCAGAGCCTGGAGCCTGCTTTGGATTCTGTGTCTCCTTCTCTTTGCCCCTCCCCCACTTGCACTCTGTCTCTCTCTCAAAAATAAATAAACATTTAGGGGTGCCTTGGTGGCTCAGTCTGTTGAGCCTCTGACTTCAGCTCAGGTCATGATCTCATACTCCATGAGTTCAAGCCCCGCGTCAGGCTCTGTGCTGACAGCTCAGACCCTGGAGCCTGCTTCAGATTCTATGTCTCCCTCTCTCTCTGCCCCTCTTCCACTCATGCTTTGTCTCTCTCTCTCTCTCTGAAAAATGAATAAGCCTTAATTTAAAAAAAAAAAAAAAGGAGAATGGAAGTTTATCTGACATGGTAGATGGCTTCAAATATTTCATGGCTCTATGAAGAAAGGGGATTATCCATTCTATTTGTATCTCTAAATGATCAACTGGTATAAATAAATGGAAGTTACAGGCAGATTTCTATTCAGTTCATAATTTTTTACATAGCCCAAGCTTTCCATCAGTGCCCTAGGCTTCCAAGGAAGGAGCAAGTTTCTCCTTCCTGAAGGTTCAAAATGAATGAAAAATTCATGGAATCCTAATATTATGCCAGACTATAATATTTTTATTCTGAGAATGAAATCATATGGTTGCCCAGTACTGAATATACCATCTGGGCAAATGGACATGAAGGACATATTACAAATGAAGCATAGGGAAAAACTCAATAGTTTGAAGTATGAAACTGATTTAGTAATTTTTCTGGTCTCCTAAATCAGTTAAAAAAGTTTTAATACCTACAAGCACTCTATTATATGGAAAAAATTCCTAATTTCTCTCTTTCTTCTTCTCTCACCACACACACACACATACACACACAATAAAGGCTACTGACGCTGATATTTCTAGAATTCTCTCAACCTTTCATCAGATTTAAGTTAAAAACAGAGGCTAAAAGGTGTTGCTGGAACATCTCTTCTTTATATATATATACATATATATACATATATATATATATATATGTACACACACACACACACATATATATTAAAATAAAAATTGCAGATTTGGAAAAGAATAGTATAGTACTCTAACTTCCTTTCAAAAGCTGAGATTCCATGCTACTTACCCTTTCTGTCAATACAGAAGAACCCCATTGCATCTGAAGTGAACTCTGTGTCTCAAGGGCAGAGACCACAAAGTTCCTTTGCATCTTCCCACAGGACCAATTAAGGTAACTAGTATGTAATAAATGTTGACTGTCCAATACTAGGATTCCTAAAAACCTAACAGAAAGTGTTTTCAAAGAATTTGTCTCTATCTTAGCTTCTTCATTTTTGAAGGTTCCAAAGGACTTTTGTAAAGAGACAAGATAAATTTAAATAAACCAATATATTAACAATCATGCTATGAATTGATCTCAAAGGAGTAGAACTGTCCTACTTCATGCAGATTGCTTTTAATAGATTTGACTATCCTTTCTAATTTTCTTGATTACAGTTCTACACATAGCACATTCATTGGCTATGATCATCTTTTTCCCTTCAGATCTAGGTAAAATTGGACTAGTTCCCATTCTACATCCAATTGAAAAATCTAATGTAAGCTTTAAGAAGGAGGTTAAGTGGGGATATGTTTGGGATGGGGAGGGTAGGTTCTCATGTTATACCTTACCTCCAAATATTTACTTTTACTAGATTAACTCAGTGTTTTTCATCTTACAGGCTTGACATACTTTCAAGTTCTACACAATCTCTGCCATATGAGTCATTCAGCCCCCTCTCCTTGATTTCTACCAAAAAAGTGGGGGTGGGGGAGAAAATAAAGAAGCTAAAAGGAGTATTCTAAAATCCTTTTATGTATTGCAGACTTCACAGATGTATTTGGAGCAACAGAGGGAGTTTAAATCATAGCAACACATACACCTCAAAACTAATTTTCAGACATCTATCATCTTCCAATGTCCCTTTCCACTAAGTGAGTCCCAGCTCCCAAAAAGTTCTACAGTTCTCCCCTGTTTTCCTTCACCCACAATTTCCTTTCTATTTCTTAAACAGAACAGTATTGCAATGTTAACATTTATTAGAAATCCAGCAAAAAAAAATCTTAGCACCATCGTTGGTACCTCCATTTTTTTGCAACTCCTATAATCTATTTTTGGCATTTTGTAAACAAATGCCACCATTTATTTACGAGATCTCAAGGCAAATTTCTTAACTTCTCTAGGCTTTTGTTTGTAAATGTGAGTGACAATGGTCATCACAAAGATTAAGTGATACAATGCATGGAAAGCACTTAACATAGTGTCTTTGGCATTTTAGCTGAGTCATTTTTAAGGATCAGGTAGAAAGAGCATTTGATGTCATCTGCACCAACACCTTCATTTCTCAGATAAGGATATTAAGTCCCAGAGAATCCTAGAGCCTTCTTCCAGGAGAAGCAGCTGGTGACTTTCTCAAGACAATTATTGACTTGGGGCTGACCAAGGATTAGGACCCACCTTCTGACTCTCAGCCCATTTCTCTCTCTGCAACACCCTAATGCCACCAGAATTTATTTGGAAACTGGAAAACCCTCAAGTGACTGACAAACTTTAAATTAATATACTTGGGGTATTGTGGAAGATTCTAGAGGATAGGTTTTAAAATCCTTTTAGGTCGTTTTGATAACAATTTAATTTTAAAAACAAATAAATAAAATATGTAATCTGGGATTCTAAACAAGAGGATAAGGCTAAATCATTTTTCTCCCTTACAAGAAAACAAAATGAATTTTAATATATACCCTCTCAATGCTTTTGTACCTCCAAAAAGTATGTGTGTGCCTTATTGTAGTGAGCATTAGGTTATATGTGGAATTGTAAAATTACTTACATTGTATACTTGAAAGTAATAAAGGGGCACCTGGATGGCTCAGTAATTTAAGCATCTGACGTCAGCTCAGGTCATGATTTCATGGTTTGTGAGTCTGAGCCCCATGTTGGGCTCTGTGCTGACAGCTCAGAGCCTGGAGCCTGCTTCAGATTCTGTGTCTCCCTCTCTCTCTGCCTGCCTCTCTCTCTCTCTCTCTCTCTCTCTCTCTCTCAAAAATAAACATTTAAAAATTAAAAAAAGAAAGTAATATGGTATTATATGTCAGTTATACTTAATAAAAATATTTTAAGTAAGTATGTGCGTATGTTTGTGTGTTCCATGTTTGAACAAACCCAGACAAGTGTGTGGACATAAGCGTATTCATTTCCTCATTGAATGGTAAAGAAATCTACCTCATCTGCTGGATTGGTTGATACATTGACATTCTGACTCTTGGTAACCCCAGAAATGAAGAGGCTCCAGAAAGCAGACTTGGAAAATCCAGACAGGATATTGATTAGAAGAGACCCTTATATCTTACTTTTTATCTGCAAGAATTGTAGGGACAGAGAGTGACTTCAAAAGACCATAAGGGATTCATGACTTCTATGGTGCAATCTGTAATGGTTAAGCCCCACTATTCAGTCTATTCAGTGCACAGTGGGGTTTTCCAGTCCACATCAAACTGTTTTGCACATGTCATCTTGAACCAGCCCTCTTTCTCTCCACCTACACAGGTGTCACCTCACACACGTATATACAGGCACATACTTAGGAACCTTAGGGTTTCCACTATCCCTGTAGAAACTGCATAATGTTTGCTAAAGCAGAATCCCTTTGGGAAGTTGATTCACTTCCTGGGAATTTCAAAGAAGTAGAAGCAAAACCTGTCTCTTCTATGCTCAGATCAACAAGGAAATTTTAGGAACTAGAATTCACCAAATATTTTCCATGTTTACACTACATTTCTAGGGCTCTAACATGTACAGTATTGCTTACTTCTATCATATTTATAACTCTATGGCCAGTTCCTCTCATAAGATCCACCAGATCCTCAAAAAATATTTAGTAAATGATTTCTAAATGAACTTGCCCAAGGTCATACAGTAAGTAGCAAAACCAGAACTCAAACTAGCATGTAACTGACTTCAAAGACCATACTTTTTAGCCACTAAACTATACCACCTCCATTCCTACATTATACATCCCCTGAGAATCTATAACCTTCTTGTTATGGACTGGATAAATGTGTTCTCCTACAAGTCATATGTTGAAACCCTAATCCCCCAGGTGGCTATATTTGGAGAGGTCCTCTAGGAAAGTAGTTAAGGTTAAATGAGCTCAGAAAGATGGGGGCTCTGACATAATAGGATTAGTGTCCTTAAAGAAGAGACACCAGAGAGCTCTCTCTCTTCCCTCCTACATACATACTTTGAGGAAAGACCACATGAGAACATAATGAGAAAGCAGTCATCAACAGCCAGAAAGAATCCTCATCAGAAATCAAAACAGCTGGAAACTTGATCTTAAACTTTTAGCCCCCAGAACTGTGGGGAAATAAATTTCTGTTGTTTAAGCCATACAGTCTGTGGTATTTTATTATGGCAACCTGAGTAGACTAATACCTAAAATATTATAAAATCTCCATTCTTGAGCTTTATATGACTCTGTGTCCTGAGTGTTCTTGTGCACAAGAGGATATATGCCACAAAGGAAACAAATATATATCATATTAAAGTATAGGAAACTATCACCCATTTAATATACAGTCAGGTGCAGAATCCCAACACATTTAAAAAAAAGTGTTTTTTTTTTTTTTTTTTATCAAGCTCTACCAATACCACCCACCCACTCCCAGATGAAAGTTTAAATGTGAAGGAAAGGTGGGTAGACTGTGACAAAATATTCAGTGTTAGTGTATATTCAAAACAGTTATTAAAACATATTGATGGAGAAATGATTCATAATTTGGATAAGAGTAAGCTGAATATCAAAGCAGTAGTATCTTATTACCTCAAGCATTCTTCTTGATTTCTGCTTTTTTACATAGTAGGTAACAAGATCTACAAAGAAATATTTATAGCCACACACCACACACAGTGCCAAGTTGAAACAAAGCCCAGAGCCCTGTGACAATGCTGCAGGCTCCCTCTTTGGAACTTCAGAACCTTAGACAGCTCCAGAACCCACCAAGGGTTTTTGGGCAGTACTCTCACACATGTTCTGATGGCCAGAGCAGGGAAATGAGACAAGGTCAGAACCCACCTGAAAGCCTTTCCGAATGGCCTGCACTTCAGTAAAAATATTTGAAGGGTATATATAATAATCTGGCACTCTTGTGGAAAGATTGCCTGTAGTCTGCTGGTACAAACTATTGCACAGCTTGCTCCATGGATATTAGGCTCAAAATTATTCAGCACAATGTCCCCAGTATCTAATTTATAGTAGAAACACAGTAAATCATCCTTTCCTGCACCAACACAATACCAATTAGACATTTGCAGACAAGAAATCTGCACTTGCCTAGAAAACTCTTCTCAACATTGAAGAACATGACAGTCTGAAATTAGGATCTCACTGAAATGTTTCATCAGGCAGACCTAGTTTTGCTATAAAGAAGCTACCTCCCACACGTATCTGAAACTTATTTATTCCTCCCTCAAACTGGTGGCTGGCCATAATAGAGTCATCACTGTAATGTAGAATGGATCTTGCTCATAGGCATCCTTCTGAAACATGTACACCAAACAGCCACAAAATTGTAGAATGTTAGAGATAAGGAGTGACTGGTGATCCTCCAGTCCAACTGTTTCATTTTAGAAATGAAAGTCCAGAGTGTTCAAATAACTTACCGAAAGTCACACAAGTAAATGAGTGCATTATGTTTCTCCAATAATTTCCTTTTTTCATGCAAACCCCATCTCTGCCTGCCTCCTCCCTCTTCTCTGGCCCTAGCCCTTGTTTCACTATGGCCTCAGTTGTAGACTACAAGGGAGGTGACATAACCCAGGCAGCTATCTTCCTGCAAACAGATTCTCACCGGAAAACTGGCACTCGGAGCCTTGGCAGAGAATGTGCTAAAGCAGGAGCAGAGAAGTGGCCACCATCTGGACAGCATGATGCTTGGTGCCAAATGGGTCCCAGCCATGGGGAAGGAGGAAAAAGGAAGGGTGTCACCCGACTGCACACATTTATTTTCACTTTGAGGGGATTTGTTAGTAACCATGCTATTTGAGTGGAAGCTGTTGTAGGTGGTTCTGATGGCTGACAAATGTGTAGGCAAGGATGAAACAAGGTGAGTGGTAGCCAGGCAATTTGCAAATGATTTGTGAGTCAGAAATAGTCAGCGGTCTCTGATTACCGTCTATGACCAAAAGGATGCATGTTTAAAAGATAAAAAGATGTGTATGCTTTCCCCCCTTACTTTCCTCTCCCTTTTTAGAAGAGTAGTAAGCATAAGGATTTTTCTGACAGTACCTAGAAAAAGATCTTCTATTTAGCACAACCCACTGACATCCCTCTTTGTAGCCAACTCTCAATCATATTAACATTTTCCTATGCTACTGTTCCATGTTCCACCTCTGAAAACTATACTTATGTACGTAATGTTTTTCAATGGTCAGTCCTCAGCATCAAAGCTGCTAAGGTTTTACTCTTAGTGATTCTGATTTTCTAGATACATACTGCGTTTGGCAATAGTTTTCAAGCAACATATATCTTAACTATTATTGTCCATGCTTGTCATGAAGGTGACTCAAGTGAACTACACCATACTGGGGCATGGGTATTTTTAAGTGTTTCTTGACTTTAAGAATCGTGGTGAATTTTCCATAATATATCCACAATGTATCCTCTCCATTGCTTGGCATTTTGAAGTTTGCAAAAACACTTTCACATACATGGCGCTATTTTCATTTTGCCAGTAATAATCTGAAGTTGGCAGTTATTCCTACCTGATAGAAATACTAAAAGCCTTACCAAGTAGAAGTCAGCCCCGGAGAAGCATTGTGGCTTGTGGAGCAAACACTCACTTTGGATCAGATGGACTTGGATTTGGATCTCAGAATTTCCTGTGGCCCAGAGCAAACTAGCGAATATCTCCAAGCTCCAATGGTAGCAATCCCTGCCTCTAAAACTCATGTGCACCCAAATAATAATGGGAAAATCCTTGGCACAGTGTGGGGGCACCTGTCTATGTCTTTTTTCCTCTCTCAACTAACTCCAGGCCTCATGCTTTTCTATTACACATGATGCCTTCCCTTTCCTGTTTTTGTCCTTTTTATGAGCGACACACATTCTGAAATATCAGTATGAGATGAAGAAAATAAAACCTTTGGCTATGGAACACAGCCATGAGAAATAGTGGAGATAAGGAGAAAATATTATGCTCCAAAATTGAGCTAACCAGCCCAATTAACACTATTATTATTAACTTAATATGGTCACTTTTTTTTAAAAAAGGGCTCCCTATGAGTAATCAGATGTTAGTATTTCTTTTTTCTGTTTTGCAGTGATTTAAATTCATATTTAGTAAAATTTGGCTACTCATAACCAAACCGCTGAAGTCTAATAAGCTTCTTTTTCTGAAATGATTTTGTTTTATTTGTTGCTGCACTATATAAAATCTAATGACCAAGACAAAAAAAAAATGCATCGGCTCCAGCTGATCTGTTCAAATTCTGTTCAAGCTGGGATGATAGCCTCAAGGCAAAGTCCTCAGTACTTGGAATATCATCTCGGTTCATCAGGATTCAACCTCTGTGAAATAAAACTTGATGCTTTTAATAGTTAATTCTTCAGTCAACGAGAAGTCACTGCATCCCTGTTAATAGGAATCCATTTGTTATATTGTATCTTTCTGTGAATATGACCAAGGCTGGACGACCACATAATTTCATTACTCTTCAGCAGAGCAAATGAGGCAGAAGGATTTCCTCCTCATTAGGGGTGGGATGCTTCTGCCTGCTCTCCCTGTTTCTTCCCACATGGAAGGTGCTAGGCTGTCACTCCTAGCCTCTCTTCTCCCCTTCATGCCTTCCTTTCAAGGCAGTGGGGCCAACTCAATCCCATTAGTCTTGAAGGGAAAATTTGAAAAGCAGAATCCAGACTACTCCTCATTTCTTTTCAAGAACTGCCCCACTGGCCTGTAATCTGGCAACCCAAGATACCAGGGACAGAGGAAACTTCCACAGACCCAAAAAGCATATAACCCAACTAGATGGGAGAACCAAAACCTGGCATTTAACCATGCAACTACAACTTTTTAGCCAAAAGTTACAATGATCTCTATATGTATAATGGAGTTTATCTAAATTTTGAAGGGACAAAAGTATCTAATATTTAACATATTTTATCTATTTATTTTATTGAATAAAACCTACTCAAACTCCACAATATAAAATCCTGACAGGAAAGAAGCCACGACCTAAACTATCTTTCATTTTTAAAGTATATTCACAATCTCATCTCGCTGCCCATGTCAGATCTATTATATATAATTTATATTGTTTCTATTACATACATATATACATATTTATATAATTTATATTATATATAATTAGAATTTATGTGATATATTGGATAAATATATATATTAGGACAGACTTCTAAATAAATATTCATAAATCAAAGAAGTTGAGTCACTTTAGATAACCTTTTACCCTCTTCATGCCTAATAATACCCCAAATATCCCAGGTACGTCGGTATTATGAAGTACCCTACCTTAAGTCCAGCATATTAGGCAATGAAAGAATAGGCCAGAAATGTCTTTTTCTTTAAATTTTATTTATATTCAAGGTAGTTAACATACAACGTAGTTTTGGCTTCAGGAGTAGAACCCAGTGATGCATCTCTAACATATGACACCCAGTGCTCATTCCCAAAAGTGCCCACCTTAATTCCCTTCAGCCAGAAATATTCTTGTGTGTACAGGTATTAGCTATTTTTCACAGGTGGCAGGTGGATATTTCCCTCCCTAATCCTGGAAAGTCATGTAAAATCCAGGTCATTGGGTAGGCCAGGGAGGAGCTGCCTAAGCCTTGGAGGCCGCTGGGCTCTGTCCAGCCTGCTCTTCTCCATATCGAGTAAGCTGTGTGCTCATTCAACTTTCCTTCACTGTCTCGCATTTCCTGCCCTTTCAGTATCTTTTAGGCAGTGTATGAAACTCCGCTTTTCCCTTCAGAATTCCAGTTCAGAGCTCCATCTAATTTGACAGCCTTTTCCACCATTTATGACAAAAACAAACAGCTTCACATTAGCCAAAAACAAGTATAAACAATTTCTCTCCCTTAGTTTGGGAACATATAGAATTATGAGGCACATCACATAATAAAGGGCTGACTAACAAATATCTAAACACATTGCAGAAAAAATTGATTAAGGAAAATGGCATTCATTCAGACCTTATTTCATCAGAGATCTTGCAGGCTTTATATCTTAACATAAACTTCCCTTTGTGCTATCTGTTTACCTACACACTTTAAAGTATATTGGCATGTTCAACAAGAATGTTAACATCAAAGCAATTGAGGAAAGCAGATGTTTTCAGTCTTGTTAAAAGTCTATAAGGTTTTGTCTACTTTTATTTGGTGCATGTCTTAAGTTATTATGGTCCATGTGTTACGTATGCCTACTATATGCTCTTCCCAAATATACTCGCCTAGTTAGTTTGTTTGTTCTATGAATCTTACTTCAGAATACAAAATTAACCATTACAAAATATTTTCTATAAAATGGAGTACGAGGATTGATCAAGTTGACAATGACAATCTTGTTGGACTGGACCCCATGACCTCTCTATCCTCATCTCCCAACAGTCTTCTTCTGAGAAGCCCAAACCTTCTGCCCTCCTTGCTCCTTCTCAAACACACCATGCCTGCTTCTGTTGCAGGACATTGGCGCTTACTATTCCATTGCCTGGAAGATTTCTACCAAGTTATTTACCTGGGCTCACCTCATTTATTGGGGTCTCTGTTCAAAGGTCATCTTATCAAAAAGGCTATATGTGATCATCCTTATAAAACTCTGCACTGACTCACACAGCATTGACTACCTTCGCGCTCTACCTATTATGGGCTGAATGTTTGAGTTACCTTAAATTTATATGTTGAAGCCCTAATACTCAGGTGGCTATCTTCGGAGATGGAGACTCTAAAGAAATAAGTATGTTTAAATGAGGTCATAGAGTGGGGCCTTATCTGATAAGTGTCATATGAGAAGAAACAGACATCAGAGAGCTCCCTCTCTCTCTTTCTGGACATGCACAGAAGACCACATGAGCACACAGCAAGATGATAACTGCCTACACGCCAAAAGAAGACGTCTCAGAATGAAATCTACCCTGCCTACACATTGATTTGGGACTTCTTGGACTTTATAACTGTGAGAAATAAATTTTTGTCACGCAAGCCACCCAGCCTGTGGCATTTTGTTATGGCAGACTAAGCAGACTAATACACTTACCCTAATGTCATAATTGCAAGGAAGAAAAATAGGTCTTAAAATATACTAATAAAATATGCCTTCATTACACTTGTCATGACCTATCACTACATTTCTGTCTTGGTGTGCCTCTCATTTGGAAAGGAGGGAACATGAGAACAAGATCTTTGTCTCGTTCATCATTGAACCCACAGTAGTGTCGATACTTCTTGGGGAAATGAATGTTACATACATGAATTTTAAAGTAATATTCAGTCTATTTTCTGTTATTTGATTATATCTTTCTCTAGTGTGTCTGAAATGGCAAGATTTTTTCCAAAATAAAAATCACAAAAAAAATGCATGTCATGTGTTCTCTGGTTTGTAGTCATGAGACACAGCAAGAATATGCAATTTACCTCTCTAGGGTCCAAAATAGAGCATACAACCACCACCTGTGATATTGAAATGAGGAAGAAACAATGGGGGGGGAAAAGAGCAAAATGAAAGCATGAATGTTTCGTGAGCAAACAGGGAAGCCATTCCAATTTAAAATTATTTTTCATAATGTATAATATGCTGGATAGCATGGAAATAAGACGAAAATACACCATTTCTTGCTATTTTGGAGGGAAGAGCAGTTACATTTTCTCTTATAGTTGTCAAATGTGTTCTTCTTGTATTACACGGATCCATAATAGCCAGCTAGAAACTGTGGGCTGACAATTCTATTGATAGACTTGAGCAACACACTGCAGTCTGTCAAGTTTCACATTTACATCTTAGACTCTAATCTGTTTTTCTTTCCTTAGTGAAATCAATTCTGTAGCAATTAAATAACCAGCCTACAAGGCATTTTAATAACCCAAGCATTTATCTATATATAGCCCAGAGAGGGAAAGGTAATTAGAAGTGACCTACTAGAGCTGTTGCATGGAGACATCCTAGACAAATCAGTGCTTCATCATTACCTTAAGGAGGTACCACTAAATCTGCTTCATTCTTGATTCAATTCTTCTCAGTGACATGCTGTTGAGTCCTTTTATTTGATTCCTAACAGACTCTAAAATGGTTGTCATTATCTGGGATTTTGTTTCATTTTCTGTGAATTTAAGGCATCACTGAAATAGACTCTGTTTTTAGCTGTGGGATGATAGCGTCACATGCACACAGCATTGGATGAAGTAGGCTTTTAAAGATATGAAAAGGCTCAAGGAAAATGACTTTCCAGATTCTCATCCATTTGAGTGTTTTGAGCTGAGCCCTGCAGGTTAAGAATTTCTTGTCTAATGATTTAAGAAAAACTAACAAGGAATTTCCACAAGATCCAAGGAAATTGCATTATCTTTCTCTTTGAAAATTTAGCTCACTACCTCAGATCTATAGCTTGCAGATGGGACAGTTATGGCAAGGTCTGTCTACAAAGCACAGAATTTGGCTGCAAAAGATCCAGCTTTAATTCCTGTCTCTGCCTCTTAGTAGCTACTGGAAGTCATCAAAATCCCGGAGTCTGAATTTTCTCATTTGTATAATGGTAATAAAAATATCATCCTTTGATTATGAGATGCACATTTTCTCCATTTTAGCAACTGAAATTAAGATGCATCTTACATTGTATGGTTGCTTTCAGTAATCCATGTCAGTGTGTGTGACCAACATACTGCTTAGAGCCACCCTGGAGCCCAGAACTATGAAGGTGAGTACCTGGCCATGACACTTTTGCCACCTTCCCAACCCATCTCCCTGGCTTTCTCTAACCCCCTTCTCTGCTAAAACCAAGTTTGGAAACCTCTGGACTGAGAACTCAGGAATTTAATGTGGGGCAAGCATAGCACAGGGCAAGGTAGATTTCATTCATTTATCACCTGGTTCTATTACCTGTTTGCTATGTTAACACACCTGCTATGGACACTTTAAGTATTAAGTCACATAAAGAATAATTAGCAAACTCGTCTGGGGCTAAGGGAAAGAAAATACATAAGCATAACATAAAATTATTTCTAGGTAATTAAAAAACATTTTTCCATGGTTAAGTAGAACTGGTATTTTTGCATTCATAGTAATACATTTTTAAAAGTATATTTGTAAACTGTGGCATGTTCAATTCAATGAAACAGTATTTGCAGCAGGGTTAGATGAGACAATGTAGGTAAAAGTGCTTTGCAAACAACAGAAGTTCGATCCAAATGAAAAATATGATAGTAAGACACTGTCAGGCATCAGTTGAAAGCTAAGAAGAACGATTCTAGACATTTTAAGCATAAAACTATCAAGGTTTCTACAGAATCAGTAGAAGGGCAGAAGAAAAGGCTCTAGACATTGCCTCTGAGAATGACTCAGAGAACACTAGGCTATATGGACATTTGCCACCTCATCCACAGTCAGAAAGCTGGGGAATTGGGATGTCACCTCTGCGAGTATTGACTCCAAAAATATGCTGTCTTAACTACAATCCAGAGATTAGGGAACTACCACCAGGATTGTTCACTCCAGAACCTGTCACATACCAGATAAATAGATGCCCCGTACTACATGCCTGCTTCCCCATGAACACAAAACTAATGACAGGTCACAGGGACCTGTGCTAACACAGTCACAGCAATACCCACTGCCTTTATGACCATGATTGGCAACAAAAAAACAGATGAAGCAACTGAAAGGCAACCTCAGATTTACTTTCTGCCTTTGTGTTTTATGGGAGTGCACCTAGCTAGCCAAACCAAAATCACACTTAGACCCTCGGCTCGAAGAAGGCTTAAATGTAGTTTCCAGTTTTCCAGCAGCAGAATATGAACAGGCACAGTAGGATGATGGAGGAATAAATGTAGAGACAATTCAGAGGATTTAGGGAAGAGCAGAAGACCACATCTCCCTCCTACATTAAAATGAGAAAAACTATACAATAATAGTTTCCTTTAAAATCCATTCAAGTTCTGGTATGTAAAATATAGCCCATTGCCTCTTTTCTGTGACCTACAAGCTAAGGATGGTTTTCACATTTTAAAGGATGGAGACAAATAAGAAGAAAATGTAATAGACTGTATGTGGCCACAAAGCCACACCAAACAAGAAAATTTTGCTGACCCCTAATCTGGAGTTTGGCATCTGAGACTTCCTTGATTTGTGTCCCAGTGACTTTCTGGCCTCATCTGTAGAACCCAATATCTATCCAGAGCTAACTGCTTAAAGTCACCCCAGCTTTCAAGATGCCATTTATTTTGCCTATCATGACATGATCAGATGCTTATTTCAGAAAATTAACTCTGGTGACTGTTCCAGGGATGGGTTTTCATAGGTTGTGGGGATAAAAGTGAAATCACAACAGGATTCAGGAAGAAGGACAATGGTTCAAGAGAATGATAACGAAAGTCTGAAAAAAGTACAGAGGATGGTGTAGTTTGGAAAAATTGGAAGGTTATTGCCTTAGTTTGGGATGCTATAAAAGAATACCATAAACTACATGGCTTAAACAACAAATATTTATTTCTCACAGTTCTAGAGGATAGAAGTCCAAGATCAGGGTGCCAGCATTGGCTGGCTTCTTGTTAAGGGGCCTCCTCCTGGTTCACAGACAGCTGCCTTCTCACTATAACCTCAACATTGTGGAAAGAGAAATCTATGATCCTTCATCATCTTATAAGTTCACAAATCCCATCCTGGGGGCTTCACCCTCATGACCACATCTAAACCTAATCCCCCCCCCCACCACCACCACCAATACCGTTACACAGGGGGTTAAAGCTTTAACATATTAACTTGGGGGACACAGACAGTCTATAGCAGATATAGGGCATATCGATTCATTGTGGGGACCGAGAAGGAGTCTAGGAAGCCAACAAGGCTTGGGAATGTAGTAAGAGTATGCGTGGTGCTATTTGCATTCACAGTAAAGCAGTTGTGGGAAGAAGACAATGGGTTCAACTTCCTATCTGTTGCATTTGTAGTCTCTGTGTAAAGCATTCATGTGTAAATATCTTGTACGCAGCTAGAAATAATATTCTGAAATTGAGGTGAAAGGTCTATATTGAAGATAGAGTTTTGAATGACTGAGTTGGCACTATGAGTATAGACAAGATCATTGTGGTCAAGGTTAGAACCCAAGGAACACTAACCTACAGGGGGCAAAAGAAGCAAAGCTGCCAAGGAAAGTGACTGACAAGTGGTCAGAATAGGGAACAACCAGGACAAAATGGTGTCAACAGAAATGACAAGAAAAGAGTGTCTTCGTGCCAAGTGCTTCAGAAAAATCAAGACCAAGGGAGATTGAGAATTGTTACTGCACTGGCCATTAGACAGTTTCGACAGAATATCACCACTTTCCTCCCAGGGTGAAGGGAGAAGTATAGAAGTACTTCTATAGGGAAGTATAGAAAAAGGTACAGACACATCAGAGAACTATACTATAATTGTTAAAAGCTATAGATTCAGACAGTACTGGCTTTAAATACTGGATCAGCTCCTTATTTTATTATGTGACCTAATTAACTTTTCTAGATAGTAGTTTCCCCATATTTAAAACGTCAACTACACTAATTACATAAGACGCTTATGGGATATTCATAAAATAATAGATGCTGGGGCACCTGGGTGGTTCAGTCAGTTGGGCATCCAACTCTTGATTCTGGCTCAGGTCGTGATATCATGGTTGGTGAGTCTGAGCCCCACGTCATGCTCTGTGCCGACAGTGTGGAGACTGCTTGGGATTCTCTCTCTCTGCCCTTCCCTTGCTTCCTCTCTCTCTCTCTGTCTCTCTCTCTCAAAATAAATAAATAAACTTAAAAAAATAATAGATGCTAAAGTGTTGACACAAATCAAATATTTAATAATCGATATAAATTATAATTGATCAATTAATATCAAAATTGTAGGTTTATAAGAAAACAGATTTGATGTTTGTAGAAATAGAGCTTATAATTGAGCAAGTACCCTCCTAAAAGATATAGAAAAGGATAAAATCAAGAGCACAGATGACAAATCAGAATCAATTTTTAAAGGATTCAGTTTATAAGTGTGTATGTATGAGAGAGATATGGAGTGGGAGTAGAGTTGAAAGAAGAAAGAGATGATGGAAAATGAGGGAGTTCCCTTCTGGTTAATAAAATTACTGAGAAAGCCAGTTTAAAGCTTCCCAGAGGACCCACTTATATGAGGTATTAAAATGTCACTGGGAAAAAAATTATTTTTACCTGAACTTCTCTCAAAGAGATGCTGCAATATTATACATGAAGAAGGCAAATTTGCCTTCCTGAGGCGGGGGAAAGTAAGACATCCTTCTGTTGGGCAGCAAGTCTCAATTCAAGTATTAACAAAAGAAAGGGCCATACTACTTTCTAAGAAGTGAGTCTCTGATGGCCTGCAGAGCTGCTGTTCTGCAAATGGGCTGTGCAAGTCTGGGACCAGAGTGGAAATCCATGGAAGAACAGATGAAAAGCTGAGCCGGCCCCTGCCCTTCCTTCCTCTTTAACCATTATCTGAACAGCACTGGTTTGAAAGGCTCTAAGCTACCAGCCTGCTTGGGATGCTCCAAACTTGGCGTCCACTAACAATGGAAGTCTTCTGGAGAAGATCCAAGTGGTGGGAAGAGGGTTAGGGTTACTGGAGAGCAGTGGGAGTAATGAGGGGTTCTGGGAGAAATGTGAAACAGGCAGGGAAGAGAGAAACTGTACAGGGGCTGATACAGTAAAAGGGAAAGATCAAGTGGCCAGAATTCTCTATGAGGTCATCCATACTTACTTACCTTCTCTTTAATGTCTTCCATTTTGCTAATTCTTGCTCCTTTCTTTGAAACTCTGTCTTCCTTCCCTCTTTCTCTCCCCTCTTTACCACTCTGCTTCATTGGTAGACTTTATCTTAGCTTACTATTTACCTGGGTGCACTGCCTTGCTGAGTTCTGCAGGTGAACACTGGCTCATTTGATCTTATTGGCAGGATATAATGCTTTCCTTTGCAGTGGGGGGAAAGGAATAGATAAATAAATTCCAATTTCAATGACTGACAAATGAAGTCTAAAGTATTTACATATACCTTCCTTTTCACACATACATAGTTTTGCCCTCATATTTTGCTCTAGAGAACTACCCTCCGTCCCTCTCATAGACTTTACCTTACCAAAGCCCCTTCAGTCCATCCAGTACAAGAAGAATCAAGCAGTTTGTGTTAAATACATATATTCAAGCCAGGGTATTAACTTCAAAATAAGACATTCGCTAGGAATAATGACTGTTGTAGTTAATGAACTGTAATGTGGTTTGGTCTGTCAACGCCTCCCAGCTAGTTGATATTCCCTTAGGAAATGCCCTGTGCCTCAATCATTATTGACTAATTACTGCAGCTTTCCTGCATGCTTCTGTGTTTCTATAACATCTCACCTCCAGCAGCTGTGTTTGGTTATCCACTAACCAAATGCTGTTGCCTAATTTCAGATCCTTCCAGACTAATATTGATTGATACTCTACTTTCACATAACTACCAAAAAAAAAATGTTTTAAAGAAATAAGAATATACTATAAAGGGCAACTTCCGCACAATGCAAGTTTTCTCTCTGAGATAACTATGAGTCCTGAGATACTCAGAAAGTTAACTAATCTTTTTTGAGCTTCATCTCATAATCTCTAAAATGAGGATAATACAGGCCCCTGAGTGGCTCAGTCTGTTGAGCATCCTTCTCTTGATTTCAGCTCAGGTCATGACCCCAGAGTTGTGGGATGGAGCCCCATGTCTTCCACACTGGAGCCTGCCTAAGATTCTCTCTCTCTCCCTCTTTCTCTGCCCCTCCCCCCCCCTCCCTCCCTCCCTCTCTCTCTCTCTCTCTCTCTCTAATAAAAAATAAAGTAAAATTAGGATAATAATAGCAGCTGCTATCACAGGCATCTTGTAAGAATTAAAAGGCAATGCAGAGAAAGCATATAGGACAGTGCATGATAGATAATAAATATAAATAAATAAACTGGTATTTATTATTTTCTTTGCTACAAAAGCAGAGGGCACATAGCATGGGTATAGAAAATCTTGCACTACAGCCATGCTCACCTTAATCCTAATGTTTTGGGCACTTCCCCCTAAAAGAAATCCAAAACAGATATGCACAATGCTGATGGCTTCTTAATTCTAAGGAGGAATATAAGGAAAGAAGGGGTGAGAAACAGGACAGATTTCTTTTCTCACACAATCAGTTTCTGAACATAAAGGTGCTTAGCCAGCTGTATATTTTATGTCCTCTATTACAATAATGATACCAGAAATGATGACTAAGTCCATCTGAGTATGGACTTTAAAAACTTGCTCCTATGTGTTATCCCACATTATTTTCCAAAAAGCATTGAGAAATAAGTAGGTAAGATATTATTGCCTCACCTAACTGAAAAAGGAATGAGAAACCAAGACTTGACCTACCTAAGCTCAGAATGCATGATTAATCTGAGGACATTAATCATAGGACAGCACTGTCCTATGATCTCATGCTCATTTCCATTCCATTGTGTCCACAAGCCACCCGGCAGAGCTTCCCAAACAAGCATGCCAATGGGAACTCTCTGAAACCCCAGCCCCATGTGCATGATAAAAATGCATTGAGAGTGAAGAAAGAAAATAGAGTGAGGATTACGAAATTGTATACTTGCACCAAATTATTGCCACTTCCTTTCCGTCAGTAGCCCTCAAACATGGCCACTGAAAGTGGTGAGTGATCGGAATGAAAAATCATCAGGTAAAGGTTCTGATATGCTTTCAGACACATATTTGTGCACTCAGACTAGAGAATTAAAACTGCCTGGTGATGAGGTTGAGGTCACAAGCCCAGTGGGAAGGGTGATAGCATGCAACCCGGCTGGCTGGGAGTCTCTGTGCTGGCTCAAGACAGAGCTTTCTACCAGATGGGTACCACCAAGGTGGCCACGGCCCCGTGGTAATGCAGCCTTGGGAACAGCAGTGCCCTTCAGAGTAGAAGAACTGTCATCTCTGCAGACCCTTCCTGGGTCCCACTCCTATCTGTCTCTCATGCCAACAACTTGACCTCCCTGAAATCTGGGAGAAGAAATAATAGCCTATGAACTGAAAACACTCAAACATGCCTCATCTAATGTGCTCGGTCACGTGAACCATTAAAAGTCAATGGCCTGAGCATTTTTTTAATTTTCAACATCTTACTACACCCTTTAATAGGGTTCTTTTGTGAATAAAAATGATTCAGTGCTTTTAAGTACAAGATCCTTGCTGCTTATAAATGCCAGCTGGAATCTCACAAGTGTAGTAAGTTATAAATGTGAAAGTAATAGACTTTTGATGTATATATTCTTTTAAATCATAGGAACAAAAATATACAGCTCTTAGTTGTTATATATAAAATCACGATAATTTACCCTTAGGCTATCATTTCAATATTTTTAAACCAATGCATTAAAGAAAAACATATTATGAAATTTTTATGTGTTAATAACTTAAAATAGTGGCATTATTAATGTCACTGAACTGTTTGAACATAGCCTTTCATTTAGATATTTACTCTGTATCTAAGTATCAGGTAGGGTCACAAAAGAATTACTTAACAGCAAGAGCCTTGATTCCCATTTTAATTTCTATGTGGAACTCCTGATGACTGGAAAGAAATTGCAGTTGAAAAGGGAAAATGCAGTTTGATCCCAAAAATGGCAGAACAATTGTGCAGCATGAAATCTCAAACAGTAAGAAGCAAAAAAAAAAAAAAAAAAAAAAAAAAAAACAGTAAGAAGCATATAATTCACTACTGTACATATTTGGAAAATCATGATCTAACATTTGCTTTAGAAAGGAAAAAGACCTTGGGAAGATGTGCCGTCAGGAAGATTTTTGTATTGCTTATCAAAATGATTTCCTAGTTAGCCTTGCCATGCTAAACATGCCCTTCACTGAGAAATACCAGCCCAGGAACAAACTCATTTCCGATAAAGCTGATGCAGCTGTTTGATGCACAGAGGCGCTCATAAGGATTCCAGAAGCAGGAGTAGTGTTTATTCAGTATGCTGGCAGAAAAGGATCTTTCATTTAGATGCTCAGACCACATAATGAGATTTACCAAAAAGCAACAGTGGCACCAGAAGCTGTCAAGATAAAAACAAAGGGATGGGGATTTCATTTTACATCAAGGCAAGCCATCATCTCCCTGCCTTGGGCCCATAAACACAGAGTAGTCAAGCCCAGGAGCATGAAAATTTTGATGGGTCAGTCTTGTGGCCCATAGAACTCACCCTTTGCATACCGATATGATAATAACATACCAATAAATGATGTGACAATCCTGTTTATTTCTCTATCATTAAGAGGAAAAGATTTTGTACTCACCCCTCCAACAGTGGTTATTCAACTGAGAAAGGCGGTTTGGGCGGGGGTGGGGAGGGGGTGGTTAGTCAAAGCATAGGCCCAGGAATGATGTCAGAGGAATATGTGGTCTGATCCACACAGTGCAGTCATAAAAATAAGCCATGGTTGTTCTGGATTTGGGCCCGATTCAATTGAATTGAACATCTTCCTGCGATGACCACATCAACCATCTCTCGAGGGGGTGAAAGTTAGTATCTGTAACCTAATTTTGCTTTTGAATCAATGGCTTCCAGTTCCCCAGATAATGTTGTATGCTGCATAGAATTCATTTTCAGGGCTTAGACGAAGAAACGAGTGTCTCTCAAAGGAGTGAATCTTTTTTCTCTGTGGCAGTGGGCTACAAACTGACAGGAGGTCGCAAGAGTTGCCTTTCCTGGCCCGGATGAAGAACTGTGAGAAACAAATGTCCATTGTGGGCCCACCTTTGTGAACCCAGCCCTGCTTATTCCTAATCCATGCCAGGAAACCTTTGAAACAAAGATGCTTTCTCCATGGAAGACTACGTCCTGACTGGCAGAAAGCATGCTGGCAAAGTCAAAGGGCAGAAGTTCCATGTTACCTGCTCTCAAAGGGAGTTACTTATCATTTATGAGAGGTGCCAATCAACTCCCTACCCAGCAACGTAAGAAGTGAGCCAGAACTGCAAAAATGTATAAAAGACACAAAGCATATTGTTTGGAGGACATTCAAAGGCATTAACCTTTATAGAAAGAACAAGAAAAAAAAAAAGAAGAAGAAGAAGGAATGGGTAGAAAAGCTTCCTTCACTGTAAAGGCCTGGAAATGACTATAGAAATTTACTCTGGAAAATCAGTCACTTTGAAAAAAAGAGTCCTTTCTCAAATCAGTCTAAATACCATCTCTCTGGGACCAATTTTTACTTCATTTTTACAATGACTGAGACCATGACTTTGATTCTGACTGTGAACATTTTGCTTAAAATCTAATGCAGAGGATGTGAAGGGGCACGACAGTATAGGATGGGACACTAAGGCTTAAAGCCTTGAACAAAAGCTCTGGGCCCACGCAGGGGGAGAAAGTCCTAATTGGCCAATTATTTGAGGAATCCTTCAAAGTAATAAGAAGGAAGAGAGGAAGGATGGAAAAGCAAGAGAGAGAGGGCAACTCAAAAAAGCAATATCCTCAAATCTATAAATACTAGAGGAAGTAAGAACAAAATCAAAAGGAAAAGTAATTTTAATTCAAAAACTTTATACCAAAGAGCTGGGTTCAACAATTCCCTTCATTCAGCTTAGTCATCCATGGGCTTTCTTTCCTGGAGCTCCTCAGAGATTGAAGCCATAAAACCTTAGGGCATCCTAGGGTATAGTGAGGAGTGGAGTCACTTTTCTCCTCCGCATCTAGAATTCCAGTTAGATACCATTGGGTGGGGAACCAAGAAAATAGGAACTCAAGTAATTTTCTTTTCTTGTGGTTCAAATGAGGAACTCAATCTAAAGCAATAATTTTCTGTAACAGTCTTCTTAAAACATCCAAACTCTCTCTCCCCTCTCTCTGCCTGCCTCTCTCTCCTCCATTACAATGAATCTCAACCTAAATACACCACACTTTGTCTCAACCCCCTATCCTCTCTATCCCTACTTCTCTGCCCCTTTAAGGTTCTATCTTCCCAGAAGCCTTTCCTGACCTCTCCCAGGCTGTTTTTGCTGTGTTCCTTCATCTCCCAAAGTACGTGCTGCTTACTTCTATTTTTAACTCTCATCATTGCATCGTAATCCACCGTGGATTGTCCCTTCACCCCCTTATTTCACTCCGGGAAGAGTATCTGAGTTTTTTAAATTCCCAAGACCTGGCTTCAATTCTAAAATAAGAGATCCTCTCTAAATGTATACGGTTTGATTTAAAAAATTTTATAATACCAGCCTAAAAATATGTTGAGAAGCAGAAGCCACAATCTTTTGTGATATTTAATGATCTTTATTATCTGTCAGAATGGCTGTTAAATAAAATAAATATTTTTTAAAAAGAACAGCTGTCATGCCCCATTCTACAGAACCTCAGGATTGACTATATGAATTTATGGTCAAAAGCATACACAAAAATAAAAATTCAAAATAGATTAAAGACCTAAATGTAAAACCTAAAGCCATGAAACTCCTATAAATGGGCAGTAATCTCTTGGACATCAGCCTTAGCAACATTTTTCTGGGTAGGTCTCCTCAGGCAAGGGAAACAAAAGCAAAAATAAATAATCAGGACTACATCAAACTAAAAAGCTTTTTTGCACAGCAAAGGAAACCATCAACAAAGTGAAAAGGCAATGTGAATGGGAGAAGACATTTGAAAATTATGTGTCAAATACAAAGTTAATATCCAAAATATGTAAACTCATACAACTCAACACTCCCCCCAAAAAACAAACAATCCAATCAAAAAATGGGTGGAGGACCTGAACAGACATTTTTCCAAAGAAGACATACAGATGGCCAACAGACACACGAAAAGATGCTCAATACCACTCATCATCAGGGAAATGCAAATCCAAACCACAATGAGATATCACCTTACACCTGTCAGAATGGCTAGAATCAAAAAGACAAGAAATAACAACTGTTAGCGAGGATGTGGAGAAAGGATAACCCTCATGCACTGTTGGTGGAAACGTAAATTGGTACAGCCACTATGGAAAGCATCATAGAGATTCCTCAAAAAATTAAAAACAGGGGCATCTGGGTGGCTCAGTTGGTTAAGCAGCCGACTTCAGCTCAGGTCATGATCTCGCGGTCCATGAGTTCGAGCCCCGTGTCGGGCTCTGTGCTGACAGCTCGCAGCCTGGAGCCTGTTTCAGATTCTGTGTCTCCCTCTTTCTCTGACCCTCCCCTGTTCATGCTCTGTCTCTCCCTGTCTCAAAAATAAATAAAACGTTAAAAAAAATTTAAAAACAGAAATACCAATAATTCCACTTCTAGGTATTTAACAAAAAGAAAGAAAGACAAAACAAAAACAAAAAAACACTAATTCAAAAAGATATATGCACCCCTGTTTATTGCAGCACAATTTATAATAGCCTAGATAGGGAAGCAACCTAAATGTCCATTGATAGATGAATGGGTAGAGAAGATGTGATATACACACACATATACACACATACAATGGAATATTGCTGAGCCATAAAAAAATGAAACCCTATCTGTGACAACATGGATGGACCCAGAGAGTAATACACTAAGTGAAATAAATCAGAGAGAGAGAGAGATAAATGCCATATAATTTCAATTATATGGGGAACCTAAAAAACAAAATAAACAAATAACAAACAACAGCAACAAGATAAACGGAGACAAATTCAGAGAACTAACTGGTGGATGCCAAAGGGGAGGGAAGTGCAGGGATGCGCAAAATAGGTGAAGGGGATTAAGAGGTACAAACTTCCAGTTATAAAATAAATAAGCTACAGAGAGGAAAAGTACCACATAGGGAATATAGCCCTTAATATTGTAGTAACTTTGTATGGTGACAGACGGGAACTACATTTATCATGGAAAGTATTGTATCATGTATATAATTATTAAATCACTATGTAGTACACCTGAAACCAATATGACATTGTGTTTCAACTATACTTCTATTAAAAATAGAATTATGGTCACCTTCTACATATATTTGTTCAGTAAATATTGAATGAATGAATGACCAAGCAAATGAATGAATGAATGAATGAATGGCATATATAGGAGGAGAGGTAAAAAATAGCAGATTGGATTCTAGGTATTTCAAATCCTTTCTAGAAAAAATTTGAGAATAGAAACATCTTTGTTTCATATTTCTACAGTTTTATTGCTTTGTAATTTTCAATTACAGATTTGTACTTTGTAATTTTCATAAGCATTTCTGTCTAAGACTTTAGGCCTCTTAATATCTTGGACCATGTCATAGATTATTTAATATCCCTAGAATTCTAAGCAAAATGATCATCACAGAACAGGTGCTTGATAAATTCTTACATTAATAGCAGCATTAAATGAAGTGAATATAAATTCTCTCTTAGAAATGATACATTGAATAGCTTCCACATCAAGAGTATTTTACATCAACTATATCTTCAAATAATAGTTGCTGTTTTGCTCATCACAACTCCTAACACATCTAGAAAATATGATCAGTTAATTAAAATATGGAATTTTTCAGTTAGGTTTCTCATGCATTGCACTTTTAAGAACTCTTCAGTTATTTTTTTTTAAATAAAAGAGAAAACTTGACAGGAAAAAATAACGAGGAAGGCAAAATGGTGTTTTAGGGGGCAATGCTTCAAATACTGGGTTAAAGAATTTTGGCTTAATTTCAAAGGAAGTGGGGTAGCTTTTCTCAAAGGCTTTTTAACAAGTTTTGCATAAAATATGTTCTTACATTTGAGAGAATCAGAAGAGTTCATAAGACACCAACATTTCACTTAAAATCCATAAGGACATTAGTTGGTTCTACAGAAATCATGGCACAGCTTAGTCGTTGGGAACACAGATGTAGAATCAGGCCAACTGAGCTCAGGTCCCAGCAAATCCACTTACTGGCTAGATGAGAGAAGTCACTAAATCGTTCAGTGTCTCTGTGGTTTCCCCAACTCTAGGATGGAAATAATAATAGAACCTGTCTCATGAGATTATTGGGAGAATTAACCTAGATAATACACGTAAACACTTAGCAGTGACTAGCACATAATAAATATATGCAAATGTTAGTAATTAATAGCACCATAGGGACGTGATATCTGAGAACTATTTTTATATAAAGTAGAAGATTAAAATCAGAGGAAATGAAGATTTTTGTCGTAGGAGGTTCACTGTTAACTTTTCCCCCAAATGTTCATTTCTCACTTCCTGTCCCCTGAAAGTCTGTCTTTTCCATGAGCCAGGAAAACTTGAGGAAATAAAACTTGGAACGGAAGGTTGTACTTGATGAAATTCCCTATACAAATTACTTACAAGCATTCAGAAAGAGAAAAACGATGGAAAGACAAAAAGAAAACAAAACAGAAATCAAAATGGAAGAGCTGCCCAGAGGACAGAAAGGTTCTGCGTATGAAAGAAATCCATCAAAGTCCCCTGAACTCCCTTCCCCTGAACCCTCCCCGCGTGTGCTCTCAGGGCCGGCATCCATGCGAAGAGCATCCATCTGGAAGTGTGTACTTCACAACCCGGCACCGAGACCAGATGGCCCAGCGTGGAGACTTCATTTCTGAGTGCAAATGATTTCGTAAATCAGAGGATGAAACCTTCTGAGTAAGCATGGCTTCCTAACACGATTATACAGACCCAGTCTCTGACCCACCCACAGGTCAAAAAAGTCTCCAGAAAGCCACTGCTTCACTGCACCCACTGCATGTATGGTCTCCTTCTCAGAACAAACTAGAGGACGTTAGAGATGACAGCTCCAGATTAAGAAGGAGTAGCCAGGGAGAGAGGAGCACACATAGAAATGGTGATGGCATAGTATCTGACTCCACACTGCAAAGCCCTGGGTAAAGGAATTATTCACTAAGAAAACATTTACTGAGAGTTCACTCATATGGCACACAGGCTATCCCAGGTAGCGTGCAGAGGCAAACAGAAAACCTCTGTTGTCACCGCACCTCCATTCCAGATGCAGGAAGAAGCAATCCCAAGCCCCATAAGTAAATAGAGAATATAATATCACATGGGGAGGTTTCTGAAGATTATGAGAAAATGCAAAATAGTATAGCCACTTGGGAAAACAGTCTGATGATCTCTTACAAAGCTAAAGATACTCTTATACAATCAAGCACTTGTATTCCTTGACATTTACCCAAAGGAGTTCGAACTTTAGGTCTGCACAAAAACCGGCACACGCTTTTAGCATAGATACTCATAATTGCCAAACTTCTGAAGCAGTCGAGATGCCCTTGAGTAGGTGAATGGATAAATAAACTGTGGTACATCCAGAGAGTGGAATATTATTCAGCACCAAAAAGAAATGAGTTATCAAGCCATGAATAGACATGGAGGGACCTTAAATGCATATTACTAAGTGAAAGATGACAATTTGAAAAGGCTACATACTGTATGATTCTAACTATATGACAGTCTAGAAAAGACAAAGCTATGAAAATTGAAAAAAAAAAAAATCAGTGGTTGCCGGGGATTGGAGAGGAAGGAGGAATGCATAGATGGAACACAGAGAACTTTTAGAGCAGTGAAATACTCCGTATGCTACTCTAATGATGGACAGATACCTCATTATACACTGGCCCAAACCAATAGAAAGTACAACACCAAGAGTGACTCCTAATGTGAACTACAGATTTGGGGTGATTATAATGATTCAGGGTAGGTTCGTCAGTCGTAACATATGTAGCACTCTGGTGGGGGATATTGAAAATGAGGGAGGTGATGCATATGTGGGGGCAGGGGGTATATGGGAAACCTCTGTACCTTCCTTTTAGTTTTGCTGTGAATATAAAACCACTGTAAAAAAAGAATTTGTCTTTACAAAAAGATAAGGGGGGATGTAAATGTGGGAATCACGAGCTCATCCTCAGTAGTCAATGCTTAGAACTGAGACCACCTGGTGGGCTAACAAAAATACAGCAAAGAAAGCATTCCAGGAAAGAAGAGAAGAAGTCAGAAAAGTGTGCATGTCAAAGATGAGCAAGAAATTTTCAAGAAGGGCAGATCTTATATTCTTTGTCTGAGCCAAGATGCCTGACGAGGCACATAGCAGCCCCAAATCCATGTTTTACTAGATAAGTTAATTTACTAATTTCACAAACCAAATACAAATCATAAATTTCCTCAAGATCCCCCTGCCCACCAAACACTTAAAAGTTTTCAATACAGTTTTAATTAATGGTAGCGGGAACACACTTTGGGCATCCCAAATCTATAGCCCCACCTCCCCATAAAAGTGCAAACGTTTAGCTTTCCAAAAGTTTTGAGATCCAAGTAAGGGCACCTGCTACCTACTTTAATAGTGTGTTCACTATATTCTACGCCTTGGGTTTTCTTAAATAATTGTAATAATCGAACTAAATGATTTTTTACTATATACCATGCACTGTGGTATTCACTTTATAAGGATTTTTTCAGTTAATCTCTCCCCCAAACACAAGTTTGATATTACTTTTATCCACTTTTTGCATATAAGACTATTGAAATACAGAGAGAATAGGTAATTTATGCAAGGTCAAAAAGCTAGTAAGAAATGTAGCTGCCATTCCAACCCAGGGAATCGAGTTCCAGAAATACTACTAAAAGCACTATTTGAAAACAATGTTAGTCACAAAGACATCTGAGGGAACCTAGTGCCTAAAAAATAAATAAAAGTATAGTTCAATATATCAACTCTTCAAAAAGCTTTGCCCCTGACTATAACAGATGTGCGTCAGTAGGTAGGATACCGTGAGTGTGTTTAATAACTAGCTATAAATCCTCTCTACACCCTGGACTAAAATGATGCTGTGTAGACATTAGAAACTTGCTTAACTAAGAAAGAAAATGTCTTAATTTATACAGCTGTTTTTAAAAAATTAAAGGGAACAGCAGCAGATTCAAAGACAACATTATTACTTGAGGTGCCGTTGGCAGGCAGGTAAACACTGACACCAGAGCTAAGTCAAAGCAGGTCAAGTGCTCACAGGGCTGGCCTTCTGCCTCCATTATTGGAGCCGTCAGTAAGCCCAGCACACACCTGGTGAAGGAACACTGTGTCACTAACAGTCAGGTATAAATCCAAGAAGAAAGAAACAGGGCATACGCACTGCACACACTCTGGTTGCCCCGAAGCTTCTAAAGTAAATGTCTGTAACTGGCAACTGAACAAGCGTATTCAGAAAACCAGATCGATGGGAGATAAACTGTAAAGTCTCTTTCTGTATCTTGACCGGCTGTGACAGGAGAAACCAGCACAGGCAATGTTCTCTTAACAACAGAACTGAACTGCCCCAGGGACACATCTCAGGGAAATGTTCCATTTGAACCGCTATGTTCCGTCCTATTTAAAATATGTTTCCAGCATTGCCTTTATGTTTTTTCTCATGGAAATAATAAAACCTAGGGGAACCGTGTGGGCAAAGGCTACCTGTAACCACTAAGCCGGCCTCCCTTCCGCTGTTAAATATAATCAGATTTAGCACTTCGTAGTAGGCAACGCGCTTTCACATACATTAGGATGGTTAATCCTCCCAATGACCTCGTGGACTATTTCTAGTCCCTCTTTATAGCAAAAGGCACCGAGTGCCTCATGGAACTTTGGACCAGAACTCAGCTCAGAGCTTCCACTCGCCAAAGAGGAAACCCTCTACCTTATGGTTACCCCTGGTCGCGTCAAATACAAATGATCACAGTTTAAAAATTAGAACCAGATTTTTGTCACCATAAGAAAATCAGCTGATGAAATCGTTCTCCTGTCCACAAAATGAGGCCATATGGGAGCCTCGGAGAAGCAACTTAGGAAGGTAAGAGAAAAGAAAGATCGGAGATAAAACGCGACAAACCTACAAGGCACAGGGCAGAGAAAGAGGGACAAATTGGGACCTAAGAACAACCGGAACAAACCTTCTCAACATGAATTTGATTTGGCATGGGGCCTCTGACCCTTTCAGATTCAATCTCTTAAGGTTCTCTTCGTATTTTTCCATTTTACTGCCTGCTCACTACTCGCCATCTGAGTGAGTCCCTGGGGCTTGATTTTTGTGATTTACCTAAAACTGGCCATGAAAGGTGTTTATGTGCCGTGTCGTTTGGAATATAAGGAACAGTTGATTATTAGAATTACCAGCAAAGAGAGTCCTGATTGCTAGAGTAGTAAACCAAGGAGTCCCTGTAGAGAGGTGCCATTTGCAACCACCCAGGCCAGCGGAGCACAATTTGAGGAGGGAGGGGATCGCCATGAACCTCTTGAGAAAAATAGCCGTGGCTTTGAATTGTCAGTGAAAACTCAGGAGTGATTTTACTGCGATAAAACAACTCAGAATTGGAATAAACCTGCACAAGTTCAAAGTTGTATCCGTGAAATAGAATCAGATCATATTGCATTTATTTTCCTAGAGAGAGTGCTAATGAATACACACCTGGACTTTCATGGTTTACAATTCTATCAGGACTTTGAAAATGGTAGCAGAACGTCTACTGAATCTCAGAGGAATGTCTGAGGTGAGGCAGGCAGAGGGGCCTGCCATGATTAACTCTTTAGTAAGTGTGGAATTCTGCCTGAGATCCTGCTGAGTGTTAAACAAATTCACGTTCATTGGAAATTGTGGCAAAGTTAGCACTGGGTGGATGAAATTGGGAAAATTTTTTTTTGAGGTTTTAAGAAGCTTCTATTTTCTTTTCTTTTTAACTCCAGCATAATTAACATACATTATGGTATTAGTTTCAGGTGTAGAATATAGTGATTCAACAATCTAGGGACTTTTTCAAAAGGGATATGTATGTCTGAATATTATCATCAATTAGAGGGTAAATGCTGATATCGATAAGATTTTAAATTTTTTTTAAAAAATCACAATCGATATTTGAATTGGCATTTCTATTGTTTCCAGAAAAAATTCTCTTATTTGAGAACAACCTGTGGCAATGGAAAGAATACTCATAAACATATAACAGTTCTTTCCTGAAAATGCAAGCTTCCTAATATTTTTGAATTTTTTTCATCAGAAAATAACTAACTACTAGAGAAATGAAGCAGTCAGGACTCCCTTGTTTAATCATCCATAGGTTCAGCTCCAAAACTTAGTCTGAATCCAGACTAAGTTATTTCTGCCTTTCCCCAATGACCTCCTAAAACCTTGACCTTGACACCCATCTAGGAAAAGGGCCAATGGAATAATGTACACACATGGCTTGGTGCTTAAAAAATGTATTGACCAGTAGATCAAATTGCCTTTTTTTTTAAGCACAAGAAAATAAATTATTACATATAACTAGAGGCTTTTGGATTTAGGTTGAAACATTGCTCAGTCATTGAGATAGTTCTTTAATCCCATATCTGCCTGTCAGCATGACATTCTTATCTACGATCTGATTACAGATGTTTGGAGAAACCGAACCACATTATGGTTCCTTTTGCCCTTATTGTTTTTTTGTCCCCTAATAATATTAAACTAGCTTTCTAATTTACCATGATGATTATTGACATCAACATGATTTTTAATGGTCTCAAAGCTTCAAGTGTGTAAGGATCATAATGCATGTATTTTTTAAGCATTTATTGAGCCCTGTCCTCTGTGCAGAAGACCCACTCAAAAAAAATACTAGTTGCACAGCGGATCAGAGCATGCAAAGCCCTTCCATTATCTTCTTTGACCCTTGTGGCAACCCCGAAAGCTAGGTAGGGCAGTACTGTCAGTGACATTTTTCAGGGTAGGAAAGTAAAAAGAGATTCGTGACTCGTCCAACATTAGAGAGCCTATAAATAACAGAACGAGGATCCAAATCTGAGTCATCAATGTCTTGTCCCTTTTGTCTCCAGAAGTTTCGTTGTTAAATAAATTTTTAGGATTCCAAGTGATTGAGTCCTAAGAATTCTAGGAATTTAAGGTTTTAGTGTTTTCATGTCAAAAATGTTTTGATTATATATTTTAGAGCAATGTTCTCACTTATCGATGGTTCGCTTAGTACTTCGTAGGCCTTTTGTGCAGCTGTTTGACAACATTGCTTTATCACTTTCCCTGAGCTGTCAAACACCCTGCAAACATATTCCTTGCCATGTACACGCATGAATGGTTGAATAGATTCTGTTTACCAAAGAAGCCAAATAATGAAACGTGACATACAAAGAAGGTCGAAGATAACCAAGCCAAATTATACTGTATTGTTTGCAGACTGTTGATTCTGTTCATTTGAACAGTTTTCCAACATAAATGTACAACGTAAAGGTCATGATGAACAGGAGTTAGACTCAGCAACCTCTGCTCACTTTACAAACTGGTCTTCTTGCATTCCTTCAAATGATAGCTACAGGAAAACTGTCAGTCTAGGGGTGGAGTTAGCCTCCAAAGGAAAGACAAGGAGAATGGTACGAAGGACTGTGTGAAGGTGGGGAGGACATTCTCCAAGTTTCCTGGTTTTCTGGTTTTCTCTTAGTGCCCTAGAACTCAAAGGCGATGGTTTTTGGCTCACCCCCAGGTACATAGTAAGCACTTTCATCTTTGTATGAGCCTCTCAAAGCCTCAAGAAATGTCGAGTTCCTTCAGTGGGCTTTGGTTTTAGATTTCTAAGTTTAGTGATTGTTATAAGTTTAAGAACTATGTTTTCAAACATTATGTTGTAAGACTCCTATTAAAAATTATGATCAACCATCCCGGGCAATAATTTCCATATTCTAGGAGAAACATTTTTATTTGAAGGTATGTATCAATTATTTGAAACTTCTCTCATTTTCCCTTCCCATCCTCCAATTAGTAGAGTTTGACTACATCAGAGATATGACATTTCCAAAAGCTTTAAATACATTTTACAGGCAAGTGCTTACTAACAATACCACTTTTTTTTTATGTTTTTTGTTTTTTAATCCCTTGACTTACGCTTAGAAGAGGCTAACGTATTGAAACAGCAAGTCAGTTCCTGGATCCACTAAAAATAAAATTAACATGACGCTTTATAAGACAATGATTCATTAAAATGTCCTGCCATGAAGACAAACTCAAGAGTCCCTGTATTAAAAAAAATTCCCAAATTATGTAAAATGCCTACGATACCCCAAAGCATGCTGAGTTTAGTTTTCTCCTCCAAGGCTCAGAAGGTGAGTGGTGATATTTTCTGGCAACTCGGGCAGCTGGGCAGAGAGCAGATTACCAACCAGAAGAGTCGTTGCCCCATCACCACACACGCATGGGCTTGATGGCATGAAGCCAGCAAGCAAACTGGGAGGACTGGCTGGCAGCAGAATATACTTGAAGTCACCTCCTTCAGAACTTACAAAATAGTTCACCTACACTCTCTTATGGCCACTTGGCGTTCTACCTCCTATTAAAGTGATTTATAAACACATTTGAGGTCTCCTACTGGATTGGAAAAGCCTTGAAGACTGGACCTATGACTGGCTCATATCTGTGTCCACACCACCAAGCCCAATGTCTTGCTCCCAGTTTAGGATAAGTAAGTATTTGATGGACAACTGAAACCTCCCATAAAAAGCTTGGATTTTCTCTTCTGGGGCCTGTCCTGGGTGCTCACTTTTGCCAGTGGGGAGTGGGAAGAATGAAGATTCCTTGTAGTACTGCACCATTTGCAATAACCCTTATGAATGAAAGATGTAATAAAGGTAAGCTGTGTCTATGTTTGTCCACTCTCAACTTTCCCCTTTCCCTTAGAAGAAGAGAATGAGGACAAGAAGGTTTCTCCTCCTCAAGGTCTAGATTCCTGCCCGACATCAAGAAAGTCAAGAGTCCTCAGTGAACAAAAGAGGATGTGTATACACTTCCCAGAAGACTTAAATGATTAACAGACAGTGATTTAGGCAATATTAAGAGCTTCTTTATTTTCATTTTCATTACATTTTCAATGTAGAGCTTCTTTCATTTCTATTATGAATCTACTAGAAATAGAGTTTCAGATTTTATCCATTTTGTTCCCTCACAATCATAGACACAAAGGGCGAAATTTTCGTCTTTAATGCATGCTCACAGTTGCTTTTAAATTAATCACGAGCTGTGTTCATGCATTCGGCAACTAAATTTGCTGCCATGGAATATTTCATGACTTGATGCTACATTTATTCATGTCTTAAATATTGCTCAAGAAGTGCAAATGATTCCAATACAAAAAAAATATATCAAGAAAAGGAAACAAAAAACCTAAATCCATGATCAAGTATTTTAGAAACAAATTTACAACCCAGTCACAGACTAAGCTGAGCATGACTTTTGTTTTGCATTCTCCCTGTATTCTAAGTAATGTTTCTCAAATAATCCTGTTAAGAACAAAGGACTTGCAGAGTCTTCTAGCAAAACCCACTTTACGTTAGAAATAGCAACCCACTTCTTTCACCATACCCATACTTGACAGATATTGCCTATCAGTCTTTTCTGCTGAAACTTAGACTCCCTCTATTAAACTATTTAAACATTAATTTTGGTGGTTAAGATAAAACCTAATTCCCACCCTTGCTCTAGAGCAGTTCTTAGCTTTCTGAATCAGAAACACATGAAAACGTAAGAAAAAAAAAAATCTACATACCCAGCAAAATTCACATAAGCAAAAAGCTATTTTTATGCTATTGCTTTAGTTTGGGCACTCCTGAAGCTTATCTATTAATATTTATGAAGTCTATCAACTCGTGGGAACAACCTCTGCTCTAGACTATATATTTTCTATGAAAATTCAGGAAAAAATGGAAAGTCTTCTTCATGAAAATGAGTATTTTATTTTTCATTTTTCTCCTTAAATTCCCTTTCTCTTTCCTTCCCCCCATATGCCTAAACATCTAAGATTTATAGCAGCTTCTTTTTCTCCAAGTGGTGACCAGCCAAAGAATGAGTCAAACTCTCCACAAGTAGGTGGGAGTATCTTAGCATTGATATTCTCTGAGGCACCACCTACAGAGACTCATAGGGGTGGAGAAGACGTGGGTGGATAACACAGCAGTCTCAGATGTTGAATGGTAACTGCCGATGACCAGGCAAATACCTTTCATTGATATCAAAAATCTTATTTTTCACTGTTTCATTAATTGCTATTTAGCCTTCTTTCTTTAAAAATGCAAAGTAAGTGTTACTCTGGATCCAGACTTATCATTTAAAAGTATCACAAATGCTGTGAGAAAATTCAACAGTTTCCACTTTGAGACTTTCATAAGACCTCAAACCATGTCCTTGAGACAGAGGTGCTAATTAATCCACTGGTATTTTACAGGCTAACAAGCAAGCTTGGGATCTATAGAAAGCAGATGTAACAGTGTTAGACTATCATAGCCTTATTGGAATGTAAACTCTGCCCAAGTGGCTCAGATGGGAGTGCTTTCCCTCATTACTAGTTTCTTGACCATAGTGCTCTTGTAAAATCTTCTCTATTAAACTTCACATCATGTGATACTAAATTCTTTGTTCGTATTAAAACCTTTGACACTGTTGCTCGTGGGGCGTCCTAGAAAACATCTAGCCATGAATCATATACTCTATTTTCCTTTCCTCTTTTACTGGTTTTCTTTCTCCCTCCTTGTTCTCATTCTTTTTTGGAAACTCTCATTCTGTTCTAAGGAGATTATCTCTTTTGGTTCCTATGGTCTTTCACCAAAGCAATACAAATGACAATGCGGCAGGACAAAATCCACTGTAATTACTGAGATTTCCCCCCAACCTCCAGGCAGTCTCTAGTGGTCTCTTCTACCCTCCTCAAAATTGAAATTGCCTCCATTGCCTCACAGGACATCCCTTTGCCATGAAGAAAGAAGGACATTAGAGAATTCAGAGAATATTGAACCCAAAGACATTTTAAAAATTAAATTAGACTCTAGATAGATTTTAAAACAATCCTAGTGGAGACCATAGTCTTCAAAGACAAGGGATATGTAATTTGAAAGAGCAAGATTTTATCTTTTTTTTTTTCTTTCTCTCTTTTTTTTTTTTTTTTTGAGAGAGGGAGTGACAGAGAGAAAAAAAAGATTACTGAATTATAAATGTTTGGCTTTGAAAATCTGGGGACAAAAACCTAAGTAAGGCAAAAATCTATATATAAATAATAGAGTTGAAAACAAAGTAGAAAAACTTAAGAGTAATTCCTCTGTTCAAAATGAGATAAAACTGGGAGGACAGGGCATAAGGACAGGCATATAGACCGTGGAATAGAATGAAGGGTTCAGAAATAAACCCAGACATCTCTGGTCAATTGAGTTAACTCACAGTGAATCAAACACTAAATATAAGAGCTAAAATCACAAAATTCTTAGAAGAAAACATAGGGGTAAATCTTATGATGATGGATTTGGGAAAGTATTCTTAGATATGGCATCAAAAGCATAAGCAAACAAAAGAAAAAAGAATTTAACCTCATCAAAACAAAACAAAACAAAACAAAACAAAACAAAAACAAAAACCTTTTGTGCATCAAAGGACATTATCAAGAAAGTGAAGAGGCAACCCACAAATGGGAGAGAACAGTTTCCAGTCGTATGTCTGGTAAAGATTTAATATCCAGAATATATTTTTTAAACTGTAAAACATAACCTCTCTCCAATAAAAGCTGTTAAAAATTGGACAAAGGACTTGAGTCAGCATTTCTCTAAAAAAGACACATGGAAAAGATGTTCAACATCCTTAGTCATTAGGGAAATGCAAATTAAAACCACAAAGAAATGCGACTTCACATCTACTGAAATGGCTACCATAATTTTTTTAAAAACTCAAACCAAAACAATAAGTGTCAGGTAGGATGCAGAGATACTGACATTTTCATAAACTGCTGGTAGGAATGTAAAGTGGTGTAGCTACTGTGGAAAACTGGAAGGTCCTCAGAAAGCAACACAAAAGACCCAGCAATTCCACTCCTCGGTGTGTCCCCAGAAAACTGAAAACAGGGATTTGAACAAATATTTACACGCCAATGTTCATTGTAGCTTTCTTCATAACAGCTAGAAGGTGGAAACCAAAACAATAAGTTTTAGGATGCAGAGATACTGACATTTTCATAAACTGTTGGTAGGAATGTAAAGTGGTGTAGCTACTGTGGAAAACTAGAAGGTCCTCAGAAAGCAATACACAGACCCAGCAATTCCACTCCTCGGTGTGTCCCCAGAAAACTGAAAACAGGGATTTGAACAAATATTTACACACCAATGTTCATTGTAGCTTTCTTCACAACAGCTAGAAGGTGGAAACAACCAAAATTTCCAGCAACAGATGAACAGATAAACAAAATGTGGTATATAGAAAACAATGGGATAGGGGTGCCTGGGTGGCTCAGTTGATTAAGTGTCTGACTTCGGCTCAGGTCATGATCTTGCGGTTTGTGAGTTCAAGCCCTGTGTCGGGCTCTGTGTTGTCAGCTCAGAGCCTGGAGCCTGCTTCAGATTCTGTGTCTCCCTCTCTCTCTCTGCCCCTCCCCTGCTCATGCTCTGTCTCTCTCTGTCTCAAAAATAAATAAAAACATTAAAGAATTTTTAATGATTACATCAAAAAAAAAAAAAAAAGAAAGAAAGAAAAGAAAAGAAAACAACAGGATAGTATTCAGGCACAAAAACGAATGAAGTCCTGACACATGCTACAACGTGGATGAACCTTAAAAACATTATGCTAAGTGAAATAAGTCAAAGACACAAAGACAAGTATTATTTGATTCTCTTCACATGAAATATCAAGAATAGTCAAAGGCATAGAGTCAGAAAGTAGACTGGAGATTGCCAGGGACTACAGGAAGAAGGTAATGGGGAGTTCCCACTTGATGGCTACAGAGTTTCTATTAAATCAAAGAAGATTCTTCAGTAAACAGTGCTTATACTTGATGCGATACTTATACTTGGTGTGATGTTGCACAAATGTGTGAATTAATGCCACTAAATTGTACCCTAAAAATTGTTAAAATGGCAAATTTCATTATATCTCTATCTATCTATCTATCTATCTATCAATCAATCATCTATCTAGCCATCACCACACACAAAAAAAGAGTTGGGGGATATGGGAGAAAGAAAAGAGAAGAGTAGAATTAAATGTCCTTGAATTGCCAAGAGGTGCAATGGTATGAAGTGATACTGGGAATATCAAAAGGGCCTTCGGGTTGCAATATGTAAGACACGGAGTATGAGAATTTGTCCATCATCTCTCAGATGCAGCTTGGATGGCTATCAATGACCACAGGTCAAAGGAGATGGAAACTCTCCATGGAAGCCAGTAGGCACAAATACCTGCCCCGTGGATGAGACCCCTCTCCTCTCACGCTAAGTCCTTCTCCCTTGATGCTCTGACAGAGCATAAACTTTTCTCTTCTACTTTGGGAGTTGGATAGAAACGTGTAGGCTATGAGAAACCTGAATTTAACCGAGCATTCAAAATATTCTGAAATGGTGAAAGAATTAAATCACCCCCTGGAAAGGACTGAACAATTCCAGCATCCCTACTTTATTCCATAAGCATTAAGCAAAGCCTACGTTTGTCAGAGAAATGTTGACAAAGAGCTGCTAAGAGTTTTTAAAAGGCAAGTTCTTCTCTTTTTGTTTTCCTGTAGGAATATTGTGAATCATGATACAGATCTTAGTAGGTTTATGAGATTTCAGGAAACCAGAGAGGGACGTATAGGGCAAATTGTTCCACAAGAGCCAAGGCTAACTGGGTCTCATTTCCAACCTGAAACCGACAACTGGGGCTCAAAGCCAGGGCCATGACTGCACAGAGTAAGGAATTGTGTTAGAAGGCCAGGAGAACCATGTGCTTGCTACCTTTCTAAAAAGGCTGCTGTTCTGCTCCTCTTTCCCTCTTTAGGGAAAGCTCTCCCTACCTTCACATCTGAGTCACTTGGGAAAAATATCAAATTAAAGGAGATTCTTCAGTAAAAAGTGCTTATACTTGAGGTAAGAACTTCACCCAGAACTGGTTTCCCACATAATGCTTTAGTACCAAGGGCAGAAGATGATATCACTTCCATGTACTTCCTTATATGTGGGAGTACACATCTGAAGAAGCAGATACGGGACAGAAAATGGGGAAACCCCATTTTCTTAAGGGAATAATGCTTAGAATGAGGGAAGAGCATACTCTTTACAGGGATAAAAACATTTAGCGTGGACTTAAATGTGGAGAAATAAAATTCTGTGAAAACCAACCCTTTTACCCATTGAATCACTTGGCACTTGTTTCCTAAGTGAAAAGATAGATAGAAAGTGAAAAGATAGAGCTGAGAACCTAAGAGTAAGTTGAGTTTATAAATAGATTTTGGAACTCGGAGCAAAAAAAAAAAAGTAGCTTGAAAGCCATGGCATTTTTTATTTGCAAGTATCAACCTTTTTTTTTTTAATAATAAGGTGTTTGAGTACCAAAAGCTTGAGTTTAAACATAAAGAGCCAAAATCCTGAAAGACCCATAAACAGAGGCTGAAAGGATAGCTGCCCCCTCTGTTTTTCCAACCTCTTAGAAGGAAAAGATTTCTGGGCTAGTGAGGGGAATTTTCAGAAAAGAAGAAAGAAAGTGAACTAACTCTTTATGGTTCTCTGAGAAGGAGGGCCCTGCCCCTCAGCCCCTGAAAAGAGCTGAGCCTAGGGTATGGAAACTACAGGAAAGCCAGATAAGTTTGCTGGTATCCCAGAACAGAGAAGGTATGTGCCTCCCTTCCCAAAGTGCAGCCTAGAGAGGCTTCCCAAAGCCTAGAAAGACTTCACGAAGGAGGCTCCATCCAACATGGCCCTAGAACAGTAAGATGGCTTCTGCTGACTAAGTCATCTAGACAAGTGAGCCTACGAGGAGGCCAGCAAAGCCATGGCCATGCTACAGTGTTTTCAGGAAGACAGTTCCTAAGCCCTCAAAGAGGAAGTACATAAGGTTGGGAGTGTGTGTCTTGCAATTTGAAAGAGGAAACTTCGGAGCACTTGGACCTGGAATCCAGGAACTTTTGGCATTGGGAGAAGATGCTAAAAACCATCAACAAACACCATGTGGCATTGACCAAGATAGGCAGAGAACACTCAAGGAGCAGACCCTCCTCTTCACTAATGCTGTCGATGCTACCATAAACCTTCTGGAACTTAAACACAATCCAATACGGAGAAGCAAGGAAAACCTTAACTTGACTGAGTGTGTAACCAGATTAGTCATTACTTTAACCAAGTTTACCTGAATGTGAACAAATTTAGTTTTCTGCTGTCTGACAGAAATGGCATCTCATGAAAAACAAACAGATCTGATTTAAAAAAATTAACTAACAAATTTGAACTTGAATTTTATAAGCTCAAGTTTTTCCCCTGTGAGATTTCCACAAATCACATGTGACTTCTAATCCCAATTATATTTCAATCCTGCTCTTACTCTCAGATTATTTTTTTTTCTTTTGTGTATTTCCATTCTTGCAATCTCTTGGTTTACTTCTCTGATTTTCTCCTGAACATACCATTGTATGGAGATTTCACTCATTAAGTCTTATGTTATTGTTCTAAACTAAAAGAGCTATCCCATGCTTTGCAATTTGGGTTTAGAATTTTTTGAGTAAAGATGCCAGAAGGTAGCTGAACACATATGGCTTGTGGATATGCAAAAAAGGACAGGCAAGGAACAGCTGGCCTACTCTGCCCCAGCAAGCTTAAGAAGAGGAACCACCATGGTTCTTTTGTTTCCTAAGCCTTGCCGCAGTGCTGAGCACAATAAAATTGCACATTATAGATGTTCAATTAATAGTTATGTGTAGAGTTGGACTGAAAGAAATAGAATTTAAGTCAATTGGCATAAATATGGCTTGTTTTCACTGTTGTTTGTACATTGGCATACAATTGTATTTGCAAATAATTTACCCTCTCCTAGCTCACTAAATGAGTAAATGAGTAAATGGCTAAGTGCAGATATGTGGGGAGGTAAGCTTCAGTAAATACTAATCACAACTGCACTGTTTTGGGAGGGCTTGGCTTCATTCAGAGCAGCCTGTAAATGGCTTCTATATTCTGATTAGTAGGATTGGTTCCTTAAAATTCTTTCAATCCTGATCCCTCAAATCTTGCTGGGTCTCTTGAGATGGTGTTAACCCCCAGGCATGGTTGTTGTAGTAAAGTAAAAAGGACAGCCTTTGGGGCCGCTGCGTTCAAGGCTGCGTTCTTTTGTAGATTTCCATACTTGCAATAGTATGACTTCCAGAAAGTTACTCAATCTCTTTAAGCTTTGTATTCTTTATCTATAACACAAGAATAATTATCACTCTCATTTGGGTACTATAGATATTGAATTTGATTTAAAAAATGTAAACGCTTAGCACTTTTATTTGCAAAGTGCATGGCAGGGCAGACATTCAAAAGCTGGGGGTATTATGCTAAGCGAAATAAGACAGCGAAAGATAGATATTATGTGATTTCACTCGTATGTGGAATTTGAGAAACACAACAGATGAACATAGGGGAAGCGAAGGAAAAATAAGATAAAAACAGAGAGGGAGGCAAACCACAAGAGACTCTGAAATACAGAGAACAAACTGAGGGTTGTTGGAGGGGAGGTGGGTAGGGGGACGGGTTAAATGGGTGACGGGCATTAAGGAGGGCACTTTTCAGGATGAGCACTGGGTGTCATATGTAAGAGATGAATCACTGGGTTCTGCTCCTGAAACAAAGACTGCACTCTATGATAACCAACTTGAATTTAAATAAAAAATAAAGAAAAAGAAAAAAAAAAGCTGGTGGCTCTTGCTGATATCATTATACAAAAAATGCAATGATCAGATGCTATTCTTTAAACATTATAAGGATGAAAATTTTACTTGTATATCCTTTCTTGAATATTTGATGTGAAACAAAGGCATCTTTCACCTAAGTTATATCATATTCTATGTATCTACGCATACAATATATTGTGGCTAAGAGTGATGGGTTTATACTCCAAATAGGTATCTAGATAAGCATCCCCAATATTCATCATATTGTCATCACACAGAGTCATTCATTTAGCACACCTCTGTCCATCTGTGTGCCCTAGGGTCCATCATGAATAAACAGGAGGGATCCCTGTCCTCCGGTGGCATCACATGAAAACTCCCCAACACCATACTATTCTACACAGAACCAACTGAACAAACACTGGATGAATAAACAAATTTCAAAACTAAATAAGTAGGAAAGCACGTTAGCAACAAATCTGAACTTGAAATTACCTCTTGGCATTGTCTATGTAAGCACAGAGCTCCGCAAAGGGAAGGTACCTTCTAAATAGGTCAGCGTGTAGGAAATAAAATACCTTAACATTCCCCCAGCTGGTTTGAAAATACACAAGAAATAAACACGTGTTATTTGACTCTACTGAACTCCCTTTTATTCAGTTCCAAATACATTAGAGACATTCAAGAAACACATAAAGAAACATTAGAGAGTCAGTCATACTGCCATATCACTAATCATTTAGGAATGCATATTCATTTTTGTGTCTTTTTTTTCTGGGAAAGTGTTGAAAACTATGCAAAGCATTGTATCAATATGAAGCATTATTATTTTTATTATTTCATAAAATTCTGCAATCTACATGCACATGCCAGGGGCTAAAAATGGTTTTACAATCCAGAAACAGCCACAGATGCTATTATTGCTGGCTTCTTTGCATACATATCTCTGAGGTTGGCCTCATTTCTTAAATGTAGCAGCTACAAAATGGCAAAGAAACGATATGAAATGTGAAACTCATTCAGTCTTCCAGATGTTCTTGTTAACATGACACCAAACAATGAAATGGTTGATTGATTAACTGAACCTCCCTTTTGTATTTGAATTTTTGTGTATTGTGTATCACAGATTTAAATTTAATCCAATAGCTGTAGTATCAACATTTCTGTGAATTTGAGGTTGTCCATATACATTGAAATAGTAGTATGTATCTATGTCACAATTTGGTCAGATGCTTGTTGAGAGCATAAAGATCACAAGCTATTGAAAAGCTGTGCTTTTCTTATTTTCTTGAGTAAACTGGTATGTCTTTTTTGGTGAATATCTTCACCATTGATAAGGCAACTCAAGAAACCGATTCATCTTTTTCCCCTCTTTTCTGCCACACTCCCTGAAGTGGTTTTGGGTTCCATCCCCATTTTAATTGTCCTACTTGTGAATTTCATGATCTCTACCTTGGAATTTGCTTTGGTTTTGTACCTTTAAGAGGCAATTTGTTGTAACATTTAACAGTATGGACTCTGCAGTCAGACCAATGAGCTCAAACCTGATCCCATCACTTACTTGCTATGGAACCTATATTGCTTCCTCATCTATAAAATGGAGTTAATAATAGAACCTACTTCTTGGCATTGTGTTGAGTAGTTAATATGTATGAAACACTTAGAATGTTCCTAGCACAAAGTAAATACCATGCAAGTGTTAGCCATCAATTTCTCCTATTTTGTTGTCATCCTTCTCCCAAATTCAATTATCTTCCAAAATAAATGCCATCATGCACTCCAGCTCAGAAACCTGTGAAGGTTCCTTCTCCCTATAAATAACACCATTCAAACTTTTCACAGCCTTGCCCTAGAGTGACATTCCAGCCTTCTCCTGGCACACCCACCCCCTATACCCCAGCCACATCAGAATTTGCCATATTTTACACACCTGTGGACTTCAGATCTCCTAGCTTTGCTCACATCCTTCTCTTTGATTAAAACACCCTTTCTTATGCTCTACCTAGTCATAGTCTATGTTTCCTTCAAGGCCCAGTCCAAATGGCAAGTTCTTAGGGAAATCTTACCTGAAACAACGTAAGCAGAAGGCGTCATCCCCACATGTGTGTTCTTCCACATTTCTGACTCATCACCCTGGCAGACATTGCCATTACTTGCTTATGAAACTTTTCACCCTGAGATTTGTGTTTCTTGAAGAGAAGGATCATATCTTAACACTCTGTATATATGGACGGTCTAGCATACTGCCTGACAAATTCTAGGAGCCAAACAAATAAGTGGGTATCTATCTGTTGAATGAACAAGAACCCTTATCAGAAATTCATTTCTCCCTTTCATAAGATTCCAAGGTGAATCTTAATTCCTTCAAGAAACCTTCCCGTTCGCCTCGGTTCAAATGAATTCCCCCACTTTGAACTCCTCCACTATTCATTCCATCTGTCATTCACCTGACATTTGTAATCTATCGCATAGTGATTTTCATTTCTTTTTTTAACGTATCTATAACTCAGATGTCAGATAGAGCGTTTCTACCCATTAAGATCTATCTTGGCGTGTCTCAAACCCTTCTCCTGCCAATCCTTAACACACCACAAGATTCTGGTGAATTGCTGGGGATGGCTTTAAAAAAAGGTTTATTTATGTACTTTTGAGAGAGAGTGAGAGAGAGAGAGAACATGAGCAGGGGAGGGGCAGAGAGAGAGAAGGAGAGAAAGAATCCCAAGCAGGCTTCGCACTATCAGCACAGAACCCGACACTGGGCTTGATCCCACAAATTGTGAGATCATGACCTGAGTCGAAATCAGGAGTAGGACGCTTACCTGACTGAGCCACCCAGGGGCCCCACTGGGAGGGGTGGCTCTTATGCTTATATTCATCTCTGACTCTGAACTCTTTCTTCTGTGCAAGTAGTTGTGTGTGGATTATCTTCCTCTCCTATCCTTGACATTCCTGTTCTGCCCCTGGTTAATTCAGATGTGGAACTCAGCTCCTTTGCCTGATGTCCACAAAGCAAAACCAACCCATGATAGGCAAATAAACTCCACTCATATAAGATTTGATAGACTTAACCAAAAGTTTGGAAAACAAGAAATGTATATCACAATTACATAAATATCTAGTCAGTTGCTGTTTTGCACCTTATTCATTCAGAAATGTGTTTGTGTGCACAACGGCACAAGGATATTATATATACGGATATCCATATATATTCTACAAGAAATGTACATAATTATCAATCTGTACTTAATAGTCCTTACAAAACAGCTAGTAAGACCAAGCAGGGTCTACATCACAACAGTCCAAAAAGGCAACTCGCCCACCCACTTTCTGATAGCCTCAATCCCATCCCCCTCCTTTCTGGAACACCTTCTAGAAACTATGTTTTCATCAAGTTTAGTAAAACAATTCCCTCCAGTCCTAACTCTCAAAATCAGTATCAAGCCTACATTTGCATATGGAAATCTATCAACACACTCAGCTAAATAACATGGTCTCTCATTTAATGAAATTTATTCTCCTTAGACTTCTGTGTCTTAACCCAAAATTTGTTTTTCTTCCTTACATATATATGTTTTATTGTGTTAACTAGATATGAAATTCCTTAAAGACTAGGATAATCTGATACTACTTTGATGCCTCAAAATACTATTGTATTTTTAAAATTAGTCATTCATCCATTCAATAAATATGTATTGAGCAACAGCTACATGCAAGGTGTTACAATGTAAGCAATTCCCATTCTGGCCCCCAACATGCTCCTAGGAGGAGGAGATAGACATAGGAATGAAGACTACCAATGCAGTATAGAAACTACCCTAAGACTGCAGTGTAAACTTGATTTTGTAGGGCCACAGAAGAGGAAGGCTCCTCATAGTTCTCAACTTTGTCTCCAACATTTCTGTGGGCCACTATATTCTCCGCTCTAGAATAGTAATGCTCCACAATGAAGATTATTACTCACCACGAAAACAAGAGGTGAGAACCCCCATTTCCCTTGTAAGGACACAAGCAGAACAGCAGTGAGAACATGGGAATTTTCAAAAGGACCCATAAACATCTGTGATTCTGATATACCTGCTCAGGAGTATGGCCTTGGGGAATCACTGATGTAAAACTTGCATCAATTTAAGTTGCCATTAAATGAGAACACAGGTTTTCCAAAACATGTTAATTCCATAAAGAGTCAATGCATGCTTTAAAGTATGAAGCCCCTAAAGCTATAGTATACATGGATACTGCAGATTTGAAAGAAGTGAAGAACTGAAAAAATTTTCTGAGCAGTCATTAGAGGACTTTTATGTGCTGTATCCAGCAGAAAAGAGGAGGAAAAAATGGGAATGTATACAATCAGCAAGCTTGAATTGATGGACTTCATTCCCTGTGGCACTTAGGACTCAGTTCTATGGGCATCTTCTGACGCCCTTCTGCACACAAACATTTAAGTGCTGTATGTCTACTCATCCTTATCCAGTAAGGGTATACCTGGGCACATCCGTGTAAGTGCCAGCGACTAGTAGATGTATCTGCATAGCAATCCCTGTGACATTTGCTTAACTCACTAGCAGAAAGGCATAAACAGCTTGCCGCAGGTCTGTTTGTAATGGCAGGATAATGAGGTCTCCAGAGGCCTGAGCTGAAAATGACTTGAGATTTCTCTTTAAGAATATACTTTAGTTGTTGTGAATTGGCTTTGCTTTATGCAATGCTCAGAATGAGAAGAAAAAAAAAAAAATCATTGCATAGCGATTTTTTTTCCAAATGGGAATACAGTCTCAGCTATTTTTAGATCATTGTTCTAAATCCCAAAGACTGTTTTATTATGTCTTTCTCAAATACAACTAAGCATATGTTATTTGTTAAATCCTTTCTCGAAAAAAAAAAAAAAAAATCCCTACCAGCAATAAGGACATAATCTCCAGAGAACAATTTACTTTCAGATTGAAATTACCTGATAAAAACATCTAGCTCACTGAAATAGAAGTTTGTTGCCTTTTAGATCACGTCGCTCTGCTTCATGAAGTAGAGATCAGTGCAGAGATTAGAGAGGAAATCACAATTCAAACCCAGACCGCTATTTGAGTATTAAAAGAGGGAACAAGACACAAATAGAAACAGGGAAGAAATTTTTCCTTGAAAGAATTCAGCAGATTTTCCGTAACTCTTGGATGCATATCTCCACCAATGGCCACTCAGGCCTTCTTTGGCTTTGTAACTGGTCACCTCTATGTGCTAACTCAAAGAACAAGCACCCACTTAACTTTATCAGAACATATATTTATTGACAGTTGCTCACGCATGCATACTGACTCTTATAGCTGAAAGGAATACTTAAATTTTATTACAAGTGTTAATAATTGCTTTAAAGTATGCATCCCCTTTAGGCTATATATTACATAGATAGGAAATGGAGAACTGGAACAATTTTCAGAGCGACCCACTCATTAAAACACTTTTATATGCTATCTCCAGCAGAAAAGAGGAGGAAAAATGGGGGGGGGTGTTATCTTGCTGTTCCCTCTGCCTGGAATCTTCTTCCCCCCAGAAATACACAGGACTTGCTTCCTCATATCATTCAAATCTTTTCTCAGATGTCACCTTCCCTGTGAGGCCTGCCTCAAAGAGGGAAAATCATAACCCTCTCTCTGCTTCCAGTTCTATTGGTTTTCCTCGATTCGCTTTTCTCTATAGCTCTTACATCTTCTAATAAGCGACATAATGTACTCATGTTGTCTATTGTCTGTTTCCCTCCAACAGGCTGGAAGCAGGATGAAGGCAGCAATTCCGGTTTCTTTCATTTTTCTGCTCTATCTGTAGGTGTCTCATTCACAGTAAGTGCTCAAAAACGTGTATAATGAATGATGTGTAGAATGTATGTTTTAAAGTAGGCAGTCCTTTCAGGCTATATTATACATGGATACTGACATGAAGAATTAAAATGATTTTCTGATGGGCTTCAAACTATACTACAAAGCTGTAATCATCAAGACAGTATGGTACCAGCACAAGAACAGACACTCAGATCAACGGAACAGAATAGAGAACCCAGAAATGAACCCACAAATACATGGCCAACTCATCTTTGACAAAGCAGAAAGAGTATCAAATAGAATAAAGAAAGTCTCTTCAGCAAATGGTTCTGGGAAAACTGGACTGCGACATGCAGAAGAATAAACCTGGACCACTTTCTTACACCAGACACAAAAGTAAACTCAAAATGGATGAAAGACCTCAATGTAAGACAGGAGGCCATCAAAATCCTCGAGGAGAAAGCAGGCAAAAACCCCTTTGACCTTGGCCGCAGCAACTTCTTACTCAACACGTCGCCAGAGGCAAGGGAAACAAAAGCAAAAATGAACTACTGGGACCTCATCAAAATAAAAAGCTTCTGCACAGCGAAGGAAACAATCGGCAAAACTAAAAGACAACCGACAGAATGGGAGAAGATATTTGCAAACGACATATCAGATAAAGGGTTAGTATCCACAATCTATAAAGAACTTACCAAACTCAACACCCAAAAAACAAATAATTCAGTGAGGAAATGGGCAGAAAACATGAATAGACACTTTTCCAAAGAAGATATCCAGATGGCCAACCGACACATGAAAAAATGCTCAACATCACTCATCAGCAGGGAAATACAAATCAAAACCACAATGAGATACCACCTCACACCTATCAGAATGGCTAACATTAACAATTCGGGCAACAACAGATGTTGACGAGGATGCAGAGAAAAAGGATATCTTTTGCACTGCTGGTGGGATTGCAAACTGATGCAGCCACTCTGGAAAACAGGATGGAGGTTCCTCAAAAAATTAAAAATAGAACTACCCTACGGCCCAGCAATTGCACTACTAGGTATTTATCCAAGGGATACAGGTGTGCTGTTTCAAAGGGACATATGCACCTCAATGTTTGTACCAGCACTATCAACAATAGCCAAAGGATGGAAAGAGCCCAGATGTTCATCAACGGATGAATGGATAAAGAAGAACACACACACACACACACACACACACACACACACAAATATATATGGTGGAATATTACTCAGCAATCAAAAAGAATGAAATCTTGCCATTTGCAACTACACGGATGGAACTGAAGGGTATTATGTTAAGTGAAATTAGGCAGTCAGAGAAAGACAAAAAGCATATGACTTCACTCATATGAGGACTTTAAGAGACAAAACAGATGAACATAAAGGAAGGGAAACAAAAATAATATAAAAACAGGGGCGCCTGGGTGGCGCAGTCGGTTAAGCGTCCGACTTCAGCCAGATCACGATCTCGCGGTCCGTGAGTTCGAGCCCCACGTCAGGCTCTGGGCTGATGGCTCGGAGCCTGGAGCCTGTTTCGGATTCTGTGTCTCCCTCTCTCTCTGCCCCTCCCCCATTCATGCTCTGTCTCTCTCTGTCCCAAAAATAAATAAAAAACGCTGAAAAAAAAAATTAAAAAAAAAAATAAATAAAATAATATAAAAACAGGGAGGGGGACAAAAACATAAGAGACCCATAAATACGGAGAACAAACAGAGGGTTGCTGGAAGGGTTGTGGGAGAGGGGATGGGCTAAATGAGTAAGGGGCATTAAGGAACCTACTCCTGATATCATTGTTGCACTATATGCTAACTAGGATGTAAATTTGAAAACTAAATTAAATAAAAATTTTGCAAATAAATGAAAGAAAATATTATAAAATTTAAAAGAATAAAAATAAAAAAAGTAAAATGATTCTCTGAGCAGCCCGGTCATTAGGATTTTTATCTGCTGTATCCAGCAGAAAAGAGGAGAAAACAATGAGAATGTGTGCAATCAGTGCTCCTGAATTGATGGAAATCATTCACTGTGGCACTTAGAAGAGCTCAGCTCTGCAGGCATCTTCCGACTCCCTTCTGCACACAAAGATTTAACTACCATATGTCTAGTTATCCTGACCCATTAATTCCTACAAACTGCCCTAGAGGACAACATACCTTTATACTATAAAAGATCATGTAGTTGATGAGATTTTCAGAGTAAGTTGGCAGAGTGACACTATCACAGATTCTCTCCCACCACAACTAAATAAATTTACAAATTTTAAGTAAAACAAGACCTAAAAAAACTAAACCAGTAGCAATCAAACATAAGAAGAGACACAGCCTTATGCCTACTCTGTGAAAAGCATAAGCTGAAGAGGGGGAGGAGGTGGAGAGAGAGATTATTCCAGGAAGTAGTGTATCTACTAATAGTGAAGGGAAAAAAGGAAGAGGGAGAAAGAAGAAAAAGTTAAATATACATATAAAAAGAATACTTCCAGTGTAGGAAGAAGATAAAAGTTGTGGAAAGTCCAAAGAAAGAAAACGTAAAAATCTACCTGTGTTCCCCCAGAAGCAGGAAAAAAAAAAATCTCCAGAGCTCATTGTCTATTTTGTATCTTGTTGAGTTTTTTTTTCCTGCTCAAAACAAAACTGCAAAGAAAAGACAGGCTATTCACGGTGACCTAGAGCTAATTATATCCAACAAAATATATGCATCTAGCAAAACAGAACACCAAAAACAAAACAAAACAAAACAAGAAATATGAACAGAAGAGAAGTAAAACAAGCTCATAGAAAGTGCTAAAGGCCCAGGGTGAAAAAGGCACAAAGAACCCTGGGTGTTGAACCCCTCCTTCCCCGCAGATGATGAGGTTGTAAGTCCAGCCCACAGGTCTGATCTTAGTTCAGCCATATGAACAGTAGTTGGGAAGAAGCAGTAAAGAAGGTGAAGCTTATCTCCAGGTGAGGAATAATTTCCAGAATTCACCCCATGTTTGTTATCTCTCCAGGCCTCAGACATCAGCTCACATAGTTCTAGTAGACTCTGGGCAGGGCTTTGGATCAAACTGGAGTGACAAAAGCAGAAGCATAAACCAGACTCACAAAAAGTAGCTTCCCACAATCCAAATGAGCTGTCCTCCTCTCCCGTCCCTCCGACACAGAAAAGAAGCACAATACACATTACCCAGAGTGAAGATACAAACCAGTCTCAACTATGATGTGAAAGGAGTTTAAGGGATCCCACCAGCACAATGTCAGAGAAAACCATGGGTCTTAAACATCAGTGACAGTTAACATTTATTGCTCACTGTGTGGCAGGCACTAACCACTTCACATATATTAATTCACTGAATCTACACAACAGCCTAATAAGGTAGGTACTACTCTTGGTACGTAATTCCATAATCAAAAACCCCAAAGCCAAATGTGTCTTGAAACTCAGATTATTTTTCAGATTTTAGAAAGGGATGAAGGTGTATGTGCCATCAAAGACATAAAAACCACGGGTCCCACAGAAGCACGCTGTAAACATGTTAAAATTTCTAATTAAATCTATGAATATTCACACTAATTGGGACAATAAAACCTATAGGGGGGCACCTGGGTGGCTCTGTCGGTTAAGCATCCGAATTCAGCTCAGGTCACGATCTCACGGTCCGTGAGTTCAAGCCCTGCGTCGGGCTCTGGGCCGATGGCTCAGAGCCTGGAGCCTGCTTCTGATTCTGTGTCTCCCTCTCTCTCTGCCTCTCCCCTGTTCATGCTCTGTCTCTCTCTGTCTCAAAAATAAATAAACGTTAAAAAAAAATTAAAAAAAAAAAAACCTATAGGTAGCTCATATCAATTCAAATCAGGTCAAGTTGTGCCTCTAAATAAATTTATGGCAAACATACAAAAACTTAGGGCTTTCAGAGCCTTTTAGATTATGAAGAGATTCAGACTTGTAGTGGTAGTCCCTGAACCAGTGAGAAAACTAATGTAGAGGAAGTTTCAGCTCACAAATTCACCTAGGTCAGAAGGTAAAAGTAACAGAACCTAGGTAAAAACCCAGACTCCAGGGTCTAAAAGTTTAACTCCGTTGACGGAATCACCGGTGCACATCCATTGACGCAGCAAGTGTTTATTAAGCAACTACTAAACTATAGGAGCCAGGGATCCAGCAGTGAACAAGGTGGGTGGAGCCCCCATATTCATGGAACTTACAGTTTAGGAGGGACAATAAACGAATATGTAGTATGCCAGGTAGTGATAAATGCTAGAGGTGGCCCAGTGACTACCTTTCAGACCAGGCCCTCCCTACCCTCCATGTAAAACAATAACCCAGTTTCCCTTTGGTAATAGGGATCAGGCATCATGGCCTGCTGCTTCAGTGCCTCAGAGAGCCTAAAATGGCCTTTGGGGCATTCTCTCTAATTTACTTCAACAAAACTGTATAACCTGATGGAAACACCCATCCCTTAGGCAATAGGAGTCCCAACTCACTAAGACCAAAGTTGCAGAAATGAGAAGGAGAAATTCTAGATTCTCAGGATTCTAGATTCTCAGATTACTTCCTGCAGGAGAGCACTAAAACATCACAAAGCACTGTCTTCAGGCTGACACTGTAACTCAGATTTTATACCTTTCTATCAGTTCTGCTGTTCTATCAGTCCACCTGCTTTTAGATCATGAGTAAGTGAGACCAATGAATCTCATGGGCGTGAACTTATTGCCATACTTCTTTCACTATGAAATGAGTTTCTTGGTGACAGATGATGTTGTAAGGAACAACATGCCGTTTTGTGGATCTCTCAATAGTAGATGGGAGTACTGACAGAAGAAACGTGTGAAGGGAACCAAATCTGCAACCAGAACGTTAGTCCTGTAAGGATAGCCTCAATCAACATATTTGATTTATCACTGGGTGGTGGACTGATTCTGCTGAAGAAGAAGCCATGTTGAGGGCAAAGTGTTGGCCTGTGCTGCAGACAGGTTGACCACTCAGCAATAGCAACAGTCTGATTAGCCTTGTTAAGAGAGAGTCTATGCTGTTAAGCCTACGCATAACTTCGTCCCTCATGCCATGCATGCCCACTTTGTAGATGAGTCTTTTTTTTTTTAATGGTTATTTATTTGGAGAGAGAGAGAGACCAGGAGCAGGGGAGGGGCAGAGAGAGAGGGGAGCAGAGCGTTTGAAGTGGGCACTGTGCTGATAGCAGACAGCCCGATGTGGGGCTTGAACTCACGAACCGCGAGATCATGACCTGAGCTGAAGTCAGACACTCAATCTACTGAGCCACCCAGGCACCTCTGTAAATGAGTCTTTTAAGCAACTACTATGGCTGGTAAAAGGCTGACATCTACAGCGCAGGACATCCTGCCACCTCATTACTGACAGCCGGCTCGGGAGGGACATTCCCTTTTTCTAAGACTTTCTTGTCATGAACCTGCCAGTTTGTCTAAGACCCTGAGGAGTCAGCTAATCTGCTAGCAGGCCTGTGACCCCATGCCCATCTATACTTCAGACCACCTTCTTTTCTAAGGGCAGAAGAGCACCAGATGTACTGTGAAAGCTCTGCCCCTAAGGAAGTTCCCCTTCACCAGTGACCAGAGAGGCACTCTTAACCAAATCTGTACAAATACGTTAACTCTCTGCTACCAGCTGGTGCCGGTGTATTAGACACACTCACATGTCAACCAGGCTTTCAATGTTTCCTTTTCTGTTCATTGGTCATAGGCAACTCCCCAAGAGGCCGTATGTATGAGATGAAGGAAAGGTGGTGAGGAGAAAATGGTACCATGAGAATCTGAGCCACCTTTTCATCAAAGTTACTAGCACCCTTTGGAGCTGCTCCAACCTAGACCCACTTTTCGTAACAATGGATCGTTTCTATGCAGTTTAGGATATGGTAGATCAGAAAACGCCAGACAATAATGAGCTTCTCAAATTTCACGGTCCCTTGGTATCTCATGGTCAGCTATCCTTTCTTTTTTTTTTTTTTTTTTAATTTTTTTTTTAGCGTTTATTTATTTTTGAGACAGAGAGAGACAGAGCATGAATGGGGGAGGGTCAGAGAGAGAGGGAGACACAGAATCTGAAACGGGCTCCAGGCTCTGAGCTGTCAGCACAGAGCCCAACGCGGGGCTTGAACTCACGGACCACGAGATCGTGACCTGAGCCGAAGTCAGATGCTTAACCGACTGAGCCACCCAGGCGCCCCAGCTATCCTGTCTTTCTAAGGACCCCATAGCAAAGCGGAAACTGCTTATCACACAGAGAGTCTTGACAGAAGGAAAGGTCAGAGTTTCATCTGAAATCCTAGGGTGGGAAAGCCAATACACAATGATCCTCCTATTGAGGCTTTACTGAAGGCCATATACACAACAAGAATCATTAAGTGCAAGTGGTAAGGCAGCTCCCACCACTGTGCGAAGCTTCTATAGAGCTCTCTTTAGGTCTCCTCTCAAAAACACCAGCCTCATTGAAAAAAAAATAACAGCCTTTTAAGCAAGTCAGTAAATGAAACAGAGTAACATACACAAAGGTGGTTTATAGGGCCTCCAAAATCCAAAAAGGCCCACCCAAAATCCCAAAATTGCGGTGTGCAGTTCAAGCTATAATAACTTGACTTTCTCTTTAGAAGCAATATACAGATAAACATCAGAACATTAGAATTCTAGCAACTAACCAATATAGTAAAACCTTGAATTTTTGTCGGGTTTATCTCCCACCCACAGACACACAAAAGTCTTACTAAGATACATAAGTCATTGGCTATTTTTTACTCACCAGATCTGATTATCAAAATGTCATCAATGCAATGGATCGGTGTAATTTTCCGCAGGACATCAAGACGAGCAAGGTGCCTCTAGTACATTACGACAAAGAGCAGGAGAGTCAACCTGGTCTATTAAGAGGTTACTCTGGGCCCTCTGTAAAAATAAAAAATGCTTTAGATTTTACTATTGGAGATAGGAATTTTTTTGATAGGTCAGTAGCTACAAACAAGGGGCAAGACTTTCTTGATTTACTCCAAGAAAGATAGCATATCTGAAGAGCAGCTATAATGGTGTCACTATTTAAGTTTATGACAACTCATGGTCATTCTCCAAGATCGACCTAGCCTTTGGGTCAATGACATAAGTAAGTTAAATAAAAAATATGGCCCTAATCTCCACAATTACTTTCAGAAATGTTGCACAGCTTTTAGTTTATCATTTTGACTTGGTGAGGGTACTGAGAGGGAGACTGGAAACTTTTGGAATAAATGAAAGTCTACAAGACCAATGACCCAGTTTCTTCACCAAATATCATAAAGTAGGGAGAGGGAACTGTTATAGATTAAAGACGCTTGAGATATATCAGGAATTTATTTAGGTACTGATTCAACGAAATCATCAAAAAAGTCATTTTTTGATGCACTTGGGGAAATTCAAACGTGGGCTGTGCAGTAGATAATATTAAGAAACTATTGTTGGGGCACCTGAGCGTCTCAGTTGGTTACACGTCTGACTTTGGCTTAAGGAATGATCTCACGGTCCGTGAGTTTGAGCCCTGCATCTGGCTCTGTGCTGACAGCTAAGAGCCTGGAGCCTGCTTCAGATTCTGTGTCTCCCTCTCTCTCTGTCTGCCCCGCCCCCCCCCCCCAAGGCTTATGCTCTATCTATCTCTCTCAAAAATAAATAAACATTAAAAAAATGTTTAATAAAATACATTTAAAAAAATTTTTTAAAAAGGAAACTATAGTTATTTCTTTCAATGTGTTCATGATATTGCAATTACGTTAAAAAGAAAAAGTCCTGGGCATCTGGCTGGCTCCACTGGAAGAGCATGCAACTCTTGATCTCAGGGTTGTAAGTTCGAGCACCACATTGAGTGTAGAGATTATAAATAAATAAATAAATAAACAAACAAACAAACGAATGAATATTCCTTATCTGTTAGAGGTACATAATAAAGTGTTTATAGATAATGTGATGTCTGGAAATTCTTTTTAGAACTCTCCCATACATGGGGGAATGTGTTAGTATGGTTAGACAAAACAATATATTAATAATTGTTAGAGTAGAGGATGAGGACTTCACTATAACCATTCTCTATACCTCTATGTGTCTGAAATTTTTTTGTAACAGGTTTGAAGTTTTTCATAATAGTAACTTGTTTAAGAATGATGCCATCTATACAACTCCATTGCCCCCGCACTGACTGGTGGGTGGGTCACAATGGCATAATGGGTATTTAATGATCAACCTCAACCCAGAGTATCTTATATGGAAGGTCTGGAAAATACCCTTTCCCCACGGCCCCAATGCACAATCACCCTATAAATGGCCTGTGGGAAACACTTAAAGATTTACAGTTTACATCTGTGGCTATGTGATTTTCCACAGAACACATCACAGGGACCCAGCTTCTCCTCAGTTACCCCTCTAGTTCTGAATTGACTTACCTCTAGAATTGATGATAGCCTGTGAGTTCTCATTGTGGAGTGTGTAATCACGTTTACACCCACAAGGTTCTGTATCTCAGTCAATATCTCGGCGGAATACACATTCATTTCATTCCTGTAACCCACAATCAACTCACTACTACCACAGATTCCAACAAGTCAAAGCAGTTGGCCATTCTGACTCTACCTATGATAGAAATTGTGCCTATTTTTTCTAATGGTTAAGGACCACCACTTGGCCTCTGCCTAGCCAGGACCTCATCATTCCCATTAAAGCTAGGATCCCGGGATCCTGGGAAGATGGCGGCGTAGGAGGACGCTGGGCTCACCACGTGTCCTGCTGATCACTTAGATTCCACCTACACCTGCCTAAATAACCCAGAAAACCGCCAGAGGATTAGCAGAACGGAGTCTCCGGAGCCAAGCGCAGACGAGAGGCCCACGGAAGAGGGTAGGAAGGGCGGCGAGGCGGTGCGCGCTCCACGGACTGGCGGGAGGGAGCCGGGGCGGAGGGGCCGCTCGCCGGCCAAGCGGAGCCCCAGAGTCTGGCTGGCAAAAGCGGAGGGGCCGGACGGACTGTGTTCCGACAGCAAGCGGAACTTGACATCTGGAAGGTTATAAGTTAACAGCTCTGCTCGGAGAGCGGGAGGGCTGGAGGTCCACGGGAGGGAGAGTTGTTGAGCGCCGGATGACAGAGCAGAGCTCAGCGTGGCGGGGAACAAAGGCGCTCGCCAGCGCCATCTCCCTCGCCCATCCCCCAGCCAAAATCCCAAAGGGAGCCAGTTCCTGCCAGGGAACTTGCTGGCACCGCGCAAACACCCAACGCTGTGCTTCTGCGGATCCATCCCTCCGGCGGGACTGACTCCCTCCCGGTGCCGCAGGGCCCCTCCGGAAGCGGATCTCTGAAGGAAAAGTGAGCTGAGCCTGCCCCTTCCGCCCCTGTGCACCTTGCCTACCCACCCCAGCTAATACTCCAGATCCCCAGCACCACAAGCCTGGCAGTGTGCAAATAGCCCAGACGGGCCACGCCACCCCACAGTGAATCCCGCCCCTAGGAGAGGGGAAGAGAAGGCACACACCAGTCTGACTGTGGCCCCAGCGGTGGGCTGAGGGCAGACATCAGGTCTGACTGCGGCCCCGCCCACCAACGCATCTTATTCAAGACAGCACAGGGGAAGTACCCCGCAGTCCTGCACCATTCCAGGGACTATCCAAAATGACCAAATGGAAGAATTCCCCTCAGAAAAACGTCCAGGAAATAACAACATCTAACGAACTGATCAAAAATGATTTAAACAATATAACAGAAAGTGAATTTAGAATAAGAGTCATAAAATTAATCACTGGGCTTGAAAACAGTATAGAGGACAGCAGAGAATCTCTTGCTACAGAGATCAAGGGACTAAGGAACAGCCAGGAGGCTATCAATGAACTGCAAAATAAAATGGAGACAACTACGGCTTGGATTGAAGAGGCAGAGGAGAGAATAGGTGAACTAGAAGATAAAATTATGGAAAAAGAAGAAGCTGAGAAAAAGATTAAAAAATCCAAGAGTATGAGGGGAAAATTAGAGAACTAAGTGATGTACTAAAGAGAAATAATCTACACAAAATCGGTATTCCAGAGGAGGAAGAGAGAGGGAAAGGTGCTGAAGGTGTACTTGAAGAAATGATAGCTGAGAACTTCCCGGATCTGGGGAGGAAAAAGTCATTGAAATCCAAGAGACACAGAGAACTCCCTTCAGATGTAACTTGAATCGATCTTCCGCACCACATATCATAGTGAAACTGGCAAAATACAAGGATAAAGAGAAAATTCTCAAAGCAGCTAGAGATAAACGTGCTCTAACATACAAAGGGAGACCTATAAGACTCGTGACTGATCTCTCTACTGAAACTTGGCAGGCCAAAAAGAAATGGCAGGAGATCTTCAATGTGATGAACAGAAAAAAATATGCAGCTGAGAATACTTTATCCAGCAAGTTTGTCATTTACAATAGAAAGAGAGATAAAGGTCTTCCCAAACAAACACTGAAGGAATTCGTCACCACTAAACCAGCCCTACGAGAGATCCTAAGGGGGATCCTGTGAGACAAAGTACCAGAGACATTGCTACAAGCATGAAACCTATGGACATCACAATGACTCTAAACCCATATCTTTCTATAATAACCCTGAATGTAAATGGACTAAATGCGCCAACCAAAAGACATAGGGTATCAAAATGGATAAAAAAAACAAGACCCATCTATTTGCTGTCTACAAGAGACACATTTTAGACCTGAGGACACCTTCAGATTGAGAGTGAGGGGATGGAGAACTATTTATCATGCTACTGGAAGTCAGAAGAAAGCTGGAGTAGCCATACTTATATCAGACAAACTAGACTTTAAATTAAAGGCTGTAACAAGAGATGAAGAAGGGCATTATATAATAATCACAGGGTCTATCCATCAGGAAGAGCTAACAATTATAAATGTCTTTGCGCCGACTACAGGAGCCCCCAAATATATAAAACAATTACTCACAAACATAAGCAACCTTATTGATAAGAAAGTGGTAATTGCAGGGGACTTTAACACTCCACTTACAGAAATGAATAGATCATCTAGACACATGGTCAATAAAGAAACAAGGGCCCTGAATGATACATTGGATCAGATGGACTTGACAGGTATATTTAGAACTCTGCATCCCAAACCAACAGAATATACTTTCTTCTCGAGTGCACATGGAACATTCTCTAAGATAGCTCACATACTGAGTCACAAAACAGCCCTTCATAAGTATACAAGAATTGAAATCATACCATGCATACTTTCAGACCACAATGCTATGAAGCTTGAAATCAACCACAGGAAAAGTCTGGAAAACCTCCAAAAGCATGGAGGTTAAAGAACACCCTACTAAAGAATGAATGGGTCAACCAGGCAATTAGAGAAGAAATTTAAAAATATATGGAAACAAATGAAAATGAAAATACAACAATCCAAACGCTTTGGGATTCAGCGAAGGCAGTCCTGAGAGGAAAATACATTGCAATCCAGGCCTATCTCAAGAAACAAGAAAAATCCCAAATACAAAATCTAACAGCACACCTAAAGGAAATAGAAGCAGAACAGCAAAGACAGCCTATATCCAGCAGAAGAAGAGAAATAGTAAAGATCAGAGCAGAAATAAACAATATAGAATCTAAAAAAACTGTAGAGCAGATCAATGAAACCAAGAGTTGGTTTTCTGAAAAAATAAACAAAATTGATAAACCTCTGGCCAGGCTTCTCAAAAAGAAAAGGGAGATGACCCAAATAGATAAAATCATGAATGAAAATGGAATTATTACAACCAATCCCTCAGAGATATAAGCAATTATCAGGGAATACTATGAAAAATTATATGCCAACAAACTGGACAACCTGGAAGAAATGGACAAATTCCTAAACACCCACACCCTTCCAAAACTCAAACAGGAGGAAATAGAAAGCTTGAACAGACCCATAACCAGTGAAGAAATTGAATCAATCATCAAAAATCTCCCAACAAATAAGAGTCCAGGACCAGATGGCTTCCCAGGGGAGTTCTACCAGACATTTAAAGCAGAGATAATACCTATCCTTCTCAAGCTATTCCAAAAAATAGAAAGGGAAGGAAAACTTCGAGAGTCATTCTATGAAGCCAGTATTACTTTGATTCCTAAAACAACAGAGACCCAGTAAAAAAAGAGAACTACAGGCCAATATCCCTGATGAATATGGATGCAAAAATTCTCAATAAGATACTAGCAAATCGAATTCAACAGCTTATAAAAAGAATTATTCACCATGATCAAGTGGGATTCATTCCTGGGATGCAGGGCTGGTTCAACATTCACAAATCAATCAACGTGATACATCACATTAATAAAAGAAAAGATAAGAACCATATGATCCTGTCAATCAATGCAGAAAAAAGCATTTGACAAAATTCAGCATCCTTTCTTAATAAAAACCCTCGAGAAAGTCGGGATAGAAGGAACATACTTAAAGATCATAAGAGCCATTTATGAAAAGCCCAATGGGGCTAACATCATCCTCAATGGGGAAAAACTGAGAGCTTTTTCCCTGAGATCAGGAACACGACAGGGATGTCCACTCTCACCTCTGTTGTTTAACATAGTGTTGGAAGTTCTATCATCAGCAATCAGACAACAAAAGGAAATCAAAGGCATCAAAATGGGCAAAGATGAAGTTAAGCTTTCACTTTTTGCAGATGACATGATATTATACATGGAAAATCCGATAGACTCCACCAGAAGTCTGCTAGAACTGATACATGAATTTAGCAAAGTTGCAGGATACAAAATCAATGTACAGAAATCAGTTGCATTCTTATACACTAATAATGAAGCAACAGAAAGACAAATAAAGAAACTGATCCCATTTACAATTGCACCAAGAAGCATAAAATACCTAGGAATAAATCTAACCAAAGATGTAAACTATCTGTATGCTCAAAACTACGGAAAGCTTATGAAGGAAATTGAAGAAGATACAAAGAAATGGAAAAACACTCCATGCTCATGGGTTGGAAGAATAAATATTGTCAAAATGTCAATACTACCCAAAGCTATCTACACATTCAATGCAATCCCAATCAAAATTGCACCAGCATTCTTCTTGAAACTAGAACAAGCAATCCTAAAATTCATATGGAACCACAAAAGGCCCTGAATAGCCAAAGTAAATTTGAAGAAGAAGACCAAAGCAGGAGGCATCACATTCCCAGACTTTAGCCTCTACTACAAAGCTGTAATCATCAAGACAGCATGGTATTGGCACAAAAACAGACACATAGACCAATGGAATAGAATAGAAACCCCAGAACTAGACCCACAAACGTATGACCAACTAATCTTTGACAAAGCAGGAAACAATATCCATTGGAAAAAAGATAGTCTCTTTAACAAATGGTGCTGGGAGAACTGGACAGCAACATGCAGAAGATTGAAACTAGACCACTTTCTCACACCATTCACAAAAATAAACTCAAAATGGATAAAGGACCTGAATGTGAGACAGGAAACCATCAAAACCCTAGAGGAGAAAGCAGGAAAAGACCTCTCTGACCTCAGCCATAGCAATTTCTTACTTAACACATCCCCAAAGGCAAGGGAATTAAAAGCAAAAATGAACTACTGGGACCTTATGAAGATAAAAAGCTTCTACACTGCAAAGGAAACAACCAACAAAACTAAAAGGCAACCAACGGAATGGGAAAAGAAATTTGCAAATGACATATCAGACAAAGGGCTAGTATCCAAAATCTATAAAGGGCTCACCAAACTCCACACCCGAAAAACAAATAATCCAGTGAAGAAATGGGCAGAAAACATGAATAAACACTTCTTAAAGAAGACATCCGGATGGCCAACAGGCACATGAAAAGATGTTCAATGTCACTCCTCATCAGGGAAATACAAATCAAGACCACACTCAGATATCACCTCACGCCAGTCAGAGTGGCCAAAATGAACAAATCAGGAGACTATAGATGCTCGCGAGGATGTGGAGAAATGGGAACCCTCTTGCACTGTTGGTGGGAATGCAAACTGGTGCAGCCGCTCTGGAAAACAGTGTGGAGGTTCCTCAAAAAATTAAAAATAGACCTACCCTATGACCCAGCAGTAGCACTGCTAGGAATTTACCCAAGGGATACAGGAGTACTGATGTATAGGGGCACTTGTACCCCAATATTTATAGCAGCACTCTCAACAATAGCCAAATTATGGAAAGAGCCTAAATGTCCATCAACTGACGAATGGATAAAGAAATTGTGGTTTATATACACAATGGAGTACTACGTGGCAATGAGAAAGAATGAAATATGGCCCTTTGTAGCAACATGGATGGAACTGGAGAGTGTGATGCTAAGTGAAACAAGCCATACAGAGAAAGACAGATACCATATGGTTTCACTCTTATGTGGATCCTGAGAAGCTTAACAGAAACCCATGGGGGAGGGGAAGGAAAAAAGAAAAGGAGGTTAGAGTGGGAGAGAACAAAAGCATAAGAGACTCTTAAAAAGTGAGAACAAACTGAGGGTTGATGGGGGGTGGGAGGGAGGGGAGGGTGGGTGATGGGTATTGAGGAGGGCACCTTTTGGGATGAGCAATGGGTGTTGTATGGAAACCAATTTGACAATAAACTTCATATATTAAAAAAAAAGAAATAAAAGAAATAAATTTAAAAAAAAATAATAAAGCTAGGATCCCAAGGCACCTGGGTGGCTCAGTCAGTTAAACTTCCGACTTCAGCTCAAGTCATGATCTCAGGGCTCATGGTTCAAGCCCTGTGTCAGGCTCTGCACTGACAGCTCAGAGCCCAGCCAGAGCCTGCTTCAGATTCTGTGTCTTCCTCTCTCTCTGCCCTCCACCACTAGTGCTCTGTCTCTGTCTCTCTCTCTCTCTCTCTAAAAAATAAACATTAAAAAAAATTTTTTTTAACTAGGATTCCAATTTAATGGTGACACTTGAAACTATTATCTCAAGGATAGGGAACACGGATCAGCAAACTTTTTTTCTTTCAAGAGACAGACTGTAAATAATTTTTAGCTGTGAGAGCCAGTTTCTGTCATGAGTACTCACCTTGCAGTGCAAAAGCACCCAAAGATAAAGGGCATGGCTGCATCCCTTTATTTATGGACACTGAAGTAAAGCTTTACTTATGGACGCTGGAATTTGAATTTTATATCATTTCCATGTGACATAAAATACTTTCTTTTCCAACCATTTAGAAACGTAACAACCATTCTTAGTTTGCGTGTCATCTAAAAACGGGGTGGGCCACTGGCCTTCAAGTCAAAATTTGGAAATCCTGATCTAATAGGATCTATTCTGTTATGTACTGCTTCCTGGGTTCATGGCCCATCTAGAAGCAGTAAAAAGCACCTGTAGTTCCTTTGGCCTATTTACCATGTCTTCCACCCCCCACGTGAATGCACAGTTCCCCCCTGTGCCGGGCGGTGGTTTAATTCTCCTTTCGGGCTTGGAGGCGTTATGGTCGGGTCTATTAGAAAAGGCATCCCCCAGGTAAGGCAACAGCCTCAGGAAATATCATTCCAAGTTCTCAGGGAAAGAAAAGGGTGATTTCCTGAGACAGGAGAGGAGGGACTATTTGAAATCGCAACAAGGGAGGTTCCGGATGATTTGAAGATTCAAATGCCTTCTGCACGAATGTCCCTACTTGAGAATCTCTTCCTTCCCAGCCAGTGTTCTGATCTTAGCAAAAGAGACTCAGGCTTAACCAGAGTTGTAATTCGGCAACCAAGCAGTTCAGTTTTAGGTCTGATCCTTCTTCATTTTGGCTCTGCAGCTATAGGCCGGAAGGAATTCTTCTACACTTGATCGTAGCCAGAAGGCCGAGAAGCGATTAGGAAGGAATTCTTTCGAAGCCTCCATAGAACCTTTCTGGTTCTCCACTTTTGTCTTGAAGGTAAAGTAATCTATTTTTATACTCTCTGGCACACTCAGAGTCCGGCAACGCTCCCCGAAAGATTTGTCATCATCCTTGTCATCATATCAGGGAGTACAACAGCCTGGTTATCTTCCAAAGCCTTGCCCTCGCTGTCTCTCCAGCTCACACCCCTATGAGAGTAATGTAATCGTGATGCCACAGCATGCCATCTATTGCGTGTGCCCTGTGGCCCCAGGCACGGAGGTTAGCCACAAAATGACGGTTAGCAAGTCAGTCTGCGAGTTGTATCTTTAAGAGAGTCCTAAGGACTGGATCAGTCAGGATCCCGGCAGGCAACACACTTCAGATGAAGAGACTAATACAAAAACTGCTTAGGAGGCACCTAGGTGGCTCAGGTTGGTGGCCCATCGGACTCTTGTTTGGGGCTCGGATCAAGATCTCACAGTTGCTGAGGTAGAGCCCCGTGTAGGGCTCTGCGCAGACAGCATGGAGTCGCCTGGGACTCTCTCTCTCCCTTTCTCTCTGCGCCTCCCCCACTAGCTCAAGCACATGCTCACTCACACGCCCTCTACGTAAATTAATTAATTACACATTACAAAATAAAAAAAAAAACTTCTTAGAACGGTCAAGCAAAAGAACAAGTTAAAAGTTAGTTAACGATTAAAGGTTGAAGGCTAACCTTAGTCAAGGTTAAGGAACAACAAGATCTGGCAAGATGTGCCGAAAACCGAGCAGAACATCATTCCCACTCTCAGGATGGAGAAGAGGAGAACGCGGTGTCGTCAGAGTTCAGTGAAAGCTGGAGCTAGGAGTGGCCACCTCCAGGGACTGTCCTCACAAGGGGTGCAGTAGGGAGGAAGAAAGGAAGAAATACCCAACTCGCCCTTTCCCACCCCTGCCGCCTGATTTCCTGCATGCCCTTCCCCTTGGCCCAGTGTAACTGGAAGCCAATGGTCAGGCAGCCCAGATGACGGACAGAGCAGTAGTCAGCCTCCTGGGGGAAGAGAATGAGGCAGAGCAGGGCCCAGAGAGGAGCTGGGGTGGATTGCAGTGGGGCCAACAAATAGAATAAAGAGCACATATGGAGGTCCCTCGTTTAAGGAGGAAACGTGAGAGGTTACTTGCTCAACATCACATCGTGAGTGGCAAAGACCAGAATTCAAACCTAAGAGGTCCACCTACAGACCTAAACAATGGCACTGCACAGCCACACACAGGTACTTCCAAATACTGGAGAACTGGGGGTGGGGGGAGAAAACTCACAAGAGCGTCTTTAAGAGAAGAAAACTGAGGGGTGCCTGTGTGGCTCAGTGGGTTAAGCATCTGACTTTGGCTCAGGTCATGGTCTCACAGTTCATGAGCGGAAGCCCCATATCAGATGAGCTGGAGCCCTGCTTTGGGATTCTCTCCCCCTCTCTCTCTCTCTGCCCCTCACTTGCACTCTTGCCTACTCGCGCTCTCTCTCAAAACAAAACAAAGCAAAACAAAACAAAACTGTGCGGTAGCCAAGTAAGAGAGGCCTAGGGAATCGGTGATAAAGGCATTAGTGATAGCAGTAAATAACCAAATGTACGAGAGAATGTTTCCGCAGGAAAATGTTATGAATATTATCAATTTAACAATAGTAATACAAACCAAATGGGGAGTGAGTGGCAGAAGGTAGTTTAAGTGCACTGATTTCATCTTTCTTCATGGGTAATCAACAGTGACAAAGTTAATGAGTAAGAAAATTACGTTCTGTTTTTTGGGTATGAATACAATCATAGTTTTCAAATGTTATACAGTTTTTTCACTTGTGCCTCCTCAGAGAGTCAGGGGTCCAAAAGGGAGAGTTAATGTTACCATCACCCTCCCATTTCTGAACGCATCTGTCCATTTCTGTCCAAATGTGTTTCTGTTACATTTCCTGCTTTTTATTCTGGATATACCTTGGTGTTGTAGTAAAGAGAAACTTGAACAGTAAAACAGTATTTGTAGTGGAGCCCAGGCTTCGAGAGATTTCTTGAATAAAGGTTTTAGCCAGTATTTAAAAGATTAAAAAAACACCAAGTTACAATTTGTCTGTTCGTTAACCCCACTGACAGTGGGGATCCATTTTCTCTCAAATGATCATCCCCTCTGCAAGAATTGCTGCTTATCTTCAGATGTCAGAGATAGCATTGCTCTCAGAGAGTCAGCAACTTTTACAGCAAAGAGCCATGAGGCTTTGTTTCTGGAGGGGACACAAGCATTCACGGTTTTTCACATTTTAACTCGGAAAGTATTTCTTTCTCTGATGGTGGCACAGGGTGTGCACACGGCATGGTGGCGGCCAGGCCAAGGATCAGGTTTTGTTTCTCATTCAGGTATTTATTGATGAAGGTCAAAACGGTCGCATCTACTTGTGGATTTGGACCCTTTATTATTCTTAAAGTACATTTCCTTTTCTCATTGAGCATTTTTGCCCTGATGGACTGATGCGTGTATCATAACTCCATCTTGTTGCTTAGCATTTACCCCCTATTTCCTTGTCTACGTTTTTAATCTTTCTGAATTGTTTTGAGTCTCTCCTGGGTACAGAGCTCCTGGGTTGATTCTTCACCCAACCCGAAAGCCAGGTGATGACAGGCGAGTTGATAGCTGCATTTCTGCTACACACAGTAAATAGGTAGGAAATGCTGTAGTTTGTTTCTAAATGCTTTGTAATTTTTATTGTAGTTTCCTCTCTATTCTGCATAATGTAAAGGTGAATTTTTTGTTCCCCCAAATATTATTTTTTAAATTTTATTAATTAATTAATTTATTTATTTATTTTGAGAGAGAGAGAGAGAGAGAGACTTTTATATTAAATACTCAAGTCAACCAACATATTTTTATCAGTTTCTGTGCTCATTGTGTTTTATAGCCCATATGCCTAACCACCGGGTTCACTTTTCCTTAACCTACTGCTTTTGCTAATTTTTTGCTGAGTCATTGACACAATAAACTCTTGTTTATTACATGTCTTTGTACGCCTGAAATATCTGTATTTGCTCCTCCTTTACCCACCAGAGTAGCGAGTCTGGCTGTGGCTTCCCATGTGGAACTGAACGCATTTGGCCTCCTCTACTCAGCAGGAGCTGTAATCCCCACTGGGAACCAGGAGACCAGTCTAGGTGCCTTCCACCCTGCCCCCCATTCTATGCTAATTCTGCTGGATGGAGATGTCCATCTGGCTTAAAAGTCCAGCTATGTCTCTTTGCTTTCTCCTCTTACATATTATCTTTCATTACAGTGCCTTTGATGGAGAAAGGGGTGTTTAAAACAGATTCACTCTTTCCTCTGTTTCAAACTCTTGTTTTTCAAAAATTATTTATTATGAAGTTTTGGTTTGTTAGATTATAACTTCTGAATAGAAGGAGAAAATCAAGTTTCTCTTTTCTTCTGACATTGACATAGACCTTTTCCCCAGTAAACTCTCACTGTGTTAAATAATCTATCGTAGAAATCAAGCATGGTATACTTTTTTTTTCTTTTTACTATTAAATTCAAGTTCAGTTAAAGTTTATGGAAATTTAGACCAGTGAGCTATTAATTCTGACTAGGATTAGAGAAGGATTCACAGATTAGGGACATTTGGTCTGTGTCCTAACAGATGAACAGGAGTTGGCCATACGAATAACGATGAGATGTTCAAAGAAAAAAAGCAGAATTCACAAAATGACCCAAATATAAGCGGTCTTACAAGGTGAGTTCAAAATATGAGCCAATTATCTCAAAACCAAGGGACTTCAATAAAAATCAGGATTTCTAGCTTCTGACAGAAACAAAACAAAAAAAGTAAAAGCTTTGGCAAAACAGGACCCAGCCCTCCAGCATTCCCACAGGGCCGGAGCAAAGGAGCTGTGCCTCTTTCAGATAGGGTGCGGCATCTGCACGGTCTTCTCTCCCTGTGCCACCTGCTTGTCCCCTGTAGGCTTTGTGTGTGGCCCCTGCAGAAAGTCTGGAAGCCTACAAAGGTGTGCAATGTATTTAGAAAAGGTTTGAAAACAAGAGAGTAATGTGATTCGATCTTTGTTTTCAAGAAGCAAGTCTGGTGGCGAAAGAGGACAGGTGGACAGGGAAGAGAGGGGACAATTTGGAAGCAGAGAAACCAGTTAGGAGGCTGTTACAATAGTCCAAGAGAAAGATGACAAAGTATAAAACTACTTGGTAGCAACGGGACTGTCATGGAAGGTACAGAATCGGAGAATCTCGAAACGTAAATCAGAAAGACTTAGAAAATGGACTGAATGCCATTTTGTGGCGGTTGTGAGGGAAAATGTGCCAGAAACTATTGAAATGTTTCTAGCTGTGGGGACTGCATGTTGCCATTCACCAAGACACGGAACTCAGAAAAGAGCAAAAGTTTTGGTGAAGAATTAATTCTGGTGGTTGTACGTGTGTGTGACCTCTTTGAATCAGAGGCTGGATCTTAGTTATCTCTGTGTCCCCAGCTTCTAACACATCTACTGAAAGGGGATCCATAAATGAATGTTGAATTGAACTCAAGCTTATTGATTCTTTTAGTTGTTTGTGGGAAGGTCATACAGGTGGAAATATCCAGAAGTCAATTTGTCATTTTAGAGCTCAACAGAAAGTTTCAAGCTAGAAATACATTTAGGTGTTGTCAACATATTTATTTCCTTGACTGATTTCTATAAGTTGTATTGTATTAAGTCATATTTATTGATAATATGTGTTGATTAAAAGTTTGTGATTTTGTTTATTTGTATGATTGTCACATATGCTTAATACATTGTAATACTGAGGATTTATAGAGATTCTCACCATATCCTCTCCTGTACCTTCAGTAGTATAGATAATCCATAAAATGTTTTTTTCACCAAAATACATTTCTGATAGACTGTATTGTTGTTGTTTTTTTAAGTAGGCTATATGCCCAATGTGGGACTTGAACTCAGAACCCTGAGATGGAGAGTCTTCATGCTCTACTCCAGGAGCCCCCTGATAGTCTCTAAAACGACAACAAATTTAACTTCTTACAGTCATCTGACAGTGTGAAAGGATGTCAAGTGATTTAAGCATAAACACCCCAACCCCAGCTTGACTGAAGTTTCAAGTCGAGTGTTTTTGTTTTTGTTTTTGTTTTTGTTTTTTCAGAAAAAAAGAACATTCAAAAATGATAAAAGCAACCTTCTTAAACAAGCACTGATATTTCACTCAAAAGTAGTGTCTATACAGTATAAACTATTTTAAAAAATGAAGTAGTCATTGTTTAAATTGCTAAGTTAGATTTTAGCTTAAACTTGCTGTGTTCAGGGAAAAAAGAAATATGGCCTGTATTTTTAAGTATGCTATTCACATCCTCTCCTGGGTTTATCTTTCCTTTAGAAAACATGTAAGTTGTGGGGGGGGGGGGGGAAGGAAAGGAAAATGTACACAGCTTCTTTCCCAGTTTCCTGTGGTACTTGGTAACTCAACACTTAGACAACCGCAAGGGATCCTGATTCAATAAATCTAGCATGTTCCCTGCGTGGAGATACAACAGAGTTGTTACTTTGGTGACCATTCTAGAGGAAACCAGCACTATCCAGAGTGAAGTACAAAAAAACACAATGACATAAAAAAGAAGCAGGAATTCACAGAGTGTTCTTTTCTATTTCCTAATTTTTTTCCATCTCTTTTACTTTTCATTGACAGGAGTACAGAATATCAATAAAAGTGGAATATGATTTCCCTGTACACCCGTCACCCAGTTCCAAAACTCTTCAACTCAGGGCTTTGCTTGTTTTATCTATTTTACCATCTGTTTCTTTCCTTCTCTATAACAGTGGGAATATTTTGAAGCAAATCCTTGCTATTGTATTATTTCATTCATAAATGTTTCAGTATGCATCTAAAAAAAGCAAGAACTCTTTTTTAAACATAATCAAAATGACAGTATCCTTGCCTCCCAAAAGAAAGTGATATTCTCTAATGCCATCAGATATCCAGACTGTGTTTGAATTTCTCTGATTGCATAATACATGTTTGGTTTTTGTTTTTACCATTGGGTTGGTTTGGATGTGGATCCAAATAACATCCACATCCAGCATTTGTTTGTTAGGTCCTTTGTCTCTTTTAATTGATAGAGACCTCTTCTCTCATTTTTCTCCTGGCAATTCATTTATTAAAGAAACTAGAGGTATTCAATTCAGCCAGGAGGAGGTCAAACTTTCACTCTCCGCAGATGACATGATACTCTATGTGGAAAACCCAAAAGATTCCACCAAAAAACTGCTAGAACTGATTCATGAATTCAGCAAAGTTCAGGATATAAAATCAATGCAAAGAAATTCGTTGTGTTCCTATTCACCAACAATGAAGCAACAGAAAGAGAAATCAAGGAATCAATCATATTTAAAATTGAACCAAAAACCATAAAATACCTAACAATAGATCTAACCAAAGAGGTGAAAAATCTATACACTGAAAAATACAGAAAAATTCTGAAATAAATTGAAGAAGACACAAAAAAATGGAAAAAGATTCCATGCTCCTGGATAGGAAGAACAAATATTGTTAAAGTGTCGATACTACGCAAGCAATCTACATATTCAATGCAATCCCTATCAAAATATCACCAGAATTCTTCACAGAACTAGAACAAATAATTCCAAAATTTGTATGGAACCAGAAAAGACCCCAAATAGCCAAAGCAATCTTGAAAAAGAAAACCAAAGCAGGAGGCATCACAATCTGAGACTTCAAGCTATACTACAAAGCTGTAATCATCAAGACAGTATGATACTGGCACAAGAACAGACACTCAGATCAATGGAACAGAATAGAAAACTAGAAATGGACCCACAAACATATGGCCAACTAATCTTTGACAAAGCAGGAAAGAATATCCGCTGGAATAAAGACAGTCTCTTCAGCAAGTGGTGATGGGAAAACTGGACCACGACATGCAGAAGAATGATCCGGGACCAATTTCTTACACCATACACAAAGTAAACTCAAAATGGATGAAAGACCTCAATGTAAGACAGGAGGCCATCAAAATCCTCGAGGAGAAAGCAGGCAAAAATCCCTTTGACCTTGGCTGCAGCAACTTTTACTCAACACGTCGCCAGAGGCAAGGGAAACAAAAGCAAAAATGAACTACTGGGACCTCATCAAAATAAAAAGCTTCTGCACAGTGAAGGAAAACAATCGGCAAAACTAAAAGACAACTGACAGAATGGGAGAAGATATTTGCAAACGATATATCAGATAAAGGGTTAGTATCCACAATCCATAAAGAACTTACCGAATTCAACACCCAAAAAACAAATAATCCAGTGAGGAAATGGGCAGAAGACATGAATAGACACTTTTCCAAAGAAGATATCCAGATGGCCAACCGACACATGAAAAAATGCTCAACATCACTCATCAGCAGGGAAATACAAATCAAAACCACAATGAGATACCACCTCACACCTATCAGAATGGCTAACATTAACAATTCGGGCAACAACAGATGTTGGCGAGGATGCAGAGAAAAAGGATATCTTTTGCACGGCTGGTGGGATTGCAAACTGATGCAGCCACTCTGGAAAACAGGATGGAGGTTCCTCAAAAAATTAAAAATAGAACTACCCTACGGCCCAGCAATTGCACTACTAGGTATTTATCCAAGGGATACAGGTTTGCTGTTTCAAAGGGACATATGCACCTCAATGTTTGTAGCAGCACTACCAACAATAGCCAAAGTATGGAAAGAGCCCAAACGTCCATCGATGGATGAATGGATAAAGAGGATGTGGTGTATACATACAATGGAGTATTACTTGGCAATCAGAAAAAATGAAATCTTTCCATTTGCAACTACGTGGATAGAACTGGAGGGTATTATGCTAAGCGAAATCAGTCAGTCAGAGAAAGACAAAAAGCATATGACTTCACTCATATGAGGACTTTAAGAGACAAAACAGATGAACATAAGGGAAGGGAAACAAAAAATAATATAAAAACATAAGAGACTCTTAAATTTGGAGAACTGAGGGTTACTGGAGGGGTTGTGGGAGGGGGCATGGACTAAATGGGTAAAGGGCATTAAGGAATCTACCCCTGAAATCATTGTTGCACTATATGGTAACTAATTTGGATGTAAATTTAAAAAAATAAATTAAAAAAATTTTTAAATGAAATAAAAAAAAAGAAACTACATAATCTATTCCTGAAGAATTCAGCATATTCTAAGATTTTGCTGACTGCGTCTGTATCATGTCATTTAACATGTTCCTGATATTGTAGTTAGATCTAGAAGCCTAATTTAACTCAGATTCAGCTATGGAGTAGAATATTCATAGAGGTACCTACAATTCAGTTCTCTTTTAGACAGCTGTGAATCAATGATGAAATACTGTTGCTTCATGAGGGGTTCAAAATATGGTAATATGTTCTCATTCCTTTGTCATCTATTAGCTGACATACCTCTACAAACTGAATCTTTATCAGTTCTGTGTTTATCCTGAATACAACGCATTCACACAATAGAAATAAATGCTTGATTCTTTCATCTTATTTACCAGTTTTCAGAAAATAGGTTGGTTCCCTCACAGCCACCAAAGTATAAAAAGTGAGTTGTTGGGGCACCTGGGTGGCTCAGTCGGTTAAGCGTCTGACTTCGGCTTAGGTCATGATCTTGCGGTCCGTGAGTTCGAGCCCTGCGTCGGGCTCTGTGCTGACTGCTCAGAGCCTGGAGCCTGTTTCAGATTCTGTATCTCCCTCTCTCTGCCCCTCCCCTGTCCATGCTCTGTCTCTCTCTGTCTCAAAAATAAATAAACGTTAAAAAAAATTTTTTTTTAAAAAGTGAGTTGTTTAGTATCACTTGGTAGTCCTAAGTTTTAAAGTGATGTGTTTCAGCCCCTTCCAATAATTTCTGATTGATGCTCAAATTATCCCAGTACAAGCAATATTTTGGCCAGTACAAGCCTCTTCAAGATGGCTCCCAAGCCCTTTTGACAGAATCCCAGTAGTCTGTTCTTTCCTTACTCTTTGGTAGAACAAGATAAAAATCTAGTATATTTCCTACTCTAAACCAGGATTCAGACATTTTTCCAGGTTCCTCTATCTGTTTTTGGCTGTATATTACATTTAGAGATCACAGTCTGGGCATATTCTGATTTTTAGTGTTTGGTATGAGAAATGCCAACTGCAGGGCTGTATTTTACCTCTTGCAATGTGCTCCTTCCCACTAGAAGTCATTTACACCTGACATTCCCTCTTGTCTGGAACACTCTTCTCTCTTCTCTCCACTTCTAACCTACTTACCTCTCTCCACTCATCTTTAATATTTTAGCTCAAACCTCAGTATCCAAGAAGGCTTTTCCAACTTCCTGACATGATCAATTTCTCCTGATTCATGCTCTCAAAGAGCACATGCCCTTCCATACATTGGTGCTCTTGAAAACACTGCTTGATCCACACCTAATTTCATGCTAGACTATAGTATCTAAGAGAGCAGGAACCATGTTGGTTTTTGCTCATCATTGTGCCTTGAGTGCCGAGTCAATGCCTGACATGAAATAACATCCTGTAGTGGGTTGATTAGTTTCTCCCGCTATCCCTGCCCCCCCCCCCAAGAACTCATGTCCACATGGAGCCTCAGATTGTGACCTTTACTTGAAAATAAGTTCTTTGCAGATGTCCTTAGTTAAGGTAAAGCCACACGGGATTAGGGTGGGCCCCAGATTCAATGGCTGGTGTCCCCAGAAGGGGTAAGGACACACAGACACAGGGAATAAGGCCCTGTGAAGAAGTGAAGACAGGCACAGAGGTTGGAATGGTGCAGCTGTAGGCAAGGAATACTGAGGATTGCAGGGGACCACGAGAAGCTGGAAAAAGCAAGGAAGGATTTTTCCCTATAGCCTGCAGAGAGAGGATGGCCCTGCTGACAACTTGATTGCAGACTACCAGCCTCCAGTACTGTGTGTGAGAGAATACATTTATATTGTTTTAAACCACCCGATCTCTCGTACTTTGTTATTGCAGCCCCAGGAAATATGATGGGCATTACATTTTAAAACTGCATTAGGAAGGGTGATTGCTTTAAAAATCAGTGCATCGACCATAGAAGCAGCTTCTCGGCTTCTTCTCGAACCTCAGGTAGGTTCAGCCTACTCGCCTCCACTCCAGCCTCCACACCGGCCTCCACCATGTCCATCAGGGTGACCCAGAAGTCCTACAAGGTGTCCTCCTCCGGCCCCGGGGTTTCAGCAGCCTTTGTTATTGAGGCGCCAGGAAATATGATGGGCATTACATTTTAAAACTGCATTAGGAAGGATGATTGCTTTAAAAATCAGTGCATCAAAGGGGCGCCTGGTGACTCAGTTAAGCATCCGACTTGGGCTCACGGTTTGTGTGTTTGAGCCCGGGGTTGGGCTCTTTGCTGTTAGCACGGAGCCTGCTCTGGATCCCCTGTCTCCCTCTCTCTCTCTGTCTTTCGTGTGTGCTTCCTCTCTCTCTCAAAACTAAATAAACATTTAAAAAAATAACATAAAAATCAGGGTTTCATGGAATATAATTTATCTGATTAATCAAATCCCCCACAAATCTGATATCCCAGATAAAAAGGGAGTGCTTCCTTCCACCCTTTGCCATAAAGAGACTCTTCTCCCCACGACCCACCCCCCTGCTCCCCATGCTGAGAGCGCTCAAGGCTTGCTGATGACAGAGGGAGAAGATGGTGACTATGCCACAGAGTATGGAGATGCCTGCTTGGGGAAAATTGGGGTAGATGGGCGGACTCTTTTTGAAGCTGCTAGGGACATGGGAGCCAATATTTGCAGACAAAAAAAGCCAAAAGGCAAAGAAAAAGAGGGTCTTTAAAACAGAAATATGTGAAGCCCTGGGGACTCGGAGTTGCCAATAGACTTTCAGTTTGAGAATGAGAGTCCTGTTCACGAGATCCCCGCCCCCCACCCAAGATACCTGTGGTCACCAATCTGCACCTGTTATAACACGTGCCATCTGCCTCTACTGCTCTTCTCAGCTGGTTTCTTATTCAAGGCAACAATATCCCCTTCCTTAAACCCTGCCTCCTTTTCATTGCATCACAGCTTCTCACTCATGCCATTCCACAAGAACATTCCCGATCATCTGTCCATTATTCAAAACACCCTAAACAGCTAAACGTTACCACTGAGTAAATCTCTTTAAGCAATGCAGGGTTGAGTTTGATTCCAGCAAGCAGCTAAACCCAAAATAATCCCTTCTAAAGTGCTACAAACTATAGAGTAGGTCTCATTTAATAGAAATGATGCATGACATTTACGAAGTTGTAGTCTGATTTTAAACTGATGCCTCACTCAGTGAGTGCAAACAAGTGAATGATAGACTTTCCTTTGTCTGAAAGGAAATCAGATTAAAGGCTTTCTGAGTGCGACCAAAGATCCCACCTCAAGAATTCTACTTAATGTCATACTGGGCTTGATTGAGAGTTCAGCCTCACATGGTAGAAACACTGCTCGATCTGAAGTCATAAGACCTGGATTGGAGACCTGCTACTTCCAAGCAGGGCAAGATTGATGAGGCCACTTCACATGATTAAATGAGGTGGCGGTGAGTCCAGAAGCATCTAAGGGTACAACCTGGTGTGCAATTGTCATGTAACAAAGGTGGGCGTGGGATATAATTAGATGCAGATTGGGATGACTGGGAGCAAAGGACCTCAGAGCGAAACAGAATCAGGCTCAACTTCTGAGTCCGTCTCTCACTGGCTTTGCATGTTGACCTATTCAAAGGCTTTCTTTGCCTCAGCGTCTTCCTCTGTAAAGAGGGGGAGTCCATTCCTACCGAATAGGGCCCTTATGAACATTGAAAAACAGACTGCATAAAGAGAACTTAACACAGTGTCTAGCACATTAGAAGCAGTCAATAAATGCTTTTGTTACTATCATTATTCATACAATTTAAAGTTTCAGAGAGCTGCTTTATAGCGATTCTAAGTTTTTGGATGTTGAAAATACTAAGATATTGAAATAAAATAGTATTTGGACTCCCAGTGTTTTTTAATACATTTTTAAGTTTGTTTATTTATTTTTAGGGGTGGAGAGGGAGGGGCAGAGAGAGGAGAGAGAGGATCCCGAGCAGGTTATAAGCCGTCAGCACAGAGCCCCGACGTGGGACTCGGTCGCACAAACTGTGAGATATCAAAAACTGTGAGATCATGACCTGAGCCAAAACCAACAGTGGGAAGTTTAACCACCCGAGCTGCCCAGGTGCCCCTGGGCTGTCTTGTTTTTAACTAAATGCAAATTAACGCTAAGTCATCACAGGCTAAAATCTGAACTTTAAAATTATGATAATGATGTTAGCAAAAAAAAAAAAATGTAACAAGGGAATATCAAAATATTTTATTACCAGAATGTGATATACAGAAGATCTATCCAATCCATGTTCTTTCTCTAATAGTACTAGCAAAACATAGTTTATGAGAGGATTCAAGATAGGTAAAAGCATGTTCTAATACATACTCATTTTATTACATCTGAGGCACTGGGTGATTATCTTCTCCCAGATTGTCTCCTGTTTTCTGATAGTCAACATTCAGCCGTTAGAAAGTTAGTCCTTTGACTTAGAAACATATTCTCTGGCAGGAAGACAACACGCTATCAGATATAAACATCCAAGTGGACATGAGGTTATCAGATACATTCCAAAAAGAGATTATGGAATCATAAATATCTTAGAACCAGAAAAGAAAGGTGACCAGATGCTCCGAAGACAAACTTTACCTCCCTCCCAGCTTAAGCTGGCTCCACCATCGGCAAGGGGAAACCAGGAACATTTTATGGATAAGAATGGATTTTATTAAAAAAAAAAATCAAGTGCGAACTTGCAGTTGTGTAATTGTGAAAATAGACCTGAGTAAAAGATTCCAAAGGCTTTAGGTTATTTTTTTTTTCTTTCAAATTCTGTCAATGATCCAGATACTTGAGATACTTGTGTAAAAGAACATGATCTGCATAGAACACTGCCCTGTCTAAAATGTTTTTACAATATCTATTGTGGAGCTATAATTTTACTTAGGACAATGCAATGAAATGACAAACTCTTAAAAATCACCTATTTTTAGTCTTTGCTTATACATAAAAATAATATAAAACTAGGTGTCAGATTGGCAGGTCTGTCTTTTGGCAGCCAAAGGCATGGCACCGAGAATGTATAATTATAAAATCACTCAACAACTATTTTGTCATGCAGCATGGCAGGTAAATAATGGTTGTTTAATGTGTGAATTATTTTAGGATCAGGTTATGCAAATGTAGGCATTTGTTCCAGTGAAGGTTAAGCCTCTGAGAGGTAAGGGCTACCATCCCCCTGATAATATTCTCTATTCTCAACAAAGGAAGTGTAAGTTTTTCTTTGAGTACTTTTTTTAAAATTATAAAATTTCAGAAGAAATGTGTGCTTATTCCTTTTAAACCCTAACATATGAAAGTATAAAGTAAACTATGAGGGGCGCCTGGGTGGCTCAGCCGGTTGAGCGCCCGATTTCGGCTCAGGTCATGATCTCGCGGTTCGTGGGTTTGAGCCCCACGTTGGGCTCTGTGCCGACAGCTCAGAGACTGGAACCTGCTTCGGATTCTGCGTTTCCCTCTCTCTCTGCCTCTCCCCCCGCTCATGCTCTGTCTACCCTTTCTCTCAAAAATAAGTAAGCATTAAGAAAAAAAAAAATTTTTTAAGTAAACTACGAATATCTCCCTCTTACCTACTCTCCCTGACTCAGTCTGTCATGTTGCCTTTGCACGTGTATGTGTGTACATGCTCCAGGGTGTGGAGACAGACACAGAGAGAAACAAACATTCTTCAAACTATATTGTCAGCGTTGTCAAAACCTAATATGGAGATTTTACAACAGCTGAAGAAGGATCCTTCTAGCTGTGGGGGTCTTCTGAATTAGGCCTTTTTCACCCTTATTTCAACTGACTGTCTTATGATAAAACCTTTAAGCAATCCAAATAGGAATCATGGGTATTCATAGCCCAGGGCTGTCCAGTTCAGCAATTCACAATTCTAGCTGCTAAAAGAAAAAAAAAAAAAAAAAAAAAGAAGTATCAATATGCAAAGTTTGAAAGTTTTTTGAAGTTCAGTTTAAATATTTACTTCAAATTTTATAGACCTTTCCAAAAGTTGCCCAGCTTTTAAGAGTCTGCACATCTAACAAACAGGAAGACATCTGATGAACTTCTTGACCTTACTTGGGGAGAGGACGGGCTGCCTCCCCTCCGAGGAGAGGGAAGCACTCTGAACAGAGACGCTCATGCAATTTCGGTACGTTGTTTTCAGTCCTAATTGAAACTAGGAAATGCAGGGAAGTGTGATAATGAAAATAACAGGATCAGGGGAGTGTGGAAATTGGCTGACTCCCCCCCCCCCCCCCCCCCCGCCAAAAAAAATCTGTAAAAACAGACTAGCTTGAGTTTCAGGTGTGATTTCTGGGTTATGCGTGAGGAGAGGTGTCGCACAGCTAACACCATGAAACCAACAAGGGAATATCCTTCACTCCCCTGTGACTCCAGGCACAAGGCAAGAATGCTGCTGAAGAATAAGCACAGGACTGTCCCCAAAGCAAAAAACACAGAGGTGAGGTTGGGAGTAGTGATCCATTCAAATTAGACCTAGCGCTTACAGTTTTGAGTGTTCCACGAGTCTCTCTCGGCATCTAGCACAATTGCCTACTTTATGGAAGCACTCAATAAATGGTCATTGGTACAGTTATTGTTATGCTTTGTCCTAACTCTAAGGGCATCACTGTGCCACTTCCACCATGGAGAGCAGCCCTTCTTTGTTAATGGCTACACAAATCATTGGCAATGGGGAAAATCTTTCCCAGCTATTTGAAACTTCAAAGGTGACCTCAAGAGGCCCCTGGGTGGCTCTGTCAGTTAAGTATCCAACTCTTGATTTCTGCTCAGATCATGATCTCATGGTTTGGGAGACTGTGCCCCATGTCCTTGGCTCTGTGCTGAATTCCTACTTGGGATTCTCTCTCCCTCTCTCTCTACCCCTCCCCCACACACTGTCTCTGTCTCTGTCTCTCAAAATAGATAAACTTTTTAAATAAATAAATAAATAAATAAATAAATAAATAAATAAATGTAGTAACCAAAACATGTAGAGTTTACACACCTCAACACCAAAAAAAACCACAAATAATCCAATTAAAAAATGGGCAGACAACATGAATAGACATTTCTCCAAAGAAGACATCCAGATAGCCAACAGACACATGGAAAGATGTTCAACATCACTCACAATCAGGGAAATTCAAGTCAAAATGACAATGAGATACCACCCCACATCTATGAGAATGGCTAAAACCACAAATACAAGAAATAACAAGTGTTGGTGAGGACGTGGAGAAAAGGAAATCCTCATGCACTACTGGTGGGAATGCAAACTGGTGCAGCCACTGTGGAAAACAGTATGGAGGGTCCTCAAAAAATTAAAAATAGAATTACCATATGATCCAGGAGTTCTACTACTATTTACCCAAAGAATACAAAACACTAATTTGAAAAGATATACGTGCTATGTTTATTCCAGCATTATTTATAACGGCCAAATTATGGAATCAGCCCAAGTGTCCACTGACAGATAAATGTGTAAAGAAATGGTGTATGTATATACCATGGAATATTATTCAGCCATAAAAAAAGAATGAGATCTTGCCATTAGCAACATGGGTAGATGTAGAGTATAATGCTAAATGAAAGAGGTCGGTCAGAGAAAGATAAATACCATATCATTTTACTCATATGTGGAATTTAAGAAACATAACAAATGAAGAAATAAAAATGAGACAAACCAAAAAACAGACTCAACTCTAAAGAGCAAACTGGTGGTTAGCAGAGGGGAGGTGGATAGGGGGATGGGTAAAAGAGGGGAAGGGGATTAAGAGTACACTTATCATGATAAGCACTACGTGTAGAATTGTCACATCACTATATCGTACACCTGAAACTAATATAACACTATGTTAATTATACAAGAATTAAAATTTGTTTATTGTTTATTTGAGAGAAAGAGAGAGTGCAATCGGGGGGGGGGGGGGGGGGGGGGGGGGGGGAGATGGGTAGAGAATCCCAAGCAGGCTCTGCACTGTCTCTGTCTGCACAGAGCCCGACGCAGGGCTCGACCTCATGAACCCTATGATCATGACCTGACCAAAGTCAAGAGTGGGATGCTTAACCCACTGAGCCACCCAGGCACCCCTAGAATTAATTTTTTTCTAAATGACCTCTAAAGATGGGAAGAAGAGAGATTTGTGCCTATGTGTGCCCGACTGTTTATCCCCTGAGGAATTTTTCTCTCTCCAGTATCAGTGCCTAGCATAATGCACGACATATAGTATGACCTCAATAAATGTTGCCATAGAGGGCAGTGGTTCAGACCACAAACTCTAGGGTCAGGTATTTGGATATGTACTCTGGTTCTCCCACTCACTTGTGTAATCTGAAGCAAGTTACTTCACTCTCTGTGCTTCACTTTCACTTTCTTGCATCCTCACTTGTAAAATGGGGGTGATAATAGTTACTACTTCCCAGGGTAACCCTAAGGTTCAAATAAATTGTTACATGAAAATTGCTCATAGTAGTGCCTACTACCACAGGATGCTATAGATTTGCTATTATTATTGTACTGATAATGATGAAGAGCTCTCTCCCAACCCTTAAGCACCAGCCTTAGAAATACAGCATGAAAACACGCTCTCTGCCACACCTCCAGTTACGTACTGACCCTCTGAGAAATTCGTATGGTCATCCTTTTTATATCCAGTAATCGATTATGACAATAGCTACTAAGTGGAACACGTGCTACCTAAGTGTAGTTTTTTTTTCGAGAAAAACCGATGCCTAAGAAGCTGCCAAGTGCCTCTGCTATGCTTTTCAAAAGGCAAACTTGAATCTTTGCTTGCCGTTTTTTTTTTTTTTTTTTTTGAGCATCATGTGAAAATGATTAGAACTGTAACATTTATGCTCTATTTAGGAAAATAACAACCTTTTCTAGATTATTGGGTAAATTATATTTACCAGTGGCACTATTAACTCTAATAGGGTTTTTGGATCAAATTAGCCTATTTAAGAATAAATAAAGCACAATAAACCCATTCTCTCTAAAAAAATCAATAAATAATGCTTTTAATTCACTTTGATTACTGCACTTGGCAGAAGAATAACCATGTGAGGAAACTGACACCACAACAAAAAGCATTATGCTGATAAAAACAAGTAAGAATAAGCCAACAACTGAGCTGCAGAAAGAAAAACTTATGTCCGGAAGTAGTTTCTGCCATGAAATGAGAAGCTTGGGCTCTGCCATTGGCCACAGTGCGAAGAGGAGCAATTCTGTCTTGTAAATTGCACTCGTGGCAGCTGAATGACATTATCTCCACCTGTGCAACAGTTCTTTCCGCCAACGGTTTCCATAAGCAGCGTGGAAACTGCCTCTAACCCCTCTTTAGTAAGCTGTGCTAGTGGACGAGATGACAGACCAAATGGGGCATGTACTAGATTTCCTGTATCATGAGAACAGGACCACCGACTCACTTTTGGGTGGCATCCGGCCTGATGATGTCATTCTGAAACACCGAGAAACAGCAGCACTCATTTCTAAGAGGTGATAATTGATGCTAATTTCAGTTAACAAAATTCATGCAAAGCATCCCTTTCCCCCCCCCCCCCCCCTTTGTTTCCTGGAATCGAAAATGAGAGTTTAAAAGGAAGGAAGGTCAACGGTCAGTAAAAGAAGCCCAGGAAGGAAGACAGGCTGTAGAGTCAAGAAGACCTACTCAGACTGGGAGCTTTGCCTTCCACACAATGTCACAAGTGAATTCACTTCCCATCTACAGACTCCGGTTCCTCAATAGCAGAAGGGAATAATAAAATCTGTCTCAGGGTCGTTATCAGAATTTAACGAAATACGTAGGCATCCGGCACACGGTATAAGATAAACAAAATGAATAATATGAAAATTGTCTGTAAAATGACTCCGTTTTTAGGATTCTTTTTGAGAAAGACAGAGAGCGTGAGAGGAGGAGGGGCAGTCAGAGAGGGAGAGAGAGAATCTCAAGCAGGTGTGGAGCCGACGCAGGCCTTGAACCCACAAACTGTGAGATCGTGACCTGAGCCAAAATCAAGAGTCAGAAGCTTAACCAACTGAGCCCCCCAGGGGCCCCTAAAGTGACTCTTTTTTCTTGGTCTTTGATGTAGAGCAGAGACTCCCATGGCTCCCGTGTATAAGAGGACTGAGGCCAAGCTGCGGAGCCCTGGAAGGTGAGAGAAAAATCTCTGGAGTCTGAAGATGCAGGACACATGATACTTACAGCGAGCCTTGAGACCTGGCCTGCAGTCTCTCCGCTGGGAGTGAAGTCATCCCCTGGAACGCCGTCAGGAGGGTCCTGAAGTCCATCCCTCTGCTCTCCCATTTTCACCACAATCTTCTCTTGACCCTATTAACCAACCATTGCAGGAGGAGGAAGCCATTACCATACCACGCAGGCTTCCAGAGAGCCTTACAAAAGGCTCTTCTGACTGCAAACTTCCTGACAGCTCTTACACCATAACCATCAGGTGTGCAAGCTCTTTTGATGATTCCTCTAAACAGATAGAATGTTAAGAGCCTCAAGCCAAACATTGACTCCAAAGTGAGTGCCTCAGGCTTATTTATATACTGGGATGGGAAGAAGAGGGACTTTTCTTAATTTCTACTTTACAGGTTGTTATTGTTTGAGTATCCAATGGCCCTCTCTGAGCCTGAGGCATAGACTTAATAATTCACAAACAGTATGGGGAAGAAAACACTGTATTTTACATGCATCCAAAATCCAAAAACTAGAGACAAGGGGGGGGGGGGTATGCAGTTAGAAGCAAAGAGCTCTAACTGAAACCTGAGTCACACTTACAATACCTTCAGACGAAGGAACACAATGTGGTCTCGATGCTGTGCCCGGTTCCTCCACCCCAGTAATCAGCAACACCCAGGAAGATAGAGTTTAATTCCACCTCAGGCAAAGAAGAAGAGGCGAGAGAGAGGATTGTTCTCTCTTTTCCTTCCTCCCTCTGTTAAGCTCCAAGGAAAAGTGAGTTTCTAGACGTAGGCAGCGAATGAGAGTGAAGAGAGGTTTTGTTTCACCTCTTTAAGTCAGGTTAAATCAAAGTTCTGCCAGAAAACACCCTGGTGGGGCATCTGGGTGGCTCAGCCAGTTAAGCGTCTGACTCTTGGTGTTGGCTCAGGTCATGATCTCACAGTTCATGGGCTTGAGCCCCACATCTGGCCCTGCCCTGACAGTGCAGTACCTGATTGGGATTCTCTCTCTCCCTTTCTCTCTCTGCCTCTCCCCCACTCATGTTCGCTTTCTCTCTCTCTCTCTCCCTCCCTCTCAAAATAAGTGACCTTTAAAAAAAGGAAAAGAAAAGAAAACGTCCTGGCAATGTATCTAAAGCTAAAAGATTGGCAGATGTATCTTCCATTCACAGCCAGTCACACACCCCCCTTTCCCATTGCTCCCCTCTTCTTGTGAATGGCCAAGAAATACATGGCAAAGAATGGGAGGATGCGACACAGCTGACTCGTTTTTTTCAATCATTATGCAAAAACAGACTCATCAAGAAATATGCACTAAACACATCTAGAATGTGCGAGGTCTCACTGCTTTCTTCATGCATCCCCTGACAACACAGCCTCTTATCTTTATTTCATCATAAGGGGATATGGTGGTAGCAATGTCACAACCTTGGTTATATACTTCAGTGTAGTGGTTAAGAGCATAGACTCTGAACACAGGCAAGAATGTAAAGGATACTATGAAGATAGTGGAAGGCATTATCTGATGAGGGAGTAATATCCAGAATATATGAAGAACTTCAATGGCTCAAAACACAACAAAACAACTCTATTTAAAAATGAACAAAGGATATATAGAGACATATTTCCAGAGAGGATTTACAAGTGAGCCAATAAGCACATGAAAATATGCTCAACAACACTAATCACTAGGGAAATGACAATCAAAACCGCAATGAGATACTATCAGAATGGCTATTAGAAAAAAAATGTTAGCAAGAAGGTAGAAAATTGCGACCCTTGTACACTGCCAGGGGAAGTTTAAAATGGTGCAGCCACTATAGAAAACAGTATACAATTCCTCAAGAAATTAAACATTGAATTTCATAGGTTGTAGCAATTCCACTTCTGGTATATACCCAAAGACTTGAAAGTAGGCACTCAAACAGATATTTGAACGCCCGTGTTTATAACGCCCATGTTGTATATGTACATTTAACCACAATAAAGTATCTACAGGAGGGGCGCCTGGGTGGCTTAGTCGGTTGAGTGTCCAACTTTGGCTCCGATCACGATCTCACGGTTCATGGGTTCGAGCCCCTCGGCAGATTGTGCTGACAGCTCAGAGCCTGGAGCCTGCTTTGGATTCTGAGTCTCCCTCTCTTTCTGCCTCTCCCCCACTTGCTCTCTCTCTCTCTCTCTCTCTCTCTCTCAAAAATGAACAAACATTTAAAAAACTTCTAAAAATACATACAGGAATTTGAGAAAAAAGATCCTACCTTCCAGGGCCAATGTGCCATATTTGCCACCCTAGCTACCCCATACTAGCTGGGGCAAATGATTTAGCTTTCTGTTTTCTTATCTGTAAAATGGGATAATCAGAGGGCCTAAGTCATAGGTTATTGCGAAGTTTATGACAGATGACAAAAAGAAAATCCTGGAGCATAATAAGTGCACAAGACATGTTAGTTATTATTATTGTTTCTTTGTATAGATGCTAAAAAATACCAATGCCATGGACAAATATTTCTTCCTTTTTAGCATCCACCTTCAAGCATTTTCTATACATTGCTAAATACTTATTGACTAATTTATGTTTTCATACACAAGGACGAACCTTATGGACTCATATCAGTGGTTGTTTTTCCAACACAGAATATAAATTAATATCAATCCATTCATACTCTTGAGTAAGCCTCTTTGAACCAAAGATATATATTTGTAGACTCCTGGCTAATGCTGAGGTATTATCTTGAAAAGGACTTAATTCACATGGCTATACTCCAAGGCCAAGAGAATTATGAAATCTTCCCATTGCTGTTATGTTATTGTAACCAACCTATAGAACCAATCACAGAGTACAATGTAATTGGGACATCACCATTTAAAGAAAGATTCAGGGGCCCCTCGGCGGCTCAGTCAAACATCTGACTTCGGCTCAGGTCATGATCTCGTGGTTTGTGGGTTCGAGAGCCACATTGGGCTCTGTGCTGACAGCTCAGAGCCTGGAGCCTGCTTCAGATTCTGTGTCTCCCTCTCTCTCTGTCCCTTCCCTGCTCGCTCGCTCTCTCTCTCTCTTAAAAATAAACATTAAAAAAATAAAAAGAATAAAAAATAAAGAAAGATTCAAAGTAAGTTAGAAGGCAAAATCTCTGAGCTCCAAAAGCTGAAACCTTCTTAGATCTTTTCATATCACTGAGGAAGGAATTGGGGTGTGAAAGACATACAGACCACCATTAATAAACTCTGGCCCAGATAACATTGGGGACCCACATTAGATTTAAAAGTAAGTGTACCTAAAGATGCTGTTATTTTGAGGTGACAGCATGAGATATAGAGCATTTGCTAACTCTCTCCATTTTAAACACATTTAAAATAAAAATGCTCTACGCAAAATCTGTTGTCATATAATATTAACACTCATTCTCAGAAATAAAAGGTGATTTCTGAAATGTACAGCATTTTTACCAACTTTTCCTAAAATGAGTTGTTTAAAACTTTGGCTGATGCTGGCTTCTAAAATCATCTCCAATCTGAGTGAGAGCAAATTCATTTAACGGTTTATTTCTCCAACAATTTGAGTGACTATTTCCCCTAGATATCTTTTTCAGAGCCCACACCCTAAAGCTTCATAATTCCATTAAATCAGAACACAGCTGGGCAATTCTTTCTTTGCTCACATGATAGTGGTCCCCAGGGAATTTATGTAAATCTATGGAAATTCATTTTAAAGTCTGTACTCTGAAAGGGAGGATGCATCCTCATTAAGTAAACGATTATATCTACAAACAAGCTAAAAGCAACATGCTGGAGAGCTGAATTAAACTTTCCATCAGGAAAACTAAACCATTCACTTTCATATATAAGCTTTACCCAAATGCCACCAGAATCACAAGACAAAAGATTTTGATGAAGTCCAAACAGATATCAGAGAAAGTGTAGCTGAGCCACTATTGCAGGACACAGCCTCCTTTCTGGCACAACGATGTAATGTCTTTGGGCCATGCTACACAAAATGGTTCACCCTTATAATTCACAGAAACTCAGGAAAGACTTCTTACATAGGGGTGAAAGGAAATGAACTCACAAAGTCCTTCAAAGGGCACCCAAGTCACCCCTACGAATGCCCTAATAAAGCTAGAGCATTTGAAGCTTAAAGAAGAGGATATTGTATACTGAAAAGAGGACGTAGGCTTTACAGTTAGACTTATCCATATCCCACCCTACCTCCTTCACCTACTAGCTGAATAAATAACCTAGGCTTCATAGCATCAGTTTTCTTATTTGTAAATGGGGAATAATAATAATTCATGATATGTTACAAATTTTTAATGAGATAAAACTATACAAAGCATTTAGTCCAATGCCTAGAACATGGTTGGCGCTCTAAAGCACCTGGACCAAAAAAATGAAGTCTGAGCAAGATCTAAGCTCTAGAAATGAGGAGCTAACTAGAAGGGAAAGCAGAGAATGCCTCCACTTAAAAGTTTTTGATCCTCAGACAACCATGGTGCCTTCCCCTCTTAGTAGATCTGCTCACCTTTCCTACTGCTGAAAAAGTAAGGCTAAGGCAATTTATGAGAACATTGGTTCAATATTGCCACAAACCCTTTCTTCTTAAGCTGTTCCAACATTCAGTCTTTTCTCATATCTGAAAACTCCATACTCTACACAAGTTACATCTTGGTTCTAAAGTCAGAATTAAAAGTGAAAATATCACTTGATCAAATTTACCCATGAAAATCTGTTAGTAAGGTCTGGTATTGGAATAGTCCCTCAAGAACTCGGGCATAGGTCATTTTCCATTCATTATTGGGACAGATTGCTGATTCTTCAGCTTAGCCCAGGTGAACAAGCTGGCTTGAGTTTGAGAGCCATGTCATCTCAAAAACATCTTTATAGACATAGATTCTGATAGTAGATTCATATTCCAATTAGCACGATTCTCATAATCCATAGGAAGTAAGTGGAACTGAGGTCAACAGGTGAAAAGGCAGATTCCCATCTCTATGCACAAATTGAGTGGGATAACTGGTGGAATAGCCTACACTATTTATATATTTATTTTAGTATGTCTTTATTTTGCAAAGCAATATGACATTTCCATATGTTAAAAATGCTTTAATCAAATGTGAGCATGATATTACACATTTTATTTTTGTGATACTGAAATAATGTTGTAGTCAATGGTAAACCCTACTAGCCAGGCCACAAATGAGGGCTAATAATTCTCCCCTAAAGGAAAAAAAAAGAGAGAGAGACATCTCCACACTTTAGGAATTAAGACAAAGCTTGGTCACCCCAAGTAAAAAGCTGGACAGAACACAAATACATGGAGGATAAAATGCTACTAAAAGATGACTAGGGCAACCAAGAAATCAAAGAGGAAATCAAAAAATACATGGATACAAATGAAAATGATAGCACAATGGTACAAAATCTTTGGGATACAGCAAAATGGGTTTTAAGAGGCAAGTTTATGGCAATACACACCTATGTCAAGAAGCAAAAAAAAAAACCCTCAAATAAACAACCTAAACTTATATTTAAAGGACGTAGAAAAAGAATAAACAAAACCCAAAATCAGTAGAAGGAAGGAAATAATAAAGGTTACATAATAAATAATAAAGGTTACAGAAATAAGTGAAATAGAAACAAACAAACAAACAAAAAAAAACAACACAATAGAACAATGAAACCAGGAGCTGTTCTTTGAAAATATCAACAAAATTGATAAACTTTTAGTCAGACTCACCAAAAGAGAGAGAGAGAGAGAGAGAGAGAGAGGACTCCAACAAAATCAGAAATGAAAGAGAAGTAACTACTGATACCACAGAAATACAAAGGATTTTAAGAACATATTATGAAAAATTATATGCCAACAAATTGTGCAACCTAGAAGAAATAGAAAAATTCCTTGAAACATATAATTTCCCAAAACTGAACCAGGAAGAAATAGAAAAATTTGAATGGACAGATAACCAGCAATGAAATTGAATCAGTAACCAAAACACTCCCAACAAACAAAAGTCTAGGACCAGATGACTTCACAGGTGAATTCTACCAAACATTTAAAGAAGAGCTATTCCCCATTCTTCTCAAACTATTGCAATAAAATTAAAAGAGGAAGGAAAGCTTCCAAACTCATTCTATGAGGCCAGCATTACCCTGATACCAAAACTAGATAAAGATACCACTGAAAAAGAGAACTAAAACAGGCCAATATCTCTGATGAACATAGATTAAATAGATACAGAAAAAATAATTTGACAAAGTACAACATCCATTCATGATAAAAAACCCTCAGTGTGGGTTTAAAGGGAACATACATCAATGTAATAAGGGCCATATATAAAGAAACCACAACTAACATCATGGCCATTGGCAAAAAATCCTGAGAACTTTTCTCCTAAGGTCAGAAAGAGGACAAGGATGTCTCACTCTCACCAGTTGTATTCAACATAGTACTGGAAATCTTAGCAACAGCACACACACACACACACACACACACACACACACACACACACAAATAAAAGGCATCCAAATTGATAAGGAAGAAGTAAAATTTTCACTATTTGCAGATGACATCATATTATATAGAGAAAACCCTAGACTCCACCAAAAAAAATGGCTAGAACTGATAAATGAATTCAGTAAGGTTGCAGGATACAAAATCAATATAAAGAAATTCATTACATTTTTATACACTAATAATGAAATAGCAGAAAGGGAAATTAAGAAAACAATCCCATTTATAACTGCACCAAAAATATTAAAATATCTAGGAATAAACCTAACCAAGGAGGTGAAAGACTTGTACTTTAAAAACTGTAGAACATTGCTGAAAGAAATTGAAAATGACACAAACAAATGGAAAGATAGTTCATGCTCATGGATTGGAAGAACAAATATTGTTAAAATATCCATACTATCCAAAGAAATCTACACATTTAATGAAATTCCTATCAAAATACCAAAAGCATTTTTCACAGAACTAGAATAATCCTAAATTTGTATGGAACTACAAAAAAAATCCCAAATAGCCAAAGCAATCTTGAAAAAGAAGAATAAAACTAGAGGTATCACAATCCCAGATTTCAAGATACACTCCAAAGCTGTAGTAATTAAAACAACATGATACTGGAACAAAAACAGACACATAGATCAATAGAACAGAATGGAGAGTCCAGAAATAAACCCGTGATTATATGGTCAATTAATCTTTGACAAAGGAGGTAAGAAAATACGTAATGGGAAAAAGTCTCTTCAATAAACAGTGTTGGGAAAACTGGACAACTACACGTAAAAAAAAAAAAAAATGAAACTGGACCACTTTCTTACACCATACAGAAAAATTAACTCAAAATGGATTCAAGACCTCAATGCGAGACCTGAAACCATAAAAATCCTAGAAGAGAGAATGGGCAGTATTTTCTCTGACATCAGCTGTAGCAACAGCTTTACCTTTTCTAGGTAAGCCTCCTAAGACAAGGAAATAAAAGCAAAAATTAATTATTGGGACTACATCAAAGTGAAGGAAATTAAAAGGAACAGCAAAGGAAATTAAAAGGCAACCTACTGAATGGGAGAAGGTATTTTCAAATGATACATTCGATAAGGGGTTAGTACCCCAACTATATAAAGAACTTATACAACTCAACACCAAGAAAAAACAAAACAAAACAAAATCCCATTGAAAAATGGATAGAAGACACAAACAAACATTTCTCCAAAGAAGTCATCCAGATGGCCGACAGACATATGGAAAGATTCTCAACATCATTAATCATCAGAGAAATGTAAATCAAACCACAATACCACCTCAACCTGTCAGAATGGTTAAAATCAAAAACGTAAGAAACAACAAGTGTCGGTGAGGATGTGAAGAAAAAGAAACCTTCGTACACTGTTGATGAGAATGCAAATTGGTGCAGCCACTGCAGAAAAAATTAGAGTGGTTACTCAAAACATTAAAACTAGAATTATCATATGACCCAGTAATTCCACTACTTTGGTATTTACCCAAAGAATATGAAAATACTAATTTGAAAAGTTATATGCACCCCTACATTTATCACAGCATTATTAACAATAGCCATTATTAACAATAGCCAATTCCATTAACAATAGAAGCACCCCAAGTGTCCATCAATATATGAAGGGTTAGATATACACGAAGGGATAAAGACATATATATAATATATATAATGGAATATTACTCAGGTATAAAAAAGAATTAAATGTTGCCTTTTGCAACAACATGGATGGATATAGAGAGTAAAATAGTAAGCAGAATATGTCAGAGAAAGATAAATACCATCGGATTTCACTCAAACAAATAAACAAATGAAAAAAAAGACAAAAATACCCAGATTCTTAAATACAGGGAACAAACTGATGGAGACCAGAGGGGAGGCGGGTGGAGGATGGATAAAATAGGTGAAGGGGATCAAGAGTACACTTACCATGATGAGCACTGAGTAAGGAATAGACTTGAATCACCATATTGTACACCTAAAATAAATAGAACACTGTATGTTAACAACACTGGAATTAAAATTAAAAAAAAAAAAAAAGACAAAGGTTGGTCAGGATGAACAATCTAGTCACTGTTACAGTTAGGCTAGCCTCAGAGTCATAGCTCTCCATTCCTGTGTCTAGCTCTCTTTCACTGCCTGGGTTCTGTCTGCCCCATTTACAACATCTCTTCAACCTTATTTCATTTCTTTGGGAAAACAAGTTCAGACCAGGAAAGTGTTCCCTGGCAGCAGCATCAGATTTTGTTCCAGAAAATTCAAAATACCTAATCTTTCTAATCCATCTCAAGATCTGTATTTTGTTTTCCTGCAGCCCCCATTCCTTCAGCTCTTCACCTGTTCACTCCTTCATTCTCTACATGGAGGGAGAAAGACAAGGAACACAGAAGGCAATTTTTAATATTAATTCCATTTCAAGAAACTATGTAAAGATTCTGGCAAATCATTTTTAAAATAAACCCACAGGCGTTGTGAGGAAACATGAAAAAAAGTACTATTCACTTCCGGATAAAGGAAAAATAAATTGTTTTCAAATTTTTAATTTCTCATTTCTATTTTCAGTGTGAAATATCTAAAATGTAAGGGTGTCATTTTAATAAAATACAGATGCAGAGATACAGTTGCTATAAGGAAATAGCCCTCACATGTTTATCAAAATTTTAACTTTAATCGTTAAAGCCACATGGAACTTTCTACAAAGACTCTGTTACTCCTGCCAGCAAAATTCACCGCTGCCTCCACTGTACTCCTCTTCTGCATGTTTATCATAGAGGATGATATTAACACATGGTGTCTTGTATTTCACATGTATATACATCTATTTCCTCCACTTGATGATAAAGCTTCTTGCTTACTTTCAGGGATATAAAAGTTTTTTTTAAGTTTATTTACTTTTGACAGAGACAGAGTGTGAGCATGAGCTGGGGAGGGGCCGAGAGAGGGGAAGACATAGAATCTGAAGCAGGCTCCAGGCTCTGAGCTGTCGGCACGGAGCCTGACGCGGGGCTTGATCTCAGGAACCGTGAGATCGCGACCCGGGCCGAAGTCAGATGCTTAACCGACTGAGCCACCCAGGCACCCCATTTTGGGGGATATAAATTCAGTTTCTTGCAAAGAGTAGAGGCTCATTAAATACTTATTGGGCTTTATTTGAATTATTCTGTTTAAGACTTTGGGATACGAAAGTGCCTTTGTGTCCTCCGCCCCTGGCCCATCCTCACCCCCTTAACTAGCTTGTCCATCATTGTCTTCTGTATCCACCACCTCCTACATACCAATTCACAATCTCTCTACTTCATGCGTATTTTGTTTCAACCACTGCTTCAGTAACCAGGCCTGCTTGAGTTGGGAATGATCTCATTCAGGCAGAACATGACAGTACCTTACTTTAAGACCGCACCAAACCGGGCATTTCTCACCAACCCAGAACTTCCTTACCGACACTGAGGTGTGAGCGGTCTTGTTAAAAGGCCCACAACTGTGCAGTCTGGAACTTCAGGGGAGTTAAGTCCTAATAGAGCAAACTTTCAACCAATGGCCAACAACAACAAATAAGATAAGTCCTTCCTCTTTCTCAAGTCTCTATGATGATCTCTCTGAGATGCAGTTGATATGGCCTTACACAGGACACCCCTACAACACGAAGCAAGCTACATCAGTGCTAATAGTTCAGCAACACACCCTCTGGCCAGCTTTCCCTCTGTCCCTACCATAAGATTTCTTTTACACTCATTCCTGCCTGCCTTGATAAAAAGTCACATAAATTCTTAGGTCAGACTCTGCTTTCTGGGGTGCTGAGACTAAGAGACCTGCTCAGATCACAGTCCCTGCTCGGGGGATATGGTGATGTCTGTATCAGATAATCCTCCCCACTTTTCAGGGGACGATTCCGTACCAGTGCACACCCACCACAAAGGCTGCTCATCCACTAACTAAGCCAGCAAGCAAGACTCTAGACCTGGTGCGAAAAGAAGCCGAACAAGTTGAATTCCTCTCTAGGGAACTCTGAAATAAAAAAAATAAGGGATGAAGCTAGTAGCAGCAGATTATGATATAAACAGAGAAGGTAGCAGGAAGCCATGATGCTCTAATTGCTCAGTTCAGTAGCAATTATCACTGCCATGTTGCTTCCTTCTCTTTCCGTCAACTTCTTCTTACATAACTACCGATGCTTAAGTCAGAGAATAGCTTTCATTTCCAGACCCTAGTTCACATCTTCATTCAGCCCTTTGGCCATCATCTCCGATTAATTAAAAAAGGGCTCCTAACCTGGCTTCCCGGAGATCAGGTCCTCCTAACTCAGTACCTATTATTCACAATTGCCATCTTCTCCAACAGCTCTCATCAGGTCACCTTCTCTTCTAGGAGAAAAGTTTGATAACTTTTACTCTTTTGATAACTGTAACATTAAGTGGCTCCATGCATCATCAATCCATCAACATTAAGTTCAGCTTCATTTTTTATTCTATTATTCACTAGAATTTCATGCTCAGGCCTTATTCCTCAAATGCAGTTTAAGGACTTCCAGTTTATTTTTTGTCATGTTTTTACTTATTTTTTGAGAGAGAGTAGGGTGGGGAGGGGCAGAGAGAGAGGGGAACATAGATCCAAAGAAAGCTCGGTGCTGACAGCTGAGAGCCCGATGCAGGGCTTGAAATCATGAACCATGAGATCATGACCTGAGCCAAAGTCAGATGTTCAACTGACTGAGCCATCCAGGCCCCAAGGACTTCTAGTTTAAAGAATACTGTTATATCCCATCTGTTCAGCAACTCTATCCTAAACCTTCTGAAGTAACCAAAAATTTTAAAGCTAAAACATTTATCTATGTTAGAATATCTGGAAATTTTCCCTTAAAAGATGGAAAATTTAACAGTTTCTATAAAATATGGTGCATGACAGGTCAGATTAGGGGAAATACCAAGCACAATTCAAATCAGCCAACAGAGGATTGAAGAAAGGAGTATGTCCAGATAGTATGAATGACATGATACAAAGGCTAAGAAAGAAAGAAGGAAAGAAGCATAGAAAAAAAATGGACAAACAGAAAGTACAAATTAAGATCATAGAAATAAATAAATATTATCACTAATCACAATATTTATGTATATAGGCCAAATTTTCCAATTAAAAACAGAAATTTTAGGGATAGGTAAACAAAAATTCAATTATATGCTCTTATGAAAGACATAACCTAAAATATGAAAGCAAAACATGATTGAGAGAGATATCCACAAAATAATAGCCAAAAGAAAGCTGGGAGAGTTATATTAATATCAAAAAAATAGTCTTGAAGGTAAATAAAAAACTATCAGGAAGAAGAGGTGATACTGTGTGAAGATTAAATTTCAAATTACCAATAAGATTTAACACTTAGATATGTATTACGAACCTATCTCAAATTACATACTGCAAAACATTCAAGAACTACAGAGAGAAATTGACAAATCATCATAATAATGTGAGGATGAAATACACGTTTCTCAATTATCCATAGTTTAAGCAGGAAAAATCTATATGAATCTATAAAAAATATTTTTAAAATCTATTTAAAATAACCTAAAAAATTCTTTGGACTACCAACCATGATTTAATGGATTTCTAAATTTCTCAATTATTTCTCAATTATCCATAATTTTAGGAGGAAAAAAAATCTATGCAAATCTATTAAAAATCTTTTAAAAATCTATTTAAAAAAACTAAAAAAAAATCTTTGGATTGCCAACCTTGATTTAATGGATATCTATAGATAAACAGAGAGAGAAAGAAAGAAAGATATTCCATATTTACTTCTCAAGTACACAAAATTTAATACATCAGTCCATAAAATAAGCTCATTATGTGTGTGTGTGTGTGTGTGTGTGTGTGTGTGTGTGTGTGCAATATATTCGCTACATTGTATAGAAAGAATATATATAATCTTTGTATTTTTGTGTATATGTATATTTGAATATATAATTCATATATATACTCAATATACTCTAATTCTCTAGCCACAATGCAACTAAATGAGAAATTATTATAAGGTAAACTTTTGACAACTTATGAAAAAGTTCACACAGGCGGATATGGAATGCTTGTATCCTTCAGTTATCTTCATCAGTTATCTAACTCATAGTCAATCTTTTATCATCTATATGCCCACTCCCATCTGAATTTTTCTGAAGTAAATTCATTCCATAAATATTTCTAAGTCTATTTAAAAAGGACACTTTTAACATCACTATACTACCATGATATATATTTTTAATATATAAAAATTCCCCAAATATCCAGTCAGTGTTCAAATTTCCCTCGATTATCTCATATGTTTTCTTAAGTTTGTTCAAGTCAGCATCCAAAAAAGGATAATCCATTGTATTTGATGAATGTCTTTTAAGTCCCAAGTAGATACATTATTAATATTAAGACCCTATAGGATTGAAATTTTAAAACCACACTTCCAAATAACTCATAGATCACAAAAGAAATGATAATGGAACACTGGGAAAAAACTGAACAATGAGCAAAATAACAATATAGCTAAAACTTTGAAATACAATGAAAGCTGTAATTGGAAAAAAAATTTACCCTTCAGGGCTTATATTAGACGAGGAAATGATGAAAAAGAATGATTTAAACACCCAACCTAAGAAGGGGGGGGAGAGTGAATGATACAATATAAACAAATAAAACAGATGGAAGATACAAAGAAAATAATAGATTGTTGAAATAGAAGACTAAAATACAACACAGGATCAATGCGATAGAATAAAGATAGCTCCAACTCTTTGACACTCTTTCCTTTGACAGGAGAGATCTATTTCCCTTCCCCTTGAATCTTTGTTCTATGACTGCTCTAAAAGTATGGCAGAGTGATATTTTGCCAGTTCTAGGTCTAGACTTTAAGAAAACTTGCCATTTCTACTTCCCATTTTCCTGTACATTCTTAGAGTCCCAAATTGCAATGTAAGAAGTCTCAAAACTCCATTGGAAAGGCCATGTGGAGAAGCCCTGTGTTACGTAGTTACAGGGAGAAACCCATCTAAGCTTAGCCTTCTAGGTTTCCTTGCTCAGGCATCAGGCACCTGAGTGAAGCAATCCTAGACTCTCCAGCACGCCAACCACCAACCAAATACCACCCCGTAAGCTTAGTCAATACCACAAGAAGCAAAAGAATGACCCTACCTGAATTCTTAACCCACAAAATCATGAGATAATGAAATAGTGGTTGTTTTAAACCAGTATGTTTTGAGGGTAGATTGTTACACAGAAGAAGATACATGAGAGCAATAAGTAAAGCCAAAAGTTGGCTCTTTGAAAAGACTAATAAATTTTTCTATAATCTCTAGTGAGATTTTTTAGGGGAAAAAATAAAACCAAGAAATTAAGAAAAAATAAGAAGAAAAGGACTATATATCAGACTATCTAAAAGGGAGATGACTCTGGATAAAAGCCATCAGGCAGGATCAGGACACTTTGATGTGGTAGAACGATCCTTAGTTGAGGTATGTATTCTTCCACCAGTTAACTTTGGGCAAGTTATTTAAATCTATTGGACATCACTGTGATCACAAAACAAAACAAAATAGCTATAGCTCCTTCTATAGGTGTGATTTCTTGATGTAACTTTCAGCAATGTTTAGTCTCTGTTATTTAAAGGAGTTGTACTTTGAAATGGTAGAATTTAGAGCAAGGAACAAAGTAGAATTCAGAAAGGAAACAACCATTTTTACTGATTCCTCTCTTTGCTGAAGATGAAAAAAAATGAAGAATGTATGATTTTTTTTTTACAAAATTTTACTACGTATATTCAGGACCTTCTCATGGTAATAAAGTTAATAAAAATCTGCTGAATTAAATTCACACAAACACACGAAAAGTCTTTTGCCTAGTATAGGAAAAAAACACATTAGCTAGTTGGATAAACATAATGCCTATAATGAAAAAACTAATTTTTACTCTTAGATATTCCATGAAACACTGTACAGCAAATTCTAGTTTTTGAAAGATTTTGCAAGATTTTATGACTCACACAAATGACTTGTGCAGTGAGATAGTAAGGAGTTCAGATGCAATTAAGTACTTATCAAAAACATGGCCACAGCTTCTACCTTGCTCTACCTTTTTCAACAGTAACTTAAAATTTTTCTAAGACCTGAAAAATTACTCATTTCTTTCTAAGGGTTATTTAACAGGGAATTTAGCTAATGAAGTTTTTTAGCATATTAAATCTTCGCTGATATTTTGGAATGATTTTGAAACATATGGAAAGAGGGGGTGGGAAGGGCCATAGTTCTATCAAAATGTTCTAGCTTGTTACCTTAGATAAAATGAAAAGCTGCACCATGTTTTCACCTTAGTTTCTGGTGAGGAAGTTTATTAGTTTAAATGCCTTTTCAAATACCAAAAGAAGCTCAATTCTGAAATTTACTATATAATAAAAACCTAGACCAATTGACATAATGGACAGGTTATAGGGTTCCAAAGGAAAGAGTAGGCCTGTCTAAAAAAGGATATCATTAATTTTTTTTAATTTTATTTTAAATTATCAAAGCCACTTCACTTATTTAATTGTTTTCTAATGAGGGTAAACATTTGCATGATAAAATAAACATTTATGATTTAATGTACACAGTGTAAACATGAGCAGCATCATACCCACTAACAGATACAGATTAACCTTTCTCTTCTCTGAGACATATCAAAACATCCTTAAATAGATACAGCTATGTAATATGACATATTTATGTAAGAGTTCTCCACATTCTTATTAAAGTTAAGATTAGGACATCAATCATACCCTTTACCCATTACTGTTTCAAAAAATCAAAATCAAAAACCCTAGCTCTATGCTTTTTTTCCAAAGTACTCTCTTTATCTTTGTGAGCTAGCCAGTTACCTACTACAAGACATTAGTAATTCCTTGCTTTCCAAGTTATTTTTAGGGTGTTTTAGCCTTATTAAGATGTCCCCCAAATGCTAAAACATTAAATACTGAGTTTTCTCTTCTATGTCTATCCCAGAGATAGGAGATTTCTTGCTTCAAACCTCAGTGCACACACGTAAACACGATTACTCAAAACAAGGCAACAAGTGAGAAGCAGGTTTAAAATAAGAACTCAGACAATCTGACTCACAATCCAGCATTCAACTCCCTATAACTTGCTGTTTTCCTTTGTCCTCTTTGCTGGGAACCAAGATACTTGTTCTTTAGCAGGGTGTTTCTGCTGCAAATCCACTTGCTACCGCATTATGCAATGAAGTCAGAAGCCTGAGCTTGTGACATCAATATAGGTTGCTATGGTAACTCTTTCCATAAGTATTACAGGTTCATTGTGGGCTCAAAAAAGAGGACTTCAGCACAGCAGCAAAATAGCTGGCATTTTTCAGCCTAAATTACAACAATAATTGATGCCAAAAAAATGTTTTATACGAGCTATAGCGTGTACAGATTTTTATATTTCTGCTTTGTGTCATTATTGAAAGTCATTTTTCAAATATGTTAATTTTGTAAATGAAAATTCTCCAATAGAAATAGCATTGCTACTGACCTTCTGATGAACAGCTCCACAAGATCTAGGACGAAGAGGGTCTCACTGTAACGTAGTTTATTATTCCATGCCTTGTGTCATTGCAGAAGCCAAGTAATGTTATTCATTATCTGTTTTTGAATTAATTCATAGTAGCATGATTTAAATCGTTTTTTCCCCATTACAGAAATTATAAAAAGGTTGCAAGGAGTTGCACCTATGAAAGCAATTTTAGGTGAGACGTTTTCCCAGGGAATGTGTCCATTTGTAGCATAACAATAGGAAAGATCACTTTTTATTGCACCTGTTCATCCTTATTTCCCTGGAATATTGTTGCCAATGGCTCAATTCAAATGATTAAATCCAGCGTAGGAGATATTTAGAACAAATTCTTTCACTATTACATTTAAAAAAAATTTTTTTTAACGTTTATTTAGTCTTTGAGAGACAGAGAGGGACAGAGCACGAGTGAGGGAGGGGTTAGAGAGAGAGGGAGACACAGAATCTAAAGCAGGCTCCAGGCTCTCAACGGTCAACACAGGGCCCAATGCCGGGCTCGAACCCACTAACGGTGAAATCGTGACCTGAGCCGAAGTCAGGCGCTTAACCGACTGGGCCACCCAGGCGCCCCGCTGTTGCTTTTTTATACCCAAATTTGAAGCACATGGCCGAATAATTACAAAGCCTGAATTCCTTTCTCCCATAGCTTCTTTTTCTTTGTCTATCATCCAGCATCAGCAGCACGAGAATCTCAGTTCAAGTCTACAGTCATGCCTGGGCTACGCATGGCAGTTACACATGTTGGGCTTCTGGTATAGATGCATAAGACGCGGTCCCTCCCATGAAAAGCTCATTCAGCTAATAGCAACAACAATAACAACTGATATTTACTGATATTTACCTGCTGTGTGCCAGATACCATGCTAAGCACTTTCCATTCATTATCTTCTTAATCCTCACACTACAGTGAGAGAGGGAGCTACAGGCATCCCCATTACACAGAGAAAAGAACCAAAGCTTGGAGGGATGGTCACTGGCCTGAAGTCACACAGGTAGTTAGGAACACAGCTGGTGGGGAGGGAGGAGGAGTGGCAGGGGTGGGGGGTGGAGGGGGGTTGGGAATTGTGCCTGGGTGGCTCAGTCCGCTAAGCATCTGACTTTGGCTCAGACTGTGATCTCTCAGACAGTGGGTTCAAGCCCCCATCAGGCTCTGTGCTGACAGCTCAGAGCCTGGAGCTTGCTTTGGATTCTGTGTCCCCCTCTCTCTGCCCTCCCTTGCTCACTCATGCTCTCTCTCTCTCTCTCTCAAAAATAAACATTAAAAAAAATTGTTTTTAAGGGAACACAGCTGGAATTTGAACTTAGGACTAACAGACTCCACAAATATTTATATGTTTTAACAGAAATGAAGGATAATTTCTTGTTACTCACTGCGGTAAAAATTGAAAATTGGATCGTTATCCCACTGAGCAAGGACTGCTTGACATAGAATTCACTGAAGCAGAAAGCAGACGCTAGTCTTCAGGTGAACTTCATAAACACTTTCAATGACTGACTTTTCTGTTTTTGTAACACTCAGACGTTCAGAAAGTGTTTGCCTGAAGACATTCGTACTCCCCTAGGTTATAAATGAAAATATCTCCCAAACACATTGGTTCTATCACTTTACTTAGACAGCTGCATTGATATTCTAATATGCTCCAAGCTACTCTACTATCTTGAGACCAGATAAATAGATCAGCAATTTAACCTGTATAGTGTGCTGCACTTTACAAATTATACCCAACATTCATCCATTCAGCACAAATTTATTGAGCCACTATTATGACTCAGGCACTGTGCTAAGGGTTAGATATGACACTAGAGCAAAAAGTTGAAATAGTCCCCAAATTAAAGGAATCTAAAAGGAGAGAAAGGCATTGATCAAATAACAACAGAAATAAATGTAAAATCGGGACTGTGTCCAGGGAGTAGAAAATAAGACTGAAATAGATAACCTAAACATTCAACCCTAAACGATATAAAGAGAACAGAAGAAACACAAAGAAGCAGAGGGAAGAAAAACAATGAGGAGAAGTAAAGTCTAAGGAAATGTAATTCAACATACGACGGGAATATAAACAAAACCAAACTGGTTCTTTGAAAAGATAAATAAAATTGAGAAACCTCTGGCAAGATAGATCAAGAAAACAGAGACAAGACAAAGGTAAACAATATTTGAAACAGCATAAAGAACACAGTTACAACAGAGACTTAAAAAGGAAATAAGATTTAAAAAAGGGAATAAGATATAACGAACTTTATGCCAATACATTTGGAAGCATACAAAAAAGGACAAAATTGATCAAGAAGAAACAGAAATTTGGGTAGACATAATTACCAAAGAAGTTGAATTAAAAATATAAAATCTTCCCAGATAGAAAGCATCGGGCCTAGACAGTGTTTCAGCAGATCTGCCAAAATTCCAGGATCGATCATTCCAATATTACAAATTTTTCTAAATAATTGGGAAAAAAAGAACTATCCAAATAAATTATTTTATGAGTCTAGTGTAATTTAATTAAAACAAAAAATTAAACAAGAGCAGTATGAGAACAGAAAAATAAAGAACAATATCTCCCATGAACATAAACACAAAAATCTTAGAGTATAAAATCCAGCAATGTAATAAAATGTTGTATCCCTACTCTTCTTCCACACTGAACCATTCATCAATATTTTTTAATCACTCTTTCCTTACTTTACATTTCAGTAATAATGTCAAATCATGATATTCACACGGATACACCTTACTCTTTCACACCTCTGTGCCTTTCCTGATAATGCTCCCTCTACCTAGACCTGCATGCCTCACTTTTTAAAAACTAGATAACTCCTTCATACCTTTCAGAAACCACCATAATCCCTCTCCTTCTGGCCAGACTATTTTCTTATGGTTTAACACATACTAGTTTGTATAAAGTATTTTATTGCGGGTCTTTCCCACAAAGAACCATATGGTTACAAATCATATATTTCCATCTTTTAACCCTCTGCTATTAATAGTATTTGCCTGGCACATGGTAGGTGTCTGGATTGGAGCTAAACCTTTTGAATCAAATTCATTTATAAAGTTTGTGTTTCTACCACATAGTCTGCTAGACTGATAGAGTGACCTTCACTCAATTTTTTAGTATCACCTGTAGTTTATACTATCCACATCCTTACATTTCCCAAAAATTTTATATGTAAAATTTGTGTAGTTTTTCTTTAAGTGGGCCCCAGTGTGGACCCCAACATGGGGCCTGAACTCACAACTCTAAGATCAAGACCTGAGCTGAGATCGAGTTGGATGCTTAACTGACTGAGCCCCCGAGACACCCCACCATGTGTCGTTTCTTACAGATATCTTTATGGGTTCTTTCAGGCTCCTTTTTTATTTTTAAATTTTTTTTTTACAGTGTTAAGGTGTACAAAGCCATTATTTGATACATGCATATATTGTGAAATGATTACCACAGTAGGATTATTTAACACCTCTATCACCTCGCATAGTTAATTTCGTGTGTGTGGTGAGAACATTTAAGACCTACTCTCCTACAACTTTCAAGTAGACAATATAGTATTCTTCATTATAGTCACCATGATATCCCCAGAACTTACTCATTTTATTACTGGCAGTTTGTACCCTTTGACCAACATCTTCCCATTCCTCTACAACTTAGTCTCTGATTACCACCGATCTATTCTCTGTATTTATGAATTAGGATATTTTAGATTCTACATGCCAGTGAGATGATCCAGTGTTTGTCTTTCTCCATCTGACTTATTTCACCAGCATGATGCCCTCAAGCATCATCCGTGTTGTCACAAATAACAGTATTTCCTCCTTTTCTACAGCTGAATAGTATTGCATTGTGTATATGAACACCACATTTTCTTTAGGCACTCATCCAGCGATGGACACTTAGGTTGTTTCCATATGTTGGCTATTGTGAATAATACTGCACTGAACATGGGGGTACAGATGTCTCTTCAGGATAGTGACTTCATTTCCTTTAGATATACACCGAGGAGTGGGATTCCTGGGTCATATGACAGGTCTATTTTTATTTTTTGAGGAGCCACCATGCTGTTTTTCTTAGTGGCTGAGTCAGTTTACATTCCTACCGGCAGTGCACGGGGTTCCCTTTCCTCCACATTCTTACCAGCACTTGTCATGTCTTGTCTTTTTGAAAATAACGGTTCTAACAGGTGTGGCGTGACATCTCATTGTGGTTTTGATTTGTATTTCCCTGATGATGAGTGATGCCAAGCACCTTTTCATGTACTTGGCAGTTTATAAGTACTTTTTGGAAAAAAGTCAGACCCCTCCTGCTCCTTCGCCTGTTTCTTTAGATTATTTAGTTTTGTTGTTGCTGCTGCTGCTGTTGTTGTAGACCTATGGGTTCCTTATATATTTTGGATACTAACCCTTTATCAGATAATGGCTTGTAAATATTGTCTCCCATTCCATAGGTTGCTTTTTAATTTTATTGATGGTTTCCTTTGCTGTAAAAACATTTTAGTTTGATATAGTCCCACTTGTTGATTTTGGTTTTTGTTATTTGTGCTTTTGAAGTGTCATATACAAAAAAAAATCATTAGCAAAAACAATGTCAGTGAGCTTTTCACCATGTTTTCTTTTAGGAGTTTTATAGTTGAAGGTCTTACGTTTAAGTCTTTAATCCTTTGCAAGTTAATTTTTATGAGGAGTGTAAGAAAGAGGTCTAATTTCATTATTTTGCAGGTGAATATTCATTTCCCCCAACACTATTTATTGATGAGATTATCTTTCCTCATTGAACACTGTTGGCTCTCTAGTCAAATATTAGTTGACATTATATGCATGGATTTATTTCTGGGTTCTTGATCCTGTGACATTAGTCTATGTGTCTGCTTTTTCATGCAAATATCATACTGTTTTGATTACTGCAGCTTTGTAATATAGTTTGAAGTCAGGAAATGTGATGCCTCCAGCTTTGTTCTTTCTTAAGTTTGCTTTGGCTATTCGGCCCTCTGTGGTTCCATGTGGATTTTAGGATTTTTTTTTTCTGTGAAAAACATTGGAGTTTTGATAGTACTTGCAATGAATCTGTTGATGGCTTTGGGTAGTATGGACCTTTTAACAATATTAGCTCTTTTGATCCATGAACACAAGATACCTTTTCATTTATTTGTGTTTTCTTCAGCTTCTTCTGATAGTTTCCAGTGTATAGATCTTTCACCTCCTTGATTAAACTTATTTCTAAGTATTTTGGTCTTTTTGCTGCCACTGTAAATGAGATTGTTTCTTTCTTGGGTAGTTTGTTATTAGCATATAAAAACACAATTGGTGTGTGTGTGTGTGTGTGTGTGTGTGTGTGTGTGTGTGTATTGATTTTGTAACTTTATTGAATTCATTTATTAGTTCTTTGAGTTTTTGGTGGAGTCTTTAGGGTTTTCTATATATAAGGTTATGTCATCTACAAGCATAGACAATTTTATTTCTTCCTTTTCAATTTGGATCCTTTTAATTTCATTACCTTGCCTGATTTTCTGGCAAGGACTTCCAGTGCTATATTGAATAGGAGTGATGAGGGTGGATACCCTTGCCTTGTTCCTGATATTAGACCTTAGAGGAAAATTTTTCAACCTTTCACCGTTGAGTATGACATTAGCTATGGGCATGTCATATATGGCCTTTATTATGTTGAAATACATTCCTTCTGTAGCCACTTTATTGAGTCGTTTTATCATGAAAGGATGTTGAGTTTTCTCAAATGTTTGTTTCTGTTTCTTTTGAGATTATTATATTATTTTTATTTTTATCATTCATCCTATTAATGTGATGTATACATTCATTGAATGGCATATGATGAACCATCCTTGCATCCCAGGAATAAATGCCACTTGATCATGATATATAATCCTTTTAATGTGCTATTGAATTTGACTTGCCAGCATTTTGTTAAGAATTTTGCATCTTTATTCATCAGAAATATTAGTCTGTCCTTTTCTTTTCTCATGGTGTCCTTATCTGGCTTTGGTATCAGGGTAATGTTGGCCTCACAAAATGAGTTTGGGAGTGTTTCCTCCTCTTCTGTTTTTTGTAAAAATGTAAGCTGGATTGGCATTAACTCTGTCTCAGCAGTTTCAAAGGGTACTGACTTGCTTCCCTATTCTGTCAGCCATGGGATATACGTACTCCATTAGCCATCCAGCATTTCTGGCCAAGCTTCCTGGTTAGGTGGGCCTGGAGGCTACACTAAGCAGTTGGGCAGAGCCAGTGAATTTCTTCCTTGTTATGTATGGATCTAGAATGGACTCTGAGGTCAGAACAGACCTGTGTTGGCGACCTACAGCAGGCACAACTGCCAACCAAGGAACCCAGCCAGACGGAGCCATCCATCTTTATCCTTAAGGTTTTGTCACTTTTCTTATCTACCCCAAATCATGGTATCTACACTCCATTCTTGTATCAAACTTGATTTTAGAATTCTGCCCTTTTAGCTCAATTCAGCAATTCAGGCAATATTTTTAGGAGGTTCCTTTTTTTAAGTTTTCATTTTAATTCCAGTTAGTTAACCTACAGTGTTATATTAGTTTCAGGTGTACAATACAGTGATTCAACACTTCCATACATCACCCGGTGTTCGTCACAAGTGCTATTTAACCCATCCCTCCACCCACCTCTTCTCTGTTAGCCATCACTTTGTTCACTACAGTTAAGAGTCTGTTTCTTAATTTGTCTCTCTCTCTCTCTTTCCCTTTGTTCGTTTGTTCTGTTTCTTAAATTCCACATATGAGTGTAATCATATGGTATTTGCCTTTCTCTGACTTATTTTGCTTAGCATTATGCTTTCTAGCTCCATCTGTGTTGTTGCAAATGGCAAGATTTCATTCTTTTTATGGCTCAGTAATATTCCATTACTCACATCTTCTTTATCCATTCATCAATCTATGAACACTTGGGCTGCTTCCATATTTTAGCTATTATAAATAATGCTGCTGTAAACATAAGGATGCATGTATCCCATTGAATTACTGTTTTCATATTTTGGGTAAATATCCAGTAGTGTGATTGCTGGATCATGGGGTAGATCTAGTTTTGACAAGTTTCCAGAGTGGTTTCCAGTTTGCATTGCTACCAGCAGTGCATGAGGGTTCCTTTTTCTCCACATCCTCATCAACGCCTGTTGTTTCTTGTGTTGTTCATTTTAGCCATTGTGACAGGTGTGAGGTGATATCTCATTGTGGTTTAGGATGACCTGATGGCTTTCCAGTTGCATTCTTGTCATGGACAAGGTGAGCCTGCGGTCCTCCTACCTTGCCGCCATCTTCTCTCTGGGAGGTTCCTTTTATAAGTCTTATTTAGTGCCTGTGGAACTTACCCATTTGGCTTCTACCACACTTGCAATGCCAAATTCTTCTGAATTTCCTAATTCCGCTCTCCTAAAATTCCACCTTCTATCTCTGCTCCAAAGCTATTGCGTCCTCTCCCTCGTCCAGTCAGGCGCTGGGTCCTGTCCATTCTTTCAAATTTGCCATCCTCACTCATGCGTTTTCCTCCTGCCCTTCTCTTTGCTACTAACCACATCTGAGCCCTCATCGCTTCGTGCCACAGGTGTCTCACTAGCTTCCTGCAATGACTCCTTTAACCTCTTTGCTGAGAGTTCAAAGTGCAGATAACTGTAGATTTACTTCCTGAAACATCTGAACTTTAACTGGATCACATTGCAGCTCCCGCACCACCCAAATACTTTTGGTCGCTCCCCCTTCCAGAAAGTTAAAAGTTTAACTCTTTAACTTGACGTATCAGGCTTTTAAAAATCTGACCACAGTCTAACTATTCAGTCTCTGGAACCATCACTCAAGAATTATTTCCCAAATCAGATGCGTGAATTACTGGTCTCTAAATATGCATTTTACTTTTCTATCTTTCTGCCTTTTCCATGCCATGTCACTGCTAGAATGCCCCACCCCTCTTCCCCACCTCCCTTTACCTTTAAGAATTTGAAACATACTCGTAAGCCCAGTATCAATTATTGACTGGATAGCTGTGCTGCCCTTTTGTTTGTGTGTATGTGTATATGTTTTATCTTCTCAGCTAGACTGTAAGCTTCTTGAGAGAAGAAACTATATCCACAGTCTACCATAATATGACACAAATATGGTGCTTAGTTAATACTAAATTGATGTCACATCCCAGAACAATATAAACTTATTCAGACAGTTGCTCAGGCAAATATTTGTATCACTAATTGTGTGACCATGGCTTCCTTTGAACATTAAAAATTCAGATTTTTCTGTTTGTTTTACTAAAAGCCCTTATAACCGTAGAGCATAGAATAAGATTTTGCTGCTTGACTATATAAAGCAAATAATTTACCATGTATATATATATATACACACCATATATGGTATACCATATATGGTGTGTATATATATATTTGGTGTGTATATATATATATATATATATGGTATATATGTATATATATATATACATATATACCATATATATATATATGGTATACACACACACACACACACACACACACACACACATAGGACTTTCAATGGACTCTTCCAAGAAAGCTAGCAAAAACTATGATTGTTTGTATTAATCAAGATCATTCCAGTTGAAAATAAGAGACATCTAACTTACAATTAGCTTAAGCAAAAAGGACAATGTATTGGCTCATGGAATTGAGAAAATCATAGGCAAATCTAGTTTTAGTAACAGCTCCAGAAGATTCACTGGTATTAAAAAGTCTTACTCTCCTTTTTCTGAGTGTTCCCCTTATTCCCTACAGCTGCAGATAAGCCAGCTGTATGTGGTAAAGGTAATGCTAACTATAATTTCAATTTCACATTACGCCAAACTGGCAACTGCAATTCAAGAAGAATCTCTCTAGGGGTGGCTGGGTGGCTCAGTCAGTTAAGCATCAGACTCTTGGTTTCAGCTCGCGTCATCATCTCACGTTTCATAAGTTTGAGCCCCACATCGGGTTCTTCCCTGGCAGTGTGGAGCTTGCCGCAATTTGTCTCTCTCTGTGCCTTCCCTGCTCTCCCTCTCTCTCTCTCTCTCTCAAAATAAATAAATAAACATAAAAAAAGAAGAATCTTTCTCAACCTCTCTCTCTCTCAATCTCTCTCACTCTCCATAAGGTTAGAGAAAGTTCAGGAACAACTTTTGAACCCTAAATAGGTCATATACCTATTTTAGTAAAGTCACTGGGCCAGAAAGAACACCTGAGAATAATTCAGCCTGAGCCTGAGTTCACGCCTGTGGCCAAGGTGGTAGCCAGATATATTGACTGTGTTTCCAAGACCACATGGTACTGAGGAAAGATAAGGATCAGCTGCTTTGCTCAAAAAAAATAAATAAAAAGATAACAAAGGTAATCATTTCTCCATTTAAGTCAGGGAGATCCTTTGGGTTCTGAATCATCTGGATTGACTTTAAATTCTGAGGTGTTAGTTCATCCAATTATCCTCAAATATTTGTTGTACACCTACGATGTATCAGGCACTCTGTTAGACACTGTTGAGGATACAAAGATTATTGGCTTTGGGAAGCCTGGGTGGCTCAGTCAGTTGAGCATCTGACTTCGGCTCAGGTCATGATCTCATGGTCTGTGAGTTTGAGCCCAGCATCGGGCTCTGTGCTGACAGCTCAGAGCCTGGAGCCTGCTTCAGATTCTGTGTCTCCTCCCTCTCTATGCCTCTCCCCCACTCACATTCTATCTCTCTTTCTCAAAAATAAATAAACATTAAAAACATTTTTAAAAAATCATTAGCTTTGATTTACAGGAGGGAGAAATGTAATATATGTAATTCTGAGCCAAAGTAGGATATGGTATATGTCATAAAAAGTCATAAAAGTAGGACCAAAGGTAAAGATTTAGGAATCATACGTATAGAGGCAATAATGAAAGCACTGTAAACAAATGACCTGAAATTTTGAGAGAGAGATAAAGATAAAAGAGAAATGAAGATAAAGAGAGAAAGAAGTTAGAATAAAATTTTATATCCCTATTCAAGTTGTGTTCCATAGAATGTGAGCTCCTTAAGAGTAAAACTTTAATCTTGCTTTGAGCAACACAAATACTACTAATAGAGAAAATAACAATGTTAATACTAAATAATATTTATTGAGTGTTTATCATGTTAGGCATTATGCTAATTTTCCCACTCATTCCCTCAAAACAATCTTATGAATTAGATATTATTCTCAACATCCCCGTTTTATGGATGAGAACCCTGAGACGTAGAAATGTCCAGTAATCTGCTTAAGCAAATGGTAGACTTGAGTTCTTACCAAGTTCAGAATGTAACCTCTTAATCTACATATTATAGCGGACATTTTCAAAGACTACATCTTCTCATGTGAGTCAAGGAACTGATTCCGTATAAATTACCCAGAAACGGTGTTCTTTGAGCGTTAGTTACGCTCATGTGATCTCAGCTTCTTGCCCAATGTCAATCCCAACAACATTCTCTGCTTAGAATCATCCAGCAGACTAAAATAATCCAGACACCCTGATGTCTGAGAGGAGAGTGAACGGGAAGACCAGAGAAAAAACACAGTTATTACATGGTGGAGGCTTTTGGCTTTGTACGAGCAAAATAAAACTCAGGGATACTGTTACGGACTGAATTGTGTCACTCCAAAATTAATATGTTGAGATCCTCACTTCAAGCATCTAAGGATGTAACTTTATTTGGAAATAAAGCCTTCACAGAGATAATCAAGTGAGAACACACTTGACCAGATTGGGCTCCAATCCAGTATACCTGGTGTACTTACACCGATGGGAAATTTGGACACATTAGCATTCAGAGAGGAAAGACTACATAAAGAGATACAAAGGAGAACATTACATAAAGATGAAAGCAGGTATTGAAAGTGATGTATCTATAAGGCAAGAAATATTAAAGATTGCTAGCAAACCACCAGAAGCTAGGAGAGAGGCCTGGAACAGATTCTCCCTCACAGTCCTCGAGAGGAACCAACCCTGGCAGCACCTTGATCTTGAACTTCTACCCTCCAGAATTGTAAGACAATAAATTCCTACTGTTTAAGCCACCCAGTTTGTGGCGCTTTGTTACATCAGTCCTAGGAAATTAATACATGTATCTTCAAGAAATAGGATAAATCTGAGCCTCTTGCAAATGAATAAAGCAATCCCCGATACTTTCTTTCATGGGGGTGCCATGTTAATAAAGCCAGTTCACAATGAAAATAGCTGGGTCAAACTTCCACCTGTGATTTTATACCCTCATGGGGAACATTTGAGACTAATTTGACGTAAATATTACATTTCTGTGCTTTCTAATTTGTTGCCATCATTTGCTAAAAGAAGGTTAATATTTTTTCTGAAAAGAATGCTTTTCTTTCTGCCAGAAACCGGGCACCTGATTCATAAGTGATCATTTACATTTTTTGTTCTGGGCTTCTAGACACATCTGGATACTCATAACTGCTTGTTTACCCATTAGTTCATAGGCCAAATTCACGTTAAAATATTCTCAAATATCAGAAAATGTTTTTTATTTTAATAAAAGTCAACAGCTCACCTACTAGCTAATTTTAAGGGGTCTGGCAGGAAGCATGGCGGAAGATCCTTATCTGAGGTTTTGTGAAGAAGATAAAACATGGCATCAATCATAGTTGGGATCTGCATTCACAGCCACATTCCCAAAGAGTACACACAACTAAAAGTTTAAATATTTACTATGTTCTTGAGTAAACTGAGAATGTGAGTAAAATATATCAATGTTGAACATCACAGTTCCCTTAGGGAAAACGTCATACACAAATGTGCCCCTGTAGGCTTATTTTTCCAGACTGGTGGCTTGAGGGACATTACGAGCCCACAGAATGGTCACTCCTGTGTGCCATCAGAGAGAAAAGCATGACTTTTAGCAAAATCTAACAGAGTCACTGACCCTGTTCCTGGACCTGATATGTTTCCTTACTCCCTTTTCACCTTGCTCCTTCTTTCCTTCCTTCCTTTTCAGTATAAATATTTTGTTTTCTATTAGAGTAATGCATGTTTGGAGTTGTAAAGGACCCCATTGTTTTGCACACAGGACTATCAAAATGAAGGAGCACTGTGAGGTAGGCAACCTGTTTCTAATTTTTTCAATTCTGAGTATGAACTTGGCAGTATAACATATTGGTTGGATGCTGATTTCAAAGTGAAATAGCCCTTGTTTTAAACTGACAAGTCCTCTTATTAGCTGTATACAACTTTGGTAGTAGTACTTAGCCAATCTATGCTTTCTCACCTATAAATTAAGGAACACCATTGTACCTCCATCATATGGTCTGAGAACAAAACAAAACAAAACAAACAAAAAAAGGTGACACCTGAAGAACAGATAGCAGAGGAATAACCACTTGGTGAATATTTAATAAATGTGAGCTAATAATCATGCTCATAAGGAAAACTAATGGTATGGCATTCTGGAAAGGTCAAAACTATGGCAATGGTAAAAAGAGTAATGGTTTCCAGGGAGTTGGGAGAGGGTGAGTGTTAGGTGAGGGTTGAATACATGAAACCTCTTTTGGAAGGTGGTAAAACTATTCTGTATGATACTGCAATGGTGGATATATGACACTATGCGTGTCAAGATCCTTAGAACATTCTAGCATAAAGAGTGAACCTTACTTTATGCAAATTAAAAAAAAAACCTTTTTTTCCATCACATGATGGACTGTAGAATGTGATAAAACTAACTTTATTACAAATGTAAGAAATAAATCTAACCATATTGCAAATATATAAAGCAACCTTACCTGAAGAGGTTGGAGGGAAAAGATGACCTAAGTAATTTTGGATATGAATGGAATCTGCAAACTAAAGGCAAAATAGACTATATATTAGCACTGTGTTCAGGTGAATAAAGTTGTTTGTTATGGGGATACAGTTAATTTTGTTACTGCTGTACATAAACACTGGAATTAAGTAATGGGGTGCTGGATGCTGGGAGCCAGGTCACTGAGTATTGCAGAGAAAGATTACAAAGAGCAAGGGAGGAGGCTAGAATGAGTCATGTGATAATGGATTAGAGTTGGAGATATCAGTATGAATTCATGTCTAGCTTAATGTAGACACAGGTGATTACACATACAATAATTTTAGATATGTGTATATGAACAGGCTGATATCCATACATGGAACTCCTTGCTCTGTCAGTGGAAAGAGCCTAGAAGTAATGACACCTCAGTACCAACAACCACACCTACCACCTAGATCATTCCTTTCCTTTCCTTTACTTTCCTTTTCTTTCTTTCTTTCTTTTCTTTCTTTCTTTCTTTCTTTCTTTCTTTCTTTCTTTCTTTTTTGAGATAGAGAGAGAGAGAGAATCTTAAGCAGGCTGCACACCCCGTGCAGAATCAATCTCACTGATCATGAATTCATGACCTGAGCCAAAATCAAGAGTTGGACACTTAACCAACTGAGCCAAGTTGCCCCTAAATCTTGTTTTCTAATACCATTTTTCAATAAAGAGAATCAGGGCTCCTTGGAGAAAGGGCCAGTTCTAGGACTGGAGCAGTAAATATATAAGATGATCTCGGAGCATCTTACAGTGCCAGAAAGTAAGGAAACACTTTAAAAAAAAATGATGGTGTACACAAAGGACATAGTAGACAATTAAAAGGGCCCCCAATGGTCAAAGCTGCAAAATTTGAGCAACACAATAAATAAAGTAGAATTGGCTTATAATCCAAAATAAAAAACAAAATTTTGATTCCATACTGATACAGATAAATAATTGAACAAATAATAAATAAGGGAGAATAAACAAATCTTCCACACAGAAGAATTCTAAATAATTCGTGTACGTACTCTGCTCTCAAGGACATAAAGCATAAGTACCCACAGTGACTTCCTTCCATACAGTGCAATATAGATAAAAGGAAAAAGAGTAACTTTATAGTGGATAAACCTCACAATCACCAGTTCAGTCAGATGGTCAAGGGAAACGTCAACAGTGATAAGTCATGTGGATAGTATGTATTCTTGACATGTGATGAAAATGGCACTCTACCTGTGTGGTCTTCCTCCCAAAAACCTATAACCCCAGTCTAATCATGAGAGAAAAATCAGACAAATACCAACTGAAGAACATTGTACAGGACTGTGCAACATCAACCAGTATTTTTCTAAACTGTCAAGGTCATCTAAAACAAGGAAAGTTTGATAAACTATCATAGCCAAGAGGAGCCTAAGGACACATGGGGACTAAATGTCTATCCTGGGGGGGACCCTCACACAGAAAAGGAAATTAGATAAAAAATCAAAGAAATTAAAATAAACTATAGACTTTAGTTAAAATAACCTATCAATATTGATTCAACAATTGCAAACAAATGTAATATAAACGTATAAATATAAGACATTAATAATAAGAAAAATAGGTATGGGATATATGGGGATGCTGTACTCTCTTAAATTCATTTAAGATTTCAAATTTATTTTAAAAAGAAAAAATATAAAGGCAGAACTATTATATTAAACCTAAAAATATTAACCAGTATTACTAAGTATTACTATTTTTAATTGGTAAATAATTAGCACAAGAAATACCTGACAACTACTAGGACATTATTAAACTTAAATATTTTTAACCATTGCTCTAAGTAACCCTGATCTAATTCTTATACTTTATTCAACTCATTGAATATCTTCTTAAAATTAGACCTTCCTTGAACTTGATCCAGTACGTTCAACAACTTTACCACCCACTTCAATTTGCCGACAAGGAAATCTTGTGGATATCAGTGACTATTTTATTTTATTTTATTTTATTTTATTTTATTTTATTTTATTTATTTTAGAGTGTGTGTGTGTGTGTGTGTGTGTGTGTGAGCAGGGGAGAGGGGCACAGGGAGAGAAAGAAAGAATCCCAAGCAGATTCCATGCTCAGCGTGGAGCCCAATGCAGAACTCGATCCCACAACCTTGGGATCATGATGTAAACCGAAATCAACAGTCGGAGGCTCAACTGATTGAGCCACCCAGGCACCCCGTCTGTACTTTTATATTCAATCATCAATTCCTAGCGTTTTAAATGCTCCATTATTTATAGATCAAAGGATAAGTTGCCCTTTTTTAATCAGTGAAAAACCACCCAAAAAGTTAGAGGTCAGTCACAAATTCCATTGACCTACTAGCCACACAAATCCATTCATGATTAGTTTTCCTAATAAAAGTAGATTTTACAACATTTGTGTCTCCTGTGTTTAATTCTTTGCTTCTGAAGTCTAATTTACATATATAGCTTTAAGTAAATCCTCTTCTAACAAACTTCACTATGCATAGTAGATTTTATGTAGCACTTTTTTCTTTTAAAAGTGTGAATGTACTAATGCAAGCTACAATAGCAATAACTAAAAGACATATTTAAGCAAAATGACTTTTTTTTTTCTTTTTTTTCCTTTTTTTAAAATTCACTTATTTTGAGAGAGAGAGAGAGACAGAGATAGAGCATGAGCGAGGGAGGGGCAGAGAGAGAGAGGGAGACAGAATCCAAAGCAGGATCCAGGCTCTGAGCTACCAGCACAGAGCCCGATGCAGGGCTTGAACTCATGAACCATGAGATCATGACCTGAGCCAAAGTTGGACACTTAACCAACTGAGCTATCCAGGCGCCCGTAAGCAAAATGAATTTTAAAACAGTCCTATAATAGTCTCCTGTATACTTCCAGAAAGCTGCCCCTTCCCTCGGTACAACATAGAAATGCACATCTCTGGGGGGGGGCCTGGGTGGCTCAGTCAATTAAACATCAGACTCTTGATTTTGGCTCAGGTCATGATCTCATGTTTCTTGAGTTCAAGCCACTGTGTTGGGCTCTGTGCTGAGAGCACAGAGCATGCTTGGGATTCTCTCTCTTCCCAAGCCCTGCATTTGTGCATGCACACACACTCTCTCTCTTTCTCTTTCAAAATAAATAAATAAAAATTTAACAAAAGTATTTTGAAGAAATACACATCTCTGAATCAGTCTTTTTTGAAGACTGTGCTTTGGTGGCTTGAAGGTAAATAATGAAAAGAAATAGTATAGACAGTTGAATCCCCACCATCACATAATGTCATGCCATAAATCTCCCAGTTAACATTCTCGGAACTTGCATATCTAGATCTGATATGAGCATGATATAAGCATAATTCAGAATTTTATGGTTCTTTACAAGTTCCTAAAACACATAGTGACAATGGCCTTTGATTCAGAGGGAACATGTGGAAATACAGATTAAAGGAGACTAAGAAATCCTACCACTTCTCAAAGTGCTCAAAACCATTAAGCTCAAAGCCAACTCATTTACTCCTGAGCTCAGTGGGCTTTTGCCCCAAATCAAATGTCTCCATGTACATACCACCTTGAGCCAACTTTAACCTACATTTGAAGGATATGGACCATTATTTTATCCAGTATGGGTATTCCCTTCGCTCATCTTAGTGAAGTATGAAGTGATGTGGTAACTTGGTGATCGACTCAGTGCTCCTGACTGCAGAGTGTGGGTTCTAAAGGAAATGGAAAAAGCAAGTGCAGCCAACTTATATACCTTACAATTCGTTAATATATTTCATAATTCATAAACCTTACAAAACTTTATGCACCTGAAATTTGGAGTTTGGGGTCTATGTTGAGTGTGTGAGTGAGCATGTTTATGGGTGTGTGTGTGTGCGTGTGTGTGTGTGTGTGTGTGTGTGTGTGTGTGTTGGGCTGCATTTTTATGCATCTAAAAGTCAGTTAAAAAATAAGAAGAAGTTACACTATAATATGATACTCAAACTCTTTCAACTATAGTACTTGTGACCATAGCCAGGTGTATTTTATCAAATCACCTGGACTTAAATTGAGATATATATTTTTTTCATTTATTTAAATTCACATTAGTTAACATACAGTGTAGTCTTGGCTTTAGGAAAGAACCCAGTGATTCATCTCTTACATGTAACACCCTACTGCTTATCCCAGCAGGTGCCCTTTTCAGTGACCATCACCCATTTCACTCATTCCCCTACCCATCTCTCCTCTAGCAACCCTCAGTTTTTTCTCTGTATTTAAGAGTCTCTTATGGTTTGCCACTCTTTCTGTTTTTATCTTATTTTTCCTTCACTTCCCCTATGTTTATCTGTTGAATTTCTCAAATTCTACATATGAGTGAAATCATATGATATCTGTCCTTCTCTGACTAACTTATTTCTCTTAGCATAATATCCTCTAGTTCCATCCATGTATCTGCAATGGCAAGATTTCTTTCTTTTTCATTGCTGTGTAGTATTTCATTGTGTGTGTGTGTGCGTGTGTGTGTGTGTGTGCATATATATACCGTATCTTCCTTATCCATTCATAAGTTGTTGGATACTTGGTTTCTTTCAATAATTTGGCTATTGTTAATAGTGCTACTATAAACATTGGGGTGCATGTGTCCCTTCGAAACAGCACACCTATACCCCTTGGATAAATACCTAGTAGTGCAATTGCTGGGTCATAGAGTAGTTCTATTTTTAATTTTTTGAGGAAACTCCATACTGTTTTCCAGAGTGGCTGCACCAGCTTGCATTCCCACCAACAATGCAGAAAGGTTCCTCTTTCTCTGCATCCTCGCCAACATTTGTTGTTTCCCGAACTGTTAATTTTAGCCATTCTGACGGGTGTGAGGTAGTATCTCATAGTGATTTTGATTTGTATTTCCCTGACCAGGAATGATGTTGCGCATGTTTTCATGTGTCTGTTAGCCATCTGGATGTCTCCTTTGGAAGTGCCTATTCATGTCTTCTGCCCATTTCTTCACTGGATTATTTGTTTTTTGGGTGTTGAGTTTGATAAGTTCTTTATAGATTTTGGATACTAACCCTTTTTCCAATATGTCATTTGCAAATATCACCTCCCATTCTGTTGGTTGCCTTTTGGTTTTGTTGATTGTTTCCTTCGCTGTGCAGAAGGTTTTTATCTTGATGCTGGCCCATTTGGATTTAAATGTAAAAACAAGGTTACACACATGACAGATGCTGGACACCCCTGGAACCATAGAGCAATGTGGTATAGAAGACAACATAGTTATTTAAGTCTTGCCTCACTTCCAATTCTGGAAGCTGGCTTGAGTATATAACCAAACCAAAGAATCTGGATTGGCTCTGGCCTCAGGTATCTTGTTCTATTCCACAGAGACCTCGTAAATCTTACTTTATCACTGGTCATCTTCAATCTCTGTAGGGGTAAGATTATCTTATAGTCAAACCTCAGAAATGGGTCTTCCCTGGGGCAGACTGAGCAGTCCAAGCAATTTAACACCTCCACTTTCCCAACCATACCAGACCTAATCTAAAATTAACCTGTACATACAAAGTGATCCAAATCTGGTGTCTGAATACAGAAAGACTCTGATCAGATGGCATTTGAAATTGAGACCCACTGAAGTCATATTATACATGACCACTCCTTTATAATGCAGTTCTGAGATTGGGTTTCTCAGGGAGTAAGCTTGAAATGGATATTTATGGATTTTTTAAATATAATTTATTGTCAAATTGGTTAACATACAGTGTGTAAAATGTGCTCTTGGTTTTTTGGGGTAGATTCCCGTGATTCATCGCTTACATACAACACCCAGTGCTCATCCCAACAAGTGCCCTCCTCAATGCCCATCACCCATTTTCCCATTGCCCCCCACTCTCCTATCAACCCTCAATTTGTTCTCTGTATTTAAGGGTCTCTTATGGTCCCTCTCTGTAACTCTTTTTCCCCCTTCCCTTCCCCCATGTTCTTCTGTTAAGTTTCTCAAGATCTACATGAGTGAAAATCTACATCTGTCTTTCTCTGACTTATTTCACTCAGCATAATACCTTCCAAATTATGGATATTTATGGATTTAGGTCTTACCTCCATACCTCTGCAGGCATTTTTTTCCCCCAATCTTTTTTCCTCTGTCTCCTGATCTAATCTTCCTCTCTTCCTACCTCTGTGTTTACAGGTCACTCTCCTTTTTCTCTCTCCTTCCCCCTTTTCCCTGTATCTTTCATTTTGCTCTCTTTCTGCCCCTCCCCCCCAACAGATCTGTTGCATCCTCTCTACAACGTCTTCCTTGACTTCTTAACAATGTGTCCACCTGGTCCATTGCTGCCGCTGGAGTCTCAGCTCCAAGCTTCCCCTATTTCTCTCCTACTGTAATGCAAACTGAAGCACAACTCTTCGTATTGCTTGTGGAATTTAATAAATGCAGTCTTATATTTGCTTCTCTAAATGTCATTCTGCACTTACTTTAGTCTCTTCAGTTCTCTTTCTATGGCTATTCCCAGGGGAAAAAATGAGCTATGCCATGTTATACCACATAACTAATATGTATATATTTGAAAAATGTTTACTTATTTTATTTTTTTTTAATTTTTTTTTCAACGTTTTTTATTTATTTTTGGGACAGAGAGAGACAGAGCATGAACGGGGGAGGGGCAGAGAGAGACACGGAGACACAGAATCCGAAACAGGCTCCAAGCTCTGAGCCATCAGCCCAGAGCCTGACGCGGGGCTCGAACTCACGGACCGCGAGATCGTGACCTGGTTGAAGTCGGACGCTTAACCGACTGCGCCACCCAGGCGCCCCTGTTTACTTATTTTAATTCTCCTGAATATATGTGACTCTTTTTTTTCTTTTTTTTTTCCTTTTTTTTTTTTTTGAGAGAGAGAGAGGGTGCAAGGGAGCAAAGGGGACAGAGAGAAAGAGAGAATCCCATTTATGGGCCAAGAAAGAGAGGCACAAAGAGAGAGAGAGAGAGAGAGAGAGAGAGAGAGAGAGAGAGAAGCGGGGCACACTCGCAGTGGGGCTCATGCTCACCTGGAACAGAGCAGGACACAAGGTCACCCGAAGCGGGGCTCGAGCTCATCTGACCTTTAAAACACAACACTGAGTTTTACATTTGGAGAAAGTTTGTGGTCCTGTTAGAGATGAAATTTGACTCTGATCTTTTCTGAAGTGACGTTTTAGAATTGATACGTAATGGAAATGAACTTTCTTCAGTGTATGCTTTTAATGCAATCTCATTAATGTGTTTTGATTATTTTCTCTATAATAATAGTGTGCAATTATCTACACTTATTAAGACCATCTTAATAGAACTTTTATTAAAACTAGAAAGGCTTTATTGAAAATACTTATTTTTAGTGATAGCCTTATAAAGAACATACTTTTCTTTAGAAAGGAACACTGTACGTAATTATTTTACATTCATTTCATTCTAACAAAATCAAAGTACATTTTATAAATTAATATGTAAACTAACACATTCTAGTGGGTTATTTCTAAATTTAGTTTCGATTTTCTTAAATGAAACTATAAGTTTGAAACTCTCAAGTTCAAGAAATGACTTGAAAAAGACTGAGTGAAGATGAGAAAGACCCAATTCTTTTCCTAATGGCAAACATTTAAGCAATGCCAAATGAGACTCACTGAAAGGCATTTCCCCCCCATTTTAGTCTCATTGCAGAAATATGGTAAAGACTTGCCCATTTATCTGGGAAAACATACAGTGACAAGACACATCCTCAAGCTGATGAAACTCTTCCACGTTAGATGGTATTACTACTGACATTATTCTTGAGCCAGCCAGCCTTCCTTTGTACGCTCATGTAGAGTGTCCTATCTTGCTGACAGCTTTGACCTGTTGGAGCTTATATTTGACCTTGTAGCCTGAACAAAAGGTTTTTTTTTTTTCTTAAAACGGAATAGACCTTTGTCTTCTGAATTTAAGGACACGCAAGCCCATTTTCCAGGAAACAAATTATTGCAAAGAGGAAGCTGTAGGTGAGAAGGGTCCATGGTGAGACAGAAGCACCGTGGAGTCCTCAGGATAGGACAGAGATCTGGGTGAAACTAATATCATCCACTGGGTATGTATTTCCTTCCACACCAGTGCTTCAAGGGGTCATTTTAGGACAGACTGAAATGTTAGAGATTATTTTCACTACGTTCTCAGGAAAAAGCCTACTCGGTCCTTTCCACTTGACTCTTCTGGCGTAACTTCTTTGTGCCTCCTTCTCCTTGCCTCAAAAATGGGAATAATAAGATCAAGCTCATAGGGTTGTTTTAGGGATTGAGTTACCTAATTCAGTTGAAACACTTAAACTTGTACCTGAAACACCTTACTCGTTTGGTTAATGATAGTTATTGCTATTGCTGCTACTGTTGCTGCTGTTATGGTAGTTAACAGTTTCAAATGCAGATAGGGCACCACATACATTGCTGTAGGGCGTAATAGAATTTCTATGTCTGAAACCTATAAGCAAGCTAGGTGCTAGAAACATGCAAGTTTGCCATGTTTTTCCTCAGAGCATTGGGACATACGTTTCATAATTAAGCACATCTTTGTCCACCTCTAATTACCCAGAAAAAAAAAACTTGTAAGTCTAGTTTGATTTAATATATTTTAGACAACTATGTTTGAAAATGCTTTGAAGATCAAAGAAGATAGAACCATTAGAGAAGATTAAGGAAAACTATGTCCACTTTGGTAAATTGTTTACAGAATGGCTGGCAATATGCTTCTCTGCCCTTGAGGAGTTCCCTCCAGTGAGTACTCTGGGTCTGGCTACGGGACTTGCTTTGGCCAGTGGAATAATAGCAAATGTGATTCAAGTAGCAGAATGAAAGATGCCTATATTAAGGTTCTCCAGACAAACAGGACTGATATTTTTTTATATTATATAAAATGTATTAATATATATAATTATATTAATATATAATGTGTGTTAATATTATATTTAAAATACTATATTTTAATGTTAGAATATTAATATAAAACAATGTATAGGTATATATTTGTAACTTAACATAATATTATATAATGTTACTTATATACGTAAAACCTATCAGTTCTGTTTCCTTCTACATATGTAGATTATATATATATATATATATATATATATATATATATATATATAACATGTAATCTATATGTAAGATCTAATCTAGAGCAAGATTTATTGTGTGGAGTTGATTCACATGATTATGGAGGCAGAGAAGTCTCATGATGTTCAGTCAGCAAGCTGGGGTCCCAGGAGAGCTGATGGTGTTAAGTTCCAGCCCAAGAGTGGAAGACTGATGTCCTAGCTTGAAAATAGGGAAGGAGAACAAATTCTCACCTAACCTGCTTCCTGTTCTATTCAGGCATCCAACAAATTGGATGAGGCCCATCCACTTTGGGGAGGGCAATCTGCTTTACTTAGTCTACTGATCTAAATGCTAGTCTCATCCAAGAACACTCTCACAGACACACCCAGAATTATGTTTAACCAAATATCTGGAAGCCCATAGTCACACCAGCCTGGCCCATAAAACTGACATCATGGTGCTCATACAGTGGCTTCCTCTCTTGCTGCTGGACTCTTCCTCCATCATGTGAAGAAGCCCAGGTTAGCCTGCTGGAGGCTGAGAGTCCACAGGCAGAGAGACCACATGGCTAGCTGTCTCAGTTGTGGTCCAAATATTTGAATGAGTTCTACCCTAGTCCAGACAGATTATAATCTATAGTCAAAAGAACAATTCACCCACTCACAGAAGCATGAGAAATAATAGTTTAATATTTAAATCATTAAGTTTTGGAATAGTTTTTTATATAGCAAAAGTAAGCTGATTTGATAATTGAACTTGATGTGATAATTGAAAAAAAGTTGATGTTACTCCTAAAACCAAGGCCATATTATAACCCGTGCTTAATTAATTTTAGTCAAATTATATCCTATACATGTTTCCTATATAGAGAAATTTTAAAATATATAAACAATTTTGATTCTTTGTTATTAGCATCTAAGGAATTATACAAACATTTTTTTAAATAACCGATTAGGGGCCCCTGGGTGGCTCAGTATTAAGCATCTGACTTCAGCCCAGGTCCTGGTCTCACGGTTCCTGAGTTCTGGCCCTACATCAGGATCAGTGCTGACAGCTCAGAGCCTGAAGCCTTCTTCAGACTGTGTTTCCCTCTCTCTCTGCCCCTCTCTTGCTCACGCTCTCTCTCTCTCAAAAATAAACATTAAAATAAAAATTTTAAATACAGATCAAATTTTAAAAATCGTAGTTGAGTAGGCACAATTATAGTGTGAATCTCAAGACTAAGTTTTAAAAAATGGCAAAAAGCAAATTAAATATTATGTGAGTATTGAAAATATTGGAAATACCATTCCAATTCTAAAATGAACTAAACATTAATTTCAAGCACCTTCAATGTCAAAGAGTAAAAATCGTTGGCAAAACAATGCATGTACCATAAAATTTACTATTTTTAAGTTGTACAATTCAATGGATTCTAGAACATTCAGAGTTGTGCAACCATCACTGCTACCAAATATCAGGATATTTTCGTCACGCCAAAAAGAAACCCTGTCCCTGTCAATAGTCACTCCCCATTCTCCTTCTTCCCTAGTCCCTGCCAAACACTAAACTGCTCTCTGTCACAGTGGATTTGCACATTTTGGACATTCCACCTAAGCACAATTACACACCACCTGTGGCCTTTTTGTCAGGCTTCCACTATTTAGCCTAGTGTTCAAGTTCATCCATATTGTAGCATTTATCAGTACTTTACTTCTTTTTATTGGTAAATAATGTTGTATGGATATACCACAGTTGGCTTATCCATTCATTAGTTGATGAGCATTTAGGTTGTTTCCATTCTTTTGACTATTATAAATAATACTGCTATAAATATTTGAGTACAACTTTGTGTATAAATGTATGTCTCAGTTCTCTTGTATATACACCTAGAAGTGAAAGCTCTGGGTCATATGGAAACTCTATATTCAACATTTTGAGGACCCGTCAAACTATTTTACATTTTAATCAGGGATGTATGAGAGTTCTAATTTCTTCTTATCCTCAACAACTTGTTATTTTCCTTTATTAAAAATGTTATATAGCCATCCCAGTAGGTGCAAAGTAATATCTCATTTTGGTTCTGACTTGCATTCCACTGATAACTCATGGGTTGAACATCTTTCTATATGCTAAGTTTTCATCTTCATTGAAGAAATATCTGTTCAAATCCTTGCCTATATTTTAATTGGAATATTTGTCTTTTTATTGTTGAGTTGTAAGTGTTCTTTATATATTCTAGATACAAGATCTTTATCAGATATTTAATGTGCAAATATTTTATCCCATTTTGTGGGTCCTTTTTTTTCACTTTTTTGATAATATCATTTGAAACACAAATTTTTGTGTACTTCATTTTGATGAAGTACGTTTGTCTATTTCTTTCTTGTGTTGCTCGTGCTTTTGGGGTCATATTTTACAAACTATTGTTTAAACCAAGGTCACAGATATTTACTCCTGTTTTCTATCTAAGACTTCTGTCATTTTAGTTGTTATGTATAGGTTTAATGCATTTTGAGCTAACATTGTAGATGGTAGAGGCAGGGTCCCACTTCACTCTTTTGTATATGAATATGCAGATGTACCAATGTCATTTGCTAAAAACACTATTCTTTCCTCATTGAATTGTCACGGCTCCCTTGTCAAAAGTTAGTTGACCATAGATGTCTTGGTTTATTTCTGGACTCTTGGGTTGAATATTATGTGATCTATATGTCTATCTTTATGCCAGTACCATCCTGACTTGATTACTGTAGTAAGTTTTGAAATCTGAAAGTGTGAGTCATCCAACTTTGTGTTACTTTTTCAAGTTTGTTTTGACTATTCTGGGTCCCTTGCATTTCCACGTGAATTTTAGTAATACCAAATCCTTAGTTTGTACATAATTGCAGAAAAGAGTTGGAATTTTAACAACATTAAGTCTTCTGACCCTTCAACATGATGTCTTTCCATTTGTTTAGGTCTTCTTTAATTTCTTTCAATCGTTTTGTGATTTTCAGGGTACAAGACTTGTACTTCTTTGGATAAATTTATTCCTAAGTATGTTATTCTTTCTGATGCAATTGTAAATGAAATTGTTTTCTTAATTTCATTTTAGGATTTTTCACTGCTGGTATATAAAAAATAATATTGAATTTTATATATTGATCTTGTATCAAACAACTTTGCCGAACTCTTTTATTAACGCTAACACTCTGGTGTGTGTGTGTGTGTGTGTGTGTGTGTGTGTATCCTTAGTGTTCTTTTATATGCCTGCAAATATAGAGACACTTTTACTTCTTCCTTTCCGATATGGATGTCTTTTATTTCTCTTTCTTGTCTAACTGCCCTGGCTCAAATCTCCAATACAAAGGTGAATAGAAATGGTGAGAGTAGGACATTCTTGTATTCTTCTTGATCTTAGAAAGAAAGCATTCAGTCTTTCATATTGACTACGATTTTAGCTGTATGTTTTTTGTAGATACCCTGAATTAGGTCCAGAAAGCTCCCTTTAGTTTCTAAGGTTTCTTTTATTCTGAAATCATATAGGATTCTGTCAAATGTTTGTTTTGTTCTGTTTTTTTGTCTGTTGAGATAAATCATTGTTTTATTCTCCTAATATGGTATATTATATTGAATGATTTTCATATGTTGAAACACTTGCATTCTTGGTATAAATCTCACATGGACATGTGGACTCTTTGTATATATTTTAGATTTGATTTGCTAGTATTCTGTTGAAAGTGTTGCCTTCTATATTCATAAGGGGTATTAGTCTGTACTTCACTTTTCTGTGATGTCTTTGTCTGGTTTTGGTATCAGGGTAATAATACTGGCCTCATAGAATGAGTCAGAAGTATTTTCTCCTCTTCTTTTTTGGGGGAGAGAGGTGGAGAGTATGTGAGAGATTGATGTTAATAATACTTTAGCCTAATAACACCAGTTGGAGCTGTTTGTTTAGTGACAATTCTGAACGAATTCTGTGAAATCTCTATTTTTTGTCATGTGAAAACTCCACTAAGTTAGTCTAGAGATAACCTAGTGATTAGACAAAAATTTCTCCAACATCAAAACCAATAAATATCCTAGTGTTTATTGAGATTTGTGTACACGTTGAAGCACACTTCCAACACTCAGTTTACGACTCTGCCTTTGCTTCCTCTTCCTGGTTGTGCAGAGTTTTAAGGTAAGCCAGAGGTGAGACCCTAGGGCCTTCTCAGGCCCTTCTTGAGTATCCACACAGCACCACACCTGTAAATGAAATTCCAGATTCCCAGGAATATGTCACAACTTTCCAAAGCCTGTATAAACACCTCACTCCTCAGCTTTTCCTTTTAAGCTTTTTACTCAGGCCATTGTTTGTGCCAATTGTTAATCATCACCTCAGGCTTGGTAATTTGAAAACATTTGCCTGGAAATGTTTTTCATAAATGCCCTCTGGGGAGAAGCTTTTAGCATCCGGAAAGCTTGAGTCAGGTCAAATAAAGGCAAGCTTTCGGAGTTGGGTCTTCCAAGGAACCACCTAACAGAGCAAATAATATCAATTCTTTGGGGATGAAGCTTTGGAAAACTGCAGTTCTGTTCTGCCCCCCTTCAGTATTGGGAAAATGGGCTCTTTTTTTTTTTATTTTTTCAAGGCAAGGGCTGAGCTGGAGAGCGAAAATTGGAATTGGTGTTTTTACCAGCGTTTGGCAGTTTTTCTTAAATAAATGCTTCCTGGGTTGCTACAAGCCTTTGGCTAAATCCCAGGGATCTGAAAAAGTTGATTCCGACTATTTTGCTACTTTTTTGTTGTTGTAGCTTTTATGGGGAGAGACAGTTTTGGACACCATGTTCACTACACATAACTGTTAGCAGTAAATTAAGCATACCAAAATTGAATTGATATGGGACAGTAAGTTCACTGGTATGGGTCAGTAATTTTGTGACAACTCAATCTGCAATACTAAGAGAAGGAAAAAACTGAATTAAATAAAATAACTAAGTGAAATAGATACACAAACCGACAAACAAATAGAGTATACTGTAACAAATCAGGCTTCTCAACATGTAAACTATGAAATATGACTGCAGGTGACAACAAAAGAAGATCTTCTGTAAATATGAAGAACGGTTAAGTTTAAGTGCATGTATACAGGTGGTATGTGCTTGAGTTACTACTGAAGACAAACACTCTTCAATGACAGCTCCAGGATCTAAAAGAATCAATCACAATGTTTTAAATTAGGACAACAAATTATAAGATGCAGCTAATGAATTAAGAGTAAGTTCTACTTGTAAAGTGAACTCAGCACAATGAAAGCAAAGACTCTTGTTGGGAACAAGCTGTGTAAGAATTTTAAAGTCACTTTGCACTTAAACTCTCGTCAGGCATGATTGATGATGCAAGAAGAAGCGAAGAGGAAACATATTTTTGTGGCTGTACTTTTATTTGCTGACACGACAAAAAGCCAAATCTCTACCACACGAAGAATGAGTTCACAATGGAAAAACACCAAGGCACCTAAATGTGACTATCTACTGCACTTAAGACAAAAGCAAAACTCAGAAAATGCTTTCTGTGAAAACACAGTTGACTTCCTAATTATTGTATCGATATCTCTGCATTTGCTTTCATCTATCAAGGAGTTTTCTTTTGAAATTCAGTCTTCTCTGACTGTGATGAGGTTTTTCAAACCCCATTTCTCTTGTTTGCCCTCAGAACAATCGATGGGGTAGACGACATAAACAGAACTATTCTGGGAGACACAGAATTCTAAATTAAATAATAAAGTATGTCTTAAAATGACATAGACTAAGTGGTCTTTCAGTTGGGTCATCCAGTGTCTGAGAGGCCACTTTAATGTGGTACTTGTTGGGGCACAGACAACAAAGACTTTTAGTTAATGATTGTGCATCATTATAGAGGGCAATTTAGCAGCGTGTATCGGGCCAAACCCTCCCTACAGAGTCCTCACAAAACCTTCGATTATACTTAGAGGACTACCTTCATCCTTTAGATGACACCGCATGGCTTTAATACGCTGATTCTCTCTCTCAAGCTCTGGGTTAATCCTTAATTTCTCATTTATCTGACTTCCTCTTGAAATTAACAGTAAACTTCTACACAAAACAAACATGCTATTGTCCACTATTAGTTTTATGTGCTCTAACCTTGTCTTTTCATTTAGATGATACGCTGCTAGATTTCTAAATGTCTGTATCACCCTCTCCTTTCCTCTTCTCTCTTCTTTCACTCATGGACTCCTCTCCTCATTCCATTCCACTCCGGCTTTCTGCTAGGCAACAAATGCCCTGGCCTTTTCCTCTGCTGAAGCAATTCATCCCAACGGTTTTGAAACCATAAAGCCTTCCCCAGTTGAAAGAAATTGTTCAACTTTAAAGTTTATTTATTTTTTGAGAAAGAGAGTGGGGTAGGGGCAGAGAGACAGAGAGCAAGGGAGAGAGAATCCTCCCAATGTGGACCTCAAACTCACGAACCACGAGACTATGACCTGAGCCAAAATCAAGAGTTGGACACTTAACCAACTGAGCCACCAAGGCATCCTGAAATTGTTCAACTTTACCATGCTTCTGTCCTATATAAGTATAATTTTGAAAGTTCCTCCTCATTTCTTATTTTAAAAAAGGAATTGTCCAGTCTTACATCTATAGAAGTTTGTCTGTCTTGCTGTCTCCATTTTTCATTATCTAGTCACTGAAATAGGGATTCTATCCCAACTGTTCCACAAAAACGATGTACACTTTACAAACTTTATTTTACTGGAAGTTTCTGTAGCACTTGAAGCAGCTGGCCACTCATGGCTTATAAAACACTGTTTCCTTGGCTTTCTTAGTACTACACCTTCTTGGTTTTTCTTCTGCTTCACTGGGCCGTGCTTCTCAACCTCCTCCTCAGATTTAGCTCATGTTTCTATTCCTCAAATGCTTATTTTGCTCACAGATCTCCTAGTGGCTCTCCTCTTTTCTCCATATATACTCTTCTTGGGTGATTTCATCCACTCCCTTTGCTACAGCTACTAGCTCTAAATTTATGATTCTCAAATAGTTTTGGCCAAGAATTTTCTGCAGAGCTTCTCGTCTCCATATCCAATTGCCTTCTGAATGTGTCCATTTACATGTCTGACAGGATGTAATCCTATAATCCATGTAATCCATCGAAAATTGAATTCATTATTATTCCCATTATTTCTGCTTCTCCTCTTGTATTCCATATTCCAGTGACGGGTGCCAAAGCAGTGGCAGACATAGTAGAATGCCTATCCAAAATCCATCCTTGCCCTTTTCTCCTTCCTCATAGAACCCAGTTTTGTTTGGATTTCCACCATCCTCCAAGGGATCCCTGAGCCCTAGCCCTGGCATGTCCTAGTTGGTTGAGAGTACATTAAACTAACAGTAGAATCATTTCCCTTGCCAATAGTGGTTTGGGTGGATGTGTGATCAAATTCTGGTCTCCAATGAGACATGAGGTGAAGTACATTGGGGGGCTTCTGGGAAGGTGCCTCACTCTTAATAAAAGACATAGAAAGAAACTGGCACCTTTGGTGCCCTTGAATATTGTTGGCCTTGGATTAACTCTTGAAACTGTTACAGGCATCTCATATTTCCAGCAGGAGCTTGCCTGAGAACAAACACACGATATGATAGAAGATAGAATGTTTTAAAAAAAGTCAGAAAGGGGCACTTGGGTGGCTCAGTCAGTAAAGCGGTCGATTCTTGATTTCTGCTCAGATCATGATCTCACAGTTCGTGTGGAGCCTGCTTGGGTTTCTCTCTCTCCCTCTCTTTCTGCCCTACCCCCACTCATGCTCTCTCTCTGTCTCTCTCAAAATAAATAAATAAACTTTTTAAAAAAGTGTCAGAGAAACAGAATTATCATTCCATTCCTCAGGCTGCTTTTCTCCTGAAAGATGGTTCAGATCAGCGGTTCTCAAACAGCATCGACCACAATCACCTGGCTTCTAAAATAGACACTACTCAAATGCCACCCCACTGCAAGGTTTTGATTAAATAGATCTAGAGTAAGACCTGCCAATATGCATCTTGGACATGTTCCCATGTGATGCTAATACTGCTTATCCAAGGAATGCACTTTGAGAACCACTGGTTTAAATCTCTGACCCAAGGTTTCCCACTATTTGTAGCCAACAGCATTTTAATGGTTAGATAAAGCTACATGCTCTATTGTCGAAGCCCCAGAATCTTGGGTTTCATTCTGAACTCTCCTTTTCTCCACACATACAATCTACTGTGCAATGTTATTTACTCTACCTTTCATTATTATTTTTTTTATTTTTTAAATGTTTATCTATTTTGGGAGAGAAGGAGAGAGGGAGAGAGAGAATACATGAGTGGGGGAGGGGCAGAGAGAAAGAATTTCAAGCAGTCTCTGCGCTATACCCACATGGGCTCAATCCCATGAGCTGTGAGATCATGACCCGAGCTAAAACCAAGAGTTGGATGCTTAACCAACTGAGCCTCCCAGGCGCCCATGCTCTATCTTTTAAATATGTCATGCATTTGTATACTTTTCCACAGGGGTGATGGATCACTCCCGTGCTCCAGCCACCATCGTCTCTCCCTTGGATTACTGCAACAATCCAACTGGTCTTCCACTCCTACTCTCTCCCTTCAAGAAGTTCACATGGCTTTCAGGGAAAGCTTTTGAAATGGCAAATTTTGTTCTTTTGGGCTTAAAACTTCACAAGGGCTCCCCAAGCCGGCTAGAACGTAGCAAAAAATCTGTACCTTGAACAACAGTCCTTTCTCCCACATACTGCAGATTCATCCCTTGTAACTCCCCACCTTGCACTTGCCTATTCCCTCATTCCAGAATGTCTCCTAGTCCTTTGAGATCACTGTGCTCTGGGCTCCTCTGTGCCTTGCCATATGCTCTTCTGTTCTCTCCCACCCTAGCCCCTTCTCCGTTGCTTGGACTGCATCTATTCATCGCGAATTAAAGTTTCTGATGAGATATTCCTTCCTCAGAGAACTCTTACCTTACCTCCCAGATCTGGGTTTTAGATGTATCCTGTGAGCTCTCAAAACACTCTTCACTTCCCTTAAAACAGCATTTCTTTTATGCTGTTGTAATCATCTCTCCTCTTCTCTACATCTCGGGAGATCAAAAACCACGAGATCATCCACCTCGTGAAGCCTTCACATAATGCTTGGGACCACACTGTCATTATCATCTGGCCTCCTCTTCAGCTAGCACACAGACATTGAGCCAAGAGCTTCACATGCTTATCCTTCCTTTTTTTAAATTTATTTAAATTCTCGTTAGTTAGCATATAGTGCAATACTGGTTTCAGGAGTAGAATTCAGTGATTCCTCACTTACATACAATATCCAGTGCTCATCACATCAAATGCCCTCCTTAAAACTCATCGCCTATCTAGCCCATCCCCCCCCACCTCCCTCCTTCAGCTCTCAGTTTGTTTTTATCGTTAACCATCTCTTGTGGTTTGTTTCCCTCTCTTCTCTTCCTCTCTTCCCATAAGTTCATCTCTTTTGTTTCTTAAATTCCACATATGAGTGAAATCATATGGTATTTGTCTTTTTTCTGATTGATTTATTTCACTTAGCTTAATACATTCTAGCTCTATCCACATCATTGCAAATAGCAAGATTTCATTCTTTTTGATGGCTGAGTGTTATTCCATTGTGTATATATACCACATCTTCTATATACATTCATCAGTCCATGGACATCTGAGCTCTCTCCGCAGTTTAGTTATTGTTGATAATGCTGCTAAAACATTGGGGTACATGTAACCTATCAAATCTGTATTTTTGTATTCTTTGGGTAAATGCCTAATTCTGCAATTGCTAGATTGTACATATTTAACCTTCTAACCATATTTTGCCTATCAGGAAAATGAGGTTCGGAGAGATCACAAGATCTAATAATCACAAGATCTAATAATAAGAACACAAGGTTTGAACTCAAGGAGTCTAGCTCTAAAATTTGCTCTCTATTCTTCCTTCTTGGGATAATAGTGTAACAGCACCTAATTTTCTTCTAGATAAGCACCTCCACTCCACCCATTCCTTACCTTCCCTCTCCTGAGATTTCACTGTTTATTTTACGCACCATCCCCCAGGTACCTGTGGCTACACAACCTGTGGCCTGTGGGAACAGGTATGATTGCAGTTTCCCAGAGATGTGAAATGCCTGTCACTGGTCCCATTCTCATTTCTCCGAGGCATCTCCCCACAATCCTCTGGGAACACTATCCGGGGTCCTTTTCATGACACAGGCAAGAATGGGCATACATTAGAGAGAGAAGAGCTACCCTTTCTAAGGATTTAAGTGAGTATGCCTCCCTCCAAATTCAGAAAACACTAGGTTTTAAGAGTAAAAATAAGTGTAAGTGTACTCTATAAAGTTGATAAATTAATAAAGCTAACAAAAAAAACTGATCTGAAAATATAAAAAGGAGAAATACAGCTGTTTGTAAACTATAAAGCCCATCTCCTGGCCACTCCTGACACTTGAATATCCCGTGTTGCTACACTAGTTATTATCCTATCTCCTTGGCGCCGGACAAGCTCTGTAACTCTTAAGCACGAGAACTATTTTCATCCCTGGAAGCCCAGCATCGAGAACAGCTCCCGACATAACAGTGGTGCTCAAAAAAGGAGCAGTTGTAACCTAATCCAATGAAGAAAACGTATATTGCCACCAAAGGTTTTGTGTTCCCCCTTAGCAAGACAGCTCAAAAAGAAATTTGGTTGAATAATTTTAAAACTGAGCCTTAATCTGTCTGACCAGATGCTATTGTTAGTATTTCAGAACCAAAATGGAAAGTTGAGTTGTCTTCTATTCTGTCATCTTCAATTCTCTGAAGCAGAGATTCATATAAACCGTCACACTGCCCCATAGTCCATCCAAATTTCATGTTGCCATGAGTGCCCCCCACTTCCGCTGGGGTGGCACTCCCTTATGCCTCAGGCAACTCCCCTCACCCTGGGACAGCCTGTATTCAGCTTTTACACACAGGCAGACATCTTCACACCAGTCAATATTCCCTAGTGACAAGGCCACAAGCCCCCTCGTATGATGGAGCAGAGGGAAAGGGCAAGGTGAAGGACAGACCCCAGGGCCTTTGTGCCATCACTAGCTCTCATGCCTTATGCAGGCGGTACTTGTCCCGAAGAACCAGTGCACAGATGCTTGGTCCCCTACGGGAACAATCTATTCTTAAGACTGATGAAGTTTTTTCCAGTCAGAAATGTGATACTACAATGAGCAGACTCCGAGCCTCAAAACTGGAGCTTCCTGAGAAAAGAACATCCTGAAGATTGTTTGAACTATATTACTGAAATTCTTCTTAATGCGTGGTGACTCAACCCTGTTTGTTCATTGCAAACATAAGCAGGGCTGATTTCTAAGGGTGTGCCTGGTTGAACATATTGTATACACCTTCTGTATGAAGACCGACACCTGGTTAGAAGCTGTAATTCATTTTGTGTAGAGTGTTTAGTTTTCACGTAGAATAGAAATTGAGAAGGCAGTCATTAAATAAGGTTGGCAGATGTCACATTGCAAATGTCCTCCTGTATCCTGTATTTTTGCTATAAAGGACATTATCGGGACAACTGGCAAAACTCAAATGGAGTCTGAAGATCAGAAGGCAGAAGTGCATCCTTGTTAATGTCCTGATTTTGGTGGTCGCTTTGTGACCATATTGGGCACCAAGCACACGCAAGAACTGTGTAGTACAGAGCAAAACACACAAGTATCTCTGGCTGCTTACTGTGTAACAGGAAACATAACAAGTGCACAGACAAGATGATGAAAATTGCAAAGCACAGCGTCAAGAGGACCAGAGAACTGACAAGAATCTATAGTTCTCAATATTTGCTCCACCAGTAACATTGACCCTAATACTCTTGGAGATTTATGGAAGTCTAGCCCCAAGTCGCTGTGAGATGGATATAATTCCTTTTCTTTCTCCTTTATCGAATGAACATTGGAAGGAGCAGGAGTAGCATTCTTCTAGTGTTAGTTTGAATTTATTCTAATTTAATATTAAAAGGTCAATGATTGATCATCTTGGTGACATCGTCTCTACCTGATTCATCTCGAAAACATTTCATTAAATCTCATAGTATAACTCAGATGAATAAATTTTGAATAAGGGCCAATTTTTAAATGAGGCACTAAGTACCATCACCACCCCTCCCCCTGTCCCCCCATGAAGAAGCATTTCCTGCCTATTCTACCTCAAAAAAAACAACAACCACACAGCTTACACAGGGGCAGCAATTGAGAATCTTAATACCTGCCACCTTCTCAGTAGCGTTTTCCGTGTGTGCCAATAACACTGTCATAATAGATTCGTGGGCAGTTCTCAAGTTCAACATTTATTCTTCCACAGTTATAGAGTGTGCTGGATGGTGAGAGAAAGACAACTCCTCAAGATGCTTACAGTTTAGTGGAGGGAGATAACAAACACGGGCAAACTCTGAAATACCTACGTACAAAATACATACAAATCCCCCTTCCCCTCCCTCTGACTACAAGATTCAGAATTCCCCAGCTCACCTCTCTTCTCTGACTTGCAACCAAATCCCATTTGCCCTCCAGCCAACCCCACACGTATGGGTAAATCAACTTACAGGGGGTTGGGGAGATGCATTTTATGGTAATAGCAGGTTTCCCAACTTCCTTGAGTCTACTTCCATATACATAAATCTGGAACAAGCAAACCCACCACCTAGGTTGAAGACTCGGTCAAATGTGATTGTGAGTGTGAAACATTACACTCCAACTGCCTGCCCCACTCTCTTCTCTTGGGTAGATCTAGGTCCAGAAATGCAGTGCAGAGATAGAAAGAAACTGATGATGACAGGGAGGGGCAGTTGTGGGATGGGTGGAGAAGGCTGAAGACCTTGCTTCTCCACCACGGCTTTTGGTACCCCTAACCCCAGCTGATCTCTCCATTTTTCATTCCCTGGAAGCAGAGAAAAGCCTCTCTCTACTTCCTAGTCTCTGTCTGCCCTTCCAGCGTCAGAAGTAGAGAGGCATCTGGCCACCTGTTCAGGTGCTTTTCGGTTCCTTGAGTACCAGGAACTGTACTTGAGAGCAGGCTCACTGAAGCTGGGTTGATATTGATCTTCCCAAGGACCTACAGATTTCTGAATTGGCATGTTCCCAGAATCCTTTTCATTCCTTCACCCCAGCACCCTCCAGTGCTGGACCCCAAGCTCTGGTCCAGTGCAAAGAAGACAGAGTCCTCTGCACTTCCTGTCCAGCCACCCATGGAGCCTAGAGTCCCCCTGACACCCTGACACCTGCCTACCCCACCCCAGGTGCAGGTCTGCTCAGGACAGGTGGATGGGCTGGGTGTTGGAACAAGGTGGGAACAAGATGGTACAACCAGGCTGCATCTTTTCAAACTCATCTGCCAACTCCCAGTAATCCTTAATTCTTGAATCTCCTTTTCCTCTTGCATCCATTTTCACCAAATCTTAGAGCTACTCCTATGACTTTCCGAAACTACTGAATCCTTGGGCCCTTTTCACTCTTCTTCTCACATCACGAAGCCCAAATGAACACTCCTTAGAGAAAGGCATAAAGGAAGAGGAGGAAAAGAGTGAGAGGAGGAAACCAGAGAGTGTAAGTTGGGACCCCTCGTGTGATATCGGATGCTGACCAGTCACAAGTGTAACTCTCCCTCTCCCTCGAGCTCTGCCAGCATCATCCCCAGACCCCCACATAAACACACACTAGTTCTCCACTGTGGAGGAATGTTCCCCTCCCAGGGGAGCAACAGCAGGAAATAGTGCATGAATACTCTAGAGTAATTTTCAATAAAACAGGCTGAAAAAGAATTGATCAAACTTACCTTCGCCTTCTTCAGAAGTTTCAAGATGTCACCTCAGGTACTCTTGAGAGAACCTCGTATATAGTTTTTTGAGCCAGGTGATTTCTATAGTCCAGCAGAATCTCTCTCCTCAGCTATTTTTAAGCCTTGACTGATATTTTGTGCTATTTTAAAGTACTTATGGAGTTTGGTTTGTTACATTGAGAAAGAAAATCTTATGTACTACTGAGTTTCAGTAGTATATTCCTCAAAGCCTATCCATTCTTCCTTTAGTTATCTTGACCTTCTAGAAGAAATGCATGGAATTAAAACAAAATAAAGAAAAAGCCTGCATAACGTTACTTCAGGGACCCCAAATTCGGAGCCAAGGTACATGAGCTCCGATCCTTACTCTACTAATAAATTACTTGTCATGCAAATTTGGGGGAACATCAACCTGTCTCCTTGAGGTTACCATGAAAAGCATGATAGATGATATGTCAAAGTATGTTGACAAAATATAATGTGCAATATAAAAGTATGGTGTTATATGTAAAGAAGTTATTGAAATAGAAAAGATCTGTGCAAAACTTACGAAAAAGAACCCATGAGACCCTTTGCTTAGAAATGCCTATTTTCTCCAAATGCTTTAAAAGACCTTAGAATGGGGTAGAGTCTGAATCTTCAAGGTTTCTTTTAAAAGTATGAAAGCTTCCTCTTTTACCAGATGATATTTGATTTACATCTGTAAGTAAATCTAACCCAGTAGATGTTAGGCTGCATATTTTATTATATGGCATAAAAGTCCACACCACAAGTGGAGTTGAAGCTATTCTCAATTATTTCTTGAAGCCATTTAGAAATAAGATATGATATAACCCAAAGACCAGCTGCCTGGCTGGCTAACAAGCTGACATTTAGATGGAGGGAGCCTAATTGGATGACTGGGGTGCAAAGTGGATGTGAGGATGTGGTCTCAACTTACTTTTTCTGCGCATAAAGCTTAGCTTACATGTATCAGTCTTTCATATCACTGAAGTAACTCACAAGAGAATAAGGTCCTTCCCCAAAGTTATAGGATGTTATTCATGCAGCGTACCAAAACAATTTAAGCCCTACATTTAATGCACTATTTCCTTTTATTTCAAACAGTAATCCTTAGCTTTATTGTCTGAAAACCACAATACAACATGCTGTATTTGACATTGTTATCTTATGTGATACTTAATATTCTCAATACTACCTATTATACTGCAATTCACAAAATGTTTAAAGGTTAAAAACCTTAGGTTTCATGTTTATTTTTTCCTTTAGCCTAAATATGGAAGACCAGTTTATTCAAGTAGCATAGGATGGATGAGTTTTCGGGGGGATATGTTTTTCATGTTCTTTGTCGTCTGGCCAGGAAAATTATAAATAATCCCCAAGTCACATCACAAGTCATTTGATTACTGGTAGCTGGCATGTAGAGCAATGAAAAGCAGTTTTAAAAAAATCAAATGCTGAGCTGGTACCACCAAGACTCCAGGAAAATATACAAAAAAACATAAATCCTGTGACTTTACCATCAAGAGGCTATTTGTCTTATTTATTTCTGGCTTCTAGCACAGTGTCTGATCATCATAGCCACTGAATAAATATTTGTTTAACATATGCTAGTAAAATAAATAGAAACATCCAGAAAAGAATAGCTAGATCTGAATGTGGATTAAAGTGGGGTTTTTTTGCTATATTTTTATTTTCTTTTCTAGAAGCCAGAAATGGTTTCTATACAGCTCATTCATTACAGCGAATTTCCAAATAACTATAAGTCTCCTTAAAATGTCACATCGAGAAAGTCACCGTTCACAGAAGTTAGAAAGCATTTTGATAAGGCAGACCACAGCCTTATGACTGATGGTTTTATTTTGAAACAGATGTGAAGTAACCTGAGCCTTGCATGGCAGGCTCTTACTCCAGACTGCCTTGTACAGAACTTCTCCTTACAACACTCTTCACGGACGAACAATCACCCAGGAAGAATAAATGAAACATGCCACCATTTTGCAAAATGAGTTATTTTATATTCTGATAGTGCTTATATAAGAGACACTTTATAATACTCTCTAACTCTCCACACAAAAAAAAGAAAACACTTAAAAATGAACGCTTAAATATTTCTTTTTCTAGACAATTGGTAAAATTGATGCTAAGAATCTATACCGACTGTAGTACTAATTCATCGAATGATGCTGTAAATTACCATTTTTCCTATCTCCCCACAAAGTTTTATAAAACAGAAGACTTTCCAACTTGAACATCATTATAAATTTAGGGGATGTGGTAGAGAAAAATAGCAAACCTGAATCAAAATGCAAATACAGACACAAGGTCTGGAAAGCACTGTTTGTCTGTTTTTAATTTGTTTAGGTGCACAGTTGTACCTTGTGAGGCCAGGAAGGAAACACAGTCAGCAAGGTCATCATGATCTATCTAGTTACAGCCAGAACCTGGAGAAGGCAGAAGCCTTTAGCCCGACAGGTATGGACAGGAAGCACGCAGAGGAAGACGATTCCAAGCTACAAAAATGCTGGTGCAAACTACAAATTACAAAAAAAAACTACAAAAATAACTGAGGTAGAAAGATCAAAGATGATGCATCTGAGAGACAGGAAAATGAGGAGGATATGAAAGAGACTGAGATACACCCCACCCCCTGAGCAAATAGAGGAGTAAAACAGAAAAATCAAAGGTAAATACGTCCCTTCCAAAAAGAAAGTCCTGGGACCAAAGAAAATGATCCCACCTAGTATAGGTCCAGTAGTAGCCCAAAACCCTCCTAATATAACTTTGAATTCCCAAGGGCTTACCGTCTCATGACCCTTTGTCCCCAACCCCTGCAACTGTTCATGACTATTCATCCATGTCAACCTAAAACAGAATCTTTATACCAAGCACCGTCATCAATTTTCATAACAATAACACTCACCCTGAACATTTTTGAGTTTAGTAGAAACTGACTGATGACCTTAATCATCAGAGATGACTGATGAAGACATAGAAATCCACATCACATCTCTGCCATTTTACTGGCCTCTTTCTGTCTTCCCATCCTCTCTTCTTTACAGAAGCAAAACACAAAATCCATTCTTCTGTCTCACTTGGAATAACTTACCAACATCTGAAACCTCTGTACCAACACTAATTAAGCCTCTGGGTGTTGGAGAAAGGAGGGGAAAGGTGTAGGGGTCCACTTTCTATCAAGAATTGTCAATGCTTTCTTCCACAAAAAGTAGAATGGTGTGAATAACATGTCACTTCATTACATGTGCACATAAACAATTCTTAGAGATCTTTTGCGCTCACTAAGACTTTATTTGCAAAGAGCATTTATGAATATAAAAATGCTTATGCTATGGTGAGACATAGGTTATATATGTAATACAATAATTTTTATAGAGGTCATATATATTTATATTCTTCAAAATGACTTCAGAAAAATATACTAGAATATTAAAATAGCTCTGAATAGTGGCAGTATGGATGATTTATAACTTTCTCCTTTATAGCCTTTCTATAACTGTTTTGTCATGGAGAGGAAATGTTTTTTTAAATCAAAAAGAAAAACATAACTCTTATTTTTAAAGATGTCTTAGGGACATACTCGGTAACATTTTTAGATTAAAGTAATATCTGGTTAGTTTGAGCTACGAGAAAGCAGGTGAGGGCATTCATTATAAGTCTCCTTTTAAATGTGAAATACATACTTCACTTGTCCTTGAATCCCAAGCAATTTGATTCTTTGAGACACTGAATTTGATTTCTCCTTGGGGAATTCAATCTTTTTTCAGAATTTAAGTCACACTCTTATGAAATTAATACATTAAGTTAGAGGAAAGAGAAGGGCTCCTGGGTGGCTCAGTCAGTTAAGTGTGTGACTCTTGATTTTGGCTCAGGTCATGATTTTATGGTCATGAGCTCAAGTCCCTAGTCAGTGTCCATGCTGAACGTGGAACCTGCTTGGGATTCTCTCTCTCCCTCTCTCTCTCTCTGCCCCTCTCCCGCTTGCATTCTCTCCCTCGACTTCTCTCTCTTAAAATGAATAAACATTAAAAAAAATAAAAATAAAGGAAAAAGAGAAAGAAACTCTAAAAATAACATGAGCTAAAGATACAGTAGCATATATTTTTTAAAGTCTTTCTTTCAATACAAAAATTTTATTATGAAGGATTTAATCAAGTTATTTAGTTTGGGGGCTTGGCTATAATCTTCCAAAGTTAGGTACCTAAGGGTCATCTTTTTAAAAAGTTGCTTTTTAAATGCATACTTCATTATGATGGTCTTAGATGGATACTTCTCATATCTTTAAATGATTTCATAAGTACTGATAACACAAGGCAACTTCTATTTCTACGTATGGAAATCCAGTGTATTCTGCCTAAATCCCTTGCTAATACGTAAGTGGCCAACTGGGTATCTTTAGTTTTTAAAGTAACCGTATTTGGGATATAATACAGCTATTAATTCACTTATTTGCATATTCATAACAAATATATATGTGTGTCTAATATATGCCGGGCACTGTGTTAGGCTCTAACAATAATGAAGTGTATAAGTTCCTGCCCTTAAGCACTTCATATTCTATGGGAGACACTCAAGACATTGGTAGGAACAAAGCTATACAGTTTGCCCTGATTCCTTAATTATAATTAATGCGTACTTTTTACCTTTGAAAAATACATTGCTATTGCTTTGATGGACTCATGCCTAATGTTTTTCTTTTTTTCTTTCTTTCTCTCTTTTTTCTTTTTTCCTTGCTTCCTTCCTTCCCTCCTTTCCCTTCTCCCTTCCTTCTTTCCTCCCTTTCTACAAAGTCTACCAGCATTGTGCGGTATAGAAGCAACTAGTCCTATGTGGCTATTGAGCACGTGAAATGTGGCTGGCCCAAATTGAGATATACGGTAAGTGTAAAATACACACTTCATTTCAAAAATTTGGTATTAAAAAATGTAGAATATCCCACTGATCATTTTTTACATTCATTACGTGTTGAAACCATTGTATTTTATATATAGTGAGTTAAAAAAATATTGTTAAAATTAAACTCACCTTTTCTTTTGACTTATTTTAATAAACCTAGTTAAAAATTTGTAATTTTTTTATGTGGCTTAAATTATACCCTAGCACATGTGCATTGCACTAAAGGCACAAAGTTTGTTACTCTGGGGAGGAAAATAGGGAAGCCTGCTGCTTCTTAAAGTATATTTGTACAAAACATAATGGCATATGCTTTAGTTTTAGTAGTCAATTACGAGGGCCAGCCTATGTGAACATAAAAACACAGTTCAGGAAAAAACAAACCAACCAACCAACCAGTGTATGAGCGCTAATAGTTTTTGTGTATACTGTAATCTTTATAAAATACAGAAGCATCTAGCAACTTACATCTAGTTTTTATCTTGGGAGTGGAAAAGAAGTTCTTTTCTGTATTAGTAATTTGTCTCATATTATTTAAAACAAGTATTTCATTTATAAAACAACTTTATATAAGTACTATTTAAACAGATCCATTTTTGAGGGTTTTATAATTTATACTTCATAATAGTATTAATAGATATTTGATCTATTAAATACGTAAGAGTCTCTATACATCTAGACATAAGGTTATACTAGAGAAGACTCTCTTATTGTATACCCAGTGATCCTGAAAACAATAATAATGAAATAATATTTCCATTTTCTCCTTAAGAATTGAATGAATCTAATTCCCTTCTTATTTTCTGTGATTCAGTGTGTTTGCAGTCTCTAGGTTAAATGCATGGAGCTCAATGATAGGTCACTAGAATTTTCGAAAGACTTATTGTACATCAAATATGATTTTAGCAAGATAATTACAAGAATCATATATTTAATGTTTTCTTTAATTTTCATAAAAAGGACAGTCCAAAATTTAAATTTTAGTTAAAAAAAAAAACTTCAGGGGCGCCTGAGTGACTCAGTGGGTTAAGCGTCTGACTTCAGCTCAGGTCATGACGTTCGTGGGTTTGAGCCCCCATCCGGCTCTGTGCTGACAGCTCAGAGCCTGAAGCCTGCTTCAGATTCTGTGTCTCCCTCTCTCTCTGCCCCTCCCCAACTCACTCTCTCTCTCTCAAAAATAAATAAACATTGAAAAAATTGTCATAAAAAATTTTTTTAAAAACTTGAAATGACTTATATTGTGTTTTCTCAATAATACAAATTACAGTGACTATTTACAATGTATAGCGCATTACAAAATATCCCCCATAACTTTTCAATGATCATTCTTATAAAGATATATCTTAAATATAATAAAGGTGTTTCTTGAGTAATTTTGAATAAAATAAGAAAGTTTGAACGAAACACTCCTACATGTATCTTACCAGAATCTACTCATCATATGTCTCACTTCAAATTACTTGGAAATAAATCATAATAGCAGGTAATATACTACATAGGCACACCTCCAGTGGATAAAAGATACACGTAAAAGAAAAAATATATGAATACTTTCGGCTTCATGGAATCATGCCTTTAATACTAGATCATAACAAATATATTGGTTTTCGTTTTTCTAACACACCTTCTTACCTTTCTTTCTTGGGGAGTCCAAAACTCCTAAAATTTCCATTTCTATGATTTGACTATTGAAAATTTGAGTAAAATATTACTTTCATTTGCATAAACATCCAACAGAAAAACAGGACCTTATTCACTTTTCTCATGTATTCATTCATTGAATAAATTTTTACTGAGCTTCTACTATGTACCAGATACAATGTTAGGCCCTCTGGGTATGATAAGCAACACATCATTTTCTTCACTTCCACAGAACTTAAAAGGAGAATTAGATATTTCACGAATAATCTCACAAACAAAAGCACAGTGGGGCGCCTGGGTGGCTCAGTTGGTTAAGCATCAGACTTCAGCTCAGGTCTTATGGTCTGTGAGTTCGGGCCTGCCTCAGGCTCTGTGCCGACAGCTCAGAGCCTGGAGCCTGCTTCAGATTCTGTGTCCCCCTCTCTCTGCCCCTACCCCACTCATGCTCGTGCGTGCCCTCTCTCTCTCAAAATAATAAACAGTTTTTAAAAATAAATAAGTGAATAAAAAATAAATAAAAGCACAGCTATATACCATGAAAAATGCAATGAAAGAAGCATAGGTTTTATAAGAAAGCTTACTGAACTGTATGCTCTTTCCTCACTTCCTTTTAAATTTTGAATCATGCGAGTGTATTACCTGTTAAAAAAAAATCAATGATTAAAAATAAAAACCAAATCCAGCAAAGACAAAAAAATTAAGAAACTCTGAAGTAAACACAAGAAAATAATGACATTGGTTACCTGTGGCGGGGAGGGGGTGGTGGAGGGGAGGAGGAAGATGGTAAACCGCGAGGATGAAAGAGGAAAATTTTTCACTATATCTCACTGTTTTTTCTTTTGATTTTGAACTATGTTCATGTGTGTATTCTGAAACTTAAATAAAATTTATCAAAAATCTAAAATAAATCGTTTTTTTTCAAAGAAAGCTGGGGGCAGGGGATAATTTAGGTGAGAGAAGTTAAGGAAGGCCTTTCTAGGGTAGTGGCTAGTTTTGACTGGAAGAAGGGCAGGGTTGCAAGTGAAGCCTGGAGAAGGAGTGTTCTAGACAGAGGAACTGTACGTGCAAACGCCTCAGGCAGAAGCATTGCATACGTCTGAGGTACTGAAAGACAGCTGGGCAGGAGCCCCCCGAGCCAGGGGCATGATGGGAGACGAGGCTGGTGAGTCGCAGACATCAGGTCACGCCTGGACTCATGTGTTCTTTACTAAGACAATGGGTGCAATCTAAGTGAGGTCTGATGATCTGAGAATGTTAATTTCCCAGTTTGGATGGTTGTATTTTGATTGTGTGGAAGAATGTCCTTGTTCGTAGGAAACACACGCTTAAGTATTCAGGGTTGATGGGGCATCATATGAGCTTTACACTCCAGTAGTTCAGAGAAGAAAAAAGTTCTTTGTGTGATACTTGCAACGTTTTGGAAAGCTTGACATTGTTTCCAGTAAAGAAAAAGGAAACAAAATTAGATAGTGAAAGTTCCTTTCTCCTAACCCTCTATCGATTTCCATTTTGTTTTTGCTTTTTTAAAACAAACAAACAAACTGAATCGGTTAATTTTGATGTATTCAAGGAAATACCATTTGTGGGACCATTTACCTTTCTTATTAGATACAGATTCATGTTATATGCTTCCCTTATAACCAGAAATAAGGTATCAGGCAGCAATGGTTTGCAATGTAGGCCCGTAAGGGCCACAGCTAGACTGCACTGTGTGGACAGGTTTGGGGACAGAGAAAGGTAAGACAGGTTCTGCTTGGGGAGCTACTGGTACAACACTTTTCTTTGGCCTGAAAAGTTCAGTCTCCCCTGCCCCCGGCCCACACTTCAGCACGGTACAGGCACTATCAGGGCAGTTGAAGAACAGATAGGGGCCCACATACCACATGTTGGGATACTTTGAGATTATAAATCAAGCTAATAAATTAAGTATATTAAATATGTTAAATTAAACCTATTTCGTCATCATCGAGATGGCTTGATACCTTCATAGTCATCTGGAAGGCGGATTTAAAATTTATAAATAGACATTCACGGGCACCTGGGTGGTTCAGTCAGTGAAGTGTCCAACTTCAGCTCAGGTCATGATCTTGCAGTTTGTGAGTTCAAGCCCCGCGTCGGGCTCTGTGCTGATAGCTCAGGGCCTGGAGCCTGCTTCGAATTCTGTGTCTCCCTCTCTTTCTGTCCCTCCCCCACACTCTCTCTCTCTTGCTCTCAAAAATAAATAAACATTAAAAAATAAAATTTATAAATAAAAATTGAAAATTCAAAATTCTTAGAATTCTTCCTGTAGTTCAGGGGAGAATGGCCCACTCCCCTTCTCTTCCCACATCAGGGTCCCACTCACCTGCAAAGACCATCGTCCCTCACACGTATACGAACATCTCCACAAAGAGCTGCCCCCTCTGCCACCATCCCTTGGGTCTAGGAATCAACCACAAGTGTTCCTTCAGTGTCTCAGTGATTCTCTTGGGCTTTCCATTATGCGATTTTTTTTTTTATATTGTTCTAAGACTTCCACTAAACGTATACATTTATATCTAATGTTTGCTGAATAATCATGTTCACTAAACATCCATAATATTGTTGACATAGGTTTTTATTTGTTTTTACATGATATGAAGAATAACATGTATCAATCTTCTGCTTGTTTTGTTGCTCTAGAGTAAGTCATGGAGATCTACCCAACTTTATCTATGACTTTGCCTTAAAAAACCATAGCTATCATTGTGTATGTGAGACTGTATGTACAATGACCAGATCACATATAAGAATTGGAACTCTGACACATAATCTGCAGCAACCAGCTCAGGGGACCAATGCATTAACTGCAGTAACCATCCCCAAAAGCCATCTGTAAGTCAGACTTGTAGGAACTCAGACCACTATCTCCAACAACTGGTCCAGGAAGATGAATAATAATACCCTAACAATCAGACCAAAATGGCCAGCACTTGACTAATATCTATGAGCTTCCTTAATTTGGTCCTCCCTCTAGCTCAGGACCAATGATAGAAAACCAAATATGTACTCTTAACCTATTACATAGGATGCCTCACTTCTTATTAGCCTACCTACAACTTCCCATGCCAACAGCCCCCAATCAGGGCACACTTGAAGTCCTCCCCTTTTATTCACTATAAAAATTTCCATCTCCTCTGCCTGTCTTTGCATCTCTGCTAAACACAAGTAATGGTGGCTGACTCCTCTGTTATAATAAGCTTGGGGTAAAAAACAAACAAACAAACAAAAAAAAAAACAAAAAAAACCCTTTGCTTGTTCTCATTGGTTAGTCTTTATTTGCACATGTAGCAGGCAATGATAGTTTTTCATGCTCAATATCATTTATTGCAATGAAGCAATTGGCAAATTAAAGTGTCATGTCTGTTTGGCTAATGTGTATTTCTAATTTACTAAAAAAAAATTAAATATTTATTTATTTTGAGATACAGAGAATGGGTGAGCAGGGAAGGGGCAGAGAGAGAGGGAGAGAGAGAATCCCAAGCAGGCTACACGCTGTCAGCACAGAGCAAGACACGGGGCTCAAACTCACCAACCATCAGATGACGACCTACTCTGAAATCAAGAGTCAGAGGCTTAACTGAGTGAGCCATCCAGGCACCCCTCTAGTTTACTAAATTAAGTAAATAATTTAATAAATAACTATTATTTTATCCTTAAAATTTCAGTTGGACTTGCTTCCTTTATAGAACTAGCGGTGGCTCTAGTAAAAATGGAATGTAGCCTGATTAAGGAAAACATTCTCAAGGATTTATCCATTTCCAGAGTTAGCAGCAAAAGCAAATGTTTCATTGAGTTCCGCACATGAGGGTGAGTCATCACCAAAGGGTGTTTTATATGGTGAAAAACAATGCTCATACCTATAAAGCCTTTTTACATAATTCAGTTAACAAAAGGATGTTAAATCAGAGAATGTAGTTGATTTTATTTCTGCAAACACATTTGGTAAGAGGAAGAAAAAGGCATCCGTAAAGCAATAGAATTCCAAATCAGTAGAGTTGGAAAAGTGGGAACACGGGTTCCAGATATCTTCAGTCCTTAAAGGAGGCCGTTATTCAGGTCTATGACATGAAGACACTTTAAAATTCAAACCATGAATCGGAAGTCATTTTGAAGACAAAGAAAGTAGCTGGTAAATTCCAATTCCAGTGTTTTGTGTTTTGTGCAGATAGCAGGAGAGCCATCCCCAAACTGTGGCTATCTGTCCCCCTATCCTTCGCTGAGTACACATCTTCCTCTGGCCTTCCAAGTCTTGCCAAATTCATTCTGCAACCTCTCTCTTCTCCCGTCATTCCAGTAATTCTTCAAGGTGTGGATGTGGGTTATCTAGAGCAGAATCATCAAAAGGTGCCTGTAAAAATGCAGATTCCTGGGCCCAATCCAAACCTTCTGAACCAGAATCCCAGGGAGCAGGCCAGAGGAATGCATATTTTTACAAGCTCTCCAGATGATTTCCTATACACATCTGAGGTTGAAAATTACCGTTGGAAGCATTTATCTATCTCAAAAATCTCACCAAATCTCTCGGATTCACAGGTGGTCTAATATGCTAACAATATCATCTATAGTTTTAACCTTAGCTTCTCATTTGAAATTCAACTGGTTTCTCTAACGTCTGAGAAGAACTTAGAGTTATTTATCAGATAACTCGCTGTCAATCCACAGCTCAGGAAAAATAACACCAAACTTTTATAGGTGCCACAAAAGAAGTTCCTCCCCTTTCTTCTATCAGTGGTAACATCAACCTCCTAGTTATTGACTATTTAAAAATTTTAGAATAAGAGTCATCTTTGGCCTTTACTTTCACATTGTCAATGCAGTGTCACATAGCTTCTCTCATTAAGCGTCTGACTGTAGCCAAGTCTGTCTTTAAGTCAGTAACTATCACCTGAGTACCCGCTAGGTGCTAGGAAATGGTAATATACAGATAATCAGACCTGATTCTTTCTTTAGGTACTTATTTAACTAGCTAACTAGCTAACTAGTTAACTAGCTAACTAGCATGAGAGTCCAATAAATAAATAATCCTCTGTGCTAAGGGCTATGGTGTAAACATAGTCATAAGGGCTGACAGGATGCAGATAAGGAACCAATGAATGATTCCTATGGGGTCTGTGAAAGGTACAGACAGGAGGCAACATTTGAGCTGGTGTTTTCTGAAACATAAGTAGCTTCCCAGGCAGAGAGCAAGGAAAAGACATTCAAGAGTGAAAACAATAGGAGCAAGAACCCAGGGATGTAAAAGTGGGTTGGAAAGAATAGTTCTTGGCCTGGTGTATGCTGGGGAGTAACTGTGGTAAAGTCAAAAAGTGGGTTCTGCCCACGTTATAGAATGTGTTCTGTGACATGTCGAATAGCTTGGACTTCTGTAGGCATTGAGAGTCCCCAAAGGGTTGTTTTCTTTTAGTTATTATATTTATAAAAGTATACACATAGGATTTTTAAATTCAAATATTACAACGCTTAAAATAAAATCAATACATTCTCTGTTCCTTCCCCAAGTCCTGCTTCTTTCAGGCATCCACTTTCCATATCTAAAGCTGTTACTTTTAGTATTTACCTCCCTGTTTCAAGATAATATGGAGCATTGAAGAAATTTCATTTGGAAATCAACAAATATCAGTGTCATTGAGTCGTTCCTCTTGGCTGATCTCTTCTGCAAAGAAGAATTTTCTGGTCTCCTGTCTTGACCTCCACAAGGTCAAGTGGAGGAGGTGGACGCAGACTTCACTGCTAGTTATATAGACCGACTCAATCACCCTAGGTTCTCACTACTTGACTTTTCCCTGGACAGTTAGTCTTTGATGATTAACATGTCCAGGAGACTTTCTTTGATCCGAAGTTGTGTCAGTTACTATCGAATAAAACATTACATTAACTTTAGCTTTATACTTTGAAGAATCCTAAGCTACCTAAATTTTTTTGCAGCAGTTGGACCTGGTTTCTATCTGACAGGTGAGGAAACATAGCAGACTAGAGTGAGAGTACAAGTGGGTAAACGATGAAGTCTTCTACGGCAGAGGTCAGCAGGCTACAGTCTGTTGGCCAAATCCAGTCTCCTACCCATTTTTGTACTGCACACGAGCTAAGAATGGTTTATATTTTTTAAGTGGCTCCAAAAAAAAAAAAAAAATCCAGAGGTGAACACTATTTTGTGATGCATGAAAATTATATGAAAGCTCATAAATAACGTTTCATTGGAATCTTACCAGGCTCAGTTTTTACATTGTATCTACGGCTGATTTCATGCTGTGATCATGTGATTGCATAGTTGTGACAAAACCCACATAGCTTAAAAAGCCTAATATGTTTACTATCTTGACTCTCTACAGAAAAAGTTGACTGATCCTTGTTCTAAAGCAAGCAGCTGGGGCAACAAAAAGAGCATCGCATAAGAGGATTAAGCCCAGGTAGTCTGGCCAAGGGAAACAGATAGATCCGTATTAGACAAAGCTGAAGGAAAGAAAGTAAACATGTTTTCTGCCCCTAGGACTTCCTTCAATTCTGATAGTCATCATTTTTCTGGTTAATATGAGGCCATAAAGCATTAAGTCTCAGCAAATTTCAAATGTTAACACTTCTCCATGGTGTTTCCCATTTCACCTTCCTATCTCACTCTCTCCTGTCATTCTTGTCTGTACCACTCACCAATATATCTTTGATTATCTGCATATGTGCATGTACATGATCTGTTCCCCAAATAAATTTTAAGCTCCTGATGACTTAAGAGAAGAGAGAGAGAAAGAGAGGAGAGAGAGAGAGAGAGAGAGAGAGAGAGAGAATGCTTTACAGTCCCTTATATTCTTATTTTTCCAAGACCTAGAATAATATATCATGATCCCAGGTGCTCATGAATGTTGAAGATGATGATAATCTGCTGGGAATTATCTATACTTTTCTTTCTCTGAGAAAAGAAAATGAATGCCTACAAAAATGTGTTTCCAGATTCAAAGTATTTGAACAAGATAGATATTAATGCAGTTTAAGCTATTACATGGATAGCACAGTCTGGGAGTTTGGAAAGTATCCGATAAAATATGTGTTCATTGGTTCAGCTGTTGACAAAAGGAGACCTTTAGAGCTCTCCCTCTCAATTTCCTTCTCTTTAAGACTCCACCTTCTCAAACACACACATGCACACGTGCCTCAGACATTCCATCCTGCTATATGCGGAATCAGAGGATAACCTTCCCGACAGTGAAATAAAAGTATAGAAGAGATGTCAAGTGAGCATGTGCTGAGCCACAGAGTGAAAAGAAAACAAAATCCAAAAATACTTCTAGCCAACGCAGCCTGTATCTCTAAATTTCACCCAGGATTCTGGGGAAAGGGTGAACTGCAGTTTTCATTTAATTCAGTAGGACACCGCATCCGGCAGGGTTAACCTTTTTCCCTTTTGTGTCTTCATTGTGACTTAGTTGATACAAATTGATTTCCTTAAGGTGCTAACGGGCTACTGGCTAGTTGTCTCCATTGGCACCTGTTACAGTAGTTCAGTGAGCAAGTGGTAGAGATGTTATTAACTGGGGTTTCATGTTAGAAAGAAAAGAAAGCAGGCCCATAAATGGGAAGCCTGGGTGGCTCAGTTGGTTAAGTGACCTACACTTGGTTTCAGCTCAGGTCATGATCTCACAGTTTTGTGAGTTCAAGCCCCGTGTCAGCACAGAGCCTGCTTGGGATTCTCTGTCTCCTTCTCTCTCTGTCCCTCCCCCACTGTCTCTGTCTCTCTCAAAATAAATAAATTAACTTTAAAAAGTAAATAAATAAATGCTTAAAAGGTCTGTCCGAATAGAAATTCTGGAATCTTAGGAGATCTAAAGAGAATCATAGAATGCAGCCCTTTTTAATCTAAGATGAAAGAATTGAAGATATTCTCAAACGTTACTCGCCACCATCACTTGTATATTGTATGACAGAACCCTTGGTATATTTGACTTTAAAACATTTCTCTAACATGACCAAGTAAGGGTAAAATTGGAAGAAAGGGAGAAGAAGTGCGGTACATGGGCTGAAGGATTTGCCAAGCAGAATGCGACAGAATGCCAAAGGCTCTGAGACAGACTCTGAGGAACGAGGGGAGGGGAAGAGCAAACTGGCAATTTTTCACGAAGAATAATAATGAGCACTTTACAATCTCATCATCTTCTCCCTGGCATTGCCAGAAGACTGGTGACACAGAGGTGCTAAACGACTATGGAGACACCTGCTAGCCACAGACGATGTGGAGGACAACCTATATCTAGGATGCTTGCGACTTTGCTAGTAATCGTGGAACTCAAATGGGAGGAGATGTTCCTTGAGTAGTATCGGTAACCCCATTCAAACCGCAAAATATAACAACGAGCACGTTGAGCATCCTCTGTCACTGTGATAACTGAGGATCCCTCACTGTTCCAATGTTATAAATTACAATAAGGAAGCCAAGAAGCTGGCATGAAGTAGACACTTGGTACATATCTTCCGGATGAACCAGTAGCTAAATATCTAGAGGTTTGAGCATATGGCTGCATAAATCCTGATGGTGCAGATATAACAAAGCATAAAGGAGTTTGTATGTATCACGGATGAAGGCAAACATTTTAAAGACTCTGTCCAAAGCACACTTGGTTATAGAATTCTGGATGGGAGAGTTCTTGGTGAACACATAGTCTGTTCTAGAGAAGATAAAAATGTTAGCCAAAGGAGCAGAAGCAAGATTCCAAGGCAGTATCATAAATCCCTCTCTTTCCAAGAATGAAGTCATCGATCCTCTAATGACTACAGACCATGGTATAAAAATAATTCTTCTTGTCTTTTTATCATATAAATAGTACCCAGAATTTGGAAAATATGTATTCTACATGAAAAAAGAACTTGCTTGAGGGTACATAGAAAATTAGGGAAAGGCCAGAATTATATGCCCCAAGCTCTTTTGTTCTTCAACCTGCTCTTTTGTTCTTTTGCTCAGAATAACGTCCTCTGCATTTCTCCTGAACTTGTAGATACGCGCCAGGAACAAAAGCCCTTCTCACCGAAAAGGCCACCCTCTGAAATTATCTTTTACATGTTTCAACCATTGCTTTGTTTCTACTACTCTTTGAAAACAACATTTTTTGTTCAAATGTCACAAAATCCTAAGTGTACAGAAGCCACTCGGGCAAAATACACCAAGGAAGGGGAATGTATGAGCCGTGGCAAAGGGTAAGTGACCCTCGGCCCTCGTTTCTGGGGGTCACAACGAGGATGATGTGACAGTCGAGACACAAACCCAATGTAGAAGCTCCAATTTTCTGGGGAAGAGCAGAAATTCAGATTTATATATAAGGCTTTTAAATGTCATTGTGTTTATTTTGATAACTAATTAAAATGTAAAACCCTGGCCAGGCCAAAACCACAGAGAAAACCAAGCATGTCTGTGGGCTGTGTCTGGCCAGAGGGACAGCTTGCTTCCTTTGTATGTTGCCAGATTGAGCAGCCGGGGGTAAGTCACTCTGTTTGGATTGGCTTCTAATGTTATCAGCAATCAATTGCATTAAAGAAACTCCAAGAACGTTTTGAGTAATGCCAACATAGATGGAACTGTACAGACTATTAATTTAAGGTTGAGAGTTATGTTGTGTACTAGCTAAGAACGTAGGCTCTGGAACCAAGTTGCCTGTGTTTGAATTCCAGCTCTTTTAGTTTACCAGCTCTGTAACCTTAGGCAAAAGATGTGATTTCTTCGTTGCTCAGTTTCACATCTGTAAAATGAAGATAACGACCACTATCATTATGGTTACATGAATATACACACACACACACACACACACACACACACAAATGCTTAAAGTGCTATCTAATTATTTGCTCTGGTGTTCACAAATCATAGAGTTGGCTGAAACAACAAATTTCACACATCTATCTCACTATGATCCCATGAGTTGCCTCAGAAAGCTTTCTTCTTTGGACAGAACAGGTGGGGAAATCGGGTTCCCTGTGGTAAATTCCCACTTTGCTGGCCTTAATGCCAGATATCATCGCTTCTTAGAAATGACATAATTGCATATTTCAATGAGATAAATATATACAGCAAATTGTTGAAATACTAAGATCACTAGCAGTTAATAGTATGTCCGTCTCTCTTTCATTTTTTCTCTTTTTTTGGAGATCATCTATTTTAAAGTCAGGGACATTCTGTTCCAGAGTTGGAAGGCAGAAAATCAGAGGACTTTTATTTTCTTCTTTTATGGGTTGGTGAAGCATGAAACTTATTGGCAGATACTTGAGCTAGATATGAGTTGCCATGCTATTTCATTCAAGTTTACTTTGACATTAAATGATCCTGGAGGTTTTCATTTTTCAAAAAGTTACCCGAGTTTTTCTCAATGTCTAGAAATAGAGAAAACATAAGGTCATGTGACATGTTACCTCTTTTACTGAAATAGCCATATGTTTGTGAATAGCCAGTGATGACACAGAAGCCATTTTCTGTGGCACAAGCATACTTTCTCACCAATGAAAATCAAGCTACCCTCCGCCCTTTCAAGATTCCATGACTTTCTCTTTCATTTCCAGGATTCCGATGAATAAATAAAATCGTCAGGCCCCGGATGCTTTCATTCCACCAAACTCTTCTTTTCTAAGTCAGGAGAAGACCATCATGAACTCTCAGTAATGCAGGTGGAATTTATTAAGATTGAAAAGAAAATCTACTCTGATTTCAGCAAGGGCTGTTTGTGGCTTTAAGTTCATAGGAAACCCAGCCCAGGAGATAAGAAAAGCAGAAGCGCAGGAGCCCGGAGTCGCGTAAGATGGGAAGGTAGATAAGAAAGCACCCAGTGCACACTACCACCGCCACCCCCCGTTTGACACCAAAAGGCCGAAGTTCAGAGAGAGAGCGTGCAAAATATGCACCTGGGTACACAGGAACCAGAAGCCAAACCTAAGACCGCCAACTAATCGAAATGTCTTTGTAATCGAACTCTGGGTCTACTAGCTTCTGGAAGTATTGGAGTGAGAGATGCATCACACAGCATTAACTGTTTGCCTCTCAACGATTTCAAAATTCTCAGGTTTTCTCAGATACGATGAGGAGATTACCTGCATCAAAACCACCCGAGGTCTATGAAAATTACAAATTTCCAAGCTCACCCCAGACCTACTGGATGGGAAGGGGATTTAGAACGTGGGTACTGGTAGTTTTAACACACGGTTCAGGGGATTATTATAGACGATAAAGTTTGAAAACAACTGACATCTAGGATCTGTTATGTATATTAATACAAGTGGAATTATTGGAGTAGGAAAAAATTTCCTACTTAATTTATTAGAAAACGGATATTCTTTCAAATCTCAAACTCGCATAATTAATTTGCTATAAAGAATACTTACGTTATAAATTCCAAATGTGTTTTCATATAGTCACACTCAGTGATGTTTCATAGAGTCAGTTTCTCATCTGGCTTTGTATCCTGGGGACTGACCCAAGAATGAGTCTTACTCAATGTCAGTGAAAGCCCTTAGCTCATATTAAGTGTAAGGAGTTATATTTTGCTACACTTAAAACAGAAGTACAGCTAGCATTTAATCTCGTTGTGTTTCTGAACAAAGACTATAGCTACAGGGCTAGGGCATTTCAAACCCAAACAAGTTTTTGTATCACATCACTTTCCCTTTTTAATCTATTCTTTAATCTAAAAAGAAAAATAACAAAATTAAACAATAATTTAGGTTAAAGTTTAAATGGTATAACAAATTTAGAAACATGACAACTTTTAAAAGTGCATTAAACCAGGAGATGGCATTTCAAATATAGAATATCCACAGATAAGCTTCTAGAACTCTTTTTTAAAAAATTTTTTTAATGTTTATTTTTGAGACAGAGAGAGACAGAGCGTGAGTGTGGGAGGGGCAGAGAGAGAGGGAGACACAGAATCTGAAGCAGGCTCCAGGCTCTGAGCTGTCAGAACAGAACCTGATGTGGGGCTCGAACCCACAAACCGTGAGTTCATGACCTGAGCTGAAGTCAGACGTCTAACCAACTGAGCCACCCTAAGTGCCCTAAGAATTAATTCTAACTTAAGTTTGGTTCTCTTCCTTGTCTTGCAGCCACTATTTCCTAGCAGCATAGTTCAGAACAAACCTGGTATTCTGTGTACTATGTGGGTGAACTGAAGTTTTTTTTGAAATTCTACTGTAAGACACACACACACACACACACACACACACACACACACACACACAATCTATTTTAATTTAAGACAATAAGGATTGGTAAATCCCCAAGGATTCATGCCCAATGTTTCATTATGAAGGAGCTATTCCTCCTTGTCTTCTGATAATATTACATTGTTCTTGTATTATCACTGTGGTGTGGTAACTCTGCTTATTACATTTCTAGTATGCATAGTTCATTATTATTATTGCCACATTAAACTGGAGTTGTTTTCTCGATGAAAGCTACTTTTACTCAACTAGATGGCTGTACTTTACGACTCCTGGCACTTATATCTTCCAGGAAATTATGAATGTCCTCAGAATAATGGTCAAAATTAATTTAATGATAATGCAGAAAGATGAAGAAAGTTAAAATTATCCTTTTGAACTATTGTCATCTGTCCGTTTAAGATAATGAATAGCTAGGAAGTGTTCATTGTACACAAAGTGTTCACTACTTTTTCTCTGTACTTCTTGTACAGTGTCATATAAAGCTATGTCCATATTGTCATACGTTTCATTCACCATCACATTAGGACACAGGTTAGGTTTCAATGATAGCTTTGCGCAAATATTTGTGAAAAGACTTTAAATAAACTAGGTAGGGCTGGTTAAATGTTTCCTAAATTTGTACTAGATTGGTTCTACAATGATTCATCAAAATATTGGTTAAAAATCTTGTATCTAAAATTTTGTTGAGAAACAGGAGATAAAGAAATGCCATCTGACTGGCTGACATTTAACCGAAATTAGTGACCAATAATAACCCACCCCCCCATGAGACAAATGTAAGGAACAAAATCTATTCATATCTGGACTGTTCTAGGAATGGCAATGACTTGGGAAACTCTACACCTGGGACCACATTTTTACACCTGGTCGGCTTCACACTTCTTATCAATAATCTCTTTCTCCCAAGTCCGTGCTGAGCTAAGGATCAGAGCTAACATTTACTTTGACATTTCACATTCTTTGGGTTCCTATTTGGTGCCAGGGATCATGCTAAATTCTTTATAATTCCATTGGCTTGTATAATTATTAAATCCTGTTTTACAGTTGAGAAAACTTAGAACCTGTGCTTTTAATAACTATAGCATATAATAGGAAGCATCTTTCTACTTTGGTAAATATTTTGATTTGCTATTCTTTTACATTTAGTTGCGCATCTTTTTCGTAAGCTAAAAATATTACCTAGGTGCAAATACCTAGATATATGCTACCGTATGGTAGACAAATAATTTGATATGTCTTCTTAGGTTCCAAATGTAGGTATTTGTGTCTTTCTGGGAATGGGAAGCATAGTTTCTTATGTAGACAAAAATAGTGGATACTAGCATAATATCTTTGGACTGAGAAATATTTCCAGTCAATCCTAGCCAATATTCTAGTGTAGAATATTAATAAGGCCTTGTTGTATATAAACCCTTAACATTTCCAAAGTGAATATTTGATTATTACAACTCCAAGGTAAGCAGGAAAGAGATTATGATTCTCACTTTAGAGATGAGATAATTGAAGGGAGGGGAACTTCAGTCAACTGATTTGCCCAAGATTACATAGTTAAATAATGGCAGAGCTTCGTCTTAGAACCTTGGCCTTCTGATGACTCACTCAGTGTTTTTCTAGTAGAATGTCCCTCAAATACCACTTAACCTTCTGGTCATTCAAGTCTTTATAGCTCACAACTTTTGTGAATGTGTTAATTTTTCCAAAACTAAACAACTCTACATGGAATACAAAACTGAACTGAAAGATAAAAGATGTGGAGGTTCAAAGCAAAGACGTAATGAGTTCCAAACCACATCATAAACAATCACAAAAATATTCCCTGGAAAATTCAGCTTGAGTCTTCAAAATATTTCTAAGACTGACATTCAAAAGACAAATTCTTTAACTTATAATTTTTCTAATAACAGCATTTGAAACACAAAACATCCTTGTAGCTACCTGCTTTTGTTACTCTGTGCTATGAAAGGAATTTGTGTATGACAACTAGTTTTTGGTCATTCCCACTCTGGACTGACTAAAGAAAATCTTAGCCTTGGTCAAAAATGATATCAATTTCAGCTATTTTGTAATATTTCAAGATGAATATGTGTAAAAGATCAGCATCACAATTCCTATGGAGTTACTTTATTAATCAGTGCCATTTGAGTTTTTCTTATTTATTAAAAAGTCTTACAGTTAAAAAGTAAGTCAAAGTATTATGGGAACATGGTTCTTTTTTCTGTCATTTACAGAGATTTTCCATGAATGTAATTTACAGAGATTTTTGAATGAGTGAATCCAAGCTCTAATTCACGAGACAGCTGCTCTCTTGCTCGGTTGGGTTTGAATAGTCTCTGTTCCCTTTCTCTCCAATCATCAATTCTATTCTCCACTCTGAAGACCTGCTTTCTCTGCTTATTGATTATCCCTGTTTTTCCATACTCTGTCTGTGGTTTTGTATCTGTAGGCTCTTCTCTGTTTTTTCTTTATAAGTTAAGGCACAGGCTCTGGTCCTAAATTTCCATGTCTTACAAGCTTAGCACCCATATTAACCAGCCATACTTTTGTCTCTTACTTCAAATTTTCAGTAGATAAAACAAAATGACTCAGCCCAATTTGGAGGTGTGTTTCAATTAGATATGATAAGCAGAATGAAGATTCATATAAATAATGCCACTAAAGCCTGACATGTTAGGACAAAAAGCCCCCAAGAAAGGAGAATGGGCTAGGTAAATACCCATACTATGTCTACTATTAAGAAATATTGTCCTAGTCACCCCAATAAAGAAAAACACAGGGTGTTATGGATGCACATAGAACGTGCACTTAAATGAAACCAGAAAGCATCATAGAAAGTTCCTAGAGGAGGTAATGTATGAGCTGAGATTTGAAGGATAAATGAATAAGAGTTAGGGAAAGACAATGAAGTAGACTATTTAAAGGAATGGAATCAACCTCTACAAAGATAAAAGGTACAAAAGAGTTTGGTATCTTCGGGGAACTGTAGGTTTTTCAAGGTGAATGAAGTGCAGGGTTCGAGAGGGAGAATTACAGGAGATAAATCTGGGGAGTTTGGTAGGGATCAGATTACAGAGTATTAGCCAGGTTTGCTTGAGGAATGTGGTTTTATCCTAGAGGCAATTATAATCCTTTAAGGAATTTTACAAAGAGTCTTGATATGAGAATGCTAATAAGTAGTAGGTAATAGAACCATAGCCAAGGATGAATTTTCTGTTTCTAAACAGAAAAACCAGTTGTTAGATAGTTGCATGAATCCTGTCTGAGACAGACTGGGACTTAATCTGAAGGAACAGACAAGAAGAAGAGCTGGGCCAGTGAGCAATGAGGGCATCAGAATCAAGAAGTTGTGGTTTAGGTGGATATGTGCAAAAGGGGAAGGAAGTAGTCAATAACAACTCCCAATATTCTGTACTGGTCATCTGGGAAGAAAATAATGCCTGAAAGGAGGAGCAGAGTTGAAAAGAAATATGCTGGATTTGAGGCATCTATGAGATAAAAAAGTAGAAATGTCTAGTGAGCAGTTGAATAAATAAGTTGGGAGATCAAGAGAGACACAAAAAATGTAATTACTCAAACCATTGGAAGGCATTTCTTACTAATGAAAGATTCTAGGATGGGTATTTCCTTCATGCAGTTATTCAGAGACCTAGGTTGATAGTCCTTTTCCATGTTCAACACGTGCTTTCTCTAGTCGTTCTGCTTAGAGGAAAGAGTGGAAGTTTGAGGACGGACATCTCCTCTTAGGCAAGTGAGGAGGAAGTTGCATATGTCACTTCTTATGCTAGAACCACCATGTGTCCATACCTACTGCGGTGGAGCTAAGAAATGCGATCCTTAGCTTAATGGACATAAAACAGCTTATAATGCTAGTATTATGGAAGAAGAAACTATAGGATAGTGTTGGAGAGTTTAGAGCTATGGAAGTGGATTAGATTACCTAGGAAGAATGTTTAAAGTAAGAAGTAAAGAAGACCAAGAATGAAACTGAGATATTTCTAGACCTTCTCATGTTGCCTGGGAGTCATCAGGGAGAGTTCCTTGTCTTTCTGTACCTTGACTTACATTTCTTATCTTGCCCTCCCCCTTCCCTGCTGTTTTTTTTGTCTCATGATTGTATACTTCCTAACACAAAACACTACGGTAAGAAATGACTCCATTTCCAGTTACAATTCCAGGGTTATCACCCCCACCACCAACAGTACAGTGTAGTTCTGACCTTCTCCTTTATCTGTGGAGATCAGGGAAAGTACATAGAAGGCATATTATTAAACTTTATATAACTGACAGTTTATAGAGACAATTAATATAAAAGAGTTTGAAGGGAATGAATGATGGTCTAGGACTAACAAGATAAAATTTCACAGGAACATACACAGTATTGTTTCAAAAAACTAAATTCGTGAGAAAGGAGTAGGAGACTTTGCCCAACAACAGTTAATGTGAACACCTCAGCTTTTATTTGACCACAAAATCAATGTTCAGGAACGTTATTATATAGCTGCTAAAAAAGTAATGCAATCTTAGGCTCTATTAGTAGGTTTGGCACACACACACACACACACACATGAATGTTGGTACACGAAACATTTTACACTGAACTCTTGGGAATTCCATACTAACTTTTACAACTTATTGTCACTCTTGAATTCTTCCTCTCCCTCCCCCCCACATCCAATTAATATCAAGTCCCATCTATTCTACCTTTTAAATATTCTGTCACCCTTGTGGTTTTGAGTTGGAATTGGAGATATCAGTATGAACTCATTACAACTATTATATAATATGCCTATTCTAATATACATTTTATATCTATAATGTCTATAATCTATCTATAACACCTATATTATAGATATAACATATAATTATATAACATGTACATATTACATACCTAATTTTACAGAAAGAGGTATACACACATGTACTTCTGTGTGTGCATGTAGGTTTCTTAGGTCCGTCAAATAGGTGGGCCTAGTGGTAAAGACACCAAAAGAGCAATGAGCACAACTAACACCCAGATCTTTGTTTCTAAATACGACTTTTCACTGAAAAGACCCAGGGATCCTTAGAGAAATAACTGAGCCCAGGGTTGAGACAGGGAAACCATGAAATGAGGCTGGGACTTTGTGTTGTACCAGAAAGTAAGAAAGTGCTAAGTAAGAAAGGACCTCTCAAAAAGGACAGGATCCAACTTGATGAATACTAAAAATAGTGGATGAAATGTTGTTGAACAAAAATTTACATAGCTTCAGAGTAATCACCAGAAATTACTTATTAACTACAAAGAGGACAAATGCTCTCTTGGGGATCATTTGATAACGTATAAAAATATTGAATCTCTATGATATACACCTAAAACTATTGGATACTGTATGTCAATTATGCTTCCATAAAAAAGAAGAAACAAATAAAAATGTTTAAATATAATATTCTCCCCAATCTGTAAAATAAAAATGTTCACATATAGAGGATAGGCCATTTAAATCTTAACTTTCGTCTTAACTCCAGTAGAGGCATCGAAATATATGTGTATATATAATATTGCATATATACGCATGGCTTTTCCACATATATATTTCATTTTACATATTCCTGTCATAAAATATTTATATAGCTAAAATATTTAATACTGTGCTATATATATTTACTATGGAAATGTTCACAAAATGAAAATAATTTTTTTCTTGTTTTTCAGGGGTTATTTTTGAAATACAATCTAATTTGTTTGCCATATGCATATCTCAGAAAGAAACTGTACATACCTTTTAGAAAGGTTAAAGCAAAGGCAAAACAAAAGAGTGCTTAAAATTTTAAAAGGAGGAAAAACAGTAACTTTATAGGTTAACCTAACAAACAAAAATTTCTTTAAGTTATCAAGGTTAACATTGGTAATAATGAAGCCAATTGACATTATGTGCTTCCCAAAATGATATGCTGAGAAGGACAGAGCATCACTTTTATGTTATTACAATAAAAAATACAAAACCTAAAGCTAATTGTAGGGAAACATCAAAGAAATCCAAACTGAAGGAAATTCTGCAGAGTTACTGGCTTTACTCTTCCAAAGCGTCAAGATCATGAAAGGAAAAGGAAGGCTGAGGAACCGTTTTTAGATGAAAGGAAAGTAAAGAAACATGACAATTAATACACCCTGTGATCCTGGATTGTATCCTGGACAAGAAAGAAAGCTATATAATATACCGTTGGAACAATTTGTGAAATTTGAAGAAGAACTATGAATCAGATAATAATATTGTGCCAATGTTACATTTCCTGAATTTGATAAAAATACTTTGGTTATGTAAGAGACAGTCTTTAGGAAATACATATTGAAGTATTTGTGCACAGAAACGAAAGAGAGAGAGAGAGAGAGAGGAAAGAACAAATGCTACAGTGAACGGGGAAAAATGTTAAGAATTGTTTGGTAGAGAATATAATAGAGTTCTTTGCAATATTTCTTGCAGCTTTTATGAGGTAAAGAATTGTCTCAAAATTAGAAGCTAGAAAGAAAAACTTCCAAGTTTGACCTAAGTAGTTAGCAATAGATCTTTTTCTAAATCTGATAAATATTTCTAAGGTTAAGAGGATACATTCTTAATCCACTCATCTAGGAGCTTCCATCTGCTATGTACAAAAGAAAAGGAAAGAAAAGAAAAGAAAAGAAAAGAAGAAAAGAAAAGAAAAGTTTGTGAAGTGTTTTGTTTACATTAACGCTATGCTGTTGTCTGAGATAACTTATATTTTAACATATAGCCAGGAGATCCTGTCACCTGGATGTCATCTGGAAGGTCAGCTTTCAATAATGGAACTTCAGAGAGTAAGAAAAGCATACTACTAGATCTAAAAGACTTTTAGGATACTAAGTGTGATCTCAAATAAGCTAAAAATATGCCGTAAGTGTCACAACATCTTGGGCCGTTTCATCCTTAGGATAAATCTGCCATCGCTAAGAGCAAATGCTAAAAAGAGAATTCTCGGCAGAGTGCTCCAGACGTAGAGTTACAATTCGACTCCGTCAGTCACTAGATGAATTTAGAAAGATAACGCTTAGGTATTTAGTATATTGGTATTCCTAACAAGAACTCTACAAATAAAGTACTATTATCCCAATTTTACAAATAAAGAAACTAAAGCAGAGAGATGTTGAGTAACTTTCCCAAGCTCACACAGTCTACAACAACTTGAGCTAGGACTCAAACCCTAAGATCTACCAAAGATAGTGCCTTTTCCCTTTTCCTCTTTCTACTGCAAACATTCCAAGAGAGAATTTGCTTAGGTGTGGTAGGTGATAAAAAGGCTACATAGAGCCAGTGTGGCTATCCTGTCACCCAGGAGTGCTTTTCTAGAAATCTACCCATAAGAAATAATCGGCATTTCAAATCAAAATTTATGTTCTAGAATGTTATTCATTCTCACACTTTAAATATCCAATAATTGGTTAAATAAATCATGGTAGATACAATGGTATAGTATAACTTAGTATAGTATATAATAGTATAAATTATTAATTATTATAAGAAGATGAATATTATATGATTTTCATTAAAAGGAACAGAATACAAAATTATTTAGACAGTGTGGTTTAAATATATATCTATATATATACCTATATAATATACTTAGTATATACATGTATGTATGTATAAGTATATATGTATATACTAAGTATATTATATTAGTATATACTAAGTATATTATATATATATATATATATACACACACACACACACACACACACACACATAATATATACAAAATTATTTAGGCAGTGTGGTTTAAATATATATACCTATATAATAAACTTAGTATATACATATATATACTTAGTATATACATATATATACACACATATATATTATATATACTTAGTACATATACATACATACATATGTATACATATATATGTACGTGTACTGAGTATATTATATTAGTATATACTAAGTATATTACATATTATATATATATATATACATATATACGTAAGAAAAAGAAGGGTATGAATCAAAACGTTAACATGTTTATCACTAAGTATTGCAAGTGATTTGGATTACATTTATATACCTTATCTTTATTTTCAAAACTTTCTAATATTAGTTTTAATCACTTATAATTTAAAAAAGCCAATAAGCAGCATTTAAAAGAAGATTCAATGCAGTCTTTGAAAATTAAGAAAGAAAAGAAGAAAGTTAGAAGAAAGAAATCCAGTAGACTAGGTGCCTCCTCTTGTCTATATTCATCAAAGAACCAAGAAGTAAATGGAGTCCCTACCAGTAGCAGGCTCGGCAAAGATGAGATACAGCAAGTCACTGATGAAAAGAGAGTAAACTATACGGGGGAATCTTACCAGCACACCCACACAGGTTTCCAGTGGCACTCCTGGTGCCATCTTCAAAAAAGGGATGGCAAAAAAAAAAAAAAAAAATCAGGGAAAGTGTAATGCACTCACTGTTTATAAAAACATTCAGGGAAAAATCAAAATAAGTCTTTGAATTCAGAAATTAAAAAGAAATAAAAATAGAGGATGGAAACTATTCTATATAATATTATAATGGCGGATGCATGTCAGTATGCCATTTGTCAAAACCCCCAGAATGAACAGCATCCAGAGTGAACTGTTAATGTAAACTGTGGACTCTGGGGCATAATCATGTGTCGATGTCGGTTCATCTATTGTAACAAATGTACCACTCTAAAGTCAATAACGGGAAGTGTGTGTGTGTGTGTGTGTGTGTGTGTGTGTGTGTGCGCGCGCGCGCTCTCTCTCGCCCGCGTGGAGGTGGCATCTATGGGAACTTGCCGTGCTTTCCACTCAATTTTGCTCTGAACCTACAATTGTTCTAAAACATAAAGTTTTTAAAGTAAAAAACAAAATAAAAAAGAAATGAAAATGGAATTTTCTTGTAAAATCTAGCACAAATCTCTAACCATTCTAACTTTAAGTTATGAAATCACAAAAAGATTGAATCGGATTAATTTAACTTAAATTGATTTAATTGAATTTGATTTAATTGAATTTAAATGTTCATATAGTAGTCTCCTCTCATCCTCACACCATCACAAGAAGGGTAAGAACACTACTACCATAAGATATTCTGAGAGAGAGAGAGAGAGACCACATTCCCGTAACTTTTATGACAGTACAGTACATTGTCATAATTGTTCTATTGCATTATTACATAGTAGTTACTGTTAATCTCTTAGTGTGCCTAATTTATAAATTAAATTTTATCATAGATATCTATGTATCAGAGGAAAAAAGCATGTGATTTCAGGCTTCTGCTGGGAGTCTTGGAACATATTCCCCAAGGAATGTGCCCCTATATTTTACGCCTGTATTCCTCAAGAGGTAGGAAAAATTTTTTTAATGTTTATTTATTTTTGAGAGAGAGATAGACAGAGGACAAGCAGGGGAGGGGCGGGGGGGGGAGACACAGAACGTGCTGTCAGCACAGAGCCTGACGCGGGGCTCGAACCCATGAACCGTGAGATCATGACCTGAGCCAAAGTCGGATGCTTAACTGACTGAGCCACCCAGGCATCCTGGAAAATTATTTTTTTAAGAAAAGTGGGTGTGGCGGGGCCGGTATGGGTGAAAAATGATAGATAAGTAGGTAGATACTATGCATTTACAAAATACCTAGCTAGGCACTGGTACTAACTACTGGAGATAAAACAAAGGCAAATGCTTATCCTTTAAGGGACCGTAGCCTAGCAGAGAGGCAGACGTGCCAACCATCAGGGCCCCTGCCTACTGACCTGCATACTATGTTGCATTAACCCCAGAGGGGGCATCCTCATAGTAAGCTAGGAAATGAATGACAGAACTTCGAGTTGCTCAGCAGTCCTATAAAGAGTTACAAAACGAAAAGAGGTGGGCTGTGGGGCCATAAGTGACCAGGCACCCAGTGTCTTTGTGGGAGTGATAAAAGCTTCATAGGTTAGGTGACACAGTACATGAAACTAATGGGAGGGAAAGAAGGAGGGCAGGTTCCATGTGTGAGCAAAAGCAGGATTAGGGAAGAGAAGATAATGTCCCATGTCTCTGGAAAGCAAAGTGCAAGGTGCATAGACAAAAGGTAAACTGGAGAAGTAGGCAGGGACCTCACAGGGAGGAGACAGAAAGTCACAGTTTTATACTGGGGCAGGACGTGAAGAGACTTGAAGTGCTTTGAATTAGGACATGACATGATTAGATTTTTAGATTAAAACAAACAATAATAATCTTTGGGTAGCAAGGAGAGATTCTATACTAAAGACAGGAAGACCGTCAACTCAATGTTGGCAGTAATCTGACAACAACGAGGCCCCAAATGAGGGTAAATGGTGTGACTGAGGTGGGAGCAGGCAAGGGGGAGGGAAGGGAAGAGACCAAGAGCTAGAATCCTGGCAGCTAGTGTCTAATTGAACGTGGTAGTGAGTGAGAAGAAAAACTCTCAAAGGACTTCCCAGGCACTGGGCTTGGTCACTAGATGTGGTCTTTCCAGAAGAGAAAATATAAGGGCCATATTCCAAGGAAGAGATGAGAAGAAACGGTGCTTTCAGGATCTACAGCTCCCCTGTGTGTGTTATGGGGACACACATCAAAGGACCATACATCCTGCCGAGGGAATTGTGCCTGTCAGATGGCAGTCAGCCTCTGTTTCCCCAGAGGGCAGGGAAACACTGATGCTGGACCTGAACTCAGGTGAGCGGAGTTTCCTCTCCTCTAAGGGATGATCATCAGCTGCTTTTCTGGGGAATGCTGGCAGGATAGAGCATGTGTCATCTCTGATCAGGAGGGCACTTAGCTAGTGTCTTCATACATGGGAAGAACACTAATGAATTGAAATAGGCATGCATTCAATGAAAAACATCCAATTAAGAAAAACAGATCATTAACTATCTTTCCATACTAGCATCAAAGGCACATTTATTAATAATATAACTGGACAGGGGCGCCTGGGTGGCGCAGTCGGTTAAGCGTCCGACTTCAGCCAGGTCACGATCTCGCGGTCCGTGAGTTCGAGCCCCGCGTCAGGCTCTGGGCTGATGGCTCGGAGCCTGGAGCCTGTTTCCGATTCTGTGTCTCCCTCTCTCTCTGCCCCTCCCCCGTTCATGCTCTGTCTCTCTCTGTCCCAAAAATAAATAAAAAAACATTGAAAAAAAAAATTTAAAAAAAAAAAAAAAAAAAAAAAAATAATATAACTGGACAAAACTGTCTGAAAGGCATTCCATAAAAATCATTAAAGTCTATCATTCAAGAGATTTTAGGGAACCGAAGTTCAAATATCAAATGACAGACATAAAACAACCACCCTCAGGCTTAAAGTGACTCCACGTGGACAAATACATAAATATCAAAGTATGTAGTTTGAAGAAGGTGAGCTCAGAGAGTTGCACATGGAGGCAAAAACACAGAAAAACAGTCACCTCCCTTTCAAAACACCAAGGAAAGCTTCATTGAGTACATACTCTTTTCGCTGTGTGTAGAACGATGAGCTTGGATTTCTGGGAATAGGATCACTTTCCACACAGAAGACATAGCCCAGAGTGGTTTGTAAGGAGTGGGGGAATTTGGTGAAAGCAGAACCATGTCCATTTTCTCAGGGAGAGATAATATGCAGGATCTTGGAGGTACGGGGTGGTGATCACAGATGAAACTTTCAATGGGAAGCCATTCTGAGTACTACGGTGACTAATGTGTGCACTTAATTACAGTAAGTAACCGCTGTATTGAGTCAAACTAGGAGCACATGCAAATCCCCCCCCCCCCCCGCCCCCAGATTGTGGCTTATTAGAGAGAAGTGAATTTTGATTACATCATAGTTTTATTATGCATTCTTCCCAGGCTTAAGTTGAGTGTTGTTACTCCTATTGTTGTAAGTTTCCAGTTTTCAAGTATAATGACAATGTGCCTCTTGCATATTTTAGGAATTAAAAATAGATTTCTATTTCAGGTGAGAGAAATAACTGCCTGGGAAGAGGAACTCTTGAACCACAAGGAAATTATTTTCATCCAAATATCCTTAGTGATTAAAAAATAAAAAGAGACTGAAAAGAATCCAGAACAGTTTCAATACTGCAGGATTTCTGCCACAACATGTTAGTGCCATGAGCACTTTCATAACACCATCCATATAACCTTTACTGCTGGTAACTGTACGGGCAGAACAGGTTTTGCAAACTATGACTTGTAAACAGAAATTTACCAGGCTAGAATTCTTGTAATCCTTGTAAAAATTAACAATGATGTTTATTTTAAAATAACACCCAAACAAAGGCAGTGATTTAAATGTTTTAACGTACAAATCAGAAGGCATTTAGAATGGAGTACATTTTGGGGGTGTTCAGCTGGCTCAGTCAGTTAAGCCTCGGAGTCTTGATTTCAGCTCAGGTCATGACCTCACGGTCTGAGAAACGGAGCCCCATATCCCATTCTGCACTGACAGCATGGACCCTGCTTGGGATTCTCTCTCTACCTCTCTCTCTCTGCTCCTCCCCCGCTCTCTCTCCTTCTCTCTCACAAAATAAATAAATAACTATTTTAAATAAAGAGAGAGAATTGAGTACATTTTTAAGTCTTCCTCAACCTCACACTCCATTGTGTGCCAAACAGTAATGGAATAATGGCACTAACAAAACAATTTTTACTGAACACATATTATGTGCAGGGCATTGTCCTTAAGTCCTTTTCATGTGCTGGGTTATCTAAACCACACAAATCCCTGCGAGGAGTTACCTTACATGATGGAAAACGTCAGCACTATCCATAGTTTCAGACCCTGAAACTTTTCTGGTAAAGGTTATTTAATGTGTTTTGAGTATTAACAGGAGACAGGACACCATGTAAAAAATTCAATTCCTGAATTCATATGTTCAAAATAATTTTAAAAAGGGTACTATAGGTTTGTCATATTAATTGGATTCTAAAGAGGATTTTAATGAGAAGAAAATTTGGCAGGTGGAGAATAAGGAAATTTTACAGCTGAGTTAGATTTGACCTAGAAGAAGAACTCCCAGGAAAAGTGATATTGAGGAAAATCAGGAAAATCTGGTAGAAGATAGGGACCAATCTTTAAATTTTTTTTAACGTTTGTTTATTTTTGAGACAGAGAGAGACACAGCATGAGTGGGGGAGGTGCAGAGAGAGAGGGAGACACAGAATCCCAAGCAGTCTCCAGGCTCCGAGCTGTCAGCACAGAGCCCAATGCAGGGCTTGAACCTAACGGATGGCGAGATCATGACCTGAGCTGAAGTCGGACGCTTAACTGACTGAGCCACCCAGGCGCCCCTGGGACCAATCTTTAAAATGAAGGTAAAACAAAACATGTTCTCAGATGCCTGAGAACATGTTGTCATTTTACAACTTGGGCTATTCACAAAGCAGTGTGGTACAGAAGAAAGGACTTGGGAGACAGAGGATCCAGGGGGGCTGAGTGTTCACCTTTGTTCTGCCATTTATTTGCTGTGTGACTTTACAAGCCACTCTTCTTCCTTGAGCTTTACTTCCTCAATCCTAAATTCGGGGCAGTGATTACACAGGTATTGTTGTGAATATTAAACAGATATTATGCTTTTAAAAACGTGAAATGCTATACAAATGAAAGATATTGGCTGTATTATTTTCAGGTTCAGTCACTGAACATTACTCTTCCTTTTTTGATCTTTTGTCTTGGCATAACACAAGGTATCTTGGCATCAGCTTAGAATTCAGTTATGCTAAGCTTTTGAAATTCTTAAGCAGAAAGTCACTTAGGTGACAGAAAGAGAACAGAGGTTTTGAGCCTGAGGCAGGACTGAATTCCTGAACCCACACTTCAACAACTTATTCATCAAGGTCGCCAAGTCCTAAATCAATAGAATCTTTCAGCCAACCCAGCCCATGGCCCATCGTGGAAACCTACCCTTGCATAGCCCCAGGCAAGGGATAAGCAAATTTGGACTCAAATACAACCTAAGTGGAGATAATGCAAAAGACTAATTTCATAAATCTATGCTGTGATAAGAGAGAGTTTATTTTCTGATCCCAAAATATAAATCTCACAGGAGTTTAGGTATATTGATTATTCTGGTAAACTAAATTTTTACTCTATATATCATAGGTCAGCCTTCCTTGTCACCACCATGGCATGGGTAACTCAACCATGACAGTGTCCCTGAGGACTGGTATGGCAAGCAGGGGAGGCAGGGGTGGCCACTGTGTGTTTCCTAATTACAGCGCTGTTAGCAGAAAAAGGTCTAGAAAAATATCGTAAGTTGTACCAAAGGGGATGCAAGGCTAGAGCCAGAGGTAACAGTAGAGAATCATACAATGTATCTGTTTGGGGCAGAACAAAAGCCTGAGCCAAGGTCCAGGGGTAAATAGGATAGAGGAACTGAGCCAGTGAGGGTGGCGTGTGACAGCTGAGAGAAAATCAGCCTAACAGAAGTTTGGTTTGCTGTGCTGGCACCTAGAGTAGATTCATTAATTTTTGTTTAATGTTTATCTACTTTTGAGGGAGAGAGAGAGACAGTGCGAGTGGGGGGGGGAGGTGCAGAGAGAGAGGGAGACACAGAATCCGAAGCAGGCTCTAGGCTTTGCACTGTCAGCACACAGCCCATCCCACCCCCCCACCTCCCCATGCAGGGCTGGAACTCAGGAACCTTGAGATCATGACCTGAGCCACAGTCAGACGCTTAACCGACTGAGCCACCCAGGCACCCCTAGAGTAGATTCATTAAAAGGGGGTACCATAAAAGAGGGTAAAACTAGAGTGAATATATATATTTTTCTAACACTTTTAATAAATACATCTCTATATAAACATTCCAAGAAATAATTAATTATGAAATTTTTGATAATGCGACATCAGCATTAGGCACCATCATAACAACATCACTACCACCACTAGACATGATGCTGACCCTTAGGACTGTTACGGTCAGTTGAGTTTTCTAGCTGTTTGGATGGTGACCAGTCAAGAGAAAACGCAACATTTTCAAAACTACTGATTTAGAAAAGTCATTAACCAAAAACAAACAAATAAAATGTCAGCACCAACAAAGGAAAACCACAAAGGCAGCGATAATAAGGTATTAGGAGGAATGATATTTATTCCAGTACTTGGGTAGAAAACCAACTAAAAACTTGGATCGGTGAAATAGAATGAAAACCCGGAGACCCCTGGAGAATGATTAATTAAACCTAGAAGGAAGGACAAAGTTCAGGTGGATTAACAGAATATTTGCTGTTGATGCTACTTGTAAATTTGATTCAGAATCTTGCAATTTTCATTGGTAATTTGTATCCTAAAATCTGATCATCTCCACAAGGTTAAACATGAATGTAAAACTTTGTCAAAATGTTTTAAAACCATGCTTACAATGATGGTTTTTTAAAAATGCAATGGAAGACAGAAATTGGAAAGTGGATAAAAAGAAATAATGCTTATTCTCACAAATTCTGAGATTTATTCTTACCTAACCCTATCCTAGGTAAAATGAAAGGGGAATGACAGAGCCTAAGGAGGGGGATGACTTCAATTCTCCAGAGGAGCATAGGTTCAGAGTTATTGGGTCGAGGCGCTGGGCTCTCCTGCAAAAGTGATCGCATTATCCAGAGTTTGATTATTTACGTCAGAGGGTCTTGGTCTGTTACGGAAGAGAAATGGGATGTTATGCCGCTGTCTTACCTTGCCTTACCTTGACTCCATTGCTTTGGATAATCTCGATACCAATATTTTTCCTCCTAATGGGAGAAAAACAGAGGATTTAGGATTTAGGATTTTTTCGGATAATATTTTGAAACAAAATTAATGACTTCTTTCCTTCTCGAGTGTATAAAAACTTATACCAAAATAATCATAATGATAGCACAAGGATGTGAATACAATGTAATATGGCAGGATAAGAAAATGGAGATATTTATCAGCATGGTTTTTCTGCCACTCATCATTCACTCTTCCAACCACACCCCTTACGGTGAACCCCTTAGGCTCAGAGAAATGGGACCCTGCTTGCTCCATTGGAAGATTATAAAAATCTTGCGGGCAATCAAATGAGACACCTCAATGTTTAAGCTTACCTTTTAAATAGAAAGATTTACGAGGCAGACAATAGTGGTCACAAAAATGAAAAAAAAAAAAAAAAAGGAATTCTGTCTGCTCTCTCTGCCCTCCCCAGAGAGGTATGAAGGGAAGGCAGTGGACGAGTTAGGTACAAGTACGGGGAGTCCTACACCTTGTACCTCATTCCTCAGGCAGGATGGAGAGTTGGGGATGGGCACCCCATAAACATATTTATCTCTTCAAGTATCTTCTATCTCCCTTTGTTCCCTTTAAGTCTAATGATCCACAAATAGAGAAAGAACTTGTACCTTCCTCTCTAGGGGAGATCCAGGGAAATTGCAAGTTTCCCAGAAAAGAAAGCACCCCATATCCCATTCAGTTGGTGCAGGCAGTAAACTGCACACATAGTAGGGCAGTAGACGGGACAGGGCTGCAGAGAGGCCTCCACCCCTGGTTGGGGTCTTACAGCTAGACAAAGGGGTGTAGTATTGGATGGATAGGGTATGGGCATTCTGCACTAGAAACCTGTTGAATCTGCCGCAACATCCTGGCTGTATCCTGCAGGAAGTCAAATCGGCCTCCCAGAACTATCCTTTTGCATTTTGATGGATTGTGATTTATTACTTGTGCTGAGGACGTGGCAGGTCAATACATGGTTTGCCACCGTGACAGCATTGTGAGAGGGGGACAGAAAGCAAACATCTTGAAATGACTGCTTTTAAAACCTGAAATGGCTTAAAACAAAAACAGGTCCTTAGCTTACCTAATGTGACAAGACCCATTTTCCACACCAGGTTAGAAAAAAATTTAGGGTGGGCCTCAAGTCAGGAAACAATTTCAGTGTTTCAAGAGGAAGGAATTTTCACTTCTTGCACACTATGAACTTTGTGCCTGCTGCTGTAGTAATAATGTCTCAAATATGCTCTTTTGAGGATCTCTGTCCCTCTCTCAAATATGCTTCTGGATAATGATTTGGCTGCCACTAAAGCAGCAATCTGAGTTGTATGACAGCCAAGGAAATCTCAGATCCTATGTTTGCTAATTGGACATAACAATTCATGCTCAGGGGCAGCAAGCAAAATGGGCTTTACTCTGCCAGAATTGTTTTGGCTTCCTTTTTTTTTTTTTTTTTTTTTTTTTTTTTTTCTGGTTAGCCCCAATCCCTCATTCCAAGTTTTCTGACCCCTAACACTACTTTCCTGGTGAATAGCAATTCTCCACCCAGGTATAAGAAATGCTCATTCTACTGTATCTGGAGAGGCCAAGTCTTTCTGTGTGGGAAGATGAGAGTTTACATTGGACAGAACTTTGTACTTCTCTGAAACTTGATCACCTTAGAATTAATAAGAGCAAATATTGGAATTAATTCACAAGGAAGTAGAAGTCATAAACATTGGACAATAATATTCTGGCATCTGACCTTTTCATTTTAGGTATCCTGTAAATGTAAGTCATAGCTTGCAAACCAAATGACTGAGAGAAACAGGTAGATGAATGATGCAACTCTAGGTTTAATTACTTAAAATGCAATGATATTTGGTTCTTAATTTATAAAATAGAGACCCAAATGATGGCCTCTGCCTGATCTCTGCAGTGGATGCTTAGATTATTAAGAAATACTTGGACATAGGGGAAATCAATCAGATTGAATCTTTGCATGATCTCTGAAGATTTCAATTTTTTTCCTCTATACGCAAAGTTTGAAGCAGAGAGAATGACCATAAATTATTCTGGTCATTTAGAACTTTGAATAAGTCAAAGTTCTTTGATTTGAAAAGTTCTTCTATTTTTCCTGAAAGAGATTAGGGTACAACTGACAAACAAAATTTTTATTTCTATTACTTTTTACAGTGTTTGTTTTTTTCTCTTTGCATTGATCATTAGATTTGATCTCTACAGCATGCCTTATTTTTTCCCCATTTTAGAAAGGGACACGTACAATGTGAGTGGTTATGTGAAATGCTGAAGGTTTATATTGATATGCTAAAAGCAGGAAGGGACTCCTGCCTTCTGGCCTAGAGCCCATTGTTTCATTCTATCACAAGCAACTGTTCTATGCCCCTGGGACACAGCAGAGAAGAAAACAAAATCCTTTCCAAATAAATGTACTGTCTTATATAGTAGTTACTGCTATAGAAAAGTAAGGAGACTGGGGTGGGTATAGGAAGTGCCTGACTGTCTTTGGAAGGAGGGAGGGGGGTATTGAGGGTAAAATTGCTCCTATTGCTTGGGAAAAAGTCGAGGAAGGCCACATTGGTAAGATTATATTTGTGACAACTGGGCAGGGACATGAAGGTGTTGGGAAACAAGAATTTTCTGTCCCCTTCAAGGTCCTTCCAGATAGACTAAGAATCAAATTGACATGAAACAGATTAACAGGGGAAAATCACATTTAATTCTGTACATATGGGAAATCCACACAGACATGGAAATTCTAAAGACAGACAAAATGAGGTATATGTATCATTTTCAACTAAGGAAGGGTGTAGGGATGTGGAACTTCAAAGGGAAAAAATGTGATTCACAGGAAAATGAAAAAGAACAAATGTTTGGTAAAAATAAAGGTTTGGTTGGCCTCTCAGAGACAATGGGACATAAACGATTTTCATCAAAGAAGCCTCATTGGTTCCTCCCTGTCTACCATACCTAATTCATAAAATAATGTAGTTATTTATGGTGGTAGCTGTTTTCTTGGAGCAGGTTCTCTATCTAAATTTTTAGGCAGTCCTGAAAAAAGGTAAAGAGCTTTTCCTAAATCTGCTGTGTTTCGATTGCTTTTTAACTCAAAATACTCTTCATACCCAAGTGGGCCATCTTGGAGTGGTCTGCCTTTGGCCCCTACAAAGTAAATTTGGGAATGTATCATATGTGGATGTCAAATGTGGGGGAAGAGAAGTATTGGCTAGGGGTAGGCCAAATTCTGTCCAGTGACATTTGATTGGAACACAGCCATGCTCGGTAGTTAACATATGGTCTATGGCTGCATCTGTAGTATGCAGGGTTGAATAGTTGTGACTGAGGCTATGTGTGGCCCATAAAACTGAAAGTATTTACCACCTGGCCCATTAAAGAAAAAGTTTACTGACCACTGGCTTATGCAGCGGAAATGACAAATACAAAGCCCAAAGACACAAGTGTGCGTATTGTATTCAAAGAATAAAGAAAGCAAGTGTGGTTATGGGAGGGAACAAGGGGAGAGAGAGAGAGAGAGACAGGGTAAGAGAACAGAAGGAGAGTAGGGAGTAGATCCTGCAGGGCTTTTCTAGGCCATTCTAAAGGATTTTGAGGTTTACTTAGAGAGGGACAGGAAAACACTGGAGGTAACTGAGTACAGAACTGACATAATCTAACTTACTTTTTAAATTATTCACTCTTTTCAGGATAGATGAGAGGAGATTAGTCCGGTATATGGTGCAATAATCCAGATGACAAATGGAAGTCCTGAGTATTTGCCAAATTCTGAACATATTGTAAAGATTGAGCTGAGGTGATTTGTTGATGAACTTGAAAGAGAGGTGGAGGGGTGGTGTTGTGTAAATGGGAGACAGTAAGAGAGGGTAGTACAAGTTAACTTGTGTAGGCCTGAACAACTGGAGGATAGGACTTCCATTAACATACAAAAAGAAGGTTGTGGGAGATGTGAGCTATAATTTACCACCAGAAGTGAATTTTAGATGCCTTTTGAATATCTAAGTGGAGATGTCAAAGAGGCACTTACTAATGACATCTGGCATTCAGGGGAAAGGTTGAAAATAGACATATACATTTTGGAGTCATCAATGGTTAGAGAACCTTTGAGTCACAAGAACAGAATAAGATCATGTAGAGCATGGCTATCGACAACACAGAGAATGATTTGAATACCTACCGTTTAATTTCAATATATGTGCCATGTTTTGAGCTAAGAACTTTATAGTATATACTCTCACGATACTTTACCTAGGTAGGTATCTGTACACCTACCTTACACATGTGGAAATGAAAACTTAAGTGTTAAATGACTTGTCTGATGCCAGGAAGCTAGTGACAGAGTCCAGATACGCCCGCCTCAGTGGTCTGAGCCCTCCGTGCTCTGTCATGACATGAGAAATAGAAAAACACAAGACTGAACATTGGCTCTGTACATTTAAATAGCTAAAGAAGCAGCTAAATTACCCAAAGTATGTTGCATGTGAACTCGCCCAGTTTCAGCGGCAATAAGATGCCTCCTTAAGGAAACCACCAGACTGGTGAAGCATGATAATAATATCATGGAACTTCCTCCTCAATTTCCTGAATTTAACAAACTCTGTCATCATGAATAAGCAGAAAATGTCTAGTTTATGAGCAGATTAAGAGGCAGCCACTGCAGGGGAATTCATGCTTCGATGCCATACACTACATTTTAGGCAAAATAAAGTTATCAAGGTTGGGTGCTATTACAGGGCACTGCGCAAATCCTTTATTAAATGAGAGGAGACAAACCTCCCACCTGGAAGCCAAAATCAAAATCATTGGAAATTCAAAATCATTTGAAACAGCGCAGAGACAGGGAATACGACTTAGCAATAGATGTGACCCCCCCAATGTCATTACATCCTTATAGTGTTGCGTTTACCCTCACAAATGTACTAGCCCTAAGTAAAAGTGTTCTGGTCTGATAGTCTCAGACTCCTCTGATTCCACTGGCTTCTCAAAAGTACAATCACTCCAATTGCTAAAAACCAACATAGAGCCACAATAAGCCTGCTATGCTTCTTCCTTTTCTTCATACAAGCCTGGACTGGAAGAAATCCTCATTTATTTTTCACCAGAAAAATCAAAAGAGGCACCTCACTTCCGTGCTGAAAGGGAAATAGAAACTAACCTGCAAGCAAGTGTGAGAACCTCCACCTACTGCAATTATAAAGCCACACCTTGCAGTAACACCCTCATTAGGGTTATGAGGAAGCCAAGGAAGGGAAGTTGTATTTGGGGCCTGTTGAACAAGATTAAGTCTTGGTGGAAATATTTGGGTCATGTTGGTCTGGAGGAACGTAGTGGGAAGAGTCAGAAGTTTTGAAAGAATCATAGGGAATCAAGTAATTCCTGTGTCTTGTCTCCTCCACGCTCCATGTTTCCCAAACTCCGGTTTACTTCTTGGGAAGTTCAACCTCCGGGACGAGGTACCAAGATGATGAATACATACCCAATGGGAGAGCGTTGCTATGAAGAGTTTAAAAGGATATATGGTAGTTGAGTGTCCGACTCCTGCTTTCGGCTCAGGTCATGATCCCCAGGGGATCAAGCCCTGTGCGGGGCTCTGGGTTCAACATGGAGCTCGTTTGAGATTCTCTCTCCCTCTGCCACTCTCTCTCTCTCTCTCTCTCTCTCTGTCTCGAATAAAACAAAGGTTTAATTTAAAATGAAATGGTATATGGTGATAAGCCTCAGGAGAATAAAAAGATGTGTTCAGCATTGTTTTTTGTTATTGTTTTCAAGGATTTGCCATCTTGTTGAGTGCCACAACCAAGTTGTATCATGTTTGCATTCCTCACAACACCCACGATGTCTGTCACACAGTGGACGAAAAGCAATGCTTCTGGAATGGAACACTAATGATCGCCCTGCTGGCAGATCGACATAAGCACCAGCATTCAGCTTCTTGATCTTCTATTCTGGAAATTTCACTAGTATTGCATTGTCTTCTGTTACCCCCTTGCTTTATGCACTGTAGTCATTTTGTGTCCTCAGCATCTCTGGATATATTTACGGACCAGGAACAAACTAGCACTAAACTACCAAGGTGTACATAGTCACATTCCCCCTTGTGAAGAATATGCTTTGTTTGTTCTTCTGGGCTATTCATGCCTTTTCTTTCTGATTAGACAAGAATACTTGCTGAGCGTCAGAGAGAAGGGAGTAGACAGTTCTCCATAAAAAAGTATATGGAAAAGAACTGTCCGGGAGGTTTGAGGAGTGGGAATTTGTAGGGAATGAGTAAGCCATCCAGCAAAGACTGGGTTTTCTAAGAATCAGGGTTTTGGAGGGGCGCCTGGGCGTCTCACTCAGTTAAGCCTCCGACTCTTGATTTTGGCTCAAGTCATGATCTCCCAGTTAATGGGATGGAGCCCCACATCAGGCTTCCCCAAACTGACAGTTCAGAGCCTGCTTGGGATTCTTTCTCCCTCCCTCTGCTCCTCCCCTGCTTTATCTCTCTCTCAAAATAAATAAATACAACTTAAAAAAAAAAAAAGAATCAGGGTATTGGAAAAACTGCCATGAGGTGGAAAGGAATGGGGTGAGGGGGTTATAAATAGGTGAAGAGAATTTTGAGGAAGTTGTCTTATGCTAAGTGTCTTACCTTCCTTCAGAGACTATCTTAACAAACTGTTCAGAAAATATCCAAATTATTATCCCAGGCTTTGGGAGCTGTGTGTGTGTGTGTGTGTGTGTGTGTGTGTGTGTGTGTGTGTTATTTCCTGAGATTGAAAAGGCTCAGTTTTCTTTGGAGTATTTACACTGATTTTACTAATGTTTGGTTTAGTAACATGTTTGTAGGTTACTTAACAGAGATTTTCCATTAAAAATTGCATGCTCAGGGGTGCCTGGGTGGCTCAGGCAGTTAAGTGTCGGACTTTGGCTCAGGTCATGATCTCAGTTTGTGCGTTCAAGTCCCATGTCCGGCTCTACACTGACAGTGTGGACCCTGCTTGGGATTCTCTTTTTCTCCCTCTCTCTCTGCCCCTCCCTGACTTGTGCTTTCTCGCTCTCTCAAAATAAAGAAATAAACAACAAAAAAATTGCATGCCCAAAGAAATGTAGTTTGTGCCACTGATCATAGAACTAGGGATCGTGCAGTGGCCACTGGAAACTGTAGGTGTGTGAAAATACAATAATAGAGTAACAGAAAAAGAACAGATGACCGTGAGGCCAGAGATTACCTAAAAGTTGAAGATGGTTGTATGTATGTATACATATATATATGTGTGTGTGTGTATATATATATACACTATGTGTTTTTCCTATACATACATACCTATAATAAAGTTTAATTTATAATTTAGGCACAGTAAGAGAACAATAATAGCTAACAATAAACAAGAACAATTATAACAGTGTACTGTAATAAAAGTTCTGTGAATGTGGTCTCTCTCAAAATTTCTTACTGTACTGTACTCACCCTTCTTCTTGTCATGATGTGAGATGATAAAATACCTAGGTGATGAGATCAAGTGAGGTAAATGATGTAGGCACTGTGATGTATCCTCAGGCTACTGTTGACCTTCCTACACGAAGTCAGGTGGGTCGTCCGCTTCCCACCGTGGTTGACCGTGGATAACTGAAGCCACTGATGAGGGGAGGCTCACGTGCTACAGTTGTAGGCTTGTCGACACATCGTTGTTAGGCTAAGTGTGTGGTGTTTGCGAAAGACACAGTCAAGGACTCCATTCTCAGTTTAAAGCTAGATACCTAATCCTATTTTGAGGAACTACATCCCTGGGGGTGAGACCATGTTTTCCCACCTAAAGAAGCATCCCTTCCATGTTTTCATTGTCTATACTATTCTCTTGGCTCTGGTAGATCCTTGGAGAGAAAACCGCTCCCCTTCTCCTTAGGTCAGGGTTTTTGTTTTGATCCGTTCTGATTTCTCAGGTGGTGTTCTTGAGAGTTGCTGAGAAAGAAAGGAAAGTCAGCATGTAAAAGTTCTACAGCCTCAGAGCCTCAGATGGAAGGCCCTGTCACATCACTTCGTTGCAGTTGGCATTATCTCGTTGTGCTGTCATGTCCAACAACTCTCTCTGAGGGAGAAAGGATTCAGTTTTCTGTTAGTCTGCTGGCATTTAGTTATTGACCTGTGGGCCGAGTAGTGTTTAATTGAAAAAAAAAAAAAAAAGTGTGGCCTGGCAATTCTCTCAGAGTCATACTTGGTATGCTTGAGCTCTGCTACGGGAAAACTTTTGAGAAGTATTATGACACACAATTTATTCTCTCTTTGTGTGTGTGTTGCAGGGCTGGGAGGGGGCATTGGGGGGACGGCTCAGGCAGGACTGGAGCAGAAGGAAGCAATGGGGTGGGGGGGGATGGAACGAAATACTAACTTTAACTGCTTTTCAAAGCTTATTCAGTCACTACAGTGTATTGACCGTGAGTAACTGCATAAAGTACAATAAAGTAAAAACTTTGTTGCCAACTCTTCAGTCACAAGTCAAATTATAAGCGGTTTTTTGAGAAGAAAAGCTGAACTTTTGGTGAAAACTTTAGCAAAATTCTCCAAACACACAACAGTGTTGAAATCCTAAAATGAGATACTGAAACTAAGAATACTGGGGGCATTGGGGCTCCTGGGTGGCTTGGTCGGTTAAGCATCCTGCTCTTGATTTCAGCTCAAGTCATGTTCTCATGGTCTTAAGACTGAGCCGCACATCAGGCTCCACGCTGGGCATGAAGCCTGCTGGAGATTGTCTCTCTCCTTCTCCCTCTGCCCTTCACCCTTCCCCCTCTCTCTAACAACACAAAACTACTGGGAGTATTTATTCTTTACCTCAAAAATTGTTCCCATTATAGAAATAGCATTTGAAACATGGGAGAATGTATTGAGGAACTTCTGATTGCCCAGTGTCTAAGTTTTAAGAATTTGACAATATTTTTCACTCATATTACAGGAATGCTTCATATTTTACATTTAAGTGTTCATTTGGTTCGATTAGTTTTGTTTTGCACGTCTGGAATTTTCTTTTCACTTGACCTTGAACTTACTGACCTTGGCTTAGATATTTTTGTATGTAGTGTAATGATAGTCTTACAATATTAAATAGTGACAGAGGTAATATATGGAATGATAAAAGCTCACTGAGGGGCTCCTGGGTGGCTCAGTCGGTTAGGCATCTGCCTTCAGCTCAGGTCATGATCTCACTGCTTGTGAGTTTGAGCCCCGCGTCGGGCTCTGTGCTAACAGCTCAGAGCCTGGAGCCTGCTTCGGATTCTGTCTCCATCTCTCTGTCCCTCCCCTTCTTGTGCTCTGCCTCTCTCTCTCTCTCTCTCTCAATCTCTCTCTCAAAATATTAAAAATAAAAAAGAAATTAAAAAATAAACTTAAAAAAAATAAATAATAAAATCTCACTGATCTCTGCCTAATTTGTTTTTCTAGAAAAGCCAGAGCTTGACAAAGGGCACACTGTAGTGGATCCTGCTTGTTCCCAGACATGCCTTGTTTATTTAGCTGCTGATATTTGTCCAGTCCGCTCAGGTACAAACGGTAATAAAATTCCCAGGACTCATAAATGTGGAAATTAAATTGCAACACCACTCTTTGAAGAACTCAGGCCAAAGCTCCAAGGCCTCATCCTTGTCACTTCCCTTTCTCCCCATACTGTGAGCAAATCCTCTTGGCTCTACCATTAGAATACAATCCAGGATCTGACCCTTTCTCACCAAAACCACTGCTTTTAACCTTTTGACGCTAAGCCACCAACTCCTTGTGGGATTACTGCGACAGCTACTTAACTATAGGAAGAATTGTGAGCAGAAGGTAAAAAGGGCAGTGGAAGATGGCTGCGGTATTTCTACATTCCTTTATATTTTGGAGCAGGTTGTGTCTAAATCTCTCCCACAATATTTGGCTGCAAGAACCAGAAACCCATTCAAACTCATTTATACAAAGATGGAAACAAAGTGTAGCCAGAATTTCCAAGGGATGAGGACTGGGAGCTGGAAGGTCAGGAATGGAGAGTCTGCTCTCCACTTCTCTATGGCCACTTTTATGTTGTTTGTGTGTCTGCTTCATTCTCCCGTGTTCCAACTAAGTCTGGACATACTTAGCTTTAACCCCAGCTCCACATGACTTCCTAGTGCAGACTGATTAGCATGGTCTGATTCAACTCCAAATTCCCACAAGATGATCTCTTGGCTTGGCTGACTTCAGGTGTCTGCCTCTGATTTAATCAGCTTGCACCAGAACACATAATTACAAGCCCAGCAATTCAGTAACACCCAGGGGACCCATTCAGAAAAGGGGGCCTGAACTAGGCAAACTAACTAATTAATATCCCTGCCGCAATTTGCAAATGATTTAAATTCAATATTCGGTTAAATGGTGTAGTGAATCAATTATTGTCACACATACATCCTTTGGGAGTCAATAAATTGAAACGCGGTTGATATAAATAAATGCTAGCAGGTAAGGTAGATTTGGTCTACCTTCCAGAAAGTGTTTGCTGATAACATAATTTCTCATTAAAATTTTTATTTTCAATGTCTACTTTATTCCCCTCAATCAGCATCCAGCTGCCCCTATGAGACTACTAACAGAGCCTTCTTTAGATTGGTAGCCTTTAAATGGGGCAATGAAGACCGGCAGATTCTGGAATATATGAATCTTTAGTCTTTGGCTTTCAATACCAGATAACTTAATGAACTGCCTTTCTTTTTGTATGTTGATATTTTTTTTTTGCCTTTTTATTTTTATCATATTTTTTTTTAAATTTAACTTAATTTTTGAGAGAGAGACAGAGAGAGAATCTTAAGCAGGTTCCACGCTCAGCTCAGAGCCCAACACCAGGCCCAATCTCACCACCCTGGGATCATGACCTGAGCAGAAATCAAGAGTCAGATGCTCAACCGTCAGCCATTCAGGCACCCCATTCATCATTTTATTCTTAACTTAAATTTTTAATTAATTTTAATTGATTCCTAAATTTTATACCTTAGTTTTTTTTTTCCTATCTTAATTTTAAAAATCTGTTGATCAATTGAAACTGACTTACAAGAAAAACCATGAGTTTGAGGATCCATCATTTTTGCTCTCATAAAGGTAGATATTTGGGGGTATTGTTGTTTTTTACCGAACAGAATTCTGGATATGTCCTGGTCTCCCTGAGTTTGGAGAGGGAGGGTTGCAAGTTCACAAAGCTAGCCTCCATTAGCAGATATGCTCCACATTCATCCTAAATGTCACATGTCCTCTATGAACTGAACTTTTGGAAAGGCCAGGATGAGTTCATAATCTGATGAGAGGGATGAGGTAGGAAACTCAAAAAAAATATCCTAAAGTAAAAAAATGGGGGACTGGCTTAAATTGATGATCTCTTGAAGTCCCTTTCACCTCAAGGACCCTGATAGTAGAATGGAAAAATTGACATTTAGCACTCTATAGAGTGCTGAGCAATGTAGTGCAAACTTTACATTTGTTTCTGTTTGTTCTCACAAAACTCTAGGAAGAAAGTAGTATTAATGTGGTTTTACACATGAGGAATCTGACCCTTAGAAAAAGTTAAGGAATTTGCTCAATGTTGCACATGTCACCAAGGCCTTGAAATTCATGTTGGGCAGACAACAGAGCCTAGGATTTTTCCACTGCTCCACAAGGCCTCTCAGCAATAAGCTGTCCCTTCTCCGAAGAGAGTTTTTAAAATTTATTTCCAGCTTAGATGAAAAGGTGCATCAAAAAATTCTGTGGGGAAGAGACTTCTTTTGCAAATGCCCCCAATGAAGGTGTCTGTATTTTTAAAAAGCTCTCCAGATACTTTCAACAACTTCCACCTGCCGTCCAGTGTTCTTCCTCCTCTTCACCTGTTCAACTCCTTTCATCTGGATTCAACTATGGTATCACTATACCTAGGTGTTCTCTGGCCAGTTAAATTGCTCTCTTTAGTTCTTGTGCATGATTCCATCAATGAATCCATCCTATTGTTGTACAATTACTTTTTATGTAAGGTTTGCCCCCTTTAGGCTGTGGTGAGCTTGTTTGAAGCAAACATTGCATTTCTGGGTCTTCATTACCTACCTCAAGGACTCAAACTCATAATGTGTTTCAGGGAACTAAATTAGTAAGCAAAAATTTCAGGGCCGCTTGGAAATAGCTTAAGAAGACACTCCAACGTGTTTTATTGCTTGTTGTACCCAGTAAATTAACTAAGTAATTCAATAAATACTAAGCCAGGAAACAATTTTTTAGGTTCTAAGCCTAAGACTAGTTCCTAGACGCGGAAGCCCCGCAGAGAACTACATTTCCCGAAATCCCTAAGCCCCGGTTGTTGGTTCGCAGAATATCCTTGAAGGCCTGTCACATCAACCAGTAGTTTGACGAGAATTTCCCTGGACGCCGTAGGAGGCGGCCAATCATAAAGAAGAGGGCGGGCACTTCTGTTTTCGGTTCAGGAAACCCTTTGCATCTCTTTGCCTGTACGCAGGATGATGAGGGGCAAAGAGTTATTAACCTGAGAGGGTGTCCTCCCTTTCCACCCCCACCCTACGAATTAAAAGTAATCTTTATGTGCTTCTATCCTTCCTTACGTTTTTCCCAGTTTCCACGTCCTTTCCAATCAAATGCTGCTTGCTTCACATCCGCCCTTCTTTCTTGAACACACTCTCCGGGAGGGTGCCCCTGGCATGAATCTTTCAATCTTTTTCAAACTTGAGCCAGACATTTCTCTCTACGTCTCCAAGTGAGATTGTGCCAGTGAAGAAGCGGAGAAGTCTGAGCAAACACTTCATTCTCCCCTCACCTCGCAAGAGTGTAGAAGCTACTGGGGATTACTTGGTGGACAATCAGAATTACAAGGCGGATTGTAGGTTCCGAAAATGAGTGGCGGTGCGGTGTTTACTTCCATCTTTGCTCCCGCCTCCATCCCCACCCACCCTAGCGTGCGGACTGAATCCAGGGGTGGTGTGTCACTGGCCCGGGCAGACACCCAGCCTTGGAACGGCTCCCCTCTGGCAGCCTATTCCATTCCAGCAGCTACCTGCCATGGCCACGCTTTAATCTGACCCACAGTACCAGATTCAGGAAATAATTAATATCTCCGCCCCCGGTTTATCTTCTTTCCTTTGCTAGTACCTAAGTCTGTCACCCTTTCACCACAGACATAATCGTTGTCTCGAAGCTTTTGCAAAACTCAAATCCAAATCAACCCAAAACAAAACCCATCCGTAGAGCAATATTGCAGCCAGCAGCCAGGAGCGTGTACCTCATTAAAGGGTGAGAGCATAAACCCCCGAATTTAAAATAAAGGCTTCCTGCTGCTCGTTAGTCGTCCACGTTTTTACTATCTCAGCTGCAGGAGAAGCAGCTGCATACTCTGGCCGGGCGATTGGGGTGGGAAAAATTTAACCATGGTCTGGGATTTTCGCAGAAGGTAATTTAAGCCCCAGCTCCACTCCCGTGGAGGGGGCGTGGGGAGGGGGGGGGTTGGTGGTAGCGAGCGGGAGGGGGGAATGCGGTGCGCGTGCGCATGCTCAGCAGCCCCGCTCCGCGGAGGCCCAGCTGCCGCCACCACCGCGGCCGGCGCTGTAACCGCGGCTGCCGCTGCTGCTCTGGGCGGGCGTTGGTGTCGTGTGCCGAGGTGCCCTGTCAGGCGAGAGGGAGCGGCGGGGCGAGAGCCTGGGCGGCGGCGGCGACGGCGCCTGAGGAAGGCAGCGGGGGCTCTGAAGGAGCGAGGGCGGGCTGGTCCAGCGGCGGAGGAGCGGAGCGGAGAGCGCGGGGACCCACCCCGGGCGCCCTGCGTGCGATGCTGGGCGGGCAGCGGCGCTGAGAGGCGGGGAGGCCGAGCGGCGGCCGCCGCCGGAGGGCCGGCGACCCCCGGGAGGAGGAGCAGAGGAGGAAGCGCAGGAGCGGGAGGAAGCGCCGAGGGACTGCGGGGCCGGGGCGGGCGAGGAGCGGCGGGGCCGCGGGCCATGGACGCGGCGGCGGCGGCGGCGGGGGCGAGCCGGGGCGGCGGCGCGGCGCAGAGTCAGCCCGCGGCCAGGTGAGGCTGGGCAGCGCGGGCTCCGGGCGCCGCCGCCACTGCTGTGCCGCCGGGCCGCGGAGCGAGGCGGCGGCGGCGGCGGCTGAAGCGGCGCCACAGCAGCCGCGGCGAGCGGCGGTGGCCTCGGAAGAAGAGGGGTCGCCGCCCGGGGTTCTGGTGGCCGCTGCTCTCTCGTCGTCGCCGTATTTCCTGTTTGGATTATCTTGCGCTTCTCCCCAGCCGCCTCCTTCCCCTCGCGCCCCCGCTCTGCCCCACTCCTCCGTGTCCTCGGTCGACGCTGCCCTCGGCCCGGGCTCGTTTCCCGCGCCGGGGGACGCCTCTTGCCTCCCCTTGCCGGGCTGCGGGGGAGCCCCGCCGAGACCATGAGGAAATTCAACATCAGGAAGGTGCTGGACGGCCTGACCGCCGGCTCGTCCTCGGCCTCGCAGCAGCAGCAGCAACAGCAGCACCCGGCTGGGAACCGGGAGCCCGAGATCCAGGAAACGCTCCAGTCCGAGCACTTTCAGCTCTGCAAGGTGAGCGGAGCGCGCAGCCCCGCGAAAATTGGGGGGTCGTTTTCCGGGGGGCACCTCGGGCTTTTCCCGGGAATGCCAGGGAATAGAACGCCAGTATTAATTATACCTCGGATGGAGGGCTCGCTCCTGCCCAAGGAAGCATTGGCTTAGTGGGTTATTTTGGAGATTGACATCATCTTACTCCTTTTGGTTTTTCGTTTTGGGGTTCCCCCCCCCTCCTTTTCACATGCAGCAGTCATTTCAAGGTTGCTTCTAACGTATTTCACCGACCTTTAATTTGTATTGTCAAAAACCTTACAGCCTTTACATTCACGCATTTTAATGTAATTCACCAACTTTGAAGTTTCCTTTGGAAACACTTTCGAATGAATATTGTTCATCAAAAAACCAGACCTGTTCAACTGGATATTTGCTTATCACCTTTCCCTTAAAATGTGGCCGGAAGCTTAAAATACGAAATCACAGGGTCCTTTCAGCATTCTGTTTGATTAAAAAGTTGGTACTGAGATTTTTGCCTATTAATGGCACAATTGCCATAGCGGTCTGTAATTGGGAAAGAATGATGCAGCGAATTAGTTCACTGGCTGCTCAGTGAGATATACAAACTTGTCTCGATGTTAATACCTGCCTTATAAATACCATGCTTTCATATGTCAGTTTCTTAAAAATGGCTGCATACACATTTTTGCCCCAATGCCCTGAAATTCGGGGTTTAACAGCAAAATTCAGAAATAATATGTTGCACTTTATTTTCATTCTGTTACAATTGCAAAATTTGGGGATAGAGGTTTGATAATCGCTTTCCTGAATCCTTGAGGAAAGTAATTGTATGACAGCTTTTCTTTAGCAGTACTTGCATTTGGGATCCAAATAAAGTAACGATGAAGTTATCACACTTGAAATAAAACACGAACTGCATTTTTACGTTAATTTACAGATCTCTTTTACTACCGCAAACTTTGGTATTTTGGTCTGAGACTTGATAGTATAGAGTGTTAAGACTTCCGTAGAATCCCAGTATTATGGAAGGGCAGAAATGAAAGTGTCACATTGGGAGGTATTTGTGTATGTGTGTGTGGTGTGATCTACACACACGTACACACACTCACTTCTTTTGGTTTCAGGTTCTGTGTGCATAAGTTTTGTTGATGTACGTTTTGTACTGTTTTTTTTTTTTTTTTAAGGCAGTAAGTGCATGTGTATGTGTTCTGCATCAGTTATAATTGGCTCTAGATTCTAATGCCTCTACTGACTTTTCTGTTTTTAATTCTGCTTGCTGCCTTGGTTGCTGTGATGTCATTTGCCCATCCCTAGACTGTTCGCCATGGATTTCCCTATCAACCTTCAGCCCTGGCCTTTGATCCTGTACAGAAGATCCTGGCCGTCGGAACTCAGACTGGTGCTTTAAGGCTGTATCCTTTCATTGAAAGTTTTTTTCCACATTTGCTGTATCTCCCCAGTCCTTCTGTGCTGCTGAGTAGTTGCTTTTTCCGTTTAAATTCCAAAAAATGGTATGATCAAGTATATAATATTTGTGAAATCATGTGGTGTTCGCTTTTCTCTTAATTATACATCTATTCAGGCTATATGTTGCCGGGGTGTTTCTCATCTCTCTGTTTATGGTAGCTAACTACGTATCCACATAGAGTTCTAAAGTTTTGCTATAGTAACTACTGTCTTTGCAAGGAGCTAGAAGTTTCTAAGGGGAAATCTCTTTGCTTATACTAGGGGTATATTGAATGCAATATGGTTTGGAATGAGATTTAAAGACAATAACATAGGACGCACCTTAACTGCTTTGGTAGATAGTGAATTTATGACCTATTGTGCTAATGAATTAGAGGTTGAATTTCATTTGGTTGTTTGACTTGCCCTTTGGAAAAAGAAATTAGAAAATAAATCGTGTAAATTAATTTGATGTAAACAGTTAAGAAGGGTTGATATTTCTAGAAGTTTTAGATCATTTTGTTAGTATAATGCAAATGGATAAGTGTATTCTCTTGATGTTTTCCCTTTCGTAGTCATATTTGTTATGTACACGTACTCTGAACTATTAATATAAGGAGAATTATTTTTCCTGACTATAGCATAGTTTTTCCGAATACCTACTCATTCTTCAGAATCATTTTTGTTTTTAATTCTGAACAGTGGAAAATACCTCTCACTTTTATACTATTCAACTCGAAATAGAATTGTTTTTATCATGAAATTTAACCATATTTAACTAAAATACACTTATTTTTAAACATTAAAATTTTTAAAAGTAAATGCTTTATTCATCTTTAGGATATCTGCTTATACATATTAAAGTAATGTGTTGGTAGTAAGAAAAAAAATCGTAAGGTGATCACAAAAGAATTACTATTGTCAAAAAAATAAATAAATAAAAAAGGAGGGAGCTTTACCTTTCACATTGTATCTGGCTCCTGAGAAGAGCGGAGGAAACTTGCTAAGTTAGTTAAACATGTGCTTTGCATTTTCCTTATAATCTTTTAAAATCTTTATTTCAAAGCAGTACTGTATATAGTATCAGGATATGCTTCAAGCTTCATTTGTGATTAGTGTGTTATCTTTCAAAAAACTTAAAAAGTTTTCGGATGGGCCATTAATATGTACTATTGAGTGAAATCTACTTTCATAGTAAATACCAGTCGTGCACACATTCCTGTTGAAATGGTAAAATCTGACCAGGCTAGATCTGAATCTGAATTTCCAAGAGTATGTCTCAAGGGCTCTTGCCCAAATGTCTAGATGGTTGAGACTAGAATTATTTTTGGCTACAAATGTTTAGATGTTTTTATTCCTAAACCCAGTGATCATTACCTTCTAGTTTAGGGTTCCTGTTTTAGTCTTGTGAAGATGGGACTAAAATTTAATTTTGTCAGTATGGGTTCAAACTATTCAGCAAAACTCCATGTAGTGACAAGAATAGTGTATCGTTGGATCTAGATGGAATGTTTGGAACTAAAAGCAGACATTTTTTGTTCCCAACATAAGAATATCATCACTGGATTAAAAGAAAAAAAAATAAAGTTAAATCAGTTTTTTTTAGATTTTGCTTTTCTTTTAAATGGATTCAGCTTTTACTGTTTTCTCAATGTAGTCTCAACTTTTTTTTTCTTTTAACAGCCAATCTGCCCCTTGTACTTTTAATGAGGACCACCGGCAAGTCCAATTTTATAAAACCAAGTATTTTTCTTTAGGCAAGACTGTTACCTTTAATGCATTTGAGTAATGAACAGGTTGACACAAAGAAGTTAAAATATAGGCCTAATTCTAATTGCCAAATAAAAGCAAAGATTGGGTGTCCCAAATCCTCACTTGTATGTGACTTGCTAATACATTCTAATAGCTGAACACTATATGAAGGTGAACACCTAATTATAAGTTTACAGCTATAATTTTTTTTTTAATTTTAGAATCTTCTTACTGTATTTAGAATGAAGTCAGGAAGTCTTTTTACCAAACATGTTTTTACTTTTTAATGAGATGCATAATGAATATTCCAGAGTAATAGATTGGTTTGCCTTCTTTCATTTGACTGTGGAGGAGAAAGTAGGAAATGTTTTCCGAAGTAGGATTGAGCTATTAGAATTTGTAATACATATCTAATTAAAATATATATATATATATATATATGTATATGTATATATATATATGTTTATTTTTGAACGAGAGACAGTGTGTGAGTAGGAGAGGGGAAGAGAGAGAGGGAGACATAGAATCCGAAGCACACTCCAGACTCTGAGCTGTCAGCACAGAGCCTGATGCAGGGCTTGAACCCACAAACCGAACGAACTGTGAGATCATGACCTGAGCCGAAGTTGGAAGCTCAGCTGACTGAGTCACCCAGGCGCCCCAGTGCACATGTAATTCGACTAATAGAATGTCTTCTTAAATGTTGGACTATATGAAATTAATCTACTTTGAGGTTTTAAAAAAACTAGATGAGAAAGTTACATCTGATATCTAATGCTTACAGACAAGAAATAGGGAAAATCTGAATTTTTAAATTTCTAACCAGAAATGAGGCAAGATGAATTTAATGTATTTCCTGCATTAGTCTATAGCAAGTGAATGACATTATAAACATGCTTTATGTTTGAACTTCTTGGCTTCTAGAAAGAATGTGAGGTTGGCATATACTTACTGATGGGAAGCAGGAAAGCATAATTTTATATAATACATCATATATAGCAGTGACATGATTTAATTATTTTAATTCTCTTTTTGCCATGTAGAAGTAGGTATGATTTGGTTCTTATGATTAATCTAGGGATGAAAACTATTGGGATAAAATAATCTAATTATTTTCATATCAACATCTAGAAAGGGAAAAAAGGTTTGCATTTCTAGTAATGCTGCTGTTGTCCTTATCTAGATTCCTGGTTTACTAGTATAATTTTGAATTACTATAACCATGGGCTACTCTGATCTTTGTAAGGTATTTTTTTCGAAATGAGGTCATTTTATGTGTGACTCTTTCAAGGACTAAGCAGAAAACTGACATCTCAAGTTTATTGAATTTTTTAATAAAAATGTGTGAGTTTTCATTATAATTATCAAAATTATTTAAAAATCTCATTTATTGTTTTCTTGACTTGTGGAAGATACAGTAAAATAAGCAATCTCTGATAAGGCATGGATTGTCTTTTAAACTACAGTGTAATTTTGCTGAATGCCAACTTACAAGGTGATTTTTGTACCTTGGAGTTCACTTAACCAACATTTATTAAGTGTTAACATTAGATTATAAACTGTGGCCTGAATTCTGGTTCTTTTCTTTCTGTTAAAGAATTAGGTGTCTTTTAATTTTTTATTCTTTCAAAATGAACATGCTGTATTAGATGATTTCCTCGAGAAATAATTCTGTAATTCCAAGTGGCAATGTATTGTTTTACGGGAGTATTCAAAAGAAATGAAAAATGTGGTTCTTCATATAGTTTCCAGTCCTAACTAAAAGACTAGAACTTGTTAAACCATTGAATTTAGAGAATTTAGAAGTCTACTGACATTCTGTAAAGTCAGATTATAGGCAAAGTCATTGCACTTGATGATATTGCTACACATTAGTGGATAAGGATTCAGAGTAGCAGGGAAGGACTAGGAAAATTATTCTAGGCAAGCGATATGGGCAAAAGTAGAGAAAAGCAAATTATGGTAGTTAAGAGGAGTACCAAAGAGAGGTTGGAATAGTGATGATCCTAATTGAGTTGGAGACAGAAATAGGAGCCAGTTGGTGGAAAACCATGAATGTTCACCTGAGTTATCTGGTTGTTATTTGGTTAGGATTCATTATAGTTACGTATTCTTGGTCAGGATCTCTCAGTAGTAGCATTTTGGGCTGGATAATTCTGTGGGTTTATCCAGCACGTAGCAGGCTACTTTATATCCCTGGCTTCCACCTAGTAAATGGTAGGGTGCCCCTGCTGTTAGTATATGGCAGCCTTAACTCGTACAGTTCTGTGTGCTCCACTGAACTATGCCCAAGTTGTTCAGTTAAATAGGATAATAATCCTACTTGGGTCATGCAGTTAGCATCACAATTAAATGCAGTAATGTCTATGTATAGCTTTTAAGACCATGCAGAGACTGTTTTGGTGAATATTCGGTATACGATATTGTGAGAGTTTTTCTGTAGTTTCAGTTTTCAGGTCCTTCTTTAGTTTATTTCAGCAAATACTTGTGGAAAGGCAACTAGTGCCAGACACTCTTTAGGAAGGCCTTGTTTTCATTTATTTTTGTTGCTAGTACAGTCCTAAAAAAATCTTGTAAGAGTACTGTTTGTTTGGTTTTTTTTCTTTAAGGGTCATGGAACTGGCTCTTCTTATCATAAGGCTGCAAAATTGCTATTGAGATGTGAAAGTTTCTTGCACATAGTAGGCATTAAATGATCATTTAGTGACTTTGCACTTGTAAGATAGTATTAGAATGTTTGACTTGCTGCTTATGTTGTAAAACATAATTACAGTCCTGAAAAATTTAGAAATGATTTTTGTTCAGAGTAGTTAAAAGGGAAACAGTGTAGCTAGAATTAAGCCCCATTTTTATCTCCTCTTCTCCCCTGCCATCCTTTTTGTCTATGGAAGAATTCTAGTCATTTGGAATTCTAGCTCCAGAGGAGAAACAAGGACTTTGAAATACTTTTACTTCTCAACTTAGTTCTTTATTAAAGAGGACTTTGTATAAAAGGAAGAACGAGTACTGTGTCAGCAGTAGGTTGTGATTCTCAGCATGAACTACTGCAGCAGGAGGAATAGGCACTTTTACTTTAGAAACAACTAGAAATGGTGCCTGCTTGGAAGCAGTTACTTTGCAATGAATTTCTTTCCGAGAGAAACAAGGTGTGATAGACTCTGAATGGAACTGAAAAGGGATAAGTTAATTAGTAGGGAGTCAAGTCTGCTTAGGAAGCCTTTCTGCCTTAAGTTAGATAGGTTTTTATTCCATATTCTTTGTTTTCCATTTGTTTTTTCGTATTTTTTACTTTTAAAATTATAACCTGACGTTGCCATCCCAGAGGAAAAGGGTAAAGGAATTTTGGAAGGATGGCTTTATCGTTAGAAGTGTTCTAGTCTTCAGACTAATTTTGGTTAAGCCAGCTGAAATGGGTTTCAGTCTCCTTTCCTGTAAAATGGGGAAATTGGGGGTGTGATATCTGGAGTCCTTCCATCTCTAGGATCTTAGAATTTCATTTTCTGTAGAGGATTGGGAATGTTCTGAACCATTTCTGTCTAATGGGCTGCTTCGAGGACGTGTAACAGAGGATGAAGTATTGGACTCCATCCCATTGTGGGCCCCTTTACTTTGTGTCCGTTGATTACATTCAAAATCCAAGTCAGTAGATGCACAAATGTAAACCTTTGTTTACAAAATGGAGTGGGAAGGAACCTATGAAAAACAAGCACTTTTTTTGTTGAAAACTCACGTTGAATACTTAAGATACTAGGTTGTTGCATTTTTATTCTATAACAGATAAGGTCTCGTTATGACATAAACTGGGGCGCTTAAAAAAATTAACAGTGTACTTTCCTTTCTTGGGTGTAAATAGTAAGGATAAAAAATTAAAATGAAATTACATAAAATTACTACTGGGTTTTGTTAACCTTAAAAGTAAAACTGTAAGTTTTTTAATAGGAACAGATGGGTTTATTAGAGAATAAAAGAGAATTGCAATCCAGGACAAACAAGCTGCTAAAAACGGTAGGCAGGGGGTGCCTGGGTGGCTCAGTCGGTTGAGTGTCTGACTCCAATGATGTCAAGAATTCACGGTTCATGAGTTCGAGCCATGAGCCTGTCAGCATGAAACATGCTTCAGGTCTTCTGTCCTCTTCTGTCTCTGCCCCTCCCCCACTTACACTCTCTCTCTCTCTCTCAAAAAAAAAAAAAAATATATATATATATATATATATACACACACACACATATAAAACGATAGGCAAGTGCAGGTAAACAAAGGACAGACACCCTTTTTTAAGCAGAAAAGGACGTTGGGAAGGCAGTTAGGATCTACCAGTCCATTGGAGTAAACCAGGAATTCAAATTGTGGGACTTCTCATTGGTGGAGCTGTTGCCTGGGGCGGGGGATGAGAAAAGTTGTCACCTCCAGCTGGAGTAGTGGAATAGAGGGGACTGCAAGGTCAAGTCCATCTCTTCCTGTTAGGTCTGCAGTTGATGATGAGTGGTAGGATATGAGCTCCCCCTGCCAAAACCTCCCAAATCCATTTTAGTGAGGGTTCCCATTACTAATTTTCACAGTTCCTTATCACGTGATTTTATTAATTTTTATATAAGAGATTGAATATAGAGACTTTTGAATTGTATATTTGAATTGGTATGTAATTTGGGTGTTAAATTTGGTAATCATATGGTTACTTGGGGTAGTAGTAACTAGTGATATACATGTAAATAATTGGACGATGGGGTAGTTTTGCTAAAAGGTAAGCTTTGGTTGTTTGTCTTTGGTTTTAACTTCATGCATTGAAAGTGACACATTATTTACAAGAAGAAAATTAATAACGAGTGTCAGTATTGTTTTGTTTTATAATGTTTAAATGAGAATTTTTCTTCAGTGATTTGGCATATTATGATCATAAGAAGGTATACTCAGTATTTGAGGATTACAGATTAATGAAATGTTTTTGGTTTGAGCTACACAAATCTGTCTAGAATATAAGAGAATAATATAGAAAAAGGGTATTTTACTATATCACTACCTTATTTGTGTTCAAATATTATGTATTTAAATATACTACTATATTTGAATAGTATAGATTTTAAGATAGATTTTAAACATAATACAGTACTACAGAATTTCTTAGGAAGTAAAACAAGGTGATTTTTGCCTTGATTTATGTGCAATAAACTAAGAGTTCATGAAAGACTACCAGAAGGTACTCGATAGACCTCTCTTCCCTTAGTCACGTATGACATAAATCATTCCAAGAAATAGCACCTTCTGATTTACTCAGAATTCTTCGTAGGTAGAAAGATGTTTATGTTTGTAATTTAATTAACTTATGCTTTAATTTGAACCACAGTATATCTAATTTTTATCTGCAACAGAAGAAAGATAAGTTGGTTATCTTCCCCATATTGTATAATTTTTAACATTTTTGGTGAATTTAAATGCCTAGTAGTTACCCACTTTTCGATTTAGTAATCCCAGTTGTTTTAATCTTTCACTCTTGTGTTTCATTTTAAAGAAATTTTGGACATGAGTTATGTTTACTGCATAACTTTTTTTTTTTTTCCTTTTTTGGCTGTGGAGGTAAGTAGGGGAAAGAATTGTTGACACAGGTTACTTCTTACTACTCACTCTTTCACAAAGGGCCATGTGTTCAGCAATTCCTTAAGTCTAGAATATATTTTATCCTGTTAAAATAATTCTTATCTTTAAAGCTCAGTTCCTTTGTCTCTGTGATGTATGTTTGATTTAATTTCATCCCCAGTTCCACCCATCTAGCCATCTTCTTAATTTAATGTTTAAAATCTAAATTTCTACATTACCATTCTTTATATTTTAAATGGCTAAAATTAGACCTTGTGAAATTATAACATTGAGTGGTATTTTCTTTTAAAACAAACTGTCAGAAACATTATAGCATATGAAAATATGCGGTGGAGTCTAAAGCAATGCAAATCAGAATTAACCAGTATCCTCTGTTTTATCAAGAGTCCAGAAACTGGAAAGTAGTTGGTATACAATTTTAAAACAGAAGAAATACAGATTCTTTTTTTTTTTTTTTAATGTTTGTTTATTTTTGAGAGAGAGAGAGAGAGAGAGAGAGAGAGCATATGTTGGGGAGGAGCAGAGAGGGAGACACAGAATCCAAAGCAGGCTCCAGTCTCTGAGCTGCCATCACAGAGCCCGATGCAGGGCTTGAACTCATGGAACTGCGAGATCATGATCTGAGCCGAAGTCGGACACCCAACCAACTGAGCCACCCAGACACCCCAGAAATACAGGTTCTTAAATGATCAACCTCATAGGTTGTCTACGAAAGATCATACTATGAGATGGGTGTGTTTGTATGCTCGCATGCCTTTAAAATAACGAGGATCTAAATCTAAATCTTTAGCTCAGGAGTCAGCAGACTTCCTGTAAAGGGCTAGATAGTAAGTATATTAGCTTTTTTACCAGTCTAGCACAAAAGCATCCACAGACATGGGGAGGAAGGAGTATAGATCTGTTTTAATAAAACTTTAGTTCTAAAAACGGGGGACTGGATTTCTCCCACAAGCTGAAGTTTGCCAATCCCTGTTTTAATTCATCAGGCTGCCTTGCTTTTAAATCATTAGTGGAGAGGAATGCTAAGGAAGGAACTACTACCGACATTTTTATAGTAAAGTTTCAAAAATTATACTTGCAGTATCAGTTTAAATTTAATCTTTTAGTCATAAATAGAAAATAGTTTAAGAAAAAGTAATTCTTAATGATATATAGTACTTCTGTATGCTAAGTTAAATTACTTTCACAAATATTTGATCCTGTGGCAGAAGCCTTTTGTGTGTGTGTGTGTGAATTATAATTAATATGATAATGAAGATGCTTAGTTGGGCATCTTTTGGGGGCAGTTCAGTCATCAATTCTATTGAAGTATTCAGCTTGTTTGAACCCTTACTACCTAATTTTAATTAAAAATGTTTGCATTTGTAGCTTTTTCTTATATTTTCATTAATATTATACAGAGATGTAGAAATATTTATATTTAGATTTTAAAAGATAAAAGTGAAAGTAAGCATTTTATTAAAATATTGCAATTTTGTGGATGTCTGCAAATTTTGAATAAAAAAAATTAGTAGAAGAAAACAACCTAAAAAATAACATATAAAAAAACCTCATAAAACCCCTAGAAGCAAATTCGGGTGCATGGTTACCTTCTTTAGAGTTAAATACATTGCATGTCCCTTGGGAAGAATGTGTGATACTTTAATTGAAAACTGAAATTAGATCCCACTTTTTGAAAATTTCTTATAGTTGCTCACTGGATCATTGTCAAGTAGCACTAAGTGTAGATATCATTTTATTCAGTAAATAAAGCTGATTTCTACTTGATTACATTTCTCCAACTGGTGTTAGTCCTTTTGGAGGTTGTCATATAAGACAAATAAATGAATTGATGACATGCTGAGCATATTTCCTTTTATTTTTCTGAGAGAGCACGCAGGAGGGGGAGGGTGGAGTGAGGGGGAGAGAGAGGGAAAGAGAGAAAGAGAATCTTAAGCATGCCCAGCGTGCAGCCCAATGCGGGCTTGATCCCACAACCCTGGGATCTTGACCTGAGCCAAATAGTCACATGCTCAACCCACTGAGCCACCCTGGTGTCCCATGAGTGTTCTTCTTTATTGGTGCTATGATTTAAAAATGAATGTTGATCAAGAGTAACTTACATTCCCTTACAGTGGAAAATACAGGGTTTTTAACTAAAAACTCGCTGATATTTTTGGTTTTATAATTCTTCATTTGAAAATTAAGGTTTGCTTAGCACATGGAATTTATAAAATATATAGTCTTAGAAATTATATGGTAATTACTCTTAAACGATGAGATTTTTTATTTTAAATTAGGGGTTTTTGTTGTTTTTTTTTTTATATCCCTGGTTTGTTTTGTTTGTTTCCCTTTCAGTAAATGCTGTCTAGAATTTTTGAAGTTTTCCTGGTGAGGTTGTCTGTCGGAGAGTGATTAATCCTACCCTTTCTTGAAAGTACGTAATCTTTTCTTGTAATAGCGGTACCTCTGCTTTTTCACAGCAGTGCTCTGCCAAAGGTGACTATAAATCCAGTGGCACCAGCTATTGCAGTACTTTCTGCTAAATTGCTTTCCTTTTGTGTATTTTTTCTCTTTGTCTTTTGAAAAGGAGAAAAAGTGTTGGAGCAGATTTTTCCATCTATTCAGTCTTTGTACTATATTTTTCATAATGGGCTGTATTTTTCTTTAAAATTCACTTTGCCGTACTTGAGAAAAGAACTTAGCCATTAAGCATCTGAGAATGGGTGCCGGGATGAAAGATGGTTTTTACTTGATATGTCAGAATACACATTCTTTTTTGTTTCTCTAACCCAGACCACTATTTATGACTGTATTTCTTGTAGACTGAACAAGTGGTTCGTTTAAGAGTGTATTTATATACCAAAAGCTATTCTACATAATTTCCTGTGAAAATAAATATAATTCATTTTGACCCCTTTGTAGACCATCCTGATTCCAAAGCAGGACATAATAAGAATGAATATTTTTCAACAACCTTAATTTGCTTACAAGTAATAAAAAATTCTTACCAAAATAATGGTGGAAGAGGTAACTAGAGGTCTCTTTTGACCTGGTGAATACTCTAATTGTAAGTTAGTGTGGATGCTACAATTTGTTTTTTTGTTTTGATCTTCCTTTGATTCACATGAAAAGAAAGCAATTAACTGACATAATTTTTCAAATATTGTTGGGCATTTATTGCAAGATATTACAATTGTGTTGAATAAAGGAAGTTTTAAATGTTGATCTATGTATCTTTCACAGTTAATTGTAGCATTTTATTAAATTTTTACTGCAGAAATAGTGCACGTTATAGTTTTGCTTAAATAGCACATTAGCAGGATGTTAACATTGTGAGTGAGCAGTAAAATTAAGTATGTCCACCCTTATTATGAGAATGTGGCTAACTTCATTTATTAATGTATTGATTTTTAATAGGCTATTTTTTGAACAGTTTTGGGGTTTTGTTAATATATTAATTATTTAATAGACTTTTTTGAGCAGGTTTTGGGTTCAGCAGAAGGTAATAGAGATTTCCCACATATCCCTATCTGCACTCAGCATAGCCTCCTTTATTATTCACATCCCCACCAGAGTGGTACGTTTGTTACAATTGATGAGCCTACACAGACACATAATCATCCAAAGTCCACAGTTTACATTAGGGTTCATTCTTGCTGTTTGTTGTATATGCTATGGGTTTTGGCAAATGAATGACATGTATCCACCATTGAATATCGTACAGAGTAGTTTCATTGCCTAAAAATCTGTGCTCCGCCTATTCGTCTCTCTCTCTCCCCTAACTCCTGGAAACCAGTGATCTTTTTATTGTCTCCATAATTTTGCCTTTTCCAGAATGTCCCTATAGTTGGAATCATATAGTATGTATAGCCTTTTCAGATTGGCTTCTTTCACTTTTAACATCTAAGTTTCCTCTGTGTCTGTTCATGGCTGATAGTTCATTTCTTTAGCGCTGAGTAATACTCCATCGTTTGGATGTACTACAGTTTAGTTAGCTCTCCACCTACTAAAGGGCGTATTGGCTCCTTCCAAGTTTGGTAGTTGTGAATAAAGCAGCTATAAATATCCTTATGCAGGTTTTGTGTGGCTATAAGCTTTCAGCTCCCTTGGGTAAATACCAACAAGCGTCATTACTAGATTGTACGTATGGTAAGAGTATGTTTGGTATTCTAAGAAACTACCAAACTGTCATCTAAAACAGCCATACCATTTTGTTCTCTGACCAGTAATGAACAGGAGTTCTGCTGATCTGCATTGTTACCAGCATTTGATGTTGTCATTCTAGATTTGGGCTGTTTTGATTATCCTTGTTTTAGCTTGCACTTATTTCTATGGTGACATATGATGTGGAGCATCTTTTTATATACTTATTTGCTACCTGTATGTCTTTGTGTGAGGTATCTATTAAGGTCTTTGGCCCATTTTTCAATTGGGTTGTTCATTTTCTTATTGTTAAGTTTTAAGAGTTCTTTGTATATTTTGGATAACAGTCCTTTGTATATTTTGGATGTCTTTTGCAAATATTTTCTCCAAGTTTATGGCTTATGTTCTAATTGTCTTGACCTTGTATTTTACAGAGCACAAGTTTTGAAATTTAAAGACATCCAGCTTATCAATTATTTTTTCATGGATGGTGCCTGTGGCGTGGTACCTAAAGTGTCATCGTCATACCCAGGACCACCTAAGTTTTCTCATATGTGATCTTCTGGGAGTTTTATAGTTTTGCATTTTGGTCTGTGATCCATTTTGAGTTAATTTTTGTGAAGAGCGTAGGGTCTATATCTAGATTCATTTTTGGTGGTAAGGTGTGAAGGTCTTAGTCTTTTAGTGAGCCTCTGCTTCTGGATTGTGGACTTCACAAGTGAATCTCAGGTGACCCAGGTAAGTTAGGGTGGCTAGAGTGGGTTCGAGTTGGGTCTTTCCCTTCTACCTGGTCAGTTCAGTTCTTTTTCTTTTTAATTTAATTTTTTAAAATTTAAATTCAAGTTACTTAACACACAGTGTAGTATTGAGTTTCAGGAGTAGAATCCAGTGATTCATTACTTCCGCATAACAGCCAGTGCTCATCCCAAGTGCCCTCCTTAATACCCATCACCCAGTTAGCCCATCCCCCGTCCACGTCCCCTCCAGCAACCCTCTGTTTGTTCTCTGTATTTATGAGTCTCTTATGGTTTGCTTCCCTCTCTGTTTTTATTTTATTTTTCCTTCCCTTCCCCTATGTTTATCTGTTGTGTTTCTTAAATTCCACATATGAGTGAAATCATGATATTTGTTTTTCTCTCACTGACTTATTTCACTTAGCGTTAATACCTTCTAGTTCCATCCACATTGTTGCAAATGTCAAGATTTCATTCTTTTTGATCGCAAGTGATATTCCTGTATACACACACACACACACTCACACACCACGTCTTCTTTATCCATTTGTCAGTCTATGGACATTTGGGCTCTTTCCTTAATTTGGCTATTGTTCATAGCGCTGTTCTGATAAACCCCTAGCAGTTTAGGCTTCTGGTTTGTGTCTTCGGAGGGCAGATCTTGTGAAGAACAGAGTGCTCCAGTGTATTTAAAAAATGGTTGCTTTTCCCCCACCCATTGCTGGAAGCAGGAGGGGATTTTTTTCTCAGATATTTGCTGTGGGAACTTGGTGGAGCTCTTTGAGGTAAAACTCACGAAAGTATAAGGATTCCCCCCCACTTCCTTCATGACTGGGTGCCCAGGGATTTGTGACTTTCAGACTTTTCTACTTTAAGATCCCAGCATTTCATCGATTACAGTTTGGATTTTCCTACCCTGGCACTGTTTCCTGTGGAGGTGTCTTACCGGCTGGTTCGTTTTGGTGAGTTGTGATTCATGGTATCGGCCTGTCTTTGCAGTTTTGGGGCCAGCGTTTTGCCCTGTCACCTCACTTGTCCTAGGGATCTAAGAAGAGTTGTTGATTTTTAGTCTGTTCAGCTTTTCCCTTGTTGTTAGGATGGGATGGCAGATTTCAAATTTCTTACGTGTTGGACCGGAAACTGAAAGTCTGTATTAATTTTTATAGGTGAAAAAATACATGATCTTCTAAAGAGGGTTTAAATTTGATGTTTGTCAAGTAGGTGAAAGTAAAGAACAGGGGTACCTTACTATAACAGTGTGAATAATTGTTATTTGACAAAGATTTTGTTTGTACTGCAAATACATTAATAGTTCTAAAAAATACAAAATGAAATGTTCTTCACTGTGTTAAACTGGTAAAGATATACTAAGTTCTTGCATTGACCACATTCCTATCAAGTTGATTAGAAGCTAGTTCAGATAAAAGCAAATTATTAGAAGTTTGGAAAATATACTTCTGATCAGATATTAAGGGGATTCATGACTATTCCACTTGAAGAAAGGAAGTCTGAGAAATTACTTATTGAATCATTCATATATAAATTTATTTTTATGGAAGATAATGCTTAATTCTATTTATGCTCATAGGGTTTTCCAGTTGTTGTTGTTGGTTTTTTCAACCATGGCTATCTGTTAGAATATCTTGTGGAGCTGAAAAAGATAAAATATACAAACAATGCCCAGACATTTACTTGGATTTCTTCTGTAGATATTCTCATTGAGTGAATCTGGCGTGGGGCTTGACATCTATGCATGTTTATGTGAAATCTCCGTGGATGCTTATAATGTAAAGCCAGAATTGAGAAATACTGGCCAAATGTTCGACAGATAGGGTAGCGGTATTCTTAGTGAGGCAGATGGTAGATAAGAAACATGTCTGGGCAGTGTGTGTAAGCTGACACTTTGCTATACCATTGCCTTTGGAGACAGAGCTGTGAAGCTGGTAGGACATATTTATGAAGGTGGGAACGAACTGGAGTCACAGGATTGAATTACAGTGTTTCCCCATCCTAGCCTCATGTCACTGGACATGGGGACTAGCAATAAGAAAAGTCCATGTAATCTTAATAGGAAGTTGAAAAAGTTTAGTCTTGCAGGTGATTATCACGCTGATCAGGTGGAGGAGGCAGGTGAGGCATTCACTGACGAGAAAACTAGCACACATAGGTTGCCTTATATATCACAGCTCATCTGACATGTTTCCATTTTTTGACGAGGATACACGTATGATGTACTGCTTTTATCTGTTGACTTTCATTCATTCCTCATAACAGTGTGGGACAAAGAAATGAAATCTCTCAGCTGCTAAGTGATTGTTGTTTATTTTTACACTACCTGGTAGAGTTGGTCTGATGTTAAAGCTCCTTCTCTTCGTTTTTAGAATGCTTTCATCAATATTCTTTGACTACATTATGGTGGTGTTTAGATTTTAACTTTGTTATAATCACATTATGGTTAAGTTTCTTCAAGACTTAAGCCATTACAAATAAAAATCATCCACTGAGCTTTTATTCAGAGTGTTAAGCCAGTTGAGAGTAGCAACACCTTGAAGGCTTGCTTACTAGAGGCGTGAATTACTCTGTTTGCTGAAAGTACACGAATGTGCTGAAAGAAATGGCAACAGAGGTTAGTGGAAATCGTCAGAGTTTGTGATGGATTAAAATATCCTCCTGGGTTTATTTTACTGTGGCAGGGATGAACAGTTTACACTTTAAAGACTATTTTTGGTTTGTTAGCAGAATATGTGTTCAATGGAAGTTACTTTCACACAATAATGTATAATTAAATGTATAATACTGTAGGATAATTTATTAGTCACTTAAGGGTTCATAGAAAGTTTAATTATCCGTATTCTCATCTTTAAACTTTGCAGAATATAAATGTATTTTCAGAAACTGCACAGCATATCAGAGTTCTCCAGTTGTTTTCCGTCATTTTCTATGTTTTCCAGTCTTCCAGTCGTAGGTTGGAAAAGTGAATGTGTCACTCCTGTAGAGGTTGGAATAATGCCAGTACTTTCTTTCCTTTTTTTTTTTCCAAAGACAGGAATTGATGAACAGATTCTCTGAAAAGATATATAATCTTGAAAGATCTTAATAATTTACTAAGTATATACCAGTCTTGGTATTTTCACATTCTTCATAAAAAGTAGAGGTTGTCAAAATATGTGTATAATACACAGCAATAGTGAGAGCAGTGAAAACTTGCCTAGGAGCTGTCCTCTAAGAATTTAACCACGGGCTACGGTCCCATTGCCTGCTTCTTTGACTATTTTTTTATTCGGCTTCGCTGATAGCACAGTAGAAATCCCAGGAGGAAGACTAAAGTAAGAGAAATTTTTGTTGCGATGGTGATACCAGCCTCACAAATGATCGAAAGATAAAATGAATAAGCTGACCCTACAGATTCATGGAATTTTAAAAGCTTATAAAGGGTTTTCTTGTTGTTTCTCATCCATTAAATACTTTCTGTGTTTAAATCTTGAACGGAATAAAAATGTTTGAAAATTGAGTGCAAGACAGAAGGAAATGAGCTTAATTGCAAAAATGCTAAACTGTAGTGTGATTTTATTTTTCCTTTTTTTATGCTGCATTTCAGTTAGGTCGCTGAATAGTGAAATTCATTCATTGCTTCTGAAAGATATTTTTAAATCCTAGTTAAAGGGAAGACTGGATTCTTAAAACATTAAGAATATAATGTTTTAGGGGCGCCTGGGTGGCTCATTCGGTTAAGCGACCGACTTCGGCTCAGGTCACGATCTCACAGTTCGTGGGTTCGAGCCCCGCATTGGCCTCTGTGCTGACAGCTCGGAGCCTGGAGCCTGTGTTCTGTGTCTCGCTCTCTCTCTGCCACTCCCCTGCTCACGCTCTGTCTCTCTCTGTCTCAAAAATAAATAAAACATTAAAAAAAAAAAGAATATAATGTTTTAACTTGTTCCATTAATAATTGCAATCATTTCCTGCCTTAAATTCTGTCTTTTGTTTTTGCCTATTTGTATTATCATTTATCATTCATACAAGCTGATTGTTCTTTTGTATAACAGCTTTATGGAGTTATTTTTACATACCATATAATTCACCCTTTTAAAGTATATCGTTCAGGACTTCTCATTATATCCACGGAGTATGCAATCATTGACATTTCTTAACTTCAGAACATTTTCTTTACGCCAGTAAGAAACCCCATACCTAGTATCAGTTGTCCTGCCTTACCCTCTTCACCCAGTCCTTCACAACCACTCACCTACTCTCTATTTCTATGGATTTATTCTGGACATAGCATATAAATAGAATCATGTAATATGTAGTCTTTTATGATTGGCTTCTTTTACTTAGCATAATGTTTCTGAGGTTTATCCATATTGTGGCATGTATTAGTGGTTCCTTTCTTTTTATGGCTGAATATCTCATAGTATAAATACACTGCTTATTATTTAATAATCAGTTGATGGACATTTGGATTTTCCTCTTTTTTGACTCTTAGGAATAATGCTGTGAACATTTGTGTAGAAGTCTTTTGTGTATGTGTGTTTTCATCTCTCGTTTATATTCCTGAAGGAGTGGAATTGCAGAGTCATATGGTAACTCTGTTTAACGTAGAGGAATTGCCAATTATTTTCCAAAGTTGGTTGCACCATCTAACAGTAGTCCTACCAATAGTAATCAAGGATTCTCCTTTCTCCACGTCCTCACAAACTCTTGTAGTTGTCTTTTATAATCATATTAGAGGAGGTGGAGCGGTATTTTATTGTGGCTTTGATTCCACTTCTCAAATGACTAATGATGTTGAGCATCTATTTATATTTTGGCTCTTTGTGTATCTTCTTTTCAGAAATATCTATTCATATCCTTTCTCCATTTTTATTTTTTAAATGTTGGTTTATTTTGAGAGAGAGAGAGAGAGAGAGAGAGAGTGAGTTTGCAGGGGAGTGGCAGAAAGAGAGAGAGGGAAGATGAGAATCCCAAGCAGGGTATATGCACTGTCAGTGCAGAGCCTGACACAGGGCCTGACTCCACAAACTGTGAGATCATGACCTGAGCTGAAACCAAGAGTTAGACGTTCAGCTGACTGGGGCACTCAGGAGCCCCTCCTTTTTTCCATTTTTAAATTTGATTTTTTTTTGTTATTCAATTGTAAAAGCCCTTTATATTCTGGATATTAAATCCTTAATCAGATACGTGATTTATAAATTCTCCTATTCTATGGATTTTTTTTTCATTGTCTTGACGATGTCTTTTGAAACACACAAAGTTTTTAATGTTGATGAAGTTCAGTTTATCTAGTTTTTCTTTTGTGGCTTATGATTTTGGTATTATATCTAAGAAACCACAACCTTATCTGAGGTCACAAAGACGTATGCTTTCTTTTAGGTGTTTTATAATGTTAGCTCTTACATTTAGGTCTCCATTTTGAGCTAGTATTTTTTATATAGTGTGAGATAGGGGTCCAAATACATTTTTTTCATGTGAATATCCAGTTGTCCTAAGGCCATTTGTTGAAAAGAGTATTCTTTTTCTATTGAGTTGTCTTGACATCCTTGTCAAAGTCAGTTGATCATAAATGTTTATTTCTCGGTTGTCTGTTTATTCTATTGATCTAGCCATACGGTAGCTAATTATACTAATACACTGTCTTGATTACTGTAATATTGTATTAAGTTTTGAAATTGGGGAAATGTGAGTTTTCCAACTTTGTTCTTCTTTCTAAAGATTGTTTTGGTTGTTCTGGGTCCCTTTCCACATTAATTTTAATCTCATTTTAGGCTAGGATTTCTAGCAAATAGCTAGGATTCTGACAGACTGTGTTAATTTTATAGATCAGTTTGATGAATATTTTTCTGTTCCATGAATATAGGATGTTTTTTCACTTCGCTCTTGTTTCAACAATGTTTTGTAGCTTTCAGCGTACAAGTCTTGCATTTTGTTGAATAAATTTGTTCCTAAGTATTTTATTCTTTGAGATATTGTAAATGGAATTGTTTTCTTCATTTCACTTCTCAGATTGTTTATTGCCAATGTATAGAAGTACAATTGATTTTTGTATATTGATCTTGTGTTGTGTAGTCTTGTATTGTGCAATCACAACCTTTATTTGTTCAGTTGGGTTTTTTTTGTTGTTGTTGTTTGTTTGTTTTAGGGAATTCCTTAGAATTTTCCATATACAAGATCATGTCTTCTATGAGTAGAACAGTTTTAGTTTACTTCCTCCTTTTCCAGTCTGGACAGTTTGTATTTCTTTTCCTTGCCTGTTTTCCCCAGCCAGAACATCCTGCATATGTTGAATGGAAATGGTGAGCACTAGTGGACATTGTCTTTTTCCTGAGCTTAACAGGAAAGTATACATTTTAATCTTTCAGCATTAAGTATGATGTGAGTTGTGGGTTTTTCATACATGCCCTTTGTCAGGCTGAGGAAGTTCCATTTTCCTTGAGTGTTTTATCATGAAAGGGGGATGGATTTAGTTAAAGGCTTCTTCTGTGTCCCCTGAGATGATCATGCGATTTTTGTCCTTTATTCTACTAATACAAGTCTTTGATTCTATGGGCTTTTGAAGGATAGGGTTGTTTACTCATTTTAATATCTTGCTTAATTTGGTAAGAACAGTTCCTCTCATGTAGCTTCAGTCTCTAAAATGTTTGTAGGCTGATCATTTTACACATGAAAACATTTGTAAGGAGGCAGTCTCAAAATTTTGACTATAATTAGAATAGAGAACTCAGCTTTTTGCTAATTCTGCTTGGCTATAGTGTTCTACTATTAAAATTAGTAGGTATTTGTTACCGTGAACTAACATGAGGAATGAGTCTGAAAAAAATTTTTTTTAGTGTTTATTATTTTGAGAGCGGGAGAAAGTACATGAGCTGGGGATAGGCACAGAGACAGGGAGAGAGAGAATCCCAAGCAATCTCCATGCTGTCAGTGCGGAGCCCCACGCTAGGGTTCAATCCCAGGACAGTGAGATCATGACTTGAGTGGAAATCAAGAGTCAGGTGCTTAAAGGACTGAGCCACCTAGGTTGTCCCTGGAAAACATTTTTTGATTGGTGTGTTGCTTTTGCCCAATTGCCTTTATAATGTTTACTTGCTACTAAAAGTTGCATTTGGTCTAATTTTATAGTTTTAGACCAGTCTGACTTTATTTTGTACTCAGGTAAAAAATATTATAGATGTTTCTTCTGTTTTCATTCCCTGGTTTTAAAATGAGTGAAAGCAAGTCGGGAAGTGACATTTACATTCTAACCAAGGCCCATGGATACAAGAGCACCTGGCTGTTGGGAGTCCCAGACAGACCAGGTCCGACCACTCTCTTCTGACAAAATCAAAGCAGAGAGACGAGCGGTGGTGAAACAGGAAAGGAATTTATTTCCATGAGGCTACCACAGGGAATACAGCAGGCTGGAGTCTCAGACTGTCTTCAGTGTGCTTAAAATACTTCAGGAAAATGTGGGACAAACCTCAGTGGGTACACGCAGGTGGGCAGTAAAGGTCAGGTTGATCATTGTCTCAGGGTCAATTCTGTGAGCTCTTGCTGGTGTTGGGGCAGTCCCTGTTGCTTGAGGGGTAGTTTTGGTTCCATCATGGGATGCTTTGCCCAGTGGGTCCTTTGCTTGAGTTAGAAGATAAGCTGGAAAGAAGAACTTAACAGAAAGTACTGATTAAGGTCAAAATGGAGATAAAGTCCTCTTTTAATATGTGAAAATTGGCTCTTTTTTGGTGAATTAAGCCTTGGTGATTTATATATAAATATTTGTATGCATATATGTGTGTGTGGGTACTGGATTTAGATTGCCAGGGTTCAAACCCAGCTTCTTTATTAAGTAGCTGGATGGCCTTAAGTAACCTTGTTGTATCTCAGTTTCCTCTTTTGTAAACAACAGAGCCTATAGTAGAGGTACTCTTGTAAGCTAATACATATATAGTACTTGATACATATTAAGTGTTTAATAAATGTTAATTACTCTGATGATGTACTTAAAGGCTCCCTAATTCCTCCTTTCTTCCTCCTGTTCCAAAACACAAAACAAAAAAACCCATTTAGACAATTGAATGAATGTTTATTTTGATTTTGAATTTGATTATATAATGTTATAGAAGGTTTAACTGGTTTTGGTCTTTTTTTCTGTTTATCTTTCCAATTACCTCTTTTTGATTATTCTTCAGTAATTGCTAGTTTCATCATGTTTTGTTTTTGTTTTTTTTTTTTTCATTATTTCTTTTCTCCCTGCTGCTTACTTAGAGGTTCATACCTAAATTCAAATACTTTGATTTCAACCTGTTTTAGTCTTGTCTTCTGCAGCTCTTATTCAGGAGTTATGATGGTGCTTGTTTGGACAAAACCCATAAGTAGTTGTGCACGCAGTTTATGGCCTGTGTCATGGGCCATATAAATTAGTTGGTTTACCCCAGACACAAAGATGACAGTAAGATTAGGTAGATACCCTAGCTCTTGATAGGCGAGCAGTAAAAACAAACAAAAAAACAAAACAACAACAAAAAGAGACTAAAGGTATCCATTATAGGAAGATCAGACCATTTTAAAAAGAGTACACTGGAGTTCAGAATTATAAGGTAAGCTATATTGACAGCAAGAAATGCTCACTGTAGCCTTGCAGTTTGCCTTTGTCTTATAATTGATTGCTGCATATAGAAAGGAGCAGACACCATTATAATTATAGGTATAACTATATTAGGAATCTAATATAGTCAAAGTTGTTTTTTTCTTACATTATGATATGTCAACTGTAGGGTATCTTGAATTCTTGTTAAAGTAGTGAATATACCAGTTAAATAATGATAATGGCTACGATTTGGGAAGTACACTCTCAGTGGTTTTAATTCTCATCATAGTTCTGCAAGCTAGGCTAGATAGGTATCTGCATCTTGTAGATAAGAAAGTGGAGCGTTGTAGTAATTCTCAGGTCACAGCAAGTACTGGTGGAGCCGGCATGTGAGCTGACTTGAAAGTAGGTGTCTTAATTCTCACTGTGCCTCAGATGTTCCTGTGGCACATCAACAACAACGAAACAAAAAAGGATACCTAATTAGGCTACTTCTCAGGCAATTTGGGTTTAGTAAATTTGCAGTGGAGCTGTGATTCTGACACACTGCCTGGATTGAGAACTACTTGCTTTGGAACTTACAGTCTTTCAAACTAATATTTTTTGATTATATGTAAGTAATTTCCATTCCTTAAAATTTTATTTTAAGCTTTTTGTTACAATGAAGTAATGACTTAGGATTTTTTCCCCAACACATGGGACTTTTATAGTATCAGGATCCTTCAGGGCTGGCTGCAGCATAGTACTACCTTATCCAAAGGAAAAAAGAAAGAAATCAGTAGTAACCTTGAGAAAAAGCACTTATCTGAGCCTCAGAATTATCATTTGTAAAATATGGATAATAACTACCTTTCAGCGTTACCGTGAAGATTAAGTACAGTTATGTATTTAAGATACAGAGCCTAAAACTTAGTAGATAGTAAGTGCTTCTTGTTTATTAAAGTATATTGATCATCTTAGCTGTGACTATATTAATATTAATGCCATAAAAAAGTGCAGTTTTTCTGGCCATACATAGAGTAAGAACAAACCTTTCTTGACCTCCATATAACCGACTTCCTGGACTTACAGATACTTTCCAGTCTCTATGAATAAAATATTGATTGATGCTCACAGCATGCTAAAGTTTTCAAACCATTGGGACCTAATTAGCAGAGCTGTTTGCTTATACTTTACTTAACCAAGAATCGGTTCTGTGTATTCCCACATCTGTTTGTGCCTGTTATATTTGATGTTATAATCAAGTAATTAGTTCACTTTAAGAATATATAAACTGATGAAATGTGAATACAAAATGGAGGGTTTTTTTTTTTTTTAAGTTTATTTATTTGAGAGAGAGAGAGAACATGAGCAGGGGAGGGGCAGAGAGAGAGAGAGAGAGAGAGAGGGAGAGAGAAAGAGTATCTGAAGCTGACTCCGTGCTGTCAGTGCAGAGCCTGGCATGGGGCTCAATCCCACAGACCGTGACATCATGACCTGAGCCAAAGTCAAGAGTCTGCTGTTTAACCAACTGAGTCACCCAGGCGCCCCAGAGGGTTGGACTTCATGAAGGTCAGTCACCTAAAATTTCTCTGATGCTGTATGTATAACAGTAAATGATCAGAAAAGAAATAGATTCTATGTGAATGCTACACTTAGAATGCATTGCCAGTATCTTTAAAGTTCCATTTAAAATATTAAACTACAAATCCTATACCGGGGTAGTTATAGCTATGTTTTATTTAAGAAAAACAATTCTGAACTCTAGTATTCAGTTAAAGAATACTTTAGGGGCGCCTGGGTGGCTCAGTCAGTTGAGTGTCTGACTTCAGCTCAGGTCATGATCTCGCGGTTTGTGAGTTCGAGCCCCGCGTCGGGCTCTGTGTTGACAGCTTAGAGCCTGGAGCCTGCTTCGGATTCCGTGTCTCCCTCTCTCTCTGCCCCTCTCCTGCTCACGCCCTGTCTCTCAAAAACAAGGAAACATTAAACACTTAAAAAAATCTATAGAAGTGTTTGGATAATATCACAAGATATGCAAAATTATATATGATTTCTGAAAAATACGATAGGTAAATAGAATTTGTATGATTTTTCATAATAGCTCACATTTTTCATTAACTTCTCATCTAATAATAAGAGAAGTTTTACTCCATGTAAAATGAGAATTTTAGAATATGCTGATTGGTGCCAGCAAGACTAATTTAGCTGGATGGATTAGAATTAGACTCACTCTGCTAGCTAAAAAGGCAGAGTCTGTGCTGTCATCCTGACAAAAGAAATGGATGAACAGAGGTGTAGGTATTTCTTTTTTCGGCCAAACAGGTGTGATTTGGTACCGTGCCAGTAGAGCCATTGAAATCTGGCTTCCTGTAGATGCTTTTGGGCAATCGCTGTAGTGAAAATAGTACTATTAATACTGATGAGGGTGATGGTGATGGTAAAAGTTTAAAGATGTTTAAAGAGTAGGGTAGTATAAGCTAAACATGCATGATTAGTCTATTAGTTTATGAAATATTAGAGCAATTAATTGCTGGCAATAAAATGAACAAAATCCCTGGAAAATAAATATCTCCTAGAAAAACTTCTAGAACTCAGAAGGAAAAGGTGCAGAGAAAATAAGAATTTAACTTTTAGTGTGATTATTTTTACTTAAGAACCCTAGGGGGCATGTATTAATAGAATATAGGAAATAGTCTATATACCTGAATAATGGCATTGTATAAAGAGAGCTACAGTTTTATTAAATCCCATCATATCTTGGTTTTAGATGTAAATTTTTATTTTCAGTTAATATTTACTAATAATTTTATTAAATCCCATCATATCTTAGTTTTAGCTATAAATTTTTATTTTCAGTTAATATTTATTAACTAGTGAAAAGTAGATTAGCAGCATGTTAAAATGGCTAATTTCTTATTTCAAGTTTATGAAAATAAAAAGCATGTAACAATGTCTGGCACATAGTAAGTTGTGTAAGTGTTTGGATTTTTTGTTTTGTTGTTAGCATACCTTAGTATTAAGAGTATAGACTCTGGAGCCAGAATGCTTATTCAGATCGCTCCTCTGCTGCTTTCTAGTCGTGTGACTTACAAGTTACTTGATTCCTCTGTGCTTCAGTTTCTTATTGTTCATAGGGGAGAAACTATATATTCTTCATAGATTATGAGGATTAAATGAGTTAATATATATGACATGTTTAGTATAATGCCTGACACAGAAAATGTGTGTTTATTTTTATTATCATGGGGAAATTAATAGAAGTTTGCATATTTTGTATTCAAGCCTGTTGTAAAAGATTGATATGTTCATTGGTAATATAACATGCCACAATTGCAAACATAGTTACGTGGTTATATTAACTTACACTATTGAAAAATAACACTATAGGTGTGAACAATGCCACTAAAAAGATTGGCTCCAAAAGCATTATTCTAAAATGACATGTCTCTGCTTTTCAGATTTGTTTGCTGTCTTGGGCAAAATTGGATGTTCTGCAGATCAACTATCTTTTCTCTTTTTATTTTAAGGGAAAGAAAAAAAAAATACCTGAGCCAGAGTAAAGTGTATTAAATATATTTTGTGTTCTGTATATTGTTGTTTTTGATAGTTCTTTTGTTTTCTAGAAAGAACAGCTACTTATTTCTTCTAGACCTATAATCTCTGAGACTTCTGATTATGAGCAGAAGCTAGCTGATTTGATTGATGTGTAATAAATGTAACTCTGAATCTCAATCTCAGTAAAGAGCCTGAACTGAATATCAGGTCATTGGAATGTTGGTCTAGTATATACCTTAGCAATTGCTACAAAAAGCCCACGCATACTATAGACTCCTTAATGAAATTAATCACAGCTTTGGTCGTCCAGGAGTAGAATGTTATTGTCAACATGACAGTGGAGCTGCAGTAATCCAGCTTCAGTTCCTGATTAATGAGGTTAGTGAATTGCTTTAATCTGTCCTACTTATATATGAAATAGGGGCACATCTGGTCTTTGAGATTTCTTGCATGCATTCATATTTAAATATTTGTACAAAAGTGAATTTCTTAAAGATCAGAGCTAATAGCAGTTCACTTTATGGCATCATCATGGGAAGTTACATAAATAGTGTAAGATGTTTCTCAAGACAGTGTTGCAAATAGAATGGAATAAGGTGCTACATTTAAGTTTTAGTTCATGGATATTGAAAGTTATGTAACGTTAAAATCTGTATTAAAAAAATGGTTTTAGAGATTGAGTTTATTATAAACGACAAAATGTACTTCTCTAATAAATTGTTTGAAATATAACCAGGAAACGAAAATCCATTAGAAACTGGTTATTGTCCAAAATTCTTGTTTTGTCACTTACTGGTTCAAGTAATTGATGATGCCTTTCTTTTTGATGGAGTATAAAGTTAGGAAGGAGCTCAGGAAACAAATACTGTTTTATCAGCAGTGTAGACAGCATGCTTGCAGGTTTTAAAAAAAGTTTTTGCCATGACATGGAGCTGGAGAGTATAATGCTAAGTGAGATAAGTCAGAGAAAGAGAAATAACATATGATTTCACTCATATGTGGAAGTTGAGAAACAAATGAGCAAAAGGAATAGAAAGGGACAAATCAAGAAACAGACTCTTAATTATAGAGAACAAAGTGATGGTTATCAGAGGGGAGAAGGGTGTGTAGGGATGGGGGACAGGTGATGGGCATTAAGGAGCGCACTTGTCCTGATGAGCACCAGGTGAGGTATGGGAGTGTTGAATCACTATGTTGTACACCTAAAACTAATGTAACACTGTATGTTAACTAACTGGAATTTAAAAAAGAATAATAAAAAGTTAAAAAATTAAAAATATGAGCAACACTGAGAATGATGTTTATTGTATGCAGTGATGGGCAGGAAAAACTGGTCATAAGAAATTACTCCAGAAAAGTCTCTTCTATCTTCAGATGTGGTGATAGTCTGTGGACGTTCTTTTTGCCCTCATGTCCTTAGGTTCCGTGGAATAAATTCTTAAATATATATGAGTGGAAAAAAACAATACTTGATACCTCTAACCTTATGTAAAATGTTTTTATTTATATCAGAATATTAATATGCAATTGTTTAGGCTTTTCAGGGTCAGAAGTGTAATTTAAAAACTTCAGTGTTCTGTGTAGAATTGTGTAATAGGTATTGTAAAATGTTAAAGTACAAAAGAAATCATAATATAGAAAGTTGTGGAACCCTGTTAGGAGGACTCAAGATTAGTTTCCTGTTTTTAAAACACTTTTGTTATGAAATAATTCTATTAGCAGTTAGTTTCAAAATAAAGAGGGCCTGTGTGTACTCCACCCAGCTTCCCCCAATAGTAACATTACGTATAACAGTAGTAAGATCTCAAACCAGCAAAATAACGTCCATATACTACTATTAGCTAGACTATAGACCTTATTTAGATTTCACCACCAGGTTTCTACATGCACTCGTGTGTGTGTGTGTGTGTGTGTGTGTGTGTGTGTGTGTGGTTCTGTGCAGTTTTATGACACATATAGATTTGTGTAATGACCACCTTGAACAAGATACAGATCAGTTTCATCATCATAAAGAAATTCCCTAAGGCTACCCTTTTGTAATTGTGCCCCTTCCTGCTCTCAGTCCCTAATCCCTGGCAACCATTAACCTGTTCTCCATCTTTATACTTCTGTTAAGATTATTTCTTAAGGCTGTACATGAACCGGGGCACCTGGGTGGCTCAGTTTAGTGTCTTAATTTCGGCTCAGGTCATGATCTCACTGTGAGTTTGAGACCTGTGTCAGGCTCTGTGCAGACAGCACAAAGCCTGCTTGAGATTCTCTCTCTCCCTCTCTCTCTGCCCCTCCCCTGCTCACTTGCTTTCTCTCTCTCTCAAAATAAACATTAAAAAAAGAAGCTGTACATGAACCAATGTAAATAACATATTGCAGATTACCTATACACCTAAATTTTAGAAATCTTAAGTAGTTTATGTTGTCATTTGTATTACAGGGTTCTTTTTAATAGGAGTCATCATAGAGTTCTTGGATGTGACTTTTTATTTTACATGCTCGAATGTTACTTTTTGAGTACTTGAAGGTGATGTTACTGTTTTAAAAATGCTTTTCAAAATATGAATATTTAAATGAGGTTAGATAATGGAAATCTGATCATTGAGAGTAGGCATTTGCTTTTGTTTTTAGTAAACCATATATATAGGTAAAGGAGCCATCAGAGGAGGTAGTCAAGCTGTTATTGCCATTTTGGCTCTACATCTCTTCTTGAGATTTCAAAACAGTGTGTACATCATGAGAGAGAAGTTGACATGCTGTGAAACTATGGTGGAAATAAGAATGAAGAGTACAGATCTTTGATACTCTGAATCCTTTGAGTTTCACTGCTTCAAAATGATGTATTTTTTATATATTTTTGTTTATCTTTTTTTTTTTTTTTTTTTTTTTTTAGGGAGAGAGGGAGAAAGCGTGAGTGGGAGAGAGGAACAGAGGGAAAGAGAGAGAGAATCCTGAGCAATTCCGTGCCCAGTGTGGTATCTGACACAGGGCTTGATCCTACTACCCTGGGATCATGATCTGAGCTGAAATCAAGAGTCGGGTACTCACCCAGCTGAGCCACTAGGCATCCCTGCTTCAAAGTGATATTAGATAAGACGATGCTTTCTAGTGAAAGGGAGAGTATGTGGACTTTATTTCTGCTTACTGGTAGTCATGTAGCAGTAGGAATTACACAATAGAGTAGCCTCCATAGAATTGCGAAAGGGGAAAGGCCTTGGAGAGATGATTTAATGTAAATTTTGCCTTTAGAGCTATTTTAATCCTCTCTGATAAATGAGAAACTCTTAAGTTAAAAAAGGAGATTTTAAAATTTCTCATAATAACCTAAATGATTAGAACTGCAAATCCTTTTTGAAATTAACATAAATTCTTCATATTACATTTTTTAAAATTTATTCTGTCAGTAGAGATGAAAAGTATCTGACTCTTTTGAGGAAAACATGCGCATGTCTTAAGAAATCAGCCTCAGTCCAGAGATTCTTAATCCTGTTCACACATCAGAATCACCTCTGAAGACTTTTATAAATACACAGAGGTCCTTGCTCTGAAAATTCTGGTTTGTCAGGTCACGGGTGAGACTGAGCTTCCTGTGTGATTCTCACCTAGGACCAGAGATTTTCTTCTCCATGCTTAACAGGATTTAATACTATCAGATATTTTAACTTTCTAAATTGGTTGATTGTTCAACCCTTTAAATATTGAAGTTAGAGTGTGCTAAATGGTATCTTTATTTTCTGTATCATTCTAGTAGTAGAATTAGGATCTAGGCATAGTACATTCAGAAGAATTTGTCTTAAGCCAAATAAAATATGAAGGTTCCTTCATATTGTATTTTTCTTTTACCCAAGGAAGATGTACGGTAGTGGTCAAGCCACCCAAATAGTCTGACCTCTAATTTTATATAGCTAGTTATCAACCTTAATATCCAACTAGATTCTAGTATGCTTGTAGTGTATAAGATACGAAATTATACTTTACTGAAGTTAAAACATTTCTTACACATACATATACACGTAACACACTGTTTTACACCTGCTGTTTAGAATTTGGGTGAGGCGAATATTTCTCTAAACTAAACCTATTGGCAGAAAGTTTTGAAGTCTGGGAAGATTTTTTTTGGCAGCTCTTTAGTAGCTTTAGTGTTTGCAAAATATATTCTGTGTAAAATGTATTACATTTTATTTTTAAGGGAGCTCTCGTGAGTGCCTTGGCTGATGACACCTTACATTTATGGAATTTACGTCAAAAGAGACCTGCCATTTTACATTCACTTAAATTTTGCAGAGAAAGGTAAGAATTCTTTGTTATCCTATATATGATATTTGTTATTCTATTTTGAAATGTTTTCTTTGAGTTTTATTCTTTGATTTTATTTTTTTGTAATAGACTTTATGCACAATCTAAAAAATAATTCAAAAACTTCAAAGGATATGCAATAAAAAGCAAGTTTCCTTCCTTTCCAGACCCATTTCCCTCTCCAGAGACACCACATAAATTTGTTTTGTGTCCTTCTAGAAATACTTAGTCTGTGCATGTAGGCAAAAATCTCTGTATATAGCTCCTTTTTTTTTTTTTTTTTTTTTTTTTTTTTGCATAAAAGGGAAGGCATTATATATTCCTTCTATAATTTGTGTTCACTCAATAATATATCTGATTGTTAACTATTGGACACAGGCCAGCCTTCCTTTGTCATTTTCACAACAGCATGATATTCCATTGTATGGAAGTACCCTAATTTAGTCAGTCTTCATCAATGGACATTTATATCCTTTTCGGTCTGCTGTTCGTTTCCTCCGCTGTGTTGTGATGTTATGTTACATATATGTCTTCATCCATTTATTCAAGTCTATCTGTGAGGTAAATTCGTAGAAGTATAACAGTTTGGTCACAGAAATCTCGTATATGACTTGTGAGCTTTGTGCTATGATTAGTAAGACCTTGTTTTTTACTTTCTTAATTCCGCTATAATGAACACACAGTGTTATGTTAGTTTTCAGTGTACAATATGGTGATTCAACACTTACGTACATTGTTCAGTACTCATCATAAGTGTACTCTTAATCCTCTTTCACTTACTTTACCCATTCCCTCACCCACCTCCCCTCTGGTAACCATCAGTTCTCTATAGTTAAGAGTCTGGTTTTTTGGTCTTTTGTTCATTTGTTTTGTTTCTCAAATTTAACATGTAAGTGAAATCATATGGTATTTGTCTTTCTCTGACTCATTTCACTTAGCATTATACCTTCTAGATCCATCCATGTCGTTGCAAGTGGCAAGATTTCATTCCTTTTTATGGCCCAGTAATATTCTACTGTATATTAGACCTTTTCCATCCTAATTTGATTAAACATTCTCCCATATTTTATTTTTTTTTTAATTTGTAAAATTTATTTAGTTTGAGAGGAATAGAGAGAACATGTGTGAGTGGGGGAAAGGGAGAGACAGAATCCCAAGCAGGCTCCATGCTGTCAGTGCAGAGCCAACTTGGGGCTCAATTCCATGAACTGTGAGATCATGACATGAGCCAAAATCAAGAGTTGGATGCTTAACCGACTGAGCCACCCAGGAGCCCCTCCCATATTTTCTTATAATGCCCTTAAAGTTACATTTTTGTGCTAAATCTTTAATTCATCTAGAACTTATTTCAGCATGAAATAAAAGTAAAAAATATAGCCCCCCCATTGCTTATGAGATATATTTTTTGATGTATATATAAAAATGTGTGTGTGTGTGTGCACGCACTCATAAGCAGGAGCAGATGTGAATATATACGTATATGTGCCAAAGTTAAGAAATCTGGGTCTATGTAGTATCTAAATGCAGTGAGGTTAGTGTCTTTAGGCCCTGTTTTCTGTGAAAGCCAGGCATCAGACTGCCCAGTGCATATCCAAGGATCAGACCATTCCTGCTTTGATAAATGTTGATCTGTTCAGGTTATATAAATAGGTCAATTTGTAAGTCTGGGTTTTTGCCCACGGTGGCCCTCCAAAGTAGGCAAGCTAAAAAGGCTGGTGAGAATATAGCAGTTCAGACTTCTTTAGCCAACACCAAGACCTGTTTACACCGTGTGGTGTTCAGAGACCAGAGTTGGCCGGGATCAGTAGCAAAATTTGCTGTTGGGCTACATCTTGCTTGGGAAGATAGATCATCTTAGTAACTTGGAGTCATGGTTCTGCTTCTTCCAGGAGAGGGACAGAAGTGAAGGAGGAGTTAACGGAAGGAGGGAGGGTGACATAGGGCAGGAAAAGCAAACAGTTAAGGTTCAGTTCTTTTCTACCTGCTAGGAATAGGGCCAGGCTCAACTTGCCAGGCAGAATTCCTTAGTCTCCTTGCCACCTGGATCGCAGGGGGAGTCCTGCATCAACTTCAGATGCCATCAAGCAGGTAGAGATAGTGATAGACATCTTAGTGCTAGTGCCCATCTTGTCAGTCTCATAGCACCTGCTGGAAATGGAAGTATAGGTCTAGCAGAGTTGCTGTCTTCCTGGTGTGATTTTACCCCCCACCCCGAGGGCATTGGACAATGTCTATAGACCTGTTTTGTCACAGTTAGAGGAGGGAGGGGTGAGCAGTGCTACTCGCTTCTAGTAGATAAAGGCCAGGGATGCTGCCAAATATCTTACAGTGACAAAGCAGTCAGTCCCTCATAACAAAGAGTTTATCTGGTCCAAAATATCAAGAGTGTCAAAGTTAGGAAACTGGACTCTAGCACATCACAGTGATTTCATTTGGTCCATGTAGTGTTGTGATCTGCTACCCACTGGAAGGATGCTGGTGCTACCAGGATGTAGAATTCCAACAGAAGAATGCCTGTGATACCTCAGTGCCAGTGGCCTGTCCATATTTCTCACCGGGACACAGGAATGTAGCAGTATGTGGTCCAAAATCACAAACATATACTGTGGGTTATTATGGTATATCTTCATGCAGAAAGGTCTGAAGTTCAACGGGTTGCAGAATAGTCACAGTCCTATGATGGTCAGGTATGAAGTAAGTCTCTTCAATAGTGCTTCCAGGGATGGTCTCCAAGAAATTCTGGTAAAAGTGGGTAAAGAATGGCGAGTTCGTCTATAAGGTGCCTGTAGGCACAATCTTGACAAACAGAAGGCACCTTTGTGTGAAGTACAAAAAAGGAACCTGTCTTCTTGGTGAATGCAGCCTCACAGAGTCCACCACTACCTTCCTGGGTTGGGTGCTATTATGCAGGGCATATTCTGCACAGTTATATGCGATGGTCCTAAAAGTTACAAATGAAATAAACTGATAGAGTTCCCGGTTTTGAGTTTTGTAATAGTCTTTACCCACCTGACCAGCAGAAATTAGTTGGTCCTGTTCAAAGTTCAACTTCCCCTTGGACTTCATTAGGGCAATACTTGTTCCTTGAATATCCCCTTAGCATGAGATCCTCTAGGATAGCTAGACTTGTATGGCAGCCATTGGACCTAAAATGTTAAGGAATGGGCTTGATGTCTCATGGATGAAGCTACTTCTATTCTCTCAAGGCTGAAGTTCAGATTTCTTCAAGGGGCGGGAAGGAGAGAGGTAGCAATTGGGAGGAGCCTCACTTTCTTCCGTACTTAGCTACAGATGGGGAGAGGAAGGCACAGTAGAGGTTTCCTCCAGCTCTAGGAACATACCCTTGGTGGCAAGACTTAGCTGCCCCTCAGCCTGAGCTCTCTTTCAGGACTGTAATCTGTACCTGGATGGAAACCTTCTGTTAGAGCACCTATCTCTAGGTAGGGGAAGAGACAAATCTTGCCATGCCCTGCTAGTCCTTCCATCTCCCACATTTGTAGGAATCTATCCTTTTTTTTTTTTTTTTTAATTACTTTACATTCAGTTTTTATATCTGTGTCCATCAGGATAGTCTGTCTGGGTTATGCTATAATCTTAATGACTCAAGTCTTAATGACTTAATACAACAACAATTTATTTTTGCTTATACTATACATCCTCTGTGGGTTTGCTGGAACTCTGTTCCTTTTCATTACCACTATTCCAGAACCTGGCTAAGGAACAGCCGGTCTTTACAACATTGCCAGTCACTATAGGAGGGAGAAAGAGACTGTGGTGACGTATGTGTTGGCTCTTAAAGTTTCTGCCTGGAAATGACACATCTCTTGCACTCTTATTTCATGGGCTGTGGGAATAAGTATCATGGCCATCTCTCATTTCACTCTCATCACCAACAATTTTAAAAAGCAGGAAATCTTGTGAATATTTTTAATGACTACCAGAGTGCTTATTTTTATTCTTGACATCAAAGTACAATAACGAGTCGCCTAGTTGGTTTTCTCCTTATTTCACAGTGGATTCGGCCAACTTAATAGTTAAATTACTCCATTTCATTTTTATGCCATTTACGTTTTTACTTTTGAGACTAGGAAAGGTAGAAAACTATGAAAATTTTTATTTAATTTAAATAACTTTTCATTTCATTTCATTACATTTGTTAAATAATGTAAACTTTTTATCATAATATTGTTTTATTTTTGTAAGTAAATTTTCTTAATGTAGTAGAAATTTGTGAATATAATGGAAACTATATGTAGTGATTTAAATTATATTTTTTCATAATATGGATTTTTCCAGTTTTGACTTAGAAATTGTGCTAGAATACATGTAAAATTGATTATCGCAACCATTTTTGAGTGTACAGTTCAGTAGTGTTAAGTACATTCACATCTTGTACAACTATGTAATGTGAGTATTTGGATAGAATTTCACTTTTTTGGTATTGAGGAAAATACCAAAAGAAATACCAAAAGAAAAAGAAATTGAGAGTCTCAAGTCTTAGTTTTAACTATATGAAATTGGGCAGATTACTTTATTGCTTTGTGTGTTGGTTTAATGATTTGCAGAAATTTTTCCTCTTTGATCCATGTAATTCTTTATCATTTCTTTTCTCTCATATGTTAAAACAACTTCCTCTTATCCCAATTTATTCTATAGGTAATTATAGAATGCCTGTCATGTGCCAGCTTAATGCTAGCTGCTGAGTGTGCTTTGGTAAACAAGACAGACTTGGGCTTTGCCATTAGGATCTTGGTCAAAGTTAAGACAAGCTTAGCTTCCCAGATAGGCCTGTTAAAATGACATTTGTTCATAGTAAATAAATATGTATCTCAATTCCCGTAAATGATTTTGAGTTGGGGGATAACATAAACTTATAAATCTCCTCCTTGGTTAGCAACCTACGTATGCTGATTGTCAAGTTTAGTTCTTACCGTACGTGGTTACTTAGCTTCAGATATGATTTTCTCTATCATTGAAAAGCATTGTACCATACTGGTTAAGAGTTCAGACTTTGAGCCAAACTGCCTATGTAGAATCTTAGTGCATAGCTCAGTCACCTATTAACTGTATGAGTTTTGTGATCTGTAAAATGGATAATTATTGTCTCACAAAAGCCCCAAGGTGCATATTATAAAGTTAATACATATAAAATAAGTAATATGTACAAAGCATTTGGAACAGTGCCTTAGAAATCACCTATATAGTTGTTTTTTTTTTTAAAGGTATTGTATTTACTTAAAGTAATAATTTTGTAACTTGAAGTATCTGCATCAGCTGTACCAGAGATTTGACTTATTAGACAGTCTTTATAGAAACAACTAATTGACATTGGAAAATCCTTAGAGCCGATGATATTGGCTCTGCATGGCTTTATACATGTAACAGAGAGATTCTTTGGCTTTGGTGGAAAATGAGAATTTGACAAGTAAAATTCTGTCTGGTAGGTTTTTTTGTTTTAATTAGAGTATGTTCCATTTAGCTTCTCTGTTTGTTTATTTATTTTAAGGAAGTTTAATTGGGAGGAGTTCATGGATTTATAAGCAACTATAACTATCTGTTCTGCTAGTTTTTTATCACCTTGAACATGACCAGTATTCTCAACCATGTTAGAGCAGTTAAAAATATATGAAACATTTTAAGACTGAAGACTAAATTATAGATCTGGGATTTCCTCTTTAAAACCTTCTATTGTCTAATTATTATATCTCTAATAATTATCTCTAATAATTCTGTGTTGTTCATAAAACACTTTCACATAAATTTTATTTAGTCTCTGGGGTCAAGAAAAATTTCCCCAAGTGAAATTTCAAAGAGTAGAATTTTTCTCCATAAATATGTTAGACACCTGAATAGCTGAGTCTTTAATACTGAAATTAATGTATTTCTTTTAAGATATATTTCTTTTATTCTGACACATTTATATCTATTCATTTGTTATTAGATACAAGTACTGGTTTAGAGACTAAAAAAAGCATGCATGCATTCTAATGGTTAGGAAAATGCAATATTCTATGGAATACATTAGTAATAGCAAATTTCATCCTAACAGTTATCAATGGTGCATCAGTGTCCAAAGTCCTTAAGAAAAGAAAATATTTCAGAGATGGAGTAATTTATTCAGATACTAGGACCTCAGTGGAGGAGTTGATGCCTGTAAGGTACTTCAGGAAGTGACTGCTGCTGTAGCATTAGATTTTCTTAGTAGCAAAAAATAAATCATTGTAGAAACAAAAACTGATTTATCCCATTATACTCTTAATTAAAATATTACTTAAATTTGTGCTTTGCATATTCATGAGGCTTATAATTTGCTCAGTATAAACATGAACAGGGCATAGCTGTAAAAGAATATTTGGCTAGCTACCAGCCCTTAAAATATCTGTACAGGTCTTCCAAAGATTTTGAATTAATTCACTGCACATACTGAATAAGAAAAAAAAAAATAATCATAATATTGCAACACATTAGAAATCTAGAATTATAGTTTTTGTAGTAATTGTGTCATATTGGCAAAATATTTCTCTTTTAAGTAGCTTAATGAAAAGTGTACAAGCATTAGAAATAAGAGTGATTTTGTATGATGAAATTGAGGACTAGAACACAGTAATGGAATGGAATGCAGGCTGTTAGGAAGCCTGACAGAGGGTCTGCTATTCTGGACCTAATTCTAATCCAGGAAAGAGAATTGCTTGGAGTTCTGTGGAAGTGATGAGTCATCTCAGGGATTATTAGAGAACCATGTCCTGAGACAAAATTTAAAAAGAAAAAAGGAAACTGTCAGTGTTTATTTAGAGGGAAGATGATTGTGATTTGATGACCTTGAGACTGTAAAAGGAGAGATGGTCAGGAAGTGTTGGATAGCTTCCTAGAAGAAAATTATCCATAACTAAGAAATTCTGACAAGGAAGTTCGGAGAGGCATCCAAAGAGACTGGTCTAGTTACATAAGGGCCTTATGTATTCAGGTATAAAAAGATTGTATGGAAGGAGGGGGACACATAATCAAAGGTGAATATGAGAATAATTTATCTCTCTTAATGGGCAAAATGACCTAAGGCTTGTGAAAAATAATAAAGACAAAATAATGAATGAAAACAGTTTACTTTTTATGTTGAGGGCAAGAAAGCTAGGTAGATTAATGATTGGTACAGTCGGGGCATATATTATTCCTCTAACTGTATTCATGTAATACTGGCTCAGACAAATTATGTCTTAGACTGCTAAAAAAGGTTGGCTCCTGTGCCATTATTGATTGGCCTAGGAGGAATATAGAGTGGGAACAGTGCTTTAAATTTGGAAATGAAAAAAATACACTTTAGAAGGTGAATGATGTTCAGTTCAGCAAACATTGGGTGCATTCTCTGTGCTAGGTATTGGGATAAGAAAGATGAATAAAATGCTTGAATAACTTACATCAGAGCCCAGACATGTAATAAGTATGACATAATGTGGATAAATGTCATTTTAGAAGTTTATGTTAAAAACCTAGGATAGAATAACTAATTCAGTCTTTCAACTTAAAGATATACTGACTTCTTTTAAGACAGAAGTCAGTCATCAGGACAATGCAGACTAAAACCAACCAGATTATCACTACACATCCATCAGAAGGGCTAAAACGTTGGCTTGGATGAGACACTGTCGGAACTTTGCATATTCTGCTGGAAGTGTTAAGTTTTAGTCACTTCAGAAAAATGTTTTTGCAGTATTCACAAATTCCATAACCCAACAGTTCCTGTCCTAAACATATATGTGGGGTAGACAGAATTTTAAAATGGGTCCCAAGATTTCTGCCCCCTCATGTCCACACACCAACTTCTAGTTATTTATACAAACACTACTTAACTCTAGGTGAAGGTTTTTTTGTAGATGTCATTGAGGTCCCAATTAATTGACCTAATGATAGAGCAGTTATTCTCGGCAAACCTGATTTAGTTAACTGAGCCTTTAAAAAGGACTAGATTCTTCCTGGCACAGGGTTCAGGGCCTGACAGGGATTCAGTGCAAGGGATATTGAGTCCTACAACCACATGAGACTGATTTCTACTAGCAACCTGCTAGAGCTTCAGAGCGGATTCTTCCCAGAACCTCCAGAACGGGACACAGGAATGTCTCCTGGCTGATGTTTGGATTTCAGCCTTCTGAGTCTGAATAGAGGCTATGAGTCATGCAGTGCCTGGACATCTGACCTATAGAAACAGAGAATAAATGAGTGTTTTCTTAGGTATTAATTTTGTGGTAATTTGTTACACAGCAATAAAAAACAAAACAAAACAAAACTAATACAGATTTTGGTACCTAGAAGTGAGGTGCTGCTGTAGCACATACCTAAAAATGTGGAAATTGCTTTGGAACTGGGCAGTGAATAGAGGTTGAAAAAAATTGAGGAATGTGATAGAAGTCGAAATTGCATTGAGTAGGCTGTAGGGCTCTAGACTTGGAGACTACTGCCAATGAGGACATAGAAGGGAGAGAGGAACATCTTTATGGAAACTGGATGAAGTGGTTCCTTGTTATTTAGCGGTGGTGGGAAGCTTAACAGAAGTGTCTCCTGCATAATGTGTAAGTGATTAACTTGGATATTTACCTAATGAGATTTCCAAGGAAAGGATTGACGGTGTCACCTGATTTTTTTTTTTTTTTTTGCTGCTTTATAGTAAAATGCAAGAGGAGAAAAATAAATTGAAAAAAGAATTATTAAAGGAACCAGGATTTGATGATTTCGGAAATTCTTACCCTGATCCAGTTGGTAAAAAAAATTGTTTCTCAGTATGGCATAGAGAAAAAACATGAAGGTGTGGCTGAACAACATTTTACTAAAAATCTAATGACTAAAGGTCCAAGTATTTAGTCACACAAAGAGCTCTTTTAAGAGATTGCAAATCTTTTTAATAAAACCAGAGAACCTCTAGAATACTTTAAGATGCACAGTTTGAGAAAATTGTATAGCAGAATATTGCCAGCTTGGCCTGAAAGAGACAGTACAAAATGAAAGGAGGCTGCCAGCCAGAAGCAGTCTGATAAAACTACCTACTCCAGGCCCAAGTGCTATCTTGGATGAAAAAGGAAGGATGGTTAAGAGGGTGGAGCTGAGAGCTACAGAGGATTATTCCCAGACCGTGAAACCTAATTAAGAAAATCCCAACGTTTGATTTCAAAACTGTTAAGGACCAGTGGCTCCTTTTTAACTTCCTCTTTTCCCAATTTTGAACAGGAATTTCTGTAACTGTTATCCTACGCTTGTCCCACCATTGAATGCTGAGCGTATTGGGGACAGATAATTTGTGTCTTTAGTTTCATAGGTCCACAGATGGACTGTAATTGTGCCCAAGAGCTATATCTAATGGATTCCAGTTGGGATTCTCATATGCAGCAAATTTAGATGATGAGATTTGGGATTTTTTAGCTGATGATAATTTAAGGGGATTTTGGACTTGATAATGTAACTGGTTGAGACTTTGGAGATGTAGGGATCAAGTGAATGTTTTTTTGTATTTGGGAGGAATGTGAATCTTCAGAGGTTAAAGGGCAGACTTAGAGCCAGGATTCTAACATGGTTCCCCAAGGTGTTGTCCCCTGGTATACATACACCTTCTCCTAATTATTCAACCAATGCTAATCGAAGTGATGCTGTGAAGGGATTTTTACAAATGTAATTGAGATCCTAAAGAAGTTGACCAGTCACACATGGAGTATATCTAACTGGTTTTAACTTTGGATTACCTGACTTAAAATGGCAGCAAGTGAGCGGAATTACACTGGTTGGTTTGGCTCACCTCTGGAACTCAGCCTCCAAAGGTATATGGGTATCTTGAGGAAGACATGGGTACTCTAATGAATATCTGAATAATGTTAGGAAGGAGTGGAGTGAGGAATGGATTTTAGGTAGATAAATAACCAATATCCATTATATTTAACTGCTTTCAAAATGAAGTTGATACACTTAAATACTTAGCATCCCCTAAAAGGTATTATAAGGTCTATGATTCTACTTATTACCATAATTCATTTTGCTATGCTTCTCCCTTTCACTATGCATTATAATATAGTCTCCTTGACCTCATTTTTAAAAAATTTTTAATGTTCTATTTATTTTTGGGAGGGGGGTAGAGAGCGCACACGTGAGTAAGAGGGCGAGGGGCAGAGAGAGAGGGGGACAGAGGATCTAATGTGGGCTCTGCACCGACAGCAGTGAGCCTGATGCAGGGCTTGAACTCAAGAACCATGAAATCCTGACCTGAGCCAAAGTCAGACACTCAATTGGCTGAGCCACCCATGCACCTCATGACTTTTCATATTTTTTTTAATGAATGATCCTCTCTCCTACCTGTTTGTATGAGCTGATCTCCCTGCTTAGAACATACTTAAGATTCTCTTTCCGTGGTTAACTTGTCTTTGTCATTTCTTTTACAGATTTTTCTCTAAATTCTCTAGTGTGGGTTTTGTGCCGGTTTTGTATTATGGCATAGTATGATGCATTTTCCCTAAAATAGCACATACCGTGCTTACTGTAATTGCCTTGGTTCCTTGATTGTCTTATAGATTAGAATGTAAACTGTATGTTTTTTTAAATTATTATTCTGTTTCCAGCAGTAATCTGGAATTGTAATGCCTGACATCTGGTAAATGCTCAAAAAATTGGGGATTGGTTGTTAATTCATTGTCTTTTGCAGAAACAGGGGAATCTCTTCTTCTGTAGAAGGCATGGTGCTCCACAGACTGTGTTCCTTACCTGGGAGATAAGTTTAAGAAGTAAAGTCTTCAAACAGAAAAACATTGAGAGTATTTGCTTTCTGTATAATCTTTATTCCTCCACTAATAGATCCCAAACTAGTTAGGTTGTTTGATTATCTTTGGAGTGCTATTTGGTCCTTGGCCCACAGCAAGGTTTTAAATTTTTTTCTTTTTTGGTAAAAAGAGTGAGATGGGAGAATAAAGAGCTTTGAGCAGTAGCTTTCTTTTTACTGAACCAGCATGCCTGGGAGGTATAGCAGACTTCCATCTGGAATAGTTTGACAGTGATTTTTAAGATGAAGGTTTTATTTTTCTTTTTTTCCCTTACTGTATTAACACAAATTCTCAGAACAGTGTTCAATGGTATTTTTGATAGCAAGTATATTTTTCTTAGTGATAATTTTAATAATATTGCCTTTAGGGCTTTACTATCAAGCATAACATAGGATGTTGGTTTAAGATTGAACCTTTTTTTCCTTTAAGAGTTGGCTGTCAATAATGGAAATTAAATTTTAATTGGATGCCTTTTTAGCCCCTTTTTAGATTGTCGTGTGATTTCTCACCTTCCTTTTTTTCTGGATGGCATTAATAGATTTCCCAATACTAAGCATTCTTGTATGCTTGTGAAAATTTTGGAATAGTGCTGATAGTTCTTTTATTATATTGTTAAATATGGTTCTTAATATTTTTTTAGAACTTTTACTTTTGTTCAAAAGTGAGATTAGAATATAACTTTTTTTCTGTAACTGTCAGTTTTGGGATCAGGGCAGATACTTCCTTCATACAATGAATTGAGTAACTTTTGTGTCTTTCTCCTTTTCTTTCGTTCTTTCTCTTTCTTTCTTTCTTTCTTTCTTTCTTTCTTTCTTTCTTTCTTTCTTTCTTTCTTCCTGTTCTAGAACAGATAGAGAAATTAATAGAGGAATTACATGTTTGCAGAATGTTTTCAGAGTATACTTAAACTTTTTAGAACTGGATTTTTTTTGTATATAATTCTTAGATACATCAATTTCATCAGTGGTTATTGATCCTTTATGTTTTTCTTGAAATTTTTTTATGATTCAGAATATCATCAATTTCATTAAGATTAGAGGCTGTATCTTACTGTATTCTTGTGTGCTTATATTTTTATACTCTTCATATCGTCTTTCTCTATTTTATCATATATGTATTAAATATAATTTGTCAGAGGCTTTTGTATTTAATTGTCTTTTAAATGTAGTCATTTGTGGATTTGTTTTATTTTTATCTTTTATTGATATCTAACTTATTTTTATCTCTATTCTCTCTCCTGTTTTGTTTTTAATCTCTTGACTTAAAAGTAAAACTTATTTATTTTAACTTGCTTAAAAATTAAAACACTTTAGGGCATGACAGTTATAAGATAAAGTCAGAAGATGGAGATTTGAACCTAAGAATTATAGCGATTTTGGTGATGAAGACAGGAGAAAACAGAACAATGGAGAGAAAAGTAGTGATCAAAGGTATAAAGAAATTTTGTGGAGCTAAAATATCTTGATTTATTTTTTATTTTTATTTATTTTGAGAGAGAGATAGACAGCAAGCCAGGGAGGGGCAGAGAGAGAGGGACACAGAATCCCAAGCAGGCTCCAAGCTGTCAGCGCAGAGCCCAACACGAGGCTTGAACTCACGAACTGTGAGATCATGACCTGAACCGGAGCTGGATGCTTAAGCAACTGAGCCACCCAGCTACTGCCCCTAGCTAAAATATCTCTAGATTGTTAGGGCCAATAAATGCTCCAAAAACTACGGACATACTGGAATTAAAGATACCTTAAAAATCATATTCTGACATTGTCAACTGTGAAAGAACTCAAAAAATACAGTAATCATCTGAAATTCCTCCTCTTCCCCAAATAATCATTCTTTCAGACCTTGTTAGAAAGCAACGATGTTGAATGTGTCTTAGTGTAAGGATAACTACTAGAAGGATACAAAATACATACTATTAAACTTCTAGAGGAAGAAAAAAGGAAATGAAAATGGAGATCAGGAAAAGCAAAAATAATAGAAAAAATATGGTTAAAGAAGGAAAAAATAGTTCAGCTATATCAGTAATCAAAATCATTGTAAATATACTAAATTCACTTGTTAAAATTTTGAAATTTTTGATTCAGTTAAAAAAATGCAGTTACTAAACTTTTTATAAAAGATATACCTCAAGCTTAATTACATAAAATTTGAAAGTATGTGGAAGGAAAAAGGGGAAAAAGCACACATCTTATGACAAAATGTACAGTGTTCTTAGAAGTAACACTAGCAAAAATGGATAAGATCTATGTGGGGAAAATATTAAAACTAGTGAAGGAATCAAAGAAGACTTAGGCAAATGGAGAGCTTCAGAAAAAGGAATATTCAAGTTTTAAAATGTCACTTCTTTCCAAATTAACCTTATAAATTCAGTGCTGTTCTAATTAAAATATTAACAGGGTTGTCCATATAAGTTAATAAGCTGATCCTAAAATTTATATGGGAAAAAAAAGACGCAGAATAACTGAGACATGTTTGAAAAAGAAATGTAAGATGGTGGGTCTTATTTTATTGGACATCAAAAAATATTGGAAAGCTGTAGAAATTAAAATGGTCTGGTAATAACAAAGGGAAGACCAGGGCGCCTGGGTGGCTCAGTCGGGTGAGTGTCCCACTTCGGCTCAGGTCATGATCTCATGGTTCCTGGTTCCAGCCCCGCATAGGGCTTTGAGCTGACAGCTCGGAGCCTGGAACCTGCTTCAGATTCTGTGTCTCCCTCTCTCTCTGCCCCTCCCCTGCTCGTGCTCTGTGTGTGTGTGTGTGTGTGTGTGTCTCTCTCTTTCTCTCAAAAATAAATAAACATTAAAGAACAAAAAGAAACCCAAAAAACAAACAAACAAAAACAAAGGGAAGACAAATGGATCAAAACACAGTGAGCAAACTCACACACACACACACACACACACACACACACACACACACACACTTTTGATATATGACAGAGGCGGCTTTGCAAACAAAAAAATGATGCAGCAAATAAAACAGGATGCAGTAAATTTAAAAAGTTGCAGTAAATAAAAAATACTGGGAGAACTCTTATCTAAATGGGAAAAGTGCTTCATAACAAAATACATTGCAAACCAGTTAAAGACTTAAATGTAAAATGACCACAGAAAACTTAAAACAGGGAGGAGGATCTGTAAGATCCAGGCAGGTTGTGCTTAAACAACATACATGGAAAAGCACAAAGTGTATTGGAAAGGATTAAAGGTTCTGTATAACACATTTACCATAAAGTTAAAAGGCAAACCCCATCTACCAGGTACTGCTGGATAAGAACACAAAAATCAGAATAATTTGCACAATATTCTTTTTAAAAATAGCGACTCCCTCCCCTCCCCAAATTCCTCATGACTTATGTATTTTATGAATATTGAGAAAAAAATATGAAAGGATATGTTGACCAGTCTATTAATTTGATTTATAGAGAGTATATTTTGGAGGAGAGGCACACAATCACGATAAAACTAATTAAAAAATCATTTGAAGGGCCAACTGTCTGACTTATTAGTGAGTGGAGTATGCGACTCTTGTTCTCGGGGTTCAAGCCCCATGTTGGGTATACAGATTACTTAAAAAGAAAATCTTTAGAAAATTATTTGAGATAGTAAGTTTGTATAAATGTATAAATAAGGTCATATTTGTGTATATGTGTTATTCTGCCTATATACGAGAGAGAGAGAGAGAGAGAGAGAGAGAGAGAGAGAGAGAGAAACTTCTTTAATAATTAAAAAGACATAGCCGTAGACTGGAAGATATTTAGAGTACACATATCCATACAACAAAGGACAGTCTAATATAAAAATGTAAAAGAGGTGTAGTTAACAGTTGCTGATGAGTATCAACAGCTTTTGTTTATCATAACATTCATTATGTAATACACTCTGGCATTTTCATTCCTCAAGGTAAGATCATTAAAAACAGAACTTTAAGCAATCCCCCATGTAATAGGGACAGTTTTTTCAGATGTTGTTGTTGGTTCTGTAGTTGATACATACTGTTTTCCTATTTGATGTTCATTGTTTTACTTACTGATATTCAGTTGATACTCAGTTTTTTCCATAGTCGTTGATGATGTTAAGGTGTCATTTTACAGGAAAGGTTAATATCATTTATTTGGACATCTTTCCAAAAGTTTTATAAAAACTGCAATGTAAGAAATAAAACAGTAAATCAATACAAATATAAAATGACCTTCAAAAACCTCTGAAGCTTATTTTTTGAAAAACATTTGTTACATTGTACTGCTGGGATATAGATATGATGATTTTTCTAAAGTGGCCATGACAGTTTATCCAGAAAGATAAGAGACTGCAAATAGAAAGGAAATCCTTTGAACAGATTTATAAACTGCTTTCAGCTGACCCTGCTGTTATTTTTAATATATTTCTGTATCCATTAATGCAAACTTAAGTTTTCTTCTATTAACCGGTACAGTTAATTTAAGAAAAATATCAAATATGTTCTTTTTTATTTTCTTGTGTATTAATTCATTTCATAAACATTGATTGAGATTCTGGTCCATGCAAATACTGTGATAAATTCTGTAGAGACATGGAAGTTATACCTGCCTAAGGGAGATGAGATGGCAAATCATAATGTAATAGAAAATGTGATATAATATGTAGTGAAATTTTCTTATGAAATTTTAAAGATTAACCAGCAAAACAGTGTATCACCATGTTTTGAGAATTTTAGGTAAAGCATTACCAAAGAGCCCATGTGAACAGATTGGTAGGATTGGTGGGAATTCCCTACATTGACAAAGGGCAAAGGGACTTTCCATTTTTTCAGATGCACAGTCATGAAGAAATTTCATGTTAGGGCACAGCATCTGTTAAACATGGCTAGGTGTGTGGTCCAGAGAGGTTAACTTTAGAAAGATAGAAAAGGTCTATGCGTGAAAGTCCTTTTATGGAAACATAAGAAATTTATATTCTCAATCTTTATCCAACTTTAAATCATTAAATGAATAACATATGAACAAGATACATTATAAGTGGGTATTGCAGATTGGTACATATCTTGGTTAATGAATAAGGGTTCAGTGGAGGAATAGAAACCATTGTAGGCATTAAGCATAAATGGATTCATTTCAGGGATGTAGCAGTTTATAAAACTTTGAGAAGGGTTCTAGAACTGTTGTGTTAAAAAATTACTGCCCTACACCTGCCTCTTAGCACAGACAATACTGTGGCTGGTCCCCACTGCTGCCATAAGTACCTCTTGCCATTCAGGTTTCCTTGAATATCCTTGTCAGCAGAAACAGCAACAGAAATATGGTCTATGCCTCACTTCTACCTGCAAATCTCAAGTTTGTAGAAACTTAATCTCATCTATAACTCTAGCCATGGAAGAGTCTGGGAAATAGAAATTTTAGCTTTCTAGCGTCTGTGGTACAGGAAGGCATATAGGAGAATGTGGAAGAGGCTGCCGAGTGCTAGTTGACCAAATCCCCACTGTAACTCTACACCGTTTTCCCAGATACATGTACCACCAAGTGTCACTAAATATTGTTTAGGAAGCATTATGGTAGAAGATAGGAAGCTGTTACAGTCTTCTAAGTAAGATAATGATATGATTTCTCTTGTCTTTGAAAAGATAACTCTCGAGGCAGCTAGAAATCGATTCGACAGTCAGTAATAATGGTTTAAATTAGGCCTAAGTCATGAGGATAGAGAGGGAGCAACTCAGGGATATTTGATGATTTTATTAACATAATAAATTCTCACATTTTATGTAGTTTGTTTATTTAATGAATTAAGTACTTATTTAGTAAAAGATTTGCTGAGAATATAGAAGTGATGACGTATTTCCTGTCATGTTGGGCTGATTTTATGGTGATATAGGCATGTAGATGAGCTTATTGGTTCATATGTCTTTATGGCTTAAATACAAATTTGTGTTTATACACTTATTTATAGATGACTAATTTTAACATTACTTAGACTGTGTTCTTCTGTTAAGATTGGTAATAGTTAAATCTTCCAGATTTGGTGCTTGTTGACTATATAACACTTGACAGACTGCTGCTAAAGCTAAACAGTGAATAGGATGTATGTATTACTTCCTGCCACTTAATATGTTACACGTTGTTTAAGTCCCTTAAGTATATACAGAAATTACTGTGTTCCTAGTAACACTTTGTATAGAATAAGTGTATCTGTGTTTAAGTGCTGTGTAGGGAATTAGAATACAACTCTACTTAGTGACGTTCTGAGGGAGTTCAACTTGAACATCGGTATGTCTCGAATACATTTGTTTCAGTCACGCTTTTTTTTTTTTTTTGGCTCCATATTATTTATTTTAAGGTACATTTTCAGGCTCAATTTAATATACCACTCTTCATAATATCTGACCTTACTGTTTACTGAGTTTTAATGTTTTTCGCATGAGTCTCAACTATGACATTTTAGTTATCTTCAGTATAACATTATGCTTTAATATGTCAGCACATAAAGTTTACTTGCTCTCCTGGTATCAGTAAAAACTGAAGTCACTGTCATCTATTATGATCTATATCACCTTAAAATAAATATCTTTATAATAAGGGGCGCCTCGGTGGCTCAATCAGTTCAACGTCCAACTCTTGATTTCAGCTCAGGTCACGATCTCATCATGGGTTTGTGAAGTAGAATGTTGCATCGGCCTCTGTGTCGACAGCACAGACACCGCTTGGGATTCTCTCTCTCCCTCTCTTCGCCTGTCCCCCATGTGCTCATGTGCATGTTCTCTCCGTCCTTCAAAATAAAGAAATAAACATTGAAAAAAAATCTTGGGACGCCTGGGTGGCTCAGTCTGTTAAGCGTCCAACTTCGGCTCAGGTCATGATCTCACCGTTTGTGAGCTCAAGTCCCGCATTGGGCTCTCTGCTGTCAGCACAGAGCCTGCTTCAGATCCTCTGTCTCCCAGTCTCTCTCTGCCCTTCCCGTGCTCATACTCTCCCTGTCTCTCTTTCAAAAGTAAAATAAACACTTGGGGCTCCTGGAAGGCTCAGTTGATTGAGCATCCAACTTTGGCTCGGGTCATAATCAACATCTTGCGGGTTTGAGCCCCGCATCTGGTTCTGTGCTGACAGCTCAGAGCCTGGAGCCTGCTTCAGATTCTGTGTCTCCCTTTCTCTCTGCCCCTCCCCCGTTCACATTCTGTCTCTCTCTGTCTCTCAAAACAGAATAGAAGTTAAACATTTAAAAAAATTAAAAAAAAAATCTTTCTAATAAAAGTATATGAACAACAATAGTTAGGAATTTAATTTCAGTCAAAGGTAATGTTTGAGCTTCATGATAAATGCACTGTTGGCATTCTTAAAATTTTCCTGGGGTCTTTTTAATTTAATTCTAGAAATAGGATTTGTTTTCCTCTATGTTTTTATAGCTTTTCAAGTAAAAAGATTTTATTTGAGTGGATTGTACTAAATAACAGGTCACTTATCTATTGCTGCATATCAAAACATCCCAAAACTTGAGAAGCTAAAATAACAGCCATTTTGTTTGCTCATGATTTTGTGGGTCAGCACTTGGGTCGAGCTTAGCAGAAGCAGTCTTTCCCTGTAGTCACTTAATGCAACCACAGTTATCTGGCTGCTCTACTGGGTTGGGTGATCTAGCTTGCCTTACATGTCTGGTGGTTGGTGCTGGCTGTGGGCTGGGCCAGATTCTCCCAACAGGTTACACTGGGCTTCATCATACGTCACCTGGGTTCTGAAAGCACAAGAAACAGGTCAAGGCCGAATGTGCAAGTGCTTTTCAAATTCCTGCTTGTGGCACAGCTGCCCGTGTCTCAGTGGCCAATGGAAGTCACAAGATCCTAGAGTCAGTGTTGGGAGAGACCATATAAGGGGCGGGATACAGGGAGAGAGAGAAGATCTCTTGAGGGACATTACTATAGTAATGTAGTGATACTTAGTTCATTGATGAAACTTTCCTGTTTTCAGTGTTTCTTTGTATCTGTTGATCTGGACTCTTTAAATTTGAAATCTGTTTGTCTGAAAGCTATTCAGTGCCATTTGTTTCATGACTACTGAAAAATAGTAGATTTCTATCATGGACCACTTTCTTAGAAACATTAACAACAAATCTCTCTCTTCTCTCTATGTATATACACACATACACACATGTACATATGTACACACACATAATATGTATATATAGTTTTAAGTGCTCCAATTGGCCTTTCCCTAAATCAGTGGCATGGTATTTTATTTGGTTGCATGGAATTTTAGTTTTCTCACTGTTCCTATTCCCACATATTCAGAGCCGTTAAAATTTGCTAATTAAGAAACTGTCAGTTTAATTGTGATAAAAACGACTTGACTTTCTTCCTTCTCAAATGAGTCAAATAATGAGGGTAGTTATGGTACAGAGTAATTTTTAAATTTGGTACATTGTACAAATACACTCCCATTATTTCTATATAAGACTCATTCTAGGGACCATATTAAAGCCTTGGTGCCAGATCATTAAGTGAACATTTTAATTAAGTCCCTTCTTAAAATGTTAAGTAGTAGTTTTTACTTCTGAAAACAAAGATGCTTAAAATTTTTCAGCAGTGTCAGTTGGTTTTATAATTGAGAAAAAACTTACGATGGTAGCTAATACTGAAAAGGTGAATCCAGGGAAAAGTTCTAGATTTTTTGCTGAACATTGAAGAATTTATTCCTTTTTAAAAAAAAATTTTTAACATTTATTAACATTTATTTTTGAGAGAGAGAGCATAAGCAGGGGAGGGGCGGGGGGGGGTGGGAGAGAGAGAGAGAGAGAGAGAAAGAAAGAAAGAAAGAAAGAAAGAAAGAAAGAAAGAAAGAAAGAAAGAATATCCAAAGCAGGCTCCAGGCTCTGAGCTGTCAGCACAGAGCTCAGTGTGGAGCTGGAACCCATGAACTGTAAGATCATGATCTGAGCTGAAGTCGTATCAACTGAGCCACCCAGGTGGCTTATTTATTCTTTTTTTATTATTCTTAATTATTTATTCTTATTCTTTAAATTTATACTTATTTCTTTAAATACTTAAGAAACAGTATGCTGTTGCACTGGGAACAGAAAATATTGTATGAATACATCACAAATCTCTGGCCTTAAGATAAGTTTAAATTTCTTAAGCATATTATTTAAACAATTTTGTTAGTATTAAAATCAAAGATGGGTCATGTCATTGTATTAGCAATGTCATTAGTTACTGCTTTTCTAGAGTGAAGAATAAAGGAAAATTGCATAATAGTGGAAAAGATGGAAAGTTAGATATTTCTGATTTTTTTTTTTTTGTGAGCCAATCATTATTTTGGCTTATTTATTTTGAAATTATTTTTGAATTTTCAAAACATTTAGCTCTATTCATGTTTTAGTTTATAACACATTTCAAATGAAGTGGTTGTTTTTATGATGTTTATTGCATCGTTCATTTTATATTTGGCTTGCTGTTGGTACTTTTATGTAGCTTAAGTAGTTAAAATTTGCCTATAACTTCTAGTTGGTAGACTATCACGTGATAATTAGCTAACATTTATTGAACACTTCTCTGCTTCAGGCCCCATGTTAAGCATATACCATGCTTTGTCTTATTGGAGACTCAGGGGAACACTGTCAGGTAGATGTCCTTTACTGCTTAGAAACTGAGGTTCTGAGAGATTAAGTGGTTTACCAGAAGTCTCATGCTTGATAAGTAACAGAGCTGGAAATTAAATACAGGCAGTCTAATTCCAGAGCTTGTGCCTATGTGTTATCAGAATCACAATCTATATGCATAATTGCTAAATCCATAAATCTCTGAAAACACAAAATTTTAAAACCGTTTTATTTAGGGTATAATAAACATATAATACGCTCCACATAAAGTGTACAGTTTGATAAATTGACACATACATACGCGGATGAAACTGTCACCATAATCAAGATAACAAACATACACGTCACCCCAAAATATTTCCTTGTCCTCATCCCTCCCCTCTTCTATTTCTAGCCTCCGCTCCTGCAATCTGCAGGTAACCATTAATCTGCTTTCCATTACAATAGTTCAGTTTGCCTTTCGTATTGCATATAAGTTGTATATAAATGGAATTGTACAATGTGTCTTTTTATCTGGTTTCTTTCCCTCATGATAAGGATTTTGATATTCATCAATGCTGTTGCATGTATGAGTAGTTTATTCCTTTTTACTACTGAATACTATTGTTATGAGTATATACCACTTACCTGTTGATGGACATTTGGATTGTTTCCAGTTTTTGGCTGTTACAAAGCTGTTTGTAACATGTGTACAAGTTTTGTATAGATTATGTTTTCCTTTCTCTTGGGTAAATACCTAAATACAGTAGGTGTATGTTTAACTTTTTAAGAAACTGCCAGTGACTATAGTTAATAATACTTTTTATATATTTGAAGCTTGCTAGGAGAGTAGGAGATCTTAAAAGTTCTAAACTAAGAAAAAATATTTCTAACTATATGTGTGGTGATGAATATTTCAGCTAGACTTGCTGTGATCATCTTGCAATATACACACATATCGACTCATTGTATATATTTGAAACTAATATAATATTACATGTGAATTATATCTCAGTTAAAAAAACTGCCAAAAATCATACCTTAAAAATATTTAATGTGTTTGTGAGATACTGCCATTTTAGGTGATCTACAAAATTTGCATTATATATTTTTTTGAAATCCAGAAAATTCAGAATTCTGAAACCTATATGGCCCTGGAGTTTTCAGAAAGGTACTGTGGACTGCTTAGTATTTTGTGAAGTCATATGGGACTATAAAACGTTTTTCTGATGCAACAGACATTTTTGTGCTTTGTTTAATGTAGAAAATCCCTTAGAAATATGACATGTTATTATATAAAACCCTCAACAAGAAATACAGACGATGAACCTTAAATAATTATTTAAATGAACATTCCCTCTAGGAGGTAGACCATGAGTTGCATGTACATTTATTTGATAAGTATTTTCATCTTGAAAATTTTCTGTAATGAAATTGTGTTCATGGGAATAACAATGTTGTGTATGCTATATCTTGCTTAAAACCTAGTACCAGTATTGATGGCCTAGTACTGATTATTACTATATGTTATTTGAAGTGCTGTTCTATTGAAAATTTGAATATATTTTGAGAGGCACAATAAATAGGTAGTCTAAAAAAATTAGCATTATATGATTTCATAACATACTAATTTTTTGGGCTAAAAATAAGTGCTACAAAAAGGACAAGATAGTTTCCATTCTTTATCTTGAAGTCAAATGATCTAGGAATAGAAAGTGTTTGGAATTACTGGAATGATAATAAACCTTAATATGTGCGTGTAAATTATAATTTGTTAATGAAGTCCTGTCATATCATTATGACATAGGAGAAGAGCATTGTCTAAGTGTGAGAATAGGGGATCTCTGCACTCCCTGAGGCTTACAAGTTACTGAAGAAGGTAGACCTTAACTGTCTTAACAAGGCAAGCCTGATAGAGATAAAAATTATTGGGCTACCAATTTGAATAAAGGTGTATTTGAACTGAATCTTGAATAGAAGAAAAATATGAACGGGAAGAGCCTTTTGCCTGGAAGGAATGGTAAGCACAGGTACTGAGATAGATGAGTGTGTTTAATAACTCCTGAGGAATGTAATAATACCTAGGGTCATGTGGGTATTAATGGTTTGTGGTTTAATGGTTAAATATGTGATGCGCCTAAAGTAACACAGTGGATGACATAGCCAGATTTGAAACACATGGTAACTTTAAAACTCATCTTCTTTCTGTCAAGCCATCATGTCTATCTACTATAAGGCCTTCTGTTTGACATATAAGTTGAATTTGTATGTCGAATATTAATCACACGGACCCCTGAGTGGCTCAGTCAGTTAAGCATCTGACTCTTGATTTCAGCTCAGGTCATGATCTCAGATCGAGTCCTGTGTCAGGCTGTCCACTGACAACACAGAGCCTGCTTGGGGATTCTATCTTTTCCTCTCTCTGCCCCTCCCCCACTCATCTTCTCTAAATAAATAAATAAACTTAAAAAAATAAATTAAAAAAAATGTTAACCACAATGAGTGGATAAATCTGGTTTCATATCATTTTTACCTTTCCTAAATTAGACATCATGATTAACCCTCTAATACAATTAACAAAAGTTACAGACGTTTTTCTAATTTCCTTTTTGGTTATATTTTCTCTTGCAGGGTTACATTTTGCCATCTGCCTTTCCAGAGTAAGTGGCTCTATGTGGGCACTGAACGAGGTAATATACATATTGTCAATGTGGAGTCCTTCACACTCTCAGGCTACGTCATTATGTGGAATAAAGCCATTGAACTGTGAGTTTGAGCAAATATTCCATATCTGAAAGTATCAGGACCATGTATGATATCTTTATATAATAGCTAATGAGTAAATCCGTGTGGAATTAAATATGTCAGACATTCTTGATATTAAACACAGATTTATTAGCCTTTTCTAAATATTATACTATTAACAGTTTGTACATTTAAATGTTCTGTATATATACAGATAGATAGATATGTGATCATATGTATATATAAACCTGTGTATGTATGTACCAATTGTAGCATAAGTTTAATGAAACAATTATTAGGTGAAAAACACTCCCATTTTTTTTTCTGTACTTTTATCTTCTGTTTATTTTTCTTTCAGATGTTAGTCATACCCCACTAAGTTGATTTCATGACCCACTAATGGGTTGCCACCAGTGTTTAGAAAACATTGATCTAAACCGGTACTTGATATGTTTAAATAACTGACAAATATAATGTAAATGTTTACAATATAATATTGCAGAATTTGACAATTTGTTAATTTTGATATAATGATGATTGTTTTCATTTAACAATCCTTAATTTTGATATGATGATTGTTTTCATTTAACAATAGCAACAAAAACAGGGTTCAGCTGTAAGGCCTTAAGGATCTTTAGCACTAACTTTGCACTTTGTTTTAGAATCTTATCTTTATATCTTTTTAAATTTTTTTTTTAACGTTTATTTATTTTTGAGACAGAGAGAGACAGAGCATGAACGGGGGAGGGCCAGAGAGAGAGGGAGGCACAGAATCTGATACAGGCTCCAGGCTCTGAGCTGTCAGCCCAGAGCCTGACCTGGGGCTCGAGCTCACAGACTGTGAAATCATGACCTGAGCCAAAGTCGGATGCTCAACCACTGAGCCACCCAGGCACCCCAACTCTTATCTTTATATCTTATCTCAGGTTTTTTCTCATATTATTTAGACATAAAAATAAAAATGTATGGACATTGACAAAATTCATTTTCGATGTTTCGTTTGCTTTTAAAATTTTTTTTAACATTTATTTGTGAGAGACAGAGAGACAGAGCATGAGTGGGGGAGGGACAGAGAGAGAGGGAGACACAGAATCCAAAGTAGGCTTCAGGCTCTGAGCTGTCAGCACAGAGCCCAATGAGGGGCTCAAACTCACAAACTGTGAGATCATGATCCGAAGTCGGATGCTTAACCTACTGAGCCACCCAGGTGCCCCATCTTTTGTTTGTTTTTAAACAAATAGTTCTGTATTATTGCATTCCACAGAATTTGACATAAGGATAAATTTGTGGCATCACTCTTAAGCAACGTCTTGGTCAACTATTATAATGTACTAAGCCTGGTTTTTCTTCCTGTGGCAGTAATGTTATCATATCTCAGTGCCTTGGTCCAAGGTGTGGGTTTTTGTGGTTGTTCTTTGAGTTGATCACAACATCCACTAGGTTGGCCTGGTGCAGATAGACGTCTGTATGGTTTCACAAAGGTCTCATGAAGTGGGCTGGTGTCTCAACCCTTGGAATTTATGAATAGGGAGGTGCTTATTCCTACTGTATGGGCATAAATTCAGCTCCATTCTTATCTATATGACTTCTTTTTCTCTGAGCATGTACAGTGGCATTAGTTTTGTTGTTTTGTTAAAAAACATAATAGAATTTTTCCTATTTTTTTGTGGGTGAACTATGGAACTATGGATGCTCCAGTTGGAAGCTAGAGTTGAGTAAAATAAGATAGCAATATTTTAGATGATGCTTATTTAAAAATATTAATTCTGAGAATTCTACCATGAGAATAGATTTTTTTTTGTGCTAAAATACTACATTGAATATTCCTATACAGAAAGTGTACTTGTAAATTTTGTGGATTTGTATCAATGTCACTATTTTTCCTCTGATTGCTATGTTTTGTTTTAGTTTTTATTTAAATTCCAGTTACTTAACATACAGTGTAATATTAGTTTCAGCTACACAGTATAGTGATTGGGCACTTCCAGTGCTCATCACAAGTGGCCCTTTAGTCCCCATCACCTATTTAACTCATCCCCCACCCAAATTTTCCTCTGATTCCTATTTTGATCCATAGTAAGAACTATACATTTCTTACCAATTACTTACTGAATTGTTCTCACCCTTTATAAATACATCTTTATCGTCCATTCATTGGTTTCATTATAATGAATATATAGTTGTATTGAAATTTTTAATTGAGAAAAAAAAGTCTTGCTAACTTTTCTTTTTTAGGTCATCTAAATCTCACCCAGGACCCGTTGTCCATATAAGTGATAACCCAATGGATGAAGGAAAGGTAGAATTTTTTCCTAAAAAATGACTTATTATTTAAATGCATGGATCTTGGTATTTTTTAAAAAATATGCAAACTGTTCTAGTGCCACATGTATTTACCTTGCAAAGTTGACATTTCTAACAAATGTTGTCCATCATAGACATTTACTGGTTTATTTAAATATTATGAAGAACAAGTGAAAGAATCATTTATAATTTTAAAGAACACAAAAAAACCCTAAGGCAAATAAAATGTAATAAGTACAATTCAAAGTTATTTATTTTTGGCATATTAAGATTTTGTGGAAATCTGGCAAAAACAGTTTTCTTTGCTTTCGAATTATTTTTAACACTTTATACAAATTTTGTAGCATTTAGCACATAATGCCTTATGTTAGAGGTGTCTCTGTACTCCTCACTCTTCAGTTTTTCTTCATAGATAGCTTAGATTAATAATGTAGAGATTTTTTAAAATATTATTTCACTTTTTATACTCAAAACCACTTTCATATAGTCAGTATCTAGCTATTGTTTAGATTTGTTAATACATTTAAAAATAAAAATTCCTTTTCCATGAATCTCTTACGTAAATAGTTTTATGATATCATCCTACATAAACGCCAGGAAGTTTATCACTATCAAAAGTCAGTGAGATGAAACTTCTAGATTTTGTGAAGGTTTTTCCTTTCCTCAACTAATGGGAGTGGTCTAGCCTGTGTGTTGTATAACACTATTCTTTTATTTGCTACTGGGAAAACAAAGGCATAGCTCTACTGTTTGGAGTTAGCTTGTAATCATACAAATGTATGCTTTGAGAGAAACTTCACAGGAAGCAAGTTACAGTAACCTATATCTACACTTTATTTATTTGATACAAGGTACTTGTTTAGAAGCCTTTAGGTGGGAGGCATGGCAAGAGAATTGAAAACTTCCCTCCCTTCTTTCTGGACTCAGTCACTAAGTCATTTCAATCATTTCTTTGCAGTGTCTGTTTTTTATTCAACCTCATTACGGCCACTGTAGTTCAAGCGTTCCAACCCATTCATGAGTCGTTTCCAGATCAGTCTTCCTAGAATGCTGTTTTAATGTTATTGCTCTCCTTGTTGAAAAGCTTTCGGTGGTTCTGCAGTATCTCACAAGATACAGTTTCCTTAAAACATAGCTCCTAGGTTCCACTGTCTTTCATAACACCTTCACCTGAATGCTCTGCTGAAGCAAATAGTTACTGTTTCCCAGATGTGAGCTGTTCTTTGCTGCCTACCTGCCTCCTGTATGGGAGTCCCTTTGTATGCAATGCTTTTCCACTGAATGCTGTCTGCTGAATTCGTACCCACATTTTGAGGCTTAGATTAAATATATATCTTTCGTGATATCTTTGCTGTTAATCCTGACTAAAAATGCTTTCTCTCACTTTCAAATCCATTAGCACCTTAGTTGTGCAAGTTTTACAGTACTTGTCACCTATTGCCATGTATTAGAAATATGTGCATATCTCACGTCCCCTGTGCTCGAGAGACCCCTTGAGCATAGAGAGATTTACAAAGGTTTATGTTTCCCATAGCACCTGACATAGAAATAGTAATTCCTCAGTATATACTTAATTTATTGTATAAATAAATTACGTATAGCTGCTTGTATCATCCTCACTTTTTGAAACCTGGCATTATGTTATTCTCCTTAGTTTCCAGAGTTAATCTCATCTAAACGTTGTTGAAATATTAAGGTACTAGACTAGTTTATATTGTCTAACCTTTGATTTCTAATAGAAAAGCCCACTTTGTATCAGTGACTCTTCTGCTGTTTCCAAAGATCTTTGTAACATTGTGTCACTAAAGAAAGGCGACGGGGCAGATTCCTTCAAAGCTAACCTTATAGGAGATGCCACCACAGTAAGCAAAGGCCTTGGCTAGGGAAGGTTAGGCGTTAGTGTAAACTTACTTAGGATAGTAACAGTAATGACTGCCACTTACTGAATTCTGCTTTATTTTGGGCACCGTGCTTTCTACTTTATATGCACTATTTTATTCGATCCTCTTAACAATTTGTAAGTTAGTTGTCTTCCTGAATTTACAGATGCTGAGGCAGACACTTGGTGTGATTACGTGTTCCAGAGGTACAAAGCTAGATAGCGACAGAGCTGGAATTTTGAATACTGATCGTTCTGATTCCATCCCCAGAGTTATTGATGTTGCAGAGAGTCCCATTCATATTGAGTGTGCCCACTAATTTTTTTAGGAGAGAAGAAAATAAAAGGAAACTGCTCAACAGTATGTAAATTAACATCTCTGAGAAAAGATTCTAGTGGGAATTAATATTGAAAGAATTTTCCATGTTTAAATACCATATCTTTTAAGTTAGCTCTTCTATTTTTATAATATTTAGGAGATTATGGGGATTAAAGTCTAACCTGTTGACACAGATTTCTAACATTCTTAGGATATTAGAGCAGGCTAGAGATGTTAAAACTTACTATAACCCTCTTATGTTATTAACATCTGGATGGATAAAATTACTTCCTTAATGTTAAATGGCTACTAAGTAACAAATCTAAGACGAGAGCTTAAGGGACCTATGTCCTGAGCAATCCCGTGCTGTTTACACTGTATATCAACTCTTAAGTTTTATCCTTTTCCATCTCTTATTCCTGAAGTTTCTCTATTACTTCCCCCTCAGAAAATGCCATATTACATGTCTTAAGGTATTTAGAGGGACTAGGAGAAGGTAAAGGAAACAAATACCAGTTTTTCCAGAAGGAGTATGTATCTCACATTGTCTAGAAAAGGACAGTTTGTATTAGCAAAATTAACTATACTTCCTGACAAGGTGGGGGAAAGTTTGTTAGCTTCAATGATTGTCTTTTCAGATACCCCTGAAGTCTGAAACCCACAAAATTGCTATTTCATTAAAATTATTGGGACCGCCCCAGACTTTGTTCATATCCCCAGATTACATTACAACTATTAGCTACCTACTAGTCATTTATGTGTTTATTAAACAAATATTTATTGTCTTCTGTGTACTAGGCAATATAATAGATATTAGAGACATACAGATGAAAATGCATGTGTTGGCATAGGAGAAGGAAGATCTTAGTCTATCTAGAGAAGTGGGGAGTTGGCTTACCCAAGGGAGCATCACTAAATTGAGACTTAAAAATGAATAGAAGATCACTCAGAGAATAAAAGAGAAGGAGGTTTCAAACAAAGGGAATACTGAGATTTGAAAAAGCCAAGTTCGGGGGTTGTGGGCAGAAGAGGTTTGATAGTGGACAGTCTGTAAAGCAAGGACATGCATTCCATTCTGGAATTTATTTATTCCCTCCCAAAATATATTAAGTACCTACAACATATCAGTCAGGCTCCGTGTCTTACGGTGGTGGTGAACAAGATAAGACCAGTCCTTGCCTAAATAGGCTAGTATTATAGTCAGTAAGAAAATTCAGCTAAGGAAAAGGCCACTATTGTGTAGCGATCCTTCAGATTAAAAAAATGTACAGAGTGCTGTTGAAGGACATAGGAATGGGATTGACTTACGTTTGGCAGGTCAAGGAACGCTTCCCAGAGGAAGTAATAGCTAAAACAACATCTAGATGTTAGTAGGATTGGTCAGGCAAAGAGGGAGACCTTGAAATGTGGCCCAGGTGGGAAGGCAGCAAAGGTAAGAGAGCATGAACGGAGAGATGTGCTGGAGTGTATTGGGTAAGAGGGATGTGACAAGGGACGAAGCTGGAGAGGTAAGCAGCAGTCACACCATAGTAAATCTTACAGGTCATATTACTCAGTTTGGACTTTATCCTAAAAGTAATGGTAAGACAATAAAAAAGTTTAAATGAAAGCATGCATTTCCATAATCAGGTTTGCATTTTAGAACTGTTAAAACACTAGCTACAATAGGGAATGAGTTTAAAAAGGAGCAAAACTGGGGTCGGGAGACTGAGAGACCAGAAAAAAAAACTTTGTGTCTTGAACCAGGAGAGAGGTATTGGAGGTGGGGGAAAGTGGAGAGATAATGGAACGTAATTTTAATTTTTTTTTTTTTTTTCAACGTTTATTTATTTTTGGGACAGAGAGAGACAGAGCATGAACGGGGGAGGGGCAGAGAGAGAGGGAGACACAGAATCGGAAACAGGCTCCAGGCTCTGAGCCATCAGCCCAGAGCCTGACGCGGGGCTCGAACTCACGGACCGCGAGATCGTGACCTGGCTGAAGTCGGACGCTTAACCGACTGCGCCACCCAGGCGCCCCTATTTCAGTATTTTTTTTTTAATTTTTTTTTTTTTTTTCAACGTTTATTTATTTTTGGGACAGAGAGAGACAGAGCATGAACGGGGGAGGGGCAGAGAGAGAGGGAGACACAGAATCGGAAACAGGCTCCAGGCTCTGAGCCATCAGCCCAGAGCCTGACGCGGGGCTCGAACTCACGGACCGCGAGATCGTGACCTGGCTGAAGTCGGACGCTTAACCGACTGGAACGTAATTTTAAAATCACCGGATGATTTTCCCTGATGAGGGAGACGAGAGTTAGGGATGATCCTCCAGATGTTTGTTTGAGCAACTTAATGAACATTAAGACAGGAAATAGAGAGACACAGTGTAGGGGGAAAATAACAAATTCACTTTTGGACACGTTTACTTTGAGGCTCTTACGGAGTTAGTAAAGGGAGCCGTGACCACTGGAATTGGAATCTCATGAGAAGGATCTAGGCTGGATATAACTTGGAACTTATCAATAGATAGATGAGTAAGTGAGATTATCTAAAATGTGTTGAATTAGGAGAGTTTGTAAACTCGAAAGCACCTACAAATGTTAATTTTTAGTTAGTAATTTATTATGTTATATTAATTAATGAAAATGTACACACCGGACTTCAAAATGGTACTGTTTTCTTTCTCAATAACTAGTTATATATGCTGAGTCACTAATCATCAAACATATATGTATGTAATGTATAATATTAATATATAATATATAATATACTGCAGTGCAGTATCCTCATCATTCATATGATTAGCAATGAAGATGTGTAATTATAATTTTATACTTAAAACGTGAATGATAATATTTATCTTTATTGTCAGCAAATAAATGTTTCACATAATTAATATCATTCCTAGGTCATATGGCATTTTCTTTTATTACAGCTTTTGATTGGCTTCGAATCTGGAACAGTGGTGTTATGGGACCTCAAATCAAAGAAAGCCGACTACAGATACACGTATGATGAGGTAATAACATTAGTTTTGCTACTCAAACGTTATTTTTGTCATTTTTCTAGTTCAGAACAGCTTCTCTAAGAACTTAATTGGTGATTTTAGTTGAGGCAACCTTTGTAATTGTAACACTTTTTAAATATATAAAACAGATAATCACATAGCTTAAAAGATTTAAAAAACAAAAAAATCTCTTCTCCACCCCTGTCTTTTGGCCTTTTAATCCCTTTACCCCTGGGACTAGTGTCAGCCATTTATCTCGTTGGTTCTCCTAGAAGTATTCTGTCATTTACCAGAAAATTAATAAATGTATCCTATTTTTTTTTATTATATACAAGTCATAGTAAACTGTAGACAAGTATAGTTTCACTTGTTTTAAGTTCCAAAGAAAGGGGAGCCTGGGTGGCTCAGTCAGTTAAGCGTCTGACTTCGGCTCAGGTCACGATCTCGCTGTCCGTGAGTTCGAGTCCCGCGTCGGGCTCTGTGCTGACCCCTCAGAGCCTGGAGCCTGTTTCAGATTCTGTGTCTCCCTCTCTCTCTGACCCTCCCCCATTCATGCTCTGTCTCTCTCTGTCTCAAAAATAAATAAACGTTAAAAAAAAAATTAAAAAAAAAAAAGATCCAAATAAAGATTGATTGTGGTTGACCAATGTCTTTTAAGTCTCACAAACTGTAGGCCTCTCCTCACCTTTTGCCTTCCCTCCTTACTGCATTCCTTCTTTCTTTTTTAAATTTTTTTTAACGTTTATTTATTTTTGAGACAGAGAGAGACAGAGCATGAACAGGGGAGGGGCAGAGAGAGAGGGAGACACAGAATCTGAAACAGGCTCCAGGCTCTCAGCGGTCAGCACAGAGCCTGACGCGGGGCTTGAACTCACGGACTGTGAGATCATGACCTGAGCCGAAGTCAGACGCTAAACCGACCGAGCCACCCAGGCACCCCTGCATTCCTTCTTTATGGCCATTTATTTGTTAAAGGTAGAGTCTCCCAAAGACTCGATTTTTCTGGCTCCGTCCCTCTTGTGTTTAACTTTTTTTTTTTTTTTTTTGCCCTTAGATTTCCTATAAAATGGATAGTATGCTGAGGCTTGATCGAATTCAGATTCATTTTTCATTTTTAGCGAGACTTCTTCATAAATGATGCTGATGCATTTCTGTTAGGTGGAGTGTTAGTGTCTGTGAGGTGAGCAGGCAGTGTTGTTCAAGGCCTAGATTTATTAATGGATAGAGGTTGCAAAACGAAGGTGTAATTCTGTAATTCCTCCTCTACTTATTAACTCAGACACTTGAGTGTAAAGAGAAACTTCTTCTCATCTACTATTTGGTTAATAGTAGTACAGTTCTTAAGAAAAGCATCAATGATTCTCTCATTTTACTTCGATATTTACTCTAAAGGGGTTGTTCTCTAGTAATCTCAATGATGACCAATTTGTTCTTGCTTCTAGTTTCACTATGTACTTAAGGATTTAAACATGTTTGCTCTCCTTTGACGCGTTGAAGTTACTATTCTTACTGATTTTCAGATTGTTCCATTTTTGGTCAGTGAACCTCCTCCTTTTGGTTCCTGAATTCTTTGGTGATAATAGTCACGGATAGCTTCCCTGCCATTATTATAACAAAGTGTAACTATTAATTTTGCATATTTTTGTTTCAAACTTAGGATGTTTTTCTTATGAAATGTGGCTCAGTCAGTGTGAAATGGTATCCAGTAACTGTAATCTGGGGATTAGTAAGGGTCATGATTTCTAATTCAATGACTAGAGCTAGGAGGTGTATCAGTGGTTTTTCTTGTTTTTAAGATAAAATATGTCATGTCTTTGTATTGATGCTTTCAGTTACTTAAATAGCAGATGACATTGAGAAACTATAGTAATACTTGGAATACTTTATTAATATTTGCATAGTATCTTTGTAAGCAGAACTAAAAGAGAATTTCTTTTGTTTTCATAGCAGCATACTTTGTGTCTATTTTTTTCATAGTTTTTTAAGTTTTTATTTATAAGCAGCATGTGGCTCAATAATCAAGATCTCGTTGAAAGTATAAAAAAATATTTTTAACAGAAGGTTCCTATAATTTCATTGAAAGTTTTGACCTGTAAATCTATTTTCTACATTAAAGTCAGAGCAGATTTTAAAAACTAAATTGAACGAGATGATAGTAAACGTTGATAGTTTAAAATAGTTCAAGATTAAATCGAATGAGATAATAGTAAACGTTGACCTGTATATGAGTGGAGCTCTTAAGTTTCAGTTATGTGGTTTTGTGCTGCACTCAGCAGTTCTGCCATATTCCAGTAGGGCAGCTTTTAAAGTCAATTGACCATGAAGAACTAGGAGTGTTATCAACTTGAGTTGAGAAGTTATTTAAAGAGGACCTAGGAGAGTGATTTTATTTTTGGTGTTTTTTTTTGTGTTTTTTTTTTTTTTTTTTGCAGACAGAATAATATTAGAACAAAAATTGAAAGGTTACATACTTTGGTCATATAAAAATATTTCTCAGATAGTTTTTAAGTGGCTCAGAGGTATAAAATAACTTTCTAATCAAAAAAGGGTCTCTTCAGATTTTAAAAATCATCTCATTACTGTGAGAGATGGGTAACATGTTGGAGCTGAGTCTGAGGTTTTTTTTTTTTTTTTTTTTTAGTTGATCTTAGTTCCAAATCTATGTTTCTGTCTTAGAGTTTTAGTTGATTTAAAAAATCTGTTCTAGGGGCGCCTGGGTGGCTCAGTCGGTTAAGCGGCCGACTTCAGCTCAGGTCACGATCTCGCGGTCCGTGAGTTCGAGCCCCGCATCAGGCTCTGTGCTAACAGCTCAGAGCCTGGAGCCTGCTTCAGATTCTGTGTCTCTCTCTCTCTCTGACCCTCCCCCATTCATGCTCTGTCTCTCTCTGTCTCAAAAAAAAAATAAATAAACGTTAAAAAAATTAAAAAAAAAAAAGAATGTTTAAAAAAAAATCTGTTCTAATCTAATGCAACCAATTTTTTTTCTGATGGGATATTGATTGTAACTACTTGATAATTTAAGTTTAGCTATAGTTTATTCTGAGAAACTATAAGAATACATTGTTTTCGTGAATGTGTTGCTAATACATATATCACTATTATATCATCCTCATGCTGGCTTAAGGAATAAAAAGAATTAAAACAGTGTCAATATCGTATTAAATTTCATTTGCATTATAAGAGGGCTAATGGGAATGTAAAGGTTGTAACATGTTGACTTTAGCTTGGAAAATAGGAAAAGGTTAAAGTTGAAAATTATAATATTGATTGTATATAGCTTGGTGTTGAGATTTTCTTTCTAAAAATGGAATTCTTCACCCCTCTTCTATAGGCTATTCACTCTGTTGCTTGGCATCATGAGGGAAAACAGTTTATTTGCAGTCATTCAGACGGCACCTTGACTATATGGAATGTGAGGTCCCCAGCTAAACCTGTACAGACAATCACTCCACATGGTAAGAATGTATCCCTTTGAACGCTACAAAAATTGTGTACATTAAACTGTTTTGAATTTGGATTTTTTGTTTTGTTTTTGAGGATAAGGATGAGGGTTTTTTTAAGGAAATTAAAAATATATACACATATGGAAATAAAATGTAACAACCAGCTAATAAACTCTCTAAGTGTATTTACAGTTGATACTTCAAATTTGAACTTTGAGCAAATGAATGGCACATTGTCTTCTGAATATTGTTTGTCCAGTAGTCCAAAAAGTGAATAATTTTGTGAAAGATATAGGACTTTAAGCCTTTCTCATCTTAAAGTTATCACTTGCAAGTTGCATGCAGCTTGTGTGTGTGCAGCTTGTGTGTGTGTGTGTGTGTGTGTGTGTGTATACTGAAACACTTTGAACTCTACATAAGGTAATTTTATGCATTGAAGAATTATGTCAAAGGTTCCCAAGGTCACCCCAAGTTTGATGATTTACTAGTGAGACTCCCAGGACTCAGCAAAGGGATGAAGAGTAAAATCAACAAACGGAAAAGGTACATGAGGTAAAGTCTGGAAGAAGCTTCCAATAGCCCTCTCCCAGTGAAGTGACACAGGACATGTTTACTTGCTCTAGCAATGAGTTGTTACCAGATATGTGAAATGTTGTCTAACATGGAACCTCGTATGAGCCCAGGGGTTCGGAGTTTTTATTGGAGTCTCTCCACCAACACTTTCTGCTTTAGCGCATACCAAAATTTCAGATGCCCAGAAAGAAAGCAGGGATTCGTCATAAATTGTTTTGTTCATACAGACAGCTTAGGCACACTGTGTCACCCTTATCAGAATCGGCATTGTGGAAACCATCTCAAAAGCCAGTTACCAGATGCCAACCAAGAGCTAACCCTGCAAGCCAACCTTTCTAGGGATAGCAGTCTCAAGCTTGCTGTGTTAATTCTTTTCTGTGCAAGCTCTATTGACAGAACCTCTTAAGAAGGTTTTATTAGGGTGTTTATGAAGAGATTATGAAGGCCTTCTTTGAGTTTTGAATGAAGCTTAGGAATTTGTATTTCTTTATTAATCTGCATTCTCCAACCACCCTAAGAGATTCTTAACCAGTGAATTTAGGGAGATTAAAGGAATTGTTATTTTTTGGTAGTATATTGAAGAATATCCTGTAGTATTGCTAATATTTTATTTTTTGCTTTAAAATGATCAGTTCCTACTTTAAAAAAATATTAATCTAAATTATTGCAACATAGAAATTAAAGAAACAGTAAAATTAACGGTTTATCTACCTGTGTCAGGATGGGTTTTTAGAGTTGTTTTCTAGAAAAAAATAGTAATTCTTAAAGCCACACATTGTGATATACTTTACCATTGCTTTGTGGTAACAGTCTTCCAGAAAAACTATTTTAAATTTGCAACAGGTGTATTTATGTGTGCATCCAGAGGATAGCCCTTAATGATTAAGGTTCCAGTTTTTCTTAATATATTTTCATTTTTTATTAGTGCCTAGTTCTCTAGTCTTGGTGATACTCCTAGGAATTCCCTTAAATTTTAGGATCTCCTAAGACCTCTACATCCTAAGAATCCTGAAAACCAAAAAGTGGATGATTAGTTTCAAACCTTTCATTTCAAATCCAGGAGAAAATGAAACTAGTATCAAAGATGATAGAAATATACAACATTGGTTTTGCAGTTTTAAGTTTATCTAAATTTTTATCTTTTTACGTAAGAATGGTACTTTTTTTTCTTTTTAACGGTTTGAGAGTAAGTTGTTGACATACTGCTCAGTCACCCCCAAATATTCCAGTATCTATTTCTTACAAATAAGAACATTCTCCTGTATCACCACCTTTTGCCTTTTATCAAAAGGGTCTATATGCAGATTACATTTAGTTGTCATGTTTCTTCAGTGTCTTCCCAACTGGAACAGTTCTTGAGCCTTTTCTTGATTTTCATAACTGACAAATTTTGAATATTGTAGGTTAGTTATTTTATAGAATATGCCTGCATTTAGTTTTGTCTGATGTTTTTTCATGCTTAGATTCAGATTGCACTCTCTGAAAAGGTTTGCTTTCTTTTTGCTGCCTTCCAAGTGGAACTTGTGTTTGATTTGTCCACATTGATGGTATCTTATACCTTGGTCCCTTGATTAAACTTCTGTCAGAGCTCTCTATTACAGCATTCGTTTTCCCTTTGAAATTGATAACTATTTTAACTTGTATTTGTAATCAGTAAATATTTTGATTTGAAGGGAGTACTTTGAGACTGTATCAACATACTGTACCTCCTCAAAATTATACCCTCTGTTTTTAGCACCCATTGTTGTTTCTTGGCTGGATTAACTTTACTGTGATAATTGCCAAATGTTGACTTTCTTGTTTAATCTTGATCCCTTTTTATGCCAAAATCTTAGCTCTTTGAGAGCAGATTTTCAGAAGTGGCATAAAGTTTCTATAGAGTTTGTAGTATCTTAGCAAAGTCACTAGCTAAAATTATTTTTAAATGAATAAGACAGAATATTTGTAGTAATATGTTCTTTTCAAAATTAGAATCCAAATAAAGTGTAAATAAGTTTTTTCTGTGGCAGGTGTGAAAAAGTAGGATGGCATTTATTGCATATAATAGCAGTCTAAAAATGTATATGATCAGAAGTACTCTTAATAAAATATGAATTATTTTCAATAGTAATAATGTTTACTGCTTATTGCTAAGGGTGGGTAACCTACCAGAGTTAAGTTTATGTTAATAACTGATTTCAGCGACAAAACTAAATACATTTTTATACATTAAACTAGAAAAATGTGTTTTTCATGCCGTAACAAGGTGTCATATATTCCATATATAACCATACTTGTGGTGTATAATTTGGGTGTACTAAATGTCTGCTTTGATGGATTGAAATTTAGGGTTATTTTCTCATTAGTGTCTTCTGTTGTTGTCTCTTGCTTTTACTTTCTAACAGTTATGGTAAATTACTTTAAATATACTAGACTTAAAATTTTGTCCATTTTGATTTTTTTTATATTTAAACCCATTTAATGGTTGGGTATCTTCTTCTTAAAAAGCATTTGTAAGCATTACCTTGATAGTCAGGAAATGATTGTACTTTAAGACTTCTGCCAGTACTTTTATTACATGACGTTCAAGGTAAGGAATAGCTTGAGATGTCCTTGAAGAATTTGTTCAGAAGACGTAATCAACCTAACATGGGGTTTTAAAGTCAGAAGATTTGTGGTCAAGCCCTGGTTCCCTAGTTTCTAGGTCTGTGGCCTTTGGGAAGTCAGTTAATATTTCTGAACCTCAACATCCTCAATTATAAATGGGGATAATAAATGAATTTAGCCTTCTGACATGGTTGTTGTGGGGATTATTTTTACTTAAATTCAGCAAATATTGGGGCTACCATGTGATAGGCACTGTTCTATATCCTGGATCAAATAAACAAAATATAAGTGAAAGTACCTGAAAACTGTGATGTGCTATACATATGTGATTATAATAATTATAAATCTGGGTCTGGTATTTATTTGATAGGATAGTACCAAAAGATTTTTAGATTAGAGTATTGTTCCCCAAAATATATTTCACAATACAAATTTTTCTTACGTTAATGAATTTTTTGGTGAAAAAGCATGTTATAGTTGAAGATTAGGAAATGCTGAATTAAAATTGAGCATTTTCTTCACTGTAATACTTCATAACCTTTAATGTGTGCTACGAATTTCTAAGAGTATATATGTATATACACGTACACACATATAGGTACATCCCTATATATATTATTTATACGGTTTACAAATGCATTTATTTTATGTGGCTTTTCACAAACTTATTTGACTTTAGTATCTTTTATTTGGAGGACATCTTGTGGTTCTCTAGTGTTCTATGAAGTACACTTTGGGGAATGATGGGCTTGAACTATAACTGAATCGTAAGATAGTTCTCCAGATGTGTTAGCTATTATGTTCCAGTTACCCTTTGATGATATCTTTCATAGCTAAAGTTGTTTGCCGGACTCTTCTTCTGAGGGGCACAGCAGTTATCTAGATAGTAACGATCAGATTTCCAGTAAAGGAAAATAATTTGAATTCATTTAAGATAATTTTTTGATACAATGTTGGATAACTTTACAATGCATATAAAGATGGTTGATAGTTACATTTTTTCAGAAAGTTTTCATTCGTGTGTCTAAAATAGTTAATAGGTGATTTTTGACTAAAACAGTGATAGCTCCCTTTAATCTAGTTTTTATGAATTGCAGAGAACATTTCTTTGGCAATCAGAAAACCTGGAATGTAACTCTAGCTTTGCTATGTGTGAAATGACTTTGTGGAGGTAATTACTATTCTCTGGGACTTAGTGTCATCTAAGGTGAACAAGGTGATTTTTAAGGTGTAAAGTTTTGTGAATCTGTGGAAATAAAGCAGTATTTGTTCAATCTACTGACTGCAAAGTCATTTCATCTTGGTGGGCTATAAATGCTGTATCTCATATGGTAAGCCTAAGGGTGAGTTCCGCTTTTCTCTTTTTACCTGTTTGTCTCCTAGGACAGACAAGCTTTCATAATTTAGGAGGGAAGAACTTGATAATCCTGGAATGGCTCACATATTTACCCTGAAGCAATCATAATGATTCTATGATTTGCTGGTTCAGGGCACCACAGGATCTCCCCTCTAATCCTGGGTATGTGTGTGTCAATCAGAGTGAGATTTTTCTGATTGTCACCTTCATCAAAATCAGATGATTCTCAAAGGAGATAGACGTGATAGATGGTTAAAATCAATAGATGTCCGTTAAAGGACATGATATTTTAAAATTTATTTCCTAAAGCTTATTAATTGGTACAGTCTAATCTACTTATTAAGAAATAAACCAAGGTTGGGAAACTTTAATTCTGTTAAGTGTCACTGAAGAGAAAATAAAATCTTACATAAGTAAAAGTCAATACAGTATCTTAAAGATATGACATGCAAAAAATTGTATTAGTCTACCTTTAAGATTCACCGGAAGCATAAAACATTCAATAAATAATAAAACCATATTGCAGTTCTTTATATAGTTCATTACAAAGTTTTGCTCAGTTTATGAATTTGAAAGGACTTACCAGACTCCACAGAGCATATGCAAATAAAGCTTTTATTTCAAGGCAAAGGATATCATCCTGCAGCAGGAGAAACATAACGCAGGTAAGCATTCTGAGAGACGTCCCATATCCAAGCTCCCACAGGCATTTACATGTACACAAGGATCGTGCTGAGTCTCCCTCCAACCACCATCTGACTTCTGAGGAACTCAATTTACCCTTTCAGTGATCAAGCCAGTCTTGCCAAACCAATTAGGCCCATTGCCAGCCATCAGTAAAACTGTTACACTCGGGGTTACCAGGGGAGTTTTGGGGCGTTTTGGAACTTGAACAAGCATATCATAACTCCCGTTGCCCTTGGCCAAGAGTCAAAAACTACATATTCAGATATCTCCAGCTGGGGTGTCTTCACACTCATTAAAGAAAGAACACCCTCCTCGTTTCAGACTAGTATTGTTAACGGTGTGATTCTCCAGTGGAATCATTTTATTTTCTAGAACATCACCGTCCAATAGAAATGTAATGCAAGCTGCATGTGTAGTTTTAAATTTATTAGTAACTATACCAGTAACTGTTGAAAAAGGTCAAATTAGTTTTAATAATGTTTGAGATATTTCACATTCTTTTTTTATACAAACTTGAGATATTTCACATTCTTTTTTTATACTCTTTGAAATATATGTACTTTACAATTATACCACATCTTGGACTAGCCACATTTTAGGTGTTAAGTAGCCGTGTATGAGTGGTGGCTACCACGGTGGACTTTGTGATGGAGACCTAAATGATTTTACAATGAGAAACAAAATCTATATTTTGGAAATACTACTTTGATGGTAGTGCATCAGTTGAGCTGGCGGCAGAAGAGGGAGACCAATTAAGAAGCTTTTATAAACAATAAATATTGAAGATTTCGATCGTGACAACAAATGGGAAGAAATGGACATACGTGAATACAATTCTGGAATTTAATCTACAGGGCTTAGACCAATTCTTTGTGGCTGGGTGGTTTACAGGAATGGAGAACAGGGCATAGTAAGAGATAAGAAATCAGATGTGACAAGGAGGTTTATATGATTTATTAAGTTGTTTTATAATTAACCAGCTCTTTTCAACAACTTATCAAGGCAGTTCACAGGTATTTGAACAAGCACAAGCTGAATAAGCACAGATTTTTGCTGCTCGGGTGACATAGCAAGTAAGAGGTAAAATGACACCTAGTGGTGAAATCAGGTGATCCTCTAAACATCCTGTATATGTGCTGTATTAAATCTTATGCCTTGTTACTTACTTGATTTAGAAAATGGTTAATCTAGGATTACAGATGAATAAATTTTTCTGTAATGAAGCAATGATTGGTGACATAATTTTAAAAATCTGAGTTGGAAAAAAAAAAAAAAAGACTATGCTGATCAAAAGGACTCATTAAGGTCCACACAAGATTAATGAAGAAAGATGACTATAAAAACTGCAACATTTTTGACTTACGGAGATAATGAAACTACTCTGCAGCATCCTTATAGGGGGTGGGAAAAAAAGTTTACTTACAAAGAAATAAAAATCAGACTGGCTTTAAACTTCATTATAAGTTTAAATGCTGGACATGGTGGAACAACATGGAAGACTATTGAGCAAGACAAAAGCTAAGAATTTTGTCCCTAGCCATGTTTTGTGCATGACATATAAAAGCTTCAACTTGTAAGGATTCAGTAGATACACCACTCAATGTCCTTCTTTAAAACTCATCCTAGCCACTGAAAGAGTGGTGGTGAATATTGAAATAAATTAAATTGAGCTACAGTTGAATAATTGTTTACTTCATGAAGCAAAATGTATACAAAAGTAACCTTTGAGAAAATAAATATAAAATTTATGTCCGCATTCTCAAGTTTTATCAGTCTGACACTTTCATTAGAACTTTGGGGGGTAGAAGGAGAATAAAGGCCTGATGCTGGCTGTCAGAGCAGACATTTAACTTACTGGAAGGCCCTGTATTTCTGAACATACTGAAATAGTGGTTAAAATCCTGTGTTCCTTGTACAGTGTGAGGGACTAATTTTCAGATTTAGGTGTCCTTTTCTACCTTTCTTTTTTTCTCAATTCCCCTTCCCCACTCAGTAAACCAGTCTTCTCTCCTAGCAGTCCTTTCCAGTCCCTCCGTCTGGTGTTCTGCTTACTTTGTCACTGGCCACTTGGTTTTTGTAAATTAGGATGCCAGAGGTTCAAGTTTCATTACATTGTCATTTCATACAAAGAGGGGAAGAGATGATTCCCTGGGATCTTGAGGCAGGATTAGATGCTCTAATACCAGTTGACAGGTGTGTATTTATAAAAATTTAATGTAATAAAGGTGACATTTTGAATCCGTGGGAAAGCTATGATGGTTCAATAAATAGCGCTGGTAGGTGCATACCTCTATCACAACTCTTCAAATTGTACACTTTATATCTGTGCACTTTGCTGTCTGGCAATTACAGCTCAATAGAACTATAAAAATAGCTCGGAAATTGTTAGAGGAAAAATACTTTCCCTGTGCCAAAATAAACTTCACAAAATAATGAAATGTAATGAGTGAGACTGTAAAGCAATTATAAGATACTGCAAAAAGAAACTTAAATGATGTGGGGGCAGGGAAGAACTTCGTAATAAGCATGAAACCAAGGAAGGGAAACCAAGGATCCCATAAATGTGATCGTATCTTGCCAGGCCCTTCTCCCTCAGCCTTTCCCCATGTTAGCAGCCCGGTCCCCTTTCCTGTCCTACCAGGTACACTGTCAAAAATCTTACAGGTGTTCTTCCAAAATAAATATGCTTCTAAAATTATATATATTAGTACATGTATATATGTAAATATGAGGGTTTGGGCATTGTTTTCCAAAACACAGAATTATATTAGTCTTTTTTGTATGTTTTCCGAATCCAGTGTACTTGAGGAAAGTCTCTTCGTGTCATCTGGCATAGTTCTAATTCCTTCATCTTAATAGTCATGTAATAGCCAATTGTTTGTGTCCCAGTTTTTCCCAGTGTTCAGCCATTCCAAAATAATGGACGTTCACTTTATTTTCAGTTCTTGAAAATACACTACAAGTTATGTTGCTATTACCATCTTGTACATATTTGGTAGGCATTGGTCCTTTTGTTTTTATGGAATAAATGTTTAGGAGTAGAATTGCTGTTCCTAAGGGTTAGAGTTTTAAGTATTTTTTTTTTTAAAAATTTGAATGTTTATTTTTGAAAGAGAGAGAGGGAGAGAGACAGAGCATGAGTCGGGGAGGGCAGAGAGAGAGGGAGACACAGAATCTGAAGCAGGCTCCAGGCTCTGAGCTGTCAGCACAGAGCCCGATGTGGGGCTCAAACTCCCTAACCGTGAGGTCATGACCTGAGCTGAAGTCAGCTGCTTAACCAACTGAGCCACCCAGGCGCCCTATAAGTATTTCTGCTTTTAATTAATGTTCTCAGGCTGCCTTTCAAAGAGACTGTATCCATTACACATTTCCTTCAGCCATGTATGAGTACTTCTTTTACAACATTCCTGCTAACAGTAGACATTATAGCCCATTTTACTTCTGCATGTTCCTTTTTTTAACTTCCTCTTTGCTCAAGGTTTCAAAATCAAAGAGTGACTTCCTTCTTTCCTAGGTATTTTCTGAGCATGCACATGACCTTGCACCTGTATGCAACCTTTTAGTCCTAGTGTATGTCTAGTTTTTCAGGATTTTCTTTAAATTCTTGCCCAGGCTCTTACTTGACACACCTGAAACCACAGCCTTAGGCAACTGTGATACCACCAGCAAATTGTTATTGTATCTGTGCTGCCCTGCAGGTATGAGACCTTCTGTCTCCCTAAGCTGATGTCTGTGTCAAATGAAATTGCCACGATATCTTGGGAATAGTTTCCAGGGAGCTGTGAGTTGGGACAAAATATCAATGATTGTGGTCTAACAAAGCTGGTTTTGATGGAATTGCGAAATTTCAACCCTCTGTGATGGCATGTATTATTGCTTTTTCCTGTTTGTCTAGTCACTGAGCTGGGGAGTGAGGAGGTTGGGAATAGCCTTTCATCAGAACATCCCCCCTCCCCCCCCCGCCCCGAGTTTCCATCATTCTGTTGGGTAGACAATGTTCCACTTGTTTTGTGACTTCACAGTTCTGAAGTGGTTAACTTTAGTTGCTAGTATTTAAATTTTTGTGGGAGAGAGAGTTCACAGAGGTCCTTACTTTGTCATTCTGGAAGTCACCTTCCTTTCCTAGTTTTCCTTAGCTTATTCATAGGTAGTGAGCTGACCATGTGAACTTTAAGGTCATTTTGTGCAAATCCAAGAAAAGCTGTTGGAATTCTAATTACATTAAATTTGTGAATTAATTGTGGAAGAATTGGCATTTTAAGATTTTTAGTTTTCTTAACTGGACACATGATTAAGACTGATAGACTTGATTATTTAAATGTATACTTTTGTGCAGTTTTTTAAATTTTCTAAGAATTCAGTTGTAAATGAGTCTAGGAAAAATACCTGTAATATATGATGGATATAGTGTTAATGACCTTTGATTAGCATTTTTAAATGTAAAGAAGGTAAGATATAAGCATAGGTAAAAGACATGAGGTATTTTTCAAAGAAGATATACAGATGACCGGAAAGGCAAAGAATACTCAGAGATTAAAACAACACAAATTAAAATGAGATACCCTTTCCACTTAACAAAAACAAAACAAAAGAAAACATTGTTTACGAAGAGTGTGGCAAACTATGTTCTTACACTGCTGTTGGATGTATGAATTGGTATAGCCTGTTTGGAATACAGTTTGACCCACATATCCCTTTTCCTAAGAATTAATCCTTAGGAAAAATCATCAATTTACACACTCATTAAATAGTAACTGAGTGCCCACTTTATGCCAAATAATGTTTGTCACCAGGAATACATCAACAGAAACACATACACACGTAAAACCTTTGCCTTCATGGCATTTACATTCTTGTCGGTGAGGCAAACAAGAATAAAATTTAAACAATGAAAGTTTATTAGAATGAGCAGGTGTGCCAAGAGGCAGGGGGAAGGTGGGAGAGAAGTATGGGGTAGAGGCATGTGTTTGGGATCTCCCAAGAATATTACAATAATGTTGAGAATGATTAATCTCTAAGAAGGGGAATATGTTTTATTTGCTTTATATTTTTCTGTGTTGTTTCTACAATGAATATGTAGAAATAGCAGAAATAAAACTTTTTTTAAAATAATAAAATTCTTTCACAGTATGAATTTCTGACATTTTATAGAGCTTGGTTTATTTTAGCAGTCTCTTCAGACATTACAGTGGATGGATCCTACTTTAGAATAAATATAAATGAAGTTATTAGCATAGGGTTTAATTTTGCAACCTGTCACACTTGGGTAAAATATGGCTTAATTTATTTTTTTAAATCTAGCTATTTTAAAACTTGAATTCATTTACAAAATTGAAATTCTGTTTGCTTATCTGTAATTAAGAACATTGGAAAGGCTATCAATGTCTCTTTTCAAGAATTTTGTCACATAAATGTACTAAGTTACTCATTTACTTTGCAGCACTGACTTTCAAACAGTAAAAATTACTTGATCATTTTAAATATTTTATATTGAAAACTTCTTTCAAAATTGTTTAAAAATGTTACATGGTTGATTTCATTATACTTTACTTTCATTTTATATATTAACTATCAATTTAAGAATTTAGAGTAATTTAGAATTTTAGAATTTAATGCAGGAAAATATATTTTAGGAAAACAGTTAAAGGATGGAAAGAAGCCAGAACCATGCAAACCTATCCTCAAGGTGGAATTCAAAACGACTAGATCTGGGTAAGATTTTACTTCATTGCCAATATTCATTGTATATAATTACTAAAATAGCACTAAAGGCTATTTTATCATTATGTTTTAAAGCCTACTTTAGAATGTTCTAGCCCAGTCTTAAATTTTATGCATGCTTTATTTAATGAAATAACTAAAATTGGTAAATTTAGGATAAAGTATTTCTTTGTATTCTCTTTGTCTTTGGTAGTTTTGTAATGTATCTTGGAAAGTTTGAATAATCTTTCTTGTTAAACGTTATACATTCAGTTCAGTTACTCTTTAGCAACAATGGTTGCTGCTATTCACTACTATTCACAGTAGTATTCACTACTGAAAACTGGAACAAGCAGTGAACAAATATTTAAAACTTAATCTATTTATACTATATATGTTAATTATGAAAGTTATGTGTGTTTTTCACAAATTAAATCTCATCATGAGAATATTTGGCAAATACAAAAACACATACGGTTTAAATATTAAAGGAAGTTTGTCAGTTGTAGTTTGTATTTCTTATATGTACCAGATGTTTAAATGTATAATAAAGGGAAAAATTATAAATGTTTGTTAGAAAATTCCACCTCATTAACCCCTGAAAGAAGCCTTTTATTTATGTTCTAGTTCCCCAGGAAGAGTGTGTGGTTTTATTTATCATAGCTATGTAAGGGAGTGAATTTATGTAGTGTATACAGAGCATTGGTTCTCAAATTGTGGTCCTTGGAACAGCAGTATTAGCTGAGACCTTGTTAGAAATGCAAATTCTCAGACTCTTCCCCACACCTTCTGGATCAGAAACTATCTGTGGGTGGAGCCAACCAATCTGTATTTTAATTAGACTGAGACGAGATTCTGATGCATGGAAATTTAGAACCCTGGCATATGTTTTCTTTTTTAAGTTTATGTATTTTGAGAGAGAGAAAGAGCACACAGGGGTAGGGGCAGAGAGAAAGAGAGACAGAATCCCAAGCAGGCTCTGCACCATCAGCACAGAGTCCAGTGTGGGGCTTGATCTCACAAACCGTGACATCATGACCTGAGCCGAGATCATGACCTGAGCCGAGATCAAGAGTTGGATGCTTAACTGCCTACGCCACCCCGGCGCCCCAGTTTTTAAATACCAGCTTATAACCACTGGTTGTTATAACTGTGGTCCACTGACCTCTATTTACTCGTCTTCTAATCGTATTCATTTTAGCCCTATTCTCATTTGAGAAAGACAGTGGCTGAAGAATCATAAGGTTGCTGTTACTTGTCCTTGATACTCATCAGCCTTCCTGTGGGATTCGGAAGATGTACTGGTTCCAACAAGAGGTTGAATGAACTCCAAAAGGAATGGCATCTGTTTAATTGACTGTGGCATCCCTCACTGTGTGACCTTTGGCATAGAGTTTTTTGACTTCTTGGAACTTCAGTTTTCTCATTTATTACATAAATATGATAATAGGTCAAAAGGTGGTTGTGATGAATTAAGTGAGAGACAGTCATGTATTGAAAGCATTTCACAGAGTGCCTGGTACATAATAAACTTCCTCTGAATAGTCGCTCTTATTGTTACTAGAAAACTTCCTACTACCAACTGTCCTACTGCCTACTACCTACTTCCTACTACCAAATTGTTTGCATAATTTGTCCTATGGCAAAGGAATGTAAGGAAAGGCAATGACAGCAAAAACAAAAACAAAGTGTGTGGGGTGAACCAGAAAAAAACCTGTGTTTATAGTTTACAATACAACATCAAATGAATTGTCTACACATTTAAATTAACCATGCCTGTTGTCTACTGATTGGAAACAAAGGCGAATGTCCAGGGAGGATTTTTTTTTTTTTTCTATTTGTGCTTTACTGTTTTCAATTTTTTTTAAGCTTATCTATTTTGAGAGAGAGAGAGAAGAGGGAGGGAGGGAGGGAGGGAGGGAGGGAGAGAGAGAGAGAGAGAGAGAACACAAACAGGGGAAGGGCAGAGAGAGTGGTAGGGAGAGAATCCCAAGCAGGTTTCACATCGTCAGCAAGGAGCCCGATGCGGGGCTCGAACTCACAAACTGTGAGATCATTACCTGAGCCCAAATCAAGAGTCAGACGTTTAACCAACTGAGCCACCCAGGTGCCCCACCTGTTTTCAATTCTTTTATAATGATAATGTTTATGTTTCCAGTTTCTTCAGGATGGCAGCCATACTTTTTCTTAAGATCAGAAATGAAAAAAAAAAAAAAAGTCTCATTCCTTTGTATGCATTTGTAGATACCTGTAAATTGATCAATAGGATCACCCTCTGATAATGATCTTCACTAGCTTTACAATTTCTTTTTTCACCTGGCATAGGACATTGGGTAAATTAAACAGGCTCTTATTTCACAGTGCATGGCCTCTTTGGAAACTTGAGATAGTTCCTTAGAATTCCAGTGTGCAACCAGCATTGAGAACTGCACCCCTATTCCACCTACAGCAGAATCACCCTCCTTTAAGTAAGCCAGTCAGCTCTCCCCTTTTCCTGTTCCTAGCAAGTGTCTTGAGCAGGTACTACCTGAAGTTGTTTGTCAGGTTGGCAACAAGTAATATTGGCAAATTACCAAATTTTATTAAAAGAGTCATCCTTCCCTCCTCAAGGTCTGCATTGTCTTCTTTTTGCCTAGAAATCATTTGAGGAGAAAGATTCTCTTTCATCCGTTATAACTCAACAATAATATCACTGCTTTGTGGATGTCTTGGCCATGTTGCCTAGATTAGGACCGCAGTAATATAGTCTCAAAGCATGCTGTATTTTTCCCTTCTAGAATTTTTACTTGTCATTAATGATGAAATTATTAGTTTAATGCATGTGTTCCCTCTTAAATATTCAGCTCAGTGAAAGCATGGGACATACCTGTCTCAGTTCTAATTGCCCTAGCATACTGTTACTGAATATGAGGAAGAAGAACATAGGCCGGTGTTTCGAAAAGTGTATCCGTGAAGAAGTAACTGTTATAGATCAATAATAACATATGATTTGTTTCTGAAGCAAAGGTACACTCTGACAAAAAATGGAATCACGATGTTGTATCTGGCTTTTGTTTCCTAGTAAAATAAAAGCATATGTTGCACCAGGAGAGAGCAGATTTTTCCCCTAACATAGTGAACGGTGACAGTATAATTAATAGAACATTTTAATAGCACTTTTATTAAAACTATGGAACTATTCTTTACATGGCCAGTTCTTAATCCAAAGTTAAATGTGAAGCCAATTCTGTCGAAGTCGGTTTTTTGCAACACTGGCGTGACCCAGGCGTGGAGTGCTACAGCAGATGGTGCTCGAGCAAAGCGGTTAAGGGTGTGAGCTCTGGAGCCGGCCCGCCTGGGTCCGCTGCTTCCTCAGAGCCCTGCCGTCTTGGGCACATCAGCTAAGCTTCCTGTGCTTGTATCTTCATCTGTCAGGCAGGAACAATAATAGTATCTGCCTTATAGAGTTGTTACGAAGATGAAATAGACGAAGCACTTGGAACATACCCTTCCAACCGGTTGCCTCGCATACCTCTTGTCTCAGAACAGCATTCGACGAGCCCTGACGGGCATCTCTGATTTTGCTTTCTCAGAGCAGATGTACAAGTTGTAAGGTTGGCAAAACTATAGTAAGTAAGGAGCCTCACTGATATTCTTCCCTGGATTGAGAATTCCACTCTGAGAAACATTATGACATTACGTTATTTGTTTGTTTGTTTGTTTGACACACAATATTACATCAGTTTTGGTTGTACAGTGTAGTGATTCAACAGCTCTGTGCATTATGCTGTGCTGGCCACAGGGGCAGCTACCGTGTGTCACCGTACAACACTATTACAGTACCATTGACTGTTCCATATGCAGTAACTTGCATCCCTGCCACCTCTTCATTCTGTAACTGGAAACCTGTATCTCCCATTCCCCTTCACCCGTTTTGCCCATCCCCCCTCACCCCTGATTTTTTTTGTTTTTAAATATTAGATAAGGGTGATCTACTAGTGGGTTACGACAATACTTTTGTTGGTTGTGACATCAATTTTTAACTTATGGACTAGAATAAGATATAGAGTGCACTGCAGGTTTTAGGTTAAGTATTGGTTCACATGAAACTTGTTCAACCGTATGTACTTACGTATCTGTATACTGTATCGTGAACTAAAATGTACTTTGTACTATGACTCAAGATCATCATGTTTGAGAGCCCCTGATTTAGGGGAAATAACTGAGGCTTCGGATTTTTAGACTTAGGTTCCAAGCCCAGTTCTGCCACTCAAGTGACGGTATAATCTTTGGCAAGTTGCTTAACATCACTGAACCTCTGTCCTTAACTTGGTAAAATAGGGACAGTAATTCCCACTTAATAAAAGTGCTGTAGAGACCTGAAAGAAATAATACGTGTTTGGCCCATGGTACATGTTTGGTAAATTGTAGTTCCTTTTCTCCTTTACTTCTGCATTTTTTGTTTTGCTAATAGACGGCATTAACAAGTTACAGGCAGGGCCAAATTTTCAACAACAATGAACTCTGGATAGGTTCAAGTTTTCAAACAGGTTTATTTATTTTTGAGAGACAGAGTGCAAGCTGTGGAGGGACAGAGAGAGAGGGAGACACAGAATCAGAAGCAGGCTCTAGGCTCCAAGCTGTCAGCACAGAGCCCGATGTGGGGCTTGAACTCAAACCGTGAGACCGTGACCTGAGCCGAAGTCAGATGTTTAACTGGCTGAGCCACCCAGGCACCGCAGGAGTTAGTGTCTTTTAAGGAATATGCTACCACTCAAAGAATCACCAGTTTGGGGGAGAAGCATCTCTGTTCAGTATCCTAGAAGTGAATGTTATCATAGTTAAAAATGGCAGTTTAGTCACATTTGGAGAACCACATCTAAGAGATTAATTTACTCCCTTTCCTCGAACACGTACTATGGCAAACCCTTTGTGTATAGGGCCAGAGAGAATATTTTAGGCTTTGCAAGCTGGATAGGTCTCAACTGGCAGCTATCCAACTCTGCTGTTGTAGCCCAAAAGCAGCCATAGACAACTCATGAATGAATGCAGCTGTGTTCCATAAAACTTTATGTACAGACACTGAAATTTACATTTCCTTTAATTTTCATGTGTCATGATATATTCTTTTGTGTATTTGTTTTCAACTATTTAAGAATGTAAAAATCATTTTTAGTTTGTAGGCCATACAAAAACAGACAAGAGGTTATAGTTTGCTGACTCCCTTGATATGCACACATGTACATACATATAACGTATTTAAGTTTGTCTATAAGCAAACGTTGCCCCCCACCCAGTGGTGCCTGAATTTGTTTTCAAGTAGCTTAGTAGATGATTTATTTAATTTATTTTTATTTTGGGGGGCACCTGGGTGGGTCAGTCAGTTAAGCATCCGACTTCAGCTCAGGTCATGGTCTCGTGGTTTGTTAGTTGGAGCCCCCATGGGGCTCTCTGCTCTCAGCGCAGAGCCCACTTCAGATCCTCTGTCTCCCTTGCTCTCTACCCCGCCTTCCCTCCCTCACGCTGTCAAAAATAAACATTTTTAATTTTTTTTTATTTTTTAAATTTATTTATTTTGAAAGAGAAAGAGAGCGCTCTTGGGGAAGGGGCAGAGAGAGAGGGAGAGAGAGAGAATCCTAAGCAGGTTCCACGCTGTCTGGCTATCAGCACAGAGCCTGACCCGAGGCTTGATCTCAGGAACCATTAGCTCATGACCTGAGCCTAGATCAAGAGCCGGGTGTTTAACCAATTGAGCTACCCAGTAGCCCTGATGATTTCTGTAATTTAAAAAAAAAAAGGGGGCGCCTGGGTGGCTCAGTCGGTTGAGCGCCGACTTCGCTCAGGTCACGATCTCGCGGTCCGTGAGTTCGAGCCCCGCATCGGGCCCCTGTGCTGACAGCTCAGAGCCCGGAGCCTGTTTCAATTCTGTGTCTCCCTCTCTCTGACCCTCCCCCATTCATGCTCTGTCTCTCTCTGTCTCAAAAATAAATAAACGTTAAAAAAAAAAAAAAATTAAAAAAAAAAAAAGTGGTGGGGGGCACCTGGGTGGCCCAGTGAGTTGAGCATTTGACTCTTGCTTTTGGCTTAGGTCATGATCAGAGGGTTGTGAGATCCCCCATGTCCAACTCCATGCTGAGCGTGGAGCCTGCTTGGAATTGTCTCTCTCTCCCTCTCCCCACTTGTGCTTGTGTGCTTTCTCTCTCTTAAAAAAGAATTTTTTTTATATGTGCACTAAAAGTTGTAGGATGATTGCCTGTGTGGGAATATGAAAAAAACACAGATTGTAATAAAAACTCAGGGTACATTTGTGATATTCTGGTCCTGAAAATATCTAAAAGTCTATTTCAGTAACACCCACAACTCGCTACCACTGAGTTTCCCCCACAGCTGCTAGAACTGTATCCAATGAGAGAATCCCAGCTCTCTGAAGCCCCAAAACAAAGTCCCTCGTGCAAAAAGATTGTTATCCCCAGAACACAGGCTCACGCTGGTATGTTTTTTTCCTTCTCAACTGTAGATTGTTTTTAAATAACTATATATAAATTATCCATAATCACATGCTGTGCTTACTGTGGCCAGACATTGTTCTAAGTGCTTTACACATATTTTCTTTAATTTTAGCAACCACTTTATGAGGCAGGTATGACAGATGAGGAGACTGTTACAGAGAGGTTGAGTAACTTGTCCAAAGTCATACAAATCGTAAGCAGAAGACCCCAGATTTAATGAAGTCTGTACTCTTAACCACACTGTATTTCCTTTTTAGTTAAACCTACTCTCTGTTCGCATTAACCACAGTCCCCAAGATTATAGCTATACCTGCAGATCTTCCAGCAACAATTGCTTGGCTAAACTACCTTGCAAAAACTGAGATGAAAAAAATTTTTGGCCACAGAGCCAAAAGTCTTAGGATTAAAATAAGTTTGGAGTCCTGAAATAGACCACTGAAATCGGCAAAGTAGAAAGCCAGGATCAAAAGCAAAGTAGTAGAGAAGGGTATGCCGGGCAAAGACGAGTGAGGCTGGAAGGATCAAATGATGGGAGACTCTTCGGCCCCTCCTGCAGGGAGCAGTGCGGTTAAGCACTTGGTAAATGCTTGCTGAGTGGATGAATCATAGTAATATTCTAACTTCATTTGTGTAGTTACTCTTGAGTGGCCTATGAGCAGAAAATTCTTCAGCATAAGCTACGTTTTATAGTACCTTAATACAAAGTGTAGTGACAGATAACAGAAATGACATGAAAAGTCGATGAAATATTTTTATGGTATTTCATAGGAAAAGTGCAGTTTTTTTAAAAAAGTATAATTGGTCACAATTGTATAGTAATTTCATTTTTTTAAGATTTTATTTTTAAGTAATCCCTACACTCAACATGGTGCTCAAACTCACAACCCCAAGATCAAGAGTCAACACGCATTTCCGATTGAGCCCTCCAGGCACCTGTATTAGTTTCATTTTTAACCACTATTACTCTCTTCTTCTCTAAAGTGTTTTTGGAAGTACCTATTTTAATTATAACATTAAATAAAATCTTCACAAAAGAAGCATATTAACCTATAATTCCACTATTCTAAAACAATTTTTTTCTTTTCATTTTCCTTCAATCTTTTTTCAGATACATTCCTTAATTGTATTCTTAGAGCATATTCAGTCTGATTTTTTTTTCTACTTAACACGTCTAAAGTCTTACTGGTTTTTATCAGCTTTTTTAAATAATTCATTGTAAAGGCTATGCACTTCACTCAGACTATTGTCCCTTTTGCTGAACATTTAGTTTTTGATATTATAATCAGGTTCTTCATATTAGAGGTAAAAATATAGTAGTGAACAGATTCTCTTTTTTGATGTTGTAGATAACTCAACAGAGTTTTTACTGTTGTACTATTTCTTTACAACAAATTTCCAGTGGTGAAATTTTGAAGATAAAAGATTTTTATGAATCTTGATAAATTCCCACATGGCTTCTTGGAAGTATCTGTGTACCCTTTTAAAGAACTGAGTATAAAATACAACAGTGTCACCAGTCTCATTAATGTGAGATGTTTTTGTGTTATTAGTTTCCTACCTTAAAAGTAAGCATTTATTCTTTTGAATCATCTTAAATACTATAACCACAAATGTGAACTCCTAAATGAGTGCTGTTATGACAGAAAAGGCAACCTACTGTGATAATAGGGACCTGAAGTTAAATTTGTTTTCATCTGCATACAAAGTGATGTTTCATAAAAACTTTATAACTTAATTTTTTGCAAGCAGTCATCCAGCTGAGCTTTTATGTTTTGGCAGGGACCAAAATTATTTATATGCTTATCTATGCCCCTTTATCTAGAAACTATCTGATAAATTTAACAAAAGTTAGTATATTAGTGGTTGATATTCATTTGGTAACAGTTCTTCCATTTCTGAAATCCTAAAGTAGAATTTAAAATCTTGTACTTTTTTTTTTAACCTTGTAGTTTGTGATGTGTTTATTTGTAAAAAAAAAAAAAAGGCACAGTTTCATTTCACACCTAATTGTTTTCAAAATTGTTACTTGTTGAGGCTATTCAGATATTTCTTTCTTATACTGCCTCTAGTTTATTGATCCTACTTTTTTTTACTGCTGAAGTTCATTCTGAGCTTTCTAGAGTTTTTTTCTTTTAGAGCTATCCCTTCTTCATCATCTAAATTGATTCTCTGTTACATCCTTAAAGCTTTATGGCTTGTTCGAATTAACCTAAGGATAGATTTTCCATCGTTATTCATCCTAATGTATGTTGGTTTTTTTTTTCCATCTCTAAAATGTTTCCATTTCTGATGTGTACATAGATTAAATGTCTTATCTTAGTGATGGTTCACTGATTGTTCTGGTACTTTTACTTGACTGCTTATACACTGATGACAGCTTATATGCTTTGATTATGTTTTTCTAGAGGACAGAGATCAAATCCATTTAAGACCTTGTCTGCAGTAAATGATTTTGAAAACTATGCAGTGTTCTTTCATAGATAAGCTTAGAAATCATACTTGTGACACTATGAACTTCATATATAGTTTATTTAATCACAAAAATCACATGACAAAGATTGCATTGAAGGTTTTAGATTTCTTGTTTGAAAATAATGCCTGTTACATAAATTCTTTCATTTGTATTGATACTAGGAAAAAAAAAAAAGTAATGGGCTAGTATGAGTTGCTGTGGGACCTTATAGTTAATCCTCTATATCCTAACTAGCTTGCATTATGAAACTATAATACGCTGAAATCCCAAAGCATAATTTTTCTGAAATTTGTATGGCTAGGATAGGTCTTAAATAACTTTCTTTCTAAAATTATATCCTAGCAGAATTGTTTATTTTGGAAATTTCTTTCAAGTTGAGTATAAAAGACTACAGCTGAGTCTCATATCTGCTTCTACAGTCTTTTGTGATATGTTCTTTTAATGAGGCATATGAAGAAAATTCAGTTTTGCACAAATATGTAGTTTGACTTTTTTTAAATAGATTTTTAAAAAATGTTTATAATTTATTTTGAGAGAGAGAATATGCAGGCAGGGGAGAGTGGTAGAGAAAGAAGGAAACCAGGAATCCAAGCAGGCTCTGCGCTGTTAGCATGGAGCCCGATGCGTGGGGCTCAAACTCGTGAACCGTGAGATCATGACCTGAGCCAGAAGCAAGAGTCTGACTGAGGCTTAACTGACTGAGCCACCCAGGCACCCTTGTAGTTTGACTTTTAAAATAATGGTAAATATTCCTTGATACTCTACCAAAACTTACCAAGTGGTAGATTCAGCAGTGTGAGAGCTGAATCCCTTTTCAGAAAAGCGTTCCTATTCTGTTTTCTTGAAAATCCTTTGGTGTGTCAGCACTTTCAGTGTCTCTTTTCCTCTTGCATGCTTTTATAACATCATGACACTGGCAAATTGGAAAACATTGATTGAGTGAGTCATTTGTATCTTGTAATGCTGACACATTTCATTATATATTTTCAAATTACTGATACCACCACTGATGTCATCAGGAAAGTTTTCAAGTATTGGGAAACTGTGAAATCCAGCATGGCAGATAGAAGTTCCCAAACTCTTGATTTTCACTTGAAAGGTCAGATTTTATCATTGTAAACAAATATTGTCAGTTGTTTTTCTTAAAGTAACAGATTCATTCATGTTTGAGAAAATGACTCAGTTACCTCAGCCTAAATTATAACTTGTTAGTCATCCTTTCAGCAAAAGTAATAGCAAATAGTTTAGCTCACAATTCAAACAATTGTACAAGTGGTTTTCTGGAAATAAATGTCCATTTCAGTATACAGAAGTGCTTTGTGTATGCTTTTTATTTTCTTAACACAACATTAAAAAGACATATTGGGGCACCTGGGTGGCTCAGTTGGTTGAGCATCTGACTTCGACTCAGGTCACACTCTCACAGTTTGTGGCTTTGAACCCTGCATCAGGCTCTGTGCTGACAGCTCGGAGTCTGGAGTCTAGAGCCTGCTTCGGATTCTGTGTCTCCCTGTCTTTCTGCCCCTCCCCCACTTGCGTGCACGCTCTCTCTCTCTCTCTCTCTCTCTCTCTCTCTCTCAAAAATAAATACATTTTTAAAATTAAAAAAAAAGACATATTAAGGGTCAAGATTTAAAATTAGTCATTTTATTGCTTCAACAAAGACAGGAAGTGGCAGGAGAAAAATTCTTTTCATGTATGGAAATGAGGACTAAAATGAATAGGTCCAGTTTGGTGCCACTGCTTCGATTCATGCTGAGATGCCAGGGGTTTAATCCACCTACTATTACCTTGTGCCATCGGTGCAAATATCAGCACAGTGTAAGGCAAATAATGTCTTAATGTCATGATGAAAATGGCTTTATCTTCACAGTAAAGGATCCTGAAAACCCCTAGGGGTTCACAGACCACCCTCTGAGTATCACTGTTGTATACTGTAAGGCAATTTATGGAAATGTTTTGAGATTCCACATTTTTGATAACTAAAAGGATACGTATTAAGTCTGATTACTATAACAACTTTACATAAAAATTCTATCAATAAAAATAACCAAATTATATTAAAATCTTAACACTTTACTCAAATACTGTGATATGCAAACCTACTCTACTAAAGCTGTATCATTGTTACCTTGATCATTAAGTGAACAGGAACTTGTCTAAATATATTATGCTCCTTTATTTTTCCCCAAACTTCTATCTCTCCGTGTTAGCAAAAGAGAGTATTAGGGTTAGTCACTAGTGAAATATGGCCTGGAGATGGCTACTCTGATTCTCAGAGAGTCGTCTTAAAATTGGCAAAGGTAATATCTGAACTAGAAAGGCACTGGAATATCACCATCATGATGCTAAAGTAATAGTCACTTTCTGAGAATGTATTTTGTACCAGGCACTGTAATAAGCAACGTGTATATTTGTTACTTAATCTTTACAATAACTCTGTGAGGTGTATATTACAGAATACAAAACTGAGGCTCAGATAATCAAAATTGAAGTAAGTTGTTCAGTCCTTATAGATACAAAGTAATAGAGTTAGGATTTGAACATAGATGTCTTCTTCCAAAACTTGGGTTATGACCCATTATGCATCTCTGTATACCCTTCAGTATCATAATGAGTTATCGTCAGGCTACCATATTATCTTCCTGTTTACTCTAAAAGGTCCCTGGTGAAAACTTGTTATAACTAAGCAGTAGTTCTCTTATTAAAGAGTTGTTTTGGAGATCTGCCTCTCTACTCAGACATGCCCCACTAAAGAGTTCTGTGGTTTCTGATTTAACTTTAGAGTGTCAGGGGGTATGTATGGGGCCTTGAAGTGAGATCTTCAATGACATCTTCACATTTCCCCCTGATGATGATAGGGTAGGTTAAATGGTGTCCTTAGATGGCTCAACTTTTTGTCTTCTAGACTAGTGCTACTCAGAGTATGATGCATGAATGGTTCCAGTGTGCTAACTCTCTGAGACAAAATACGTACAGAAATCAAAAGTAAGAGTATGGAAATTTGAATATCATTTGACATTACCACAACATCTGTGCACACATTTAATTGTTTTTCTTACAAAAGCACAGATTTTCAATGACTCGAAAACTTTTTTAATTAGTTCTTGACCATAGATAGTTCAAGAAGCGTTCTTTGAAACTAACATTAAATGATTAGAAGGGTACTTTTAATTCAACTCCCTATGTTTTAAATTTTATATTCTTTTTATTTCCCAGCCCTTCAACATTTAAGTGTTTCAAACCCTTGTTCTTGATTATTTCATTTTGATTTGATAGCTCAAAAAACTTAGTAGAATTAAGAACTCATTATTACTTTTTGAGTGTGCTTCACAGTTTGTTTTCCACTCTAGCCATGTATGCAGATGAACCTATTATAATAATTAGCACATAATCAGCAAAATCTAAACTTTAAGCTTTTTTTTTTAATTTTTTTTTTTTTACGTTTATTTATTTTTGAGACAGAGAGAGAGCATGAACGGGGGAGGGGCAGAGAGAGAGGGAGACACAGAATCGGAAGCAGGCTCCAGGCTCTGAGCCATCAGCCCAGAGCCCGACGCGGGGCTCGAACTCACGGACCGCGAGATCGTGACCTGAGCTGAAGTCGGACGCTCAACTGACTGAGCCACCCAGGCGCCCCTAAACTTTAAGCTTTTATGTAAAAAGTCAACAATTTGACACCAAATATGAGATCCAAGTTATATAGGTTGCTATTAAACTATTCAAATTAGATAATTAGAATTTACATTTGAAATTTGAACTGAGAATCTTAGAAATTTGATGTAGGGGTCTCATGAAAATCATATGTTCATGGGGCACTTGGGTAGCTCAGTCAGTTGAGCATCCAACTTCAGTTCAGGTCGCGATCTCACGGCTTGTGGGTTCAGGCCCCTCATTGAGCTCTGTGCTGACAGCCTGCTTTGGATTCTGTGTCTCCCTCTCTCTCTGCCCCTCCCCTGCCCACACTCTGTCTCTTTCTCTCCCTCTCTCTCTCTCTCTCAAATAAGTAAACATAATTTTTTTTTTTTTTTTTTAAATCGTGTTCATTCAACAGAAAGTTAAGCACTGGGGTTAGAGTGGTAAAGATAAGGTATTAGTTAGCTTTCAAGAGCTGAGGTATAATTCTGCTTACCAAATATATAGTTAATTGTTTTCTCTGAAATAGAATGGCATATCTCCATTTGAAAAAAGTTGGAGAAATCGATAAGGTTAGTAATGTACAATTACATATGGGATAAGTTAGAGCTTAAATTTCATTTGTAAAAATATATTTAGTAGTGAATAATACAATTGGTAGTACTAATTATATAGAAAGATTATCAGAATAGCATCAACAGTTAAATTTCAAACTTCTTTAGATAGCGTTTATTACCGTATCTGGCCATGGGCTCCTCCTATAGCATTTCTCGTTGTTAAGTCCTAGGACTGGTGATCAACTGAGCAATAGATTTCGTGGTATTTAAATATGTATGTGGGAGTCACTTTTTGGTCTAGATAGGGCCTGGGAATGCAGAGGTAAATTATACACTATGTGTCCTGAAGGAGCTTAGGTAAACATAATGACAATTCCGTGTGGTAAGTGCTGAAGGGAAGTAGGCGCAGGATGCTTAGGAACACAGGAAAGGCACCCAGCTCAATCAGGGTGAGTGGGTCAGGGAAGGTTTTTCGGAGGAGATAATGATGCAAAATTATAAAATGTCCAGACACCTTTCTCATGTGGAGGTCTTCAAAAATGATGGTCTTGAAGAGCACCCAACATCATTGGAAGAAATTCTACTCAAATTTAAAAATTTTTAGAGTCAACAGAAAGTTAGGGGAAGTATATCTCAGGCAATAAACAAGTGCAAATGCTATTGTAATAATTTCAGCTATAGGTTATTAGGGTCAGAACAAAAGTAATTACGGGGATGAAATGGAGGAGACAAGTTCTTGAGATCCTAATAGAGAAAACAGGATGTGTTGTACAAGATTTGGAGTCACGTCCTCTGTTACCATGGATTGCTTTACTCTGCTGTGGCCCCACTGGCCATTTGGTTCCTCAGGTATACTAACCTCATTCCTGACCTGGGGTCTTTGCAATGGTCATTCCTACTGCCTGGAATGTACATCCTTTCCCCCAACCCCAGGCTCTTTGAGTGGCTGGCTCTTCACTGTTCTGGCCCCGCTCATCTGTCATTACTTAGCGATCTTTTCTGACCACTCTTAAAGTAACTGCCCTATCCCCTTCCTCACAGCCAGCTCACCATTTCACTTCGTTTTCTTTTCTTTGGAACATTGTTGCAGTGTGCTTGTTCATGTAGACTGGATGTGAGAGCACAGGAATACAGGTGCTCAAAGAAAATGGGGAATGTTATAGAACTGAGATGAGCAAACTAGTTATACAAATGGAGTTTTAGATAGAAATACCTCCTTAAATAAAGAATGGTTCATATGGAAACCAACTTGAGCCAAACCCTTTGTCAAGGCCAGCCTGGGGGAGGTTAATCAGAAGGATAAAGGAGTTAGAAGTGTCTAGGCTCTTAAAATTTTCAATCAAAATTATAAAATGTCCAGACACCTTTCAAATGTGCATGTCTTCAAAAATGGTCTTGAAGAGAACCCAACATCATTGAAAGAAGTTCTACTCAAATTCAAATCTTAAAGTTATGAGATAAAAATTATATTATCTCCAAGCCTTATTATAACATCAAAAAAGCTAACCTTTTGTTTAAAAACAACAGTATTCTCCACCTCCATAATTCTTATTTTACCTAGAAATAATATAGATTTGTAGAAGTTTTTATGTAATTCCAAATGCCAACAAGACTCTGTATTTATATAATTTTCACTATCTGGTGTTAAAATATTTAACCTTGTTTTATCATTGTATTTATGACTACTTTCTTATAAAACATTCATCTCATTAATATTTATTCTTCAAAGTTTGGTTCATTATAATGGAAAAAAATATAACCTGCAAACTTAGATGATTTTTTTAAACAGCACATAAAATAAAAAAGGAAAAATACATCTTTAAATATATATATATTATATATATATATATCATGTATATATATATATATATGCGCGCATTTATTGTTAGACTTGGGAAACTTTTATTATTATGAAAAAGAATATTACCTTGGTATGTCTTTGAAACTATTTCTTACTCATATTTTTTTTGTTCATATGTTTTTATTCTTATTTTTTTCATTGTATATTTTTTCTCCTAAGTTTAGAAAAGAAGTACAGACAACTGACAAGGCCATTGAATACACACTTAGTTGTCTTTGAGGATAAACCTACCTAGTTGCCATGGTATTATTTAATGCCATATTAACAGTTTATCTAATAAACTGGTGATTTACCTGGTCATTAATGGAAACCTAGCCAGGTTTCCATGGAAATTTTATTCTGTAATGTAGCTGAGCATCTCCCTTTTCCTGGTTCTTATGTTATTAATACTGGTTTTTTTTAATATTTTTATATTTAGTTATATTTAGTATATTTACTAAATTACTATATTACTATATACTATATTACTATATTACTATATATTAGTATATTTAGTATATTTAGTATGTATTTAATATATATATTTATATATATTTAGTTATATTTTATATTTTTTATATTTAGTTATAGATTACACACTTGTGCTACTACTCTATTAGTGGAGTTTATTCTTGTTTTGATAAATATAATTTAGAAATTATATAGAATGTTTCTTTGCACATATCAAAAGAAGGAAAACTTTCACAATGGATGATAATGGCAATTTGATGATAATAGTAATAATAATAGATAACTGTTACTAGTAATAATAATACATAACTGTTACCCAAGGTGTACTGTGTTGCAGACATTGACCCCAGTGCTTTGTGTATGTTAATTCAGTAATTGAGGGTAGATACTTACCACTCAGACTCCATCTTATAGATGCAAAAGCTAGGCACAAAGAGGTTAAGAAGCTTGTCCAACATCACACAGAAAGTAAAGCCAGAGCTGAGATTTAATTTAAACTCAGGTAGTTTAGTTCCAGAAGTAGCACTTTTTTGTTTTAAGTAATAAAATATTGCTTAATCTTATTGTCTCATTATTCACAGCCATATAACAACAAACAAGCTTCAAGTTGAATACAAGAACTAGCACTTTTAACCACTACATGTTATTATATACTGTTTATACCAGATGTAAAGAGGAGGAAGATAGATCTACTGACCTTAGAGGAAACATTCAGAAACTACCTAAAAATCATACACGAAAAGATTCAAGAAAATCTTGTATCAAATTTTTGATATCATCTGTTAATGTAAATAACTTCCCCACCTATAAATGGTGAGACATGTGGCAGATCAAGAGCTAATCCCTTAGAATGCAAGGAACTCTTAGTAAACAATTAGAAGAGGATTACTAATCCAATGAAAACATAGACAAAAAACATGAATAAGCAAGACAAAGATAAATACACACAGGTCAAAACATACAGAAAGATGTTTTGTGTTTTGCATATTTAGGAGTTTTAAAAAGTGGGTCTAGATAAATCATGAAGTAATGACTGATAGGGAGACAGAGTTGTAGAGCTGATTAGAAGTGGCAGGCTGACAGCTGGTGATGTACACGGGCACTGTGGTTTGAGAGCATACCAGCCAAAATTCCAGAAGTGAGCCCTACAGAAAATGGTTTTGAGTGACTGTTTTCTCAAGGGTGACTTATAGCTAGTATATTCCTGATACATCAATGAGAAGTTAATTCATTACATACAGTGGATGCCATGGGTCATTAACATTCTCTTTTAGACCTTCTGTTGAGAAGGCCTGGTTATCAGGATTGAAAATAAAAGCAGTGCATTCAAGACACTTAACCAATAGAAACCCAGAGAGAATTTTTTGACAATTATATAAAGAAGGTAAAGGAAAAATTTTTAGGGATCAAGGGGAGGTATGAGAGCATCATATATGGTCAATGTTCATTCTTACTGTAGGTTAATTTTCATGAATTCACCTGGGTCTTACCTAATGCAATTAAAAAACCCACCTGTGATTATTCAATTAAATCACACATAAAAATGTTAGAATTTAAGATTTCATTATGTCACTGAGTAAAAAATGTATAACACAGCAAGAAAGTAGTCTTCATTATGGTATTTATAATCCCACCTATGTATTTTACTTCCAGGGAACCTTTTATTATTTTATCAGGAGGTTTGTCCTATGATACTGTAGGAAGAAGACCCTGCTTAACAGTTATGCATGGGAAAAGTACTGCTGTGCTGGAAATGGACTATTCAATTGTGGATTTTCTAACGCTATGTGAAACACCATACCCAAATGGTAATAAGCTTTGCATCTTTAAAACGTATTCTCTGTGGATATCTGCTATTCAGAACAGAGACCTGTTTGTTTTCTAAATAGTTTCCTTATCCTAGTATGCTGTCACTCTTCTGGGGGAGAGATTCTGTCTTCATAACTTTGTAAGTTTTATTTCAGAAGTTAATTTTGTTTAATAAGCTTTATCTGTTTAATATGACATAGTAGTAGTTAGTGCTACTGAAGGATAAACAGAACTGCCCACATTAAGCAACATTTTAAAACTCTATAAAACACTAGTATATTAATTAATCAAGGTTCTCCAGAGAAACAGAACTGATAGCACATAAGGAGAGGAAAGAGAAATAAGGAATTTATTTTAAGAAATTGGTTCACACAATTGAGGGTGATGAATCAAATTGATCAAGCACCATGGCAGGCTGAAAATTTGGGAGTTGATGTTGTTGTCTTGAGGCAGAATTGCTTCCTTTTTAGAAAGCCTGTCTTCTCTCTTCAGGCCTTCAACTGATTGGATGAATCCCACCCACATTATACCTGATAATCTCCTTTACTGGGAGTCTACTGATTTAAACGTTTATCACATCTAAAAAATACCTTCCCAGCAACATCTAAATTGGTGTTTAACCAAACAGGTGGGCACCAAATCAGAGACTAGTGACACATAAAATTAACCATAACAGCTAGCGTGTATCCTTTCAAGAGGAATTTAAATCTGGATCTTTTTTGTTTCATTTGAAGCTAATTGAAATGTAAAGCTATAACACATTTTATAATTAACAAGTGCATACAAAATATCTAAGGAAGAGATTATAATATTGTAGTGATACTCTACTGAGTTCCTATGAGAGACAAGAATAAGAATTGTTCTTATGGGTATTCAGATTTAAATTTTGCGTTTGTTGCCCATGTCCTGCCTTGGATTTTGCAATACCATAGAAGTTACTGTGAACTTCTTGTTTTATCTGTCTTTACAAAATTGAAGTAATTTTGTATGAGTTATATAGATTTATCTCATTTAAAACCAAGTAGTCTTAAATTACATGAAGTGCAAGATCAGATTGTTACATACTTGAGAGAATGGAACAAAAATTTTTAAAAAAGCAAATGTGTATTATCTAATTTGCTGTCTTATTCCATATTTAAAACTGTTATTTATGCATTGTTTTCCTATTCCAGATTTTCAGGAACCATATGCTGTGGTGGTTCTTCTGGAAAAGGATTTAGTACTTATAGACCTTGCACAAAATGGGTAAGAATAAAATTTGGTGAGAGATTATTTTAGTATATGGTAGAAAAGACTCTTTTTAGCATAGGGTTGGCTATTTCTTTTTGTTTTTTTTTTTTGAAAACTCTATATTTATATCCATAATGTTGTCCTCTTTTAGAGTTTCAGACACACATTTCTAATTACCTGCCAGATTTCGCTAGTATGTTGCTCGCACAGAATTTCTATTTTTGAAGTCAGAATTTCTTGAATTTCTGAAATTTCATATAATTCAACCTAATACTTGGACACTCTGGGGGCACACAAAATAAATAAGTGCAGAATTCATCCCATCACAGTTTACCTCCAGATAAGCTCTGTGGCCTCCCCACCCACATGCACTCTCTGTGGCACTGTCATGAATACCGTTGTCAGAGTAATTTTACATGTAGCACCCAGCTTGTCACTCTCCTCTTTTAAGGGTCCCATACTCTACTGACTGAGCCAACTGGTGCCCTGTTATTCTCCTCTTTAAACCACTATGATCTCTACTGTTTTATTATTTGAAAGCACCTTCTCAGCCTGCTTCTCCACACAGTAGAATTTAGGATACCTTTCTGACTTGATTTCTCACTGTCTTCCTACAGGTGGCTTATTCCCTAGAAAAACTGAACTGTGTATTAAACAAACATCATACTTCAATGTCTTTTCTTATATAGTTCCCAATGGCTGCAAACTCCACTTGCTTCACTGCCATCAAAACTCCATATAACTTTCAAAGTCAGTCCTCTTTTCTTCATTCAACTTCCTCTTCTAGGGGCCCCTGGGTGGCTCAGTCGGTTGCGTGTCTGACTTCGGCTCAGGTCCTGATCTCGTGGTTTGTGGGTTTGAGCCCATGTGGGCTCTGTGCTGACAGCTCAGAACCTGGAGCCTGCTTCGGATTCTGTGTCTCCCTCTTTCTCTGCCCCTCTCCTGCTTGTGCTCTTGTTCTCTCTCTCTCTCTCTCTGAAAATTAAATAAACATTTAAACTTTTTCTCCTCTCTCTTAACCAGATATATCATACCTGGTGTATAAATTGCCACCATAGCTCCTTTGCAACTTTTTGTGGTATTTGCCATATTCTCCTTTTTCCAACATAGATGATAAATTCTTTGAATGCAAGAATATTACATTATTTATTTGTATCTCTTGAAATAATCATGAAAATTTAATTGTGTTTACCCATTTAGGATCTCAGTGTTTCTCAATTATGGGCAATTTGTCCCCCCCCCCCCCCCCCAGAAGATACTTGATTGTATCTGTGTAAACATCTTTTCTAGATGATACTGGCATCTAGTGATGGACAGGGTTGCTGCTAAACATCCACAATGAACAGGACAGTCCCTTATAATAAAGAATTATCTGATCCAAAATGTGAATAGTACCTGGATTGGGAAACCCGGAAGTATAAGTCAACAGTATTATTTACCTTATTTTAAGGTACTACTAGATTCGTATCAACTTAATATGTACTACCTGTAATAATCATTTTTTTTTCCTTTTTGAAAATTACAAGACTATAGTGGAAAGGAATTTGAAAACAGTATTTCTAAAGGGCAGTCTTGGAATAACTTATTCTTAATATGATTTTATTTTTGGGGGCGCCTGGGGTGGCTCAGTCCATTAGGCTCCCAACTTTGGCTTAGGTCATTATCTCATGGTCTATGGGCTTGAGCTGTCAGCACAAAGCCTGGAGCCTGCTTCCGATTCTGTGTCTCCCTCTTTCTCTCTGCCCCTCCCTCGCTTATGCTCTGTCTCTGTCTCTCTCTCTCAAAAATAAATAACATTAAAAAAATTTGTTTTAAATATGACTTTTTTTTCATTAGCTAAGTTTTCAAATAGTGGGACTTTTTGCCTGTGGTCTATACTGATACGTATTTAAGTTAAAGAAAATATTGTCCAAATAACCTGTGACTAGGCATTTTATTTAGCAAACGTATCAGTTAAATGTATGGTAATAGTAGAGTCATTGTGCGTAAGGATTATAAAGTATGTTTATAAAGAGAAAAAAGTTACCTGCCATTTTTTTTAATTCATGTTTTTGTTTGAATTTTTCTTCTGTGTTTTTATGTGTGTTTGAGGAAGGAGTGATGACAGTTCGCTTCATTTTGAAATCTAGAAAGGGCTTTTCTGAATTTATTCTTTTCTAATTTTTAAATTATTGTCAGTGGTAGACTGATGAATACATACAATTTTTGCAGATGAGCCACTCTAAACTTCTGAGACTTTTTAGGGCCAGTTGCTGGTTTTCTAGATATTTTTAAGTAACCATTCTCAAGGAATTCAAACCAGAAAAGAAATATCATTGTACATTTAGTTAGGATTTTACTTTAAGATTTTTGAAAGCATTTTTTGCTTTATTTAATGAAATAATTTCCTATCTAGGAAACCTTTAAGGTAGACTTTTATTTAGATTATCACTAAAACAAGAGAACATCTCTAGATTAAATATTGCACTAGGCATTACATTGATGGAGAAGAGAACTGAAAATTTGTGTTATTTGACATAAAAATGAGGAATCTGCTGATTGAGAACTTTACAGTTAAGAGCATAGTTTAAATTTGGCTTCTCCTTGCCGGCTGGCATGCCTTTGGCACATTACTCTGAGTTTTCGTTCCTCCATAAAATTTCTACATCGTAAGTGTGGTGTGAGAAGTAAAGAAGATAAATGTCTATATAAAGCACTTAGTCCAGTGTGTGCCACATGGTATGTATTTCCAGCTGCAGCTTTTCTCTTTACTAGTCTAACTGAGCAACTTGCATTATAGAAGATGTCATTTTTTACATATTTGCATAAATTAAATCTATTAAATCTCTGTGACAGAATGTATGTAATTTCCAAAAATATGGAGAAGAGCACTGTATTCCAAAATTTAAAATATAAATTTAGATAATATGTTATATGGGCCTTCAGAGAATGTTATCTTCAATCAAATTTTAAATATTGTTTTTGTTCCAAAGATGTAAATAATTTTTAAAAGTTTTCATTGTGTTAATTTTATTAAATACGTAAATATTTTTCTTTTCCTATTGTTAAAGATATCCTATATTTGAAAATCCCTACCCTTTGAGTATACACGAATCCCCTGTCACATGTTGCGAATATTTTGCTGATTGTCCTGTGGACCTCATTCCTGCACTTTATTCTGTTGGAGCTAGACAGAAACGTCAAGGTTACAGCAAAAAGGTATTGAACATGAGTTTTAGTATTTAATGTTGCATTTCAGTATTTTATATTTATCACCTTGGAATATTTGATAACATGCATACCTTTTCTAGAGAAAATATATAGAAAATCCTTTTTTGGAGCAAAATACGTTGTTTACTGTTATCATAGAAATATATATATGAAGATGCTTGAAAGTTGCTTTATACTATAATCTTTTCTTATAGGAATGGCCCATTAATGGAGGTAATTGGGGCTTAGGTGTTCAAAGTTACCCAGAAATAATTATTACAGGGTAAGTAAAAGCCTGTTTTCACCACTAAACCAATAATGGCTAAATACAAAGACTACATGGACGTTAATTAATTGGGCAGGTAGTGCTTTCCTTTATGCTGTAGCGTATTAAAAAATGTTATTGTCTGGAACCTGCCAACTTACCCTGAATTTTTTACCTTTCCTCGTTTGGTGGCTAACTTTTCAAATAACAGTATACTTCATCGCTTCTCGGCCTTTTGGCTAAGATCATGTGCAAATAACAGTATACTTCAAAGAAAGAAAGAATGTAATATTTTTTCCTTTGTATCATCACAGTTTTAACTCATTTCCTTTTCATAGGCATGCTGATGGATCAGTTAAGTTCTGGGATGCTTCTGCAAGTAAGTATTTTGAATATTATTTGTTATATGTTTGTTATATAATCATTGCTTTTATATAACCTGTTTTATAATAATTGCATAATCAACATTTAGTTTAAAATTTGGAAGCTATCGATTTAATAACTGATTTATCAAGTATATGAGTTTAGAATTCTTGATAGATGTAAGATATTTTTAAGGATACTGTCTAGTCAGTCAAGAAAAATTCTCAGCAGAAGTAATCAGATCCTTTCTTCAAAATTTCTTCAAACCTTCTCTTTTTAACTCAGAATTAGGAAAAGTGAGAATGTGTTTCAAATCAACAGAAATTTGTAGAATAATGCCTGATGTTCGGCTAACAGTAATTTGTATTTTCTTTGTGGAATATACATGTTGGTTACACAATAGCAAAAAAGGAAAGAATGCTTTGAATCATCAATGTTTGCAAAATATACATAGCAAGCAGTGAGACTCCAGTTAACTCAGGATATTTTGTGTTTCATCATATAGAAATATGAGATGTACTAGCACCGTTTGTAGTGAAAGTAAGTAGAAAATCATTTTAGAAAGCAAAAATGTTCTTTATTTTCATTATATTTATACTTTTTTCTTTTCACAAAATATTTTTGTCATTGATTTTTTTTCAGGTTATCTAAATTCATCATCATGATGAGTTTTTTTGTTTTTGTTTTTAATGAATACAGGTACACCTTTCTTTTTGGTCAGCAGGTCCAATGAATGCATTATCTAAAAGAATAATAGAGAAATGTAGACCTGGGAATAAAAATATGGTTCGAATAAATATTGGCTATTTTCCTTAGATAATATGAGTGATTAAATATTACTTTATATTTGTTCTTTTTATATTAAAATGTTTAACATATACTATCTTTTTTTCTAGTAACTCTGCAAGTATTATATAAACTAAAGACATCTAAAGTATTTGAAAAGTCAAGAAATAAAGATGACAGACCAAACACAGATATTGTAGATGAAGATCCATATGCCATTCAGATCATCTCCTGGTGTCCGGAAAGTAGAATGCTGTGCATAGCTGGAGTTTCAGCTCATGTCATTATTTATAGATTCAGCAAACAAGAAGTGATTACAGAAGTCATTCCGGTAATAGTCTCTTAATTATTTTCAGTGTCAGATGTCTAACATTTAATTTTTTTTTAATTATTTAGGAGATTATTTGCAGTCGTTTTTTTCTAGAATTTTTAAAAACACTTAAGTGTTTACATTGCCATCTGTCTTTTGTGGAAAATAGTGTATTTTAATCTATATCTTTTTAGTGAGCATTTAAAGCCTTATGTATATTATGTGTTTCATTTAAGGAAAGTTAATATGAATATGAGCATACTCTAATTTGGTACTAACAGGCATGCTGTGAATTCTAAAATCATCGTGTGTTCTTGCGCGCGCACACACACACACACACACACACACACACACACACACACAGTCATTTTTGAAACGCTGAGTCAGAAACATTTTTTTTTTTCTTTCCTAAATCTTTACCTTTAGAAATCGTGGCTAAATTTTTACCCTTACAACATGTTTCCACTGAAGTGTATGTGTGTATGAGTGTGAAGTGTAATAAAGTGAATAATTATTAGTAATTATTAGTAGTAGGTGAACTGTCTTTCTTTTATAACAGATGCTTGAAGTTCGATTGTTATATGAGATAAGTGATGTGGAATCCCCCGAGGGTGAACAGGCACCACCTCTGCCGACACCTGTGGGGGGCGCCACTCCTCAGCCCATTCCTCCTCAGTCTCATCCTTCTACCAGTAGCAGTTCATCTGACGGACTTCGTGATAATGTCCCTTGTTTAAAGTAAGTTATAAAAAAATGCAGATGTTTTGGAAACTACTTTTTCGTTTAAGTAAATTATAAACATTACTAGAATAATATTTTCCTGTGATAGAGAAAAATGACATAACATTTCTTTCTTTGTTTTGCTGTGGTTAATCCAATTTCTTTTTCTGTGGCAACAAGAGGAATATGATTGAATTCTGTGATTTTGTCTTTGAAGTGCTAAGATTTGATCTGTAAACAATACTGGTAGGACAGCATGGATCTTTCCTGTGTATGCAGCTCAATCCTCCAAATCCTTGGATGTTTTCTAGTTTGGATTCATAGGTAGATCAAAGGTATATTTTAAAAAAAAATTTTTTTAATGCTTATTTATTTTTGAGAGAGAGAGAGAGAGACAGTATGAGTGGGGGAGGGGGGCAGAAAGTGAGGGAGACACAGAATCTGCAGTAGGCTCCAGGCTCTGGGCTGTCAGCACAGAGCCTGATGTGGGGCTTGAACTCAAGAACCGCGAGATCATGACCTGAGCCGAAGTCGGACGCTTAACCGACTGAGCCACCCAGGCGCCCCTCAAATGTGTATTTAGAGTGCTTTCCACCACTCTGAAAATTCTGTTTTTTTGATATTTAGAGATTCAGTTTTCTTGTGATCATTTTCTTGTATTTCTGAATCTTGTGTAGCACAACAGTATCATTATTTAAATGCCTTTATTGTAGCATTCCAGATTTGAATACATTTTGCTTTTATATAGAAATAAATTAGATAAAACATTCTTTTCTTCTATCTAATTTATATTACTGAGTATTAACTTTTTCAAGGGTATGGGCCTTAAATATGGCAGAGAAATAAAACAATGAGGAAAGAGTTAAGACCACTGAAAAATTTTATGAAGACTATGATTAATTACATTTACAGAGAAGTCAGTTAGGGTAATGAGTGTCGTTGTGGAAAATGTAAACAAAAATCCAGTGTAAGAGTTGAGCCAAAGCCCAGATTAGTAGATTCAAGGTAGAGATGGCTGCTGAGAGATAATTTACGTCAGTTGAAAGAACCAGGTTTGTCCTGGTTTTGTTTTAGATCTGCCAGCGTCTCTTCGCTTCGTGAAGGAATTACTATGGAGAAGGCCTTGGTACCCAAAAATGCGCTCACCCCAAACATAGGGCAGATTCTTTTTATATCATCATCATTTAAAATGTATAGACTTTTTAAAAATTATACCTTATGTGTTTATATAAATTTTAGATTATGTGTTTTGTGTTAATATTCTCAAAAGGGATGATTTTGCTCCTCTGCACGCATTTGGCAATATCCGGAGCCGTTATTACTTGTCACAACAGTAGGAACAGGGTGCTGTTGCATCTAGTGCATGCAGGCCAGGGGTGTTGCTCAAGTGTGCACAACAGTGCCCCCAACAAAGAACTTTCCAGCTCAGAAGGCTGCTGATGCCAGCAATGAGAAATGCTGATCTGATCGAAAACATACAGGCATCGAGGTTAAGCAACTGCATTTCTTAGAAAGGCCTCACGTTTTTTCTTTCTCATGTACATACATGCACACAATTCCTTTTTGCTGCGGTTCTGGCACATGTTTAACTAGAATGAGACTTGGAAATACAGAAGTCTACATTCTTCCCTTTTACTTTTTCAGTACTATTTTGCTTTAAACTTAAACTTGTAAAATTTCTATTAATGCTCTTCTGATTTTAATGTGTATTTCTCCAGACTTTTATTAAATATAAGTCTTATAAGCCTGTATAGTGCAATTTGTCTTTGACGTTTATTTTGGTAACCTTTTTGGTGGCAGAGTTTTGAGATTTTTGTCTAAAATCGACATATGCACTAGTGCTTTTGGAGGCAATTTGAGTTATACCTCATTTTTTCTTTTTAATAGTTTTCTGGTAACTTCACGTTGTTTTTGTCCACAGTCCCAAAATTCGGTTTTTAAATGTCAGAGATCTAACTAAACTGATACTAAAATAACTAATACTGAGTTTCGTTTTGCTTTTTAAAGTTTATTTATTTTTGAGAAAGAGAAGCAATGAGAGAGAGAGAGAGAGAGAGTGTGAGTCCCAAGCAGGCTCCACACTGTCAGCACAGAGCCCCAGGCAGGGATTGAACTCACAACTGTGAGATCATGACCCAAGCTGAAACCAAGAGTTGGACCCTTAACCCACTGAGCTATCCTGAGCCTACTCAGGTGCCCCGAGTTTTGTGTTTGTCTTTTATACAAAATGTTTTTGTATGTACTTGTTCCTTTGAAGAATCATTTTAAAAGCTATTTGATTTATTCCCTTTACCAATAAAATTTTATGTTTTTAGTATTTTAATTGTGCTTTTGCGGTTTATTTGTCAAAGCAAATAAACAATTGAAACTGCAAAGCCTCCAAACATTATTTTGACATTTAAAATACATTTGTACAAATTATGGAGCTTTTCACAAAGGTTCAACCCCTTGTCTTTAAAAAGTAAACCTTAATTTACATATATTAAAATCATTAAAATAACTTGCATGTAATCATTATAGACATAAAATGTTACACCCACCCATCCCCATTTTGCATTTTTTCCCTCATTTTGAATTTTTTTTTAATGTTTGTTTATTTTTGAGAGAGAGACAGAGCATGAGTGGGGGAGGAGCAGAGAGAGAGGGAGACCCAGAATCTGAAGCAGGCTCCAGGCTCTGAGCTGTCAGCACAGAGCCCAAAGTGGGGCTCAAACCCACGAACCGTGAGATCATGACCTGAGCTGAAGTTGGACGCTTAACCAACTGAGCCACCCAGGCACCCCTCATTTTGCATTTTTAAATCTAACCTATCCTGTCATTACTTGATCCAATTTCCAATTTTTTACCAATTAGGGATTTTGTAGCAGGCTTGCTTGGCTTATTTTTGCTTAATAACTTTTTTTTTTTTGGTCTCTTGTAAGTAATTTAAGAATTCCATGAATTCTGTGTGTCTTTATCACTGAAGTTTTAAATGTGCCCATATACGCACTTGTAATATTATCCGTGAATGCTTGCTCTGCTCTTGAGGTTCTAATTTAATGTGCATATTAAATTTGCCGGCATGAGGTAATTAGGTTTGACTTCTTTGAAGCTTACCTAATTCATATAAGGAGAAAATAACACACTCAGAATCTTCTATTCAGAAAAATACTGTGTCTTCATTTCTATCTCGAGATGGACGGCTGCCACTGATTAGGGGGTACGTCCCTGAGAAAAGCCAGAACTTGTGCCTCAGCCAGCATACAGTTCCGAGTGTATTGCCTTACAGACTTTGCACAGGGAAAAGCAACTGTAGCTTGGTTCATATTTGGAGGACCCTCAGTGATTCATGTTTACCCTAAAATTTGGCTAACACACCCTAAAGACCAGGGGTGACGGTCTTCTTCACTACAGGTATCAACTAAATGACTCAAAGGCATCCTTACCTCTGAGATTGGTATTAGGAGATTTAACATTGCGTAGTTTTCTTTCTGCCCTTCCTTCTTCCATTAGACTGTCCCTCCAAGGCAGAAGCCTCAAAAATTGCTGAAGTAACCAGGCTTTGCTTAAGTTTCACAAGAGCAATTATTGGAGGAGTCTTAGCAATCAAAAAATGTTCTCACCTTAAAGTCAAAGTAGGTTTTTTTTTAAATAGTAATCACCCACAAAAATAAATTACTTACATTAAAGAAAAAAAAATGTCATCTTCCAAATCCACTTGAAGTTTCCTGGTACGCGTATTAAAGGTATGGTATTTAAGTAACCGTATGCCTTAGAAAGTCTCCGACTCATAAACCACTCCCTCACTCCCCCTGACATGTGTGTAACAAGTACTGTAAAAAATTTTGTATGAATTTACTCTATAAAGTGAAGCTTGGGAATACATTTGTTTTTTTACTAGTAGTTCACTTGAAAATCCTACCATCACCTCAAACTTACCGCATATTCCTGTAAAAGTAGCTCTTCATTCTGACATTTTATTTTCTTTCTCTTTCTTTTCTTTTTCTTTCCTTCTCTCCTCTTCTTTCCTTCCTTCTTTCCTTCATGCCTTCCTTCCTTTCCTTAATTTACGATCACTCTGTATTCTTTTTCTCCCGTGATCTACCTCTGATGAACCTTCAGCTCATTCATTCATTCAGTAAATATTGAGCGCCTCTTCTGTGCTAGTGTTAAAAGTAACTGCAGGGTTTTTGCCTTCATGGAGTTTAGAAGCATTTTTCAATTCTTCCTTCGTAATATGTTCCAAATCTACCTTTTTCTTACTGTTTTACTTCAGAATTACAGGTACTTCCTAATTGTTCTCCGATCCTACTTCATCTTGTAAATCTCCACCAAATTAATCTTCCCAAAGTATTTCTTATAAACCTTCATTTGGCTTTTAATTCCTTAAAATAATAAAAATATATTACTTTTGTGTAATTTGACCATTGACAGCTCTTTCATAGCCACTCAAAATGTCTCCGTACTGTGATTAGGTAGTAATATTCCCACTTTTTAGATAAGAAGATAGTTGGAAAATGGCAGAGCCAGGACTTAAATGCTAGCTTTTCAAAAGCCCTCAGTTCTTTCTACCAATATCAGACTTTTGCAGTGAGGCGCTGAAGACCCTCTAACTTCTCACCCTGGCCTATCCTGCTGTACAGATTTCTCACTGTTACTACACACACTTCCACTGTGGACAAACTTCCACACTTGTTAATCTTTGACTAAGGGTTTCCTCCTTGTTTGCATATGTTTGCAAAAGCAATATATTTTGAACACCTATTCAGTAATTATTGGGGAAAGAGTCTGCAATCAAAACTCAAAGAGTACTTTTTTTTTTAATCGTTAAAGTGTCATGCACACAAAAATAAATTTCTCACAATTTTTTTTTTTACTCATTTAACTCATTTTGTTTTGGCCACTTTTAATTAAGCCATATATTTACAGCTTGATTTTATGTTTTTTTAAGTGTTTATTTATTTTGAGAGAGAGAAAGCATGCAACGATGCAACGAAGGGGCAGAGAGAGAGAGGGAGAGAGAGAATCCCAAGCAGATTCCCTGCTGTCAGTGCAGAGCTTGATTTAGGGCTTAATCCCACAAACCGTGAAATCATAACCTGAGCTGAAGAGTCAGACGCTTAACCAACTGTGCCACCCAGGTGCCCTATATATTTAAGTCTACTTTTACCCCCCCCCCCCCGCCGCTTTTTTAGGTACTTTTCTAACTTCCATTTTTTTTTTTTTTTCTAACTGGATTTTTTCCCCCTCTTGTTAATTCTTGGGCTTCTCGTTCTCCTCATTCTTCTCCCCATTTCTCCTTCCCCTTCCTACTCATTCTTGTTTTCTCCCTCCCCACTTCTAAGCCCTGAATTTATAATGGGGACTTACATATGATTTCTTATTTTTGTTTTCACATACGGGTTTTGTTTCTAACCACATTAAATGCCTCTAGAGAACAGGATTCGTTTTTTTTTTTTTTTTTTCATGTGTTTAGTACAATTTCATATATAAAGTTATGTTTTGTATAGTTATTTATGCATGACTTTATAGCTACATGAGCTAATAAGATAGTTGAAGATGGGTTAAAAGGTAATATATTATCCTTTATTACAGAGTTAAAAATTCACCACTTAAACAGTCTCCAGGTTATCAGACAGAACTAGTTATTCAGTTGGTGTGGGTGAGTGGAGAACCACCACAACAAATAACCAGCCTGGCAGTCAATTCTTCCTATGGATTGTGAGTATAATTTATGTGTTTCTCATACATTCCTTTATTTTTAAAAATAGAAAAGATGATCTTCATTATAGCATCAATTAAGAAGTTGTATAACTTTAATTTCAGATCAAATTCAGCATTTGTTTGGAATATAATTCTGTTTCAGATAATTTACTCTGAGTATGCTTATACTGCTTCCTAATGAATTGGGATAAAGGTTTGAAGTCAATATACCATCTCCTGGCTCTACTCTCAGAAATGATTTCCTTATTAATACTCAGCATAATGGAGGTCTAACAACATGAACTCAGAAGACTTTGTGCTAAGCTGATACTGTAAATGTTGAATCAAACCTATATAATGTCTTCTTGCTACTTTCAAAGTTCACTTGTATAAATTGTAAAAGCATAGTAATGGTTTATTGAAGTATTTATACTGCAGGTGTATTATCAATTCATGCCTTCAAGTATTTAGAATTAATTAGACTTACTTTTTACTATAATTTGGTAGACTCATAGAGTATTTTTGGTTTTTTTTAAAATCAGCACTGTGGTATCAGAGAAGCCACACATTCACTGTGCAGTCCCAGGGCCATTTGCTGGTATGTGGGTCTCCTTGATGCTAGTCCTAGGGACTCATTGATCTTTCTTCTTCCTCCTCTGTCATCACTCAGTCTGTCTCTTGCAGATGTATACCTAGCTAAAATTGGCTATAGTCTGAGCTGGTTTTCTCTCATGTCTTTGGTTTGCTGCCCCACAATATAAGAACACAAACCTCTCCTTGTTAATATTTTACTGCCCACAACCATAAAGGAAGGAGGGAATAAGAAAAATAACTAGTAGGAAGTTTTAAAGGAAGTTGCACATCAGTTGATCACAGGCTCATTGGGCTCACAGTTAACATTGCATTTAGCCCTTTTTGTATATTTTTGACATTTGAACTACTTGCCAAGATAATTTACTATGCAATCCATATTTAGAACTTCAACTGAAAAACCTGATCATCTGGCCCATGTCTCCATTCCTCCTTAACAGTCGTCAGCAGAAATGGAGTTGAAGCTTTTTCTCTTTAGATGGGTCGTACACTCTCCAGTTCACTCCAGCCTTTGTCTGGCCCGTTCGTGTTACTTACAGAGCCCCTCCCTCTATACATTTCAGTTTTCAACTCCTGGTTTAAGACATCTTAAAAGAGTAAAATTTCTTTATTCATAATTGTTTGGTTTTAGGTCCTGACTTATAATTGGGAAGGTATTTGGAATACTCCAAAGGGAGACCTCCAAGATTTAATGCTTTCTAGTTTTATTCTGACTGTAGGGATTATCACAACTTTTGAGCTGCTCAAAATGCCCTTAAGTCAAAAAAAAAAAAAAAAAAAAAAAAGTCACATTTCCTAGGATCGGGATTTATGACTATGATCATGTTTCACTTCCTATGCCAACTTCTTTTTTAATGATGTTGATTTGTAATCATTAATGTCTGCAGAAGATCTGTACAGTTCCATGAGAAGGCATATGTAATGTGTAACCTGTGTTTCCATGCCTCTGATAGTCTGCAGTTTCAGAGAGGAATTTTGTGAAAAACCCATCCTTCTTCTTTTTCAGCCTTCAAGACTACAAGTACGTATCCTCATACTTGTTTATGCTAAAGTATTTGCTCTTTTCCTATTCCCAGGGTAGTTTTTGGCAATTGTAATGGCATTGCTATGGTAGACTACCTCCAGAAAGCAGTACTCCTCAACCTGGGCACTATTGAATTATATGGCTCCAATGATCCTTATCGGAGAGAACCCCGGTCTCCTCGTAAATCTCGACAACCTTCAGGAGGTATAAAGAAAAAGCCCTGAGTTTTAGGATTTCTATAAATACTAAAGCTACTTCTGTGACTATAAGTACTTCAGTGAGATAAATAGCTTGTCTGACTTAGTCTATATGTATATATATATATATATATATATATATACTTGTCTGACTATATGTATATATATATATATACATATACTTGTCTGACTTAGTCTATAAGTATATATATATATATATATATACTTAGTCTATATATATATATATATATACTTAGTTTATATATATATATATAAACTGTCAAAAACTAGTAAAAGTTTAGAGCCTTCTTTGTTTTGTATTATTATTAGATTTTGCTTTTGTTTTAGGATTTTAATTAATGTTGGGAAAGAACCACAGTAGCAAGCTTCTTCAGCTAAATTATGAGATGAAAATCTGTCTCATTATTGTGAAACAAAAGTTAATTTCAAAGTTTTGCCCCTTTTATTACTTGGTATTGTGAGACCAAAAATTCATTGTTCCAACTATTTAATTTAGAGGGAGCATTTCCTATGTGAAAAAAACGTAAATGCAAAAGTGAATTTGAATTCTATGAAAATACAGTGTTTTAGGTAGCTTTGATTCAATGCAAACCCAAACCCATTAAGAATTCTCTTTGTTAGGACTCTTTTGTGTTTTCTGCATAAGTAGTCTAATTTTAAATGTTTTCATATGTCTGGTTGGTTATCTATACCAGTACTCCTCACCCCCCGCACTTTTTTTTACCCCCATAGTATTGGATCTCTGGCACTTGGGGTATATTAGTGAGGCCTGCAGCAATTACTGGCCTACAGGTTCCAGTCTCCTCAGGACCTGTTCCACTGGACCAGGGATTAAGGGGAGCCGTATCTCTAGCTGACTTAGCCCGTTTGCAGAATGCCAGTGTGCAGTGGAACACTGGGAAGCTCACGTATATACTTATAACTCAGTCTCTCCGAATTAAAATTCTCCCTGAGATTCATTTCTCATTTTCTCTCATGACATAATTAGCTAATGCTACCTTTATCACAGTTCGTGACAGAAGAAGAAAAAGGTGGTGAGATATAGACCTTACTGTCACTTTAGCTTGATGGTTGAACTTTCTTTTCCATTTTTGTTTTTGTGTGTGATCATTTTGTCTCGCGTTATCTTCAGAAATTTTCCCAACCATACCATTCTAGTATCTTTGTCTCCTTTTTTTTTTCTTCTTCGCTTTTCATTGCTTCACTAAGGTGGGCTGATTGTGACTTCTTGCATGTGCGGCCTTTCTAGCTTATATTCTGAATCTGTGAAAAAACTCCGTTCTTCCTTAAGTAAGTTATTTATTCCATATCAGTTAAGTCACAGCATGTTTGTTTGTTGTATGTAAAATCATTTTTTCTCATTTATTTTTAAAAGAGCTTTTAACAGCATTATATTTCTAAATTACATATCTAAATGTTTGTCCTCGTTACTTGAATTCATCTATAATATGTATGTGAAAATAGCCATTGAAATGTTTGCATCCGAATCCAGTATTTTTAATAAAGCAAAAGAAACTAATATTTAGTTTAGACTAATATGTATTTATAATGTTAGAAAGTTAAAACATTGTCATGGTAGAGAAGACAAGTACTTTTGGCAGTTTTACCACAGAGCAAGTAAAAACTTGCTCCTAAAATTCATTTATCTTATTCCTGATACCTCATCATAGTTTCATAAAATTTCCAGAAATTAAATACCTAAACTAATCCAAGGATAGAAACCAGTTTTACCATCTGATTTCAAAAATATTTCTTTCTTAAATTCTGTTGCATCTTATTCTAGAGTAAATCTTGTAATATTATTTATATTATTATTTGCTCTATTTGTATTGAAGAGTTAGATGTTTAGGCACAGGAGAACAATTCGAATTTTTCTTTTGTCATCTGAAGATACTTATTTATGCTCAGCAGTAATAACATTTAGGATTATGTATTAAATAAAATTAAAAGAAAGTTATTTTAAAATGTGATTTAACATTTTAAGGATATTTATGCCTTAGTTCTAAAATACTGTAATTATTTATATTTCAAATAAAATTAAATGTGAAATAATTGATACTAAAATTCTTTAATTGCATTGATAAAACATATATTCTTGCAAAAAAGGTGTGTTTTATAATATATTCTGGAAGTATAGCCCAAATACCACCAGGTTCTTCTATTTTTTTTAAAGATTAGTTTGGAAAAATGTTTTAATACTAGTAGATTCTAATACATTTTCATAACAAGTAAGGTGTCACTGATGAAATTATTTTATAGGCATTACTGTCTAAGGGTTTTACAGCTGTATTAAAATATAGTTGAACCCATAACTAAAATATGTACAGTGTTTTCATAATAAAAATTATGAGACTGTTACAGGGACAAGTAGTGATAAAGTATTTCAACCACCTGTGTATGTCTGCTGAAAGTCTTAATTATAACAAAAGTGAAACAGACTAGTATGTGTCATGTTTTGCTGACCACTTTTTGACTCCGTGAAGGATACAAAAGGGAAATTTCTGTTCTGAATATAATTTTAAACCCTAATAAGATCTGCATAGTGATGTGAACGTGATAGACCCATGAGAAATAAGTTACTTAGTCTTAGAAGTTGATAATTATAAAGAAGGGAATTAGAGGGATGAAGCTGTTCCTGACTTTAGGAAACATATTTTCAAAAGTTTTGGAGAAGTGTCTCTGAAAATGAAGATTTGGGCTACAAAGTTGTAGTTAATTTCAAGTCTTCAATATTCTCAGTAGGATAGAAAAAGAGAAATAGCTATGGAGCCTAGTAATACTAGTTGATATTTTTGTGCATGTGTGTGTTGTAAGAAACAAAACACTATATAAGAAATGAGGGATATAATCAAGGATGCATAATAAGTGTTGCATAAATCAGTAACTACTGTGTTGAATATAGGCAGGTTTTCAAAAAATGGGAAATAGCAAAATGTTTGGTTTCATTGAAAATATAATTAAGGAAGGATTAGGACTCTAGGGATCAGTTGAAGTGATAGTTGAAAAGCAGAAGGTAGAGCTAAATAACTTTGTTTCTCAACACTCTCTTAATGAGAAATTATTTATGTTTCTGGAAAGTGAAAAATAATGAAGAGAAATGAAAATCTAAGCTACATTATGTATGCAAGACAGAGCTTGGTAATAAACAGTAATAAAGTAATAAAAAGATCTCAAGAGAATTTGTGAAGAAAATTTGTAAACAGTTTCCAAGTTTTCAAAGGTCAGATATGTTATAAGTCATTAAATTTGATGTACAAATCAGTCAGAATTCTCAAATGATTTGTGTGCATATTGAAATGCCTTGTGTGCATATTGAAAATAGAACTGTCAGTTGAAATCAACAGGAATTCACTAACAGTACGAAAAATCAGTGTTACTTTTTTAATCTCATAACTACATTAATGGTTTATGGCAGCCTGTTGACCTAATGTTTCCTAAAGTTAATCAGATATTTGATAAAGAATTCCATGTATATTTTTTATGAACCGAGCAGATGGAAGCAACCTAGTTCAGTTTGACAATTGCAAGATTGATTAAACCAGAGTCAGCAAACTATGGTCCGTGGGCCAAATCTCTTCCACTGCTATTTTTGCTAATTAGAACATCATCCTTGCTTAGCTGGCCCTAAAACCAATCTAGGCCTTCACATTTGCCAATCCCTGGACTAAACCGTGGTATCTATTTAGTGGGTCAATTTATAGCCTAATACTAATTTCTGTGGTGTGCCTCAGTAGATATAGAATGCTGAATAACGTGATTATGCTTGTTGTCCTTAAAGGATAACTACTACATCTGGTAGCGGAGTAAATACCCATAAAGATATTGGTAGGTAGAAATCATAAACCTAAATGATATACCATAGTCACATAGTATATACCATAGGATCACATATATCAATTAATGTAGGGTTGGACTTTGACTTTTACCCTAAGCCAGATGGAATGAATGGAAGGCTTAAAATTTCAAAATTGATTATTTTTATTCAGTATTAGGCTCACTGTAGTGCTAGAGTATATTAGAGTTTACTATCACCACTATCTATTATTGAGGTAAAATTGGCACATAACATTATTTTAGTTTCAGGCATGCAACATACCAATTTGATATTTGTATGCATTGCAGAATGATCACAGTAAGTCTAGTTAACATTCATCACCTTGCATAGTTACAAAATATTTTTTCCCTTGTAATGAGGACTTTTAAGATCTACTCTTTTTTTTTTTTAATTTTGTTTAATGTTTATTTATTTTTGAGAGAGAGAGACAGAGCATCAGTGGGGGAGGAACAGAGAGAGAGGGAGACACAGAATCTGAAGCAGGTTCCAGGCTCAGCTGTCAGCAAAGAGCCCGACTCAGGGCTCGAACCCACGAACTGTGAGATCATGACCTGAGCTAAAGTCGGACGCTTCACCGACTAAGCCACCCAGGCGCCCCTAAGATCTACTCTTAAGCAGCATTCAGATATCCAATATAGTATCACTAACTCTAGTTATGCTGTGTATTATATCTCTTATTTATTCTATAACTGGAAGTTTGTACCTTTGACCGCCTTTACCGGTTTCTCCCACCCTCCATACCCTGCTTCTGGCAATCACCAGTCTCTTCTCTGTATATATAGGCTTGTTTTTTATTGTTGTTTTGGGGGATTTTGGGGGGCTGCAGGGTTAGATTCCACTGTATCATACAAGTGATATCATACAGTACTTTTGTTTTTCTTTCTTATTTAACATAATATCCTTGACATCCATCCATGTCACAAATGGCAAAATTTTATTTTATGACTGAATATATCTATTGTGTGTGCGAATGTATGTGTGTGTGTGTGTGTGTGTGTATCCCCCACATTTTTATAAAGCCTACATTTTCTTTGTCCATTCATCCATAGATGGACACTTAGATTGTTTCTGTATATCACTACTATTTAAAGATCTGCTGTTTTAGTGTTTATCAAAAAGAGTTCATTCGGGCTCTGTGCTCAAAGCTCAGAACCTGGGGCCTGCTTCAGATTCTGTGTTTCCTTCTTTCTCCACCCCTCCCCCACTTATACTCTCTTTCTCTCTCTCTCTCTCTCTCTCTCTCAAAAATAAATAAAACATTTAAACAATTTTGAAAAGTGCTGCCTAGGTGGCTCAGTCGTTTAAGTGTCCAACTTCGGCTCAGGTCATGATCTCGTGGTTCGTGACTTCAAACCCCACATAGGGTTCTGTGCTGACAGCTCAGAGTCTCAAGCCTGCTTCAGATTTCGTGTCCCCATAAATATTAAAAACATTTTTAAAGGAGTTGATTTATATAAACAAATATTTTGTCAAAGATTAAATTCATACCTATTACATCCATCATCTTTGAAGTATAAAAACTAGTTTTGGGTTTTTGTTTGTTTTGTTTTGTTTTTCCAGAACAATTAGTGTAATAAGAAAAAAGTGTAAAAAGAAAAAAAAAAGTGGTTATCATTCAAACAGTTCCTACTTAATGAAGAAAAATATATAATTCAAAATAGAAAACATTTTTATAAACCCAATTCAGTACTCCGTGTTCTCTGAAAATGTTATTCTAAAAGGTTTCCTAGTGACTGGATTGTGACATTATGTCTTTTACCAAAAGATTGGAAAAGTAGATACTGGCCACACATGTACATATGTTGACATGATACCTGATTTCTGAGGTCTAGATATGTAGCCCCTTGTGTGTTGCCCAGCCATCCCAAACTCTTGACATGTGTTTGTTTGTAATTTTCAAAGAATTTTCAGGAATTCTTTTCATTCCAATCACTAAACAACTTACTGTCCATATTGATTGTTTACTCTGCATGTTACCATGTCTTTTAATTCTTGTCCACAGCATAAAATACCTTGTTACAGTTTCTCCCAAGAATTTAGGCCATCCCCTAAGATAAATTCTATGTAATTCATATACATCTATGAAAAGAAAGTATTTCTTTAGAGCTCCTTTTAAAAATGTATGGTTTAATTATTAAGAGGTATAGTCCTATAAGAGGAGTAATGTACAATATTTTAAATATTGTAAATGTGGACGTACAAAATATTTTCTTAATTACTCATAAATATTCAAGGCATGTGTTTGAGACATACTGAGTGGAAACCACTTTGAGGTTTGAGTTGAGAGTTCCTATGATGTAAAAAATTACCAAATTTATTACCAAGTACTTATTTTCCCTCAAGAGAAGTCCAATAAGTCCATCATATACTCTCAAATTAGTTTTTTTATTTTAATTTTTTTTTAATGTTGTATTTATTTTTGAAGGAGAGAGAGAGACAGAACATGAGCGGGGGAGGAGCAGAGAGAGGGAGACACGGAATGAGAAGCAGGCTCCAGGTTCTAAGCTGTCAGCCCAGAGCCTGATGCGGGGCTCGAGCTCACAAACTGTGAGATCATGACCTGAACCAAAGTCGGATGCTTAACCGACTGAGCCACCCAGGTGCCCCTCAAATTACTGTTTTTCAACAAAGTTCTACTTTATGTCTAATGTCCTTGAAGAATAGCAGATTATCTCTCGGAAGTTTTCTTTTTGCTTAACTGATGACTACTGTATTATTTTGAGGTGATTTAATATCAAATGCTCCTATTTCCTGTCTCAAGATTAACAGGCACAATGGTATCAAGGCCAGTACGCTCCAGTCATCTGCTTTTTTAAAAATGGTCAGTCGTTAAATGTATGCTGTAAATAGGCGATGAAACTGCTCTTACATAAATTTGTGTTGTGATTTGGATTTTGGTTTTGTTTTTTTTTAGCAGGTCTATGTGATATTAGTGAAGGGACTGCAGTCCCAGAGGATCGCTGCAAATCTCCAACTTCTGGTAATTTGTTTTTTATTTTATTAAGAATTATAATCTATAGAAACCATTGTAGTGTATCAAAATTCCTTTTTACAGATAAGTATTTAAAATAACACCTATAAGAAACTTTTGTGTTACATATTTATTCTAAAAATCATAACTTTTCTTTGCATTCTCATTAAGTGAAAAGAAATGCACTAGACAAAAATCCACAGCTCTTACCTGCTAAGAGTCCTATAGCTGTTCACTGGCTTTCTAATATTTACACTTTTTTAGAGAAAATATGTTTTACTCCTCACCATTGGAGCAGATGGGTTAGTTAATCTTCAACCTTGTCTCTGCTCTAGGCATGCCTGGTATCATCTGGTAGAATAGTGCCCTAATTCTTGAAAAATGTCCACTTAAATATTACCAAAGATTTTTAACATTTATAATCCAGTGGTGACTGTAGACAAAATAATTGTAGGCCATATGTGTTTTTGTTTTTGGTCAAAGTGGTATTTGATATAATTTTATAGCTATATTATACCTTTTTGTCCATATTATATAGGTTTTTATGTGATCTATGTATATATAAATATTTCAGTGCAACATAATTTTTGGTACCTTTTCAGTCTCCTTAAGATTAAGAGGATCCTGAATTATTATTATTTTCAGTGGGTAGAAACTTTGCCAGTCTTTACTAAGATCAACTTCACAATTTTAACTACCATATTAAATCATTTTGGCTGGGAATATTTGTCAGCTTTGTACTGGAAAGATTGTTCTTAGCATAAAGTAACACAGTTCTTACATAGATTTGGATCCTTCCATAGCTGGTTCTCCTACATCAGAAATCATTTTAAGCATGGGAAATATTGAGAAGTGCATTTTACTTCACTCCCTCCTGTTTCAGTTTAGCATTTTATTAAACCTAGAACTGTAAAAGTTTTGTGATAATTTTCTTTTTGAAATTCCTTTTCCTAATACACAAGTTATAGCTTTTCTTAAGATATATCCACCTTCTGGTTTTCTTAATCTTTAAATTTCATAATTAAATTCACTCATTATTGAAACATGGAGCCATCAGAATTACATAGTTAGCACCTACTGTTAAGTCTGGACATCGGTACAGTAAACTTTGAATGATATGGAGCAAGTAATTCTATTTCTGATCTGACAGACCTAGAGTGATTTCTGAATTTGGAATTTAGAATTATAATATCTTTTCATTATTGCTGTTCTGTGTCCATCTACCTACAATACTGTTCTGGTCTTCTCACCTCTCTCTCCAAAGACCATGTGAATGCCATTGTCAATGTGTTAAGGCTGTAAGCCAAATTGGATGATTTGGACATGTAATATAGAACCCAAGTAAACTAATATTCCTCATTAGCCTAAGCCAAATTTTCAACAGGTGTACAGGTGTGTGTGTGTGTATGTATATATATACACGTATATATACACATATATACGTATATATATATACACGTATATATATATATACACGTATATATATATATACGTATATATATATATGTTTGGAATAACCAACAAGAGGTATTTATAAGTAAGTATTTAAGTATATTAAAATCTCATAAGTATATAAATATAAAAAGTGCATAAAAGTAAAAACCCTCCAAATAGCTCCTTTTGTACCTGAGGAACTCACACATTGTTGAACATTTTCAAATATATTATGCTTTTTTGTCCATGTGAAAGGACAGTATAGTTTTAACATACAGATGATATGATACTGGGTATTGTTTCGAGTGAGTTTGAACTGCAAAGTAAACATTGTGACTGAAAAAATCATTGATAAATCACAAATTCTTATCTTAGATGTAAAACTTTATTTAGTTTAGTCTTTGATTATGCTCCGAAAGATATAAGAATTTCTGAAGAATTATATCCATTCCTGCATATGAGGAAAGACTGCTTTCACAAAAAAACATATCAAATTTTGGTAGATAGTAGTTGTGCCTGAAACGTGTTTCATAGAGCAGGAAATAGATCTCCCTCATGCATACATACTAAAACATACAGTAGAAACTAGAATAAAATTCTGGAAAACTAACCCTTTGACACTTTTTCTTACAGCTGTGTCTTTCACTACTTGTCCATTTTAAAATAGCTAATAGTAATTTTTGCTACCCATGTTGGGCCAGTTGTCTTATTCTTTGCACATTTGTAACTTTTTTGCCTTCATTGCTTTTAGAATCCCAATAAAGGAATAATTTAGTATCCTTCCTCTCTCCAGTACATGAAAATTCTTTTAGTTTAGAATGGTCAAAAAAGAAAAAATGGTTGGGGTAAGTTTGAGGTGAATCAGAGGAACCACAAGGCAATCGTGTTATTAAAACCATGGAAAGTAGTAATTAAATTACTAGCCTCAAATACTTTCTGCATTGTGATAGGATATCTATCTGTGTATCTATCTATAATTAAGTGATATAATATAGACTATTAAAACCAATATAGTTAATAGAAAACAGTGTATCTATGAGAGAAAAAGAAATGCATAAAAGTGGGTTGGAAGTTAGGTGAGTCTTTCATAAATACTAGGAGAACCACTATTATAGAAGTGAAAAGTAGCCATATGTCCTTTATCAAAATCAGTGTGTTTACTCAAAATAATAATATAGATGGAGAAAAACTTTTTTGAAAAACATTTCAATCCATGATCAAAATTGGTGATCCCAACAATTTGGCTGGTCAATATCAAAGCTCTATTCAAAAAGTATACTGAGAATATCCAAGTTATGAATATAGTTTGCCTTTTCCACTTATTTTTAAATAAACCAGGAGTCTCTCTGAAGTAGAATATTAATTCTGTCATCTTGAATTAACATAAGAAATCACTTCTTCCATTTCCATTTGATCTCTATTTCAAAGAACTCAGATTTCTTTACTGAGCACTTTAATAATGGAATTTTGTTTTAGTACTGCATCAAAAGAGTGTGTGTGTGTTTGTGTGTATGTGTGTGTGTGGTGTGTCTACACATGTGAAAATGATAAAAACATCTGTTAGGTTATTTCAGGTTGAAGAAGGCTCAGGGCCACATTAACCATGATATAAACAGTGCCTTCAGGAGTTTCCATGTACCCTAAAAAAAAAAAAAAAAGCTGTAGATAAGTTCGGTGTTTATTTTATCACAGTTATTTGGTAAATATATTCAAGTGAGATATGCTGAAAACATTTTTGGAACTTTGACAAAAATTCTGACAAGTAGTGATAGGCGTTTTCAGTTAGGGGAAAAATAAATCTGTTTTACATTTGTGGCTTCTGTTGCCTATTACGTTGGAAATAACTAAAAAACATTTTTATGATTTGATATTCATGTTTGATATGTTACCTAGCTATTGCTCTAAAATGAAATATATCACATAAAATAAGTATTAATAATTTTTTTTACATTCCTGTGGCTAACCTCTTATAACCATTATCTTTGAAAAGCAAGTATATCCATCTCTACTCCTGAACATGTTCCATCGAGTTCAGTGTTACTTATGTGGTATTTTTTGATATAGGATTTATAAGGATCCATAAGTGCTATTTAACAAAAATAATATGGTTTTTAAGAATAATCTTTTAAGACTATTATAGAAGTAATTGGATACTGCCAATGTTGACAGGTTTTACTTGGTCCTTGGAGAGACTTCAAAGATATTTTCCACTTGGCCAAAGAAAGCATCATTTTGACCTTATTTATTAAGGTTCAGTACTTTCACTGGGATAAAAAAGAAAAACGGCCCGGTGTTTTAGAAGTGCAGTGCAGTCGGGAAAAAGACGTGTGTGTGAACTTAAAATATGAGGTATTAAGTGAAGTACACATCATAGGTGAAGTATACAAAGGGTTGTTGAAATTCAAAAGGGGGGAAGTGATTTATATCGAGGAGACTGAAAATTTATAGATGAGATATCATTTGAAATGTGCTATTATAAAGAATAGATCATTTAATAATAGAAGTTGTCAACTAGAGTGCTACTTAGTAGTACATTTATAAATGAAACATTAATGTCAGAAATCAAATATAAAAAGTTAGAAACACTTTTTTTAAGGAAAAGGCAAATAAAATCTTAACTGTAAAAATATTAGATAAACTTATATTAGAAGTCGCAGCTGGAATAAAATTAACTATTTCTTACCTCATTAAACATAAGTAAGTATTTGAACATACCTAAAATTATAAGTATGATCCTCAGTTTTTTAAAGATCTCTATGGTAATAGTAGAATTTATATATGATTTTAACATTGGTATCTGGAAAGCTAACTCTGAAGTAAATTTTGTCAGTATACTTCTTGCCCGAGATTCTTAGTTCTAGATGAAGCCTATTCAGTTAACTAATATCGAAGAAGTTTTGCATTTTCGTTCAGAAACTGTTTATTGCTGCTTATATTGTTCTTTACCTGTTCTCTAACGTATAATGTATACCAGGATTTTTCCAAATGGTTGTAATTTATGGAGAAATCATTATAGAGTTAATATTTACATATATTAAGGAATTCTCTACCATGAAAGATAATGAACTACTGATTACTTTTCTTACTTTAATATTATGAGAATTGTTATTGATTATATGCATGACATCTCGTGGCTAATAGTATGGAAACTTACCTTAGAGGTTACCAGATTATTTTGTTTGTACTTTTCCCTGTGACAACTCGTGTTTGTGACTGACTATGTGCTTGTTCCTTCCATTGTCTTGATTCGTGTAGGTTCTTCATCACCACACAATTCAGATGATGAACAAAAAATGAATAATTTTATAGAAAAGGGTATAGTATCTTTATTTTAAAGCATTTTCTTTTAATTATGTTTAATTTTAGTTTACTTTGAATAGATTTTGACATTTTATATCAAAATATTATTTTCAGTGAAGACCAAAAGCAGAAAGTTTTCCAAGATGGTAGCCAGTGATATAGGTAGGAAATAGAAATTTCTCTTTTGTTTCTAATCCTTGCTATATGCAGTGTTACTCAACACCAGAAAATGATCTAATGCATTGCATTTTGTATATATTAATTTGTCATTTCTATGCTAAACAATAATCTCTTGGGCTGTTTCTTCTAAACTCATTGGGGCAATAATTATTGAAAATCAGTTAAATTGGTGTTGCAGTTTTTCCTGACTTACAATGTGAATTATTCTGTTTTTATTTTGGCTTTATTTAAAATAAAGCAGGGTTCAATTTATGCCGTAAATAGTACAGTTTTATACCAAATTTTGAGATTTTTCCTTTATAGTTTTTATTTGTATTTTCTCCTACCTTTTTCCCATCCTTCTCAAATTTTTACAATCCCCAATTTCAGTGGTTCTCTAAAATATTGACTCTGTAATCTGCACTGCCCTGGAGTTAAATGGGAATTTTCTTAAGACTCTCCCCCCAATCCCCACAAGTAAAACTAAGTGATGGAGAGTATTTTATATTAATCTCTTTGGCTGTTTTTATGAGTATACTTTGAATTGAATTGCCCAGTCTAAGGTTTTCAAAGTTTAAAATTAGAAGACAAAATACATAATCAAACTTTGGGGATATAATCAAACTCTAGGATTTTTAGTTCGTCATAAAAATTTGAGTATTCTCTGAAGATTTTTAAAGGCTTGAGAAGTACTGTTTTACAAAAAGAATAAATTTAATCTTCGATTTAAACCCACAATTTTTATTATACTGTTTTTTGTTATTTATTTCCTCTGAAATGCCTATCACGTGTTCCTTGAATTATATTAAATGAGGAGCATTTCTAGGCAGCTGAAATAGATTTACCTTTGGTCAACTGATAAAGTTTAATATATAGTAAAATTAAATTGCCAAAATTCTCAGAAGTAGCATCTATATTGTCTGCATATTGTAAATTGAACCCTGTTTAGTCATGTTAACGTTGGCTGACTTAACACGTCTCGTCATTTTTTAAATAAGATGGTTTATTCTTGGGCAAAGGGCTCTTCATATATGGGGAATTGATTATCTCTTTGTGGTTTTATAGTGAATCAGTTGGTAATAGTTAAATCGCTTTAATTATGTACTAGCACTATCGCATACTTTTCAACCAAATTTTTTATAGTATATTTTGTCTTAATAGTACTTACTGTCATATAATGTAAAAAGTTATAAGAGACCTTCCTACATACACTTTTGCAAAGAACCTTTATGATCTATCAATTATCTAGGAATTTTACCTTACATAAAAGGAACTTTGTATATGATTACATTTTTTTGAATAATTTCTGTCTGATTTTTGATCCTGTATTTGCTTTGTTAACTATGTGTTGACTAGCTCCTCTGTTTTTTCTGTTGTGAATAGAACACATAACATGGAATATCTGAGTTTGAATATTTGAAAGTTTTCAATTAACAAATTTCTTAGGATTAAGAACATTACTAGAAGGATAGTTCTTTGGTAATGTTCTTGCTTTTTATGTCGTTGGCAAGTTTTTGTTTTTGTCATGCCAGTTTTTATATTTTTTGGGAAACACATTAACTTTATTAACCATTTCAAAGGTTAGGTTAGTTACAGTTATACATAATAATTTTACATCTTCAGAAACTACTGCTCCTATTTTATATGTAATTTTGTTTGGTAATCTTCCAATATAGGTTTTAATCCCAACATATTTACAAGAAAAGCTCTCTTCTCAATTTTTCCTTTGTTCAAATGGAGACTGCTCCATTTTAGACTGTGAAGTTTTTACAGTTAAAAAAAAAAAAAAAAAAAAAGGAGTTTATCTTCCTACATTAGTATCTAGTTTTGTAATAAGAGTTAACATAAAATATGCTATTGAAAGCACAATAAAATGTCAGTGAAACATTTTGGGGGGGGGGGGGCGGGTTGGAGAAACTCCTACAATCTCCTGAAGACCTCTCTGTCAAGACATATTTTCTGTGTAAAGTTTATGGTGTCAAAAGTGCTAGGATTCCTTGAGCATTCTGAGCTCACTGTGTTCCCTAGCATGCAGTCCTGTACTTGCTCCGAAGTTCCCTGGGCCTCATCAAATTACCACCTCTTTCTTCCTCAGTCTACAGACATTTACAGCTTCAACTTTAGGAAGTTATGAAGTGGCCTCGTAAAGGAAGGCGTTAAGAATTAAGTCTAGACCCCTAAGATTGACACTGGTTAAAAAAAAACAAAACAAACAAACAAAAAACCCTCCTTGCATGGGAGACTGACTGAATGTCCTGGCTCTGATACTTTGTTTCTGAAGCTTTACCTTTTCTTTGAAAGTAACTGCTGCCGACATTGGAGGAGTAGGGAGCAAAATGTCATTCTTATTTAAACAATCTAAACCAAGCTTGGAAAATCAACCCCCCCCCCCTTTTTTTTTTTTTACTGCCCAACAGAACAGCAGAGTTAGCTGAGATGGTAGCAGTATTTTAAATATGTGTGTGTGTGTGTGTGTGTGTGTGTATACATATATACTTAAAAATTACAATTTTTCTGACACTGTGCCAGCCCTTTATAAATAATATTTCTTGTTTAACCCATTCAATGTAACTGCATTTAGCTACTTACTATTTCCCTGTTTCACAGAAGGGGAAACTGAGAGGTAGAGTGTAAGTAATGTATCTGTTGGTTACATATCTAGTGAATGATGGGGCCAGGGTTTACACCCAGGTAGTCTGACTTCACTGTTTGTCCTTTCAACACTGTACTGTATTACCTCTTAAGACAATTTACTGGAGTCTGGAAGGATTCAAAAGCAGATCTGTTATGTGGTTTGTAACTAGATATTCTGGTTATGACCCTGTTCTATCCACATAGTAACCTAGAAAAAAGGATGACTCATGCTAACTTATGCCCTCGTACCAGATCACGGTTGTCATCTTGGTGCCTCTCACCCAAACGTAATATACCGTGCCTGGAAGTTTACCTTTCTCAAAACTCAGACTCAAGGAGAGTAACTACAGCAAACAGTAGAGTCTCCTAACCCATCTACCCAATGCCCAGCTTCTTTGTTTCCTGGCTGACAGCTAACTCAGGTAAACGATACTGACAGTGACTTCCTTATTCATGCATAAGAACAGCAGCCTAAAAAGGCATAACTTTAGCCTTAGGAGTTCAACAGCAAAAATACAGCGGAATATAATACAATTGCAGCATCCCTAAAGAAAGGTACATGTATGTAATACACAGATAGTGATTTGTTTTGCCTGTTCATACTTGATGATTAATTTTTGTTAGTAAAATCTTAATGATCAGTATTTCCAAAATCAGTCTTTCCTGTAGTGGTAGCCATTTCTGTAAATCATTTAGAAAATAAGAGTGGTTATCAATTTATTATTTGCTTATTATTTATATTTTACAAAGCTTTGGAAATGCAAAATTCTGTAAAACTTTTTGTTATCTTACGTTTGTATAAAAAGTCCTAAAATGTATGTCTTTGTTAAAGTGTTAATCAAATTTTTCATGGTACCTTATGAATAAAATATGGTCCAGATGCTAGCATTGTTTGGTAGATTTTGAAACTACATGATCAACCTTTTCTAAAGATTATTAGTTCTATTTCATTATGATTCTCTTTCATTGTGAAAGATAGATTTCTAGCTGGATCCTGTCCATGTTCCCTATTATTACTAATTTTCATACAGAAGGAATGATTACATGAAACTGTGAGGGGGAAATAATAACTAGAGATTAAAATATAAAGATTCAAAAGTATAGTGACTTAATGAGTGCTGTGCCAAAACAGATAGAAATCAAAGCTCCATTTAATGAGCACCGTTCCAGACACTATAGATATTTTTCAGGTTGTATTTGTTAACCTAGGGAGGATTGTACCTCTTTTTTAATCTCTCAGATTCTAGGTTAGCAGTTACTTGGGTAATGAATGATTTTCTTTTTTAGCAAAAACTAATTTTTGAAGTCAATTGATCAATGAAAATAATGATCATTGGTCCAAGTATTGTTTTCATTAGTTCTCTTTTACATAAGTCCCAGTGATTCCTTCTTTAAAGTGTTCTAACCCAACTTAAATGGATTCATAATAATTATATTCTAAATCACTAACTCATTAAATTCTATACTTTTAAATCTGCTCAAGCTCCCTTGTTTTTCAAGAAGAGAGATTGAGCCTCAAAGAAGTTAAGTTGCATATCCAAAGTCATGTCCCATAGTAATGACCTAGTCGGGACCAGAATCCAGGTCTCTCGAACTCTTGTTTTACCTATAGCGTGTCTTCACTCTCATGCTTTCTGGCCTCTTTTTCTTGTGCTATTTTCCGAATTCTTTTATATTTACATTGAAAAATAAATTTTCAGAGGCCCATTTGGAGTTTGCCATGTGAATACAAAGGTATGCACCAACTTAATGAAGTAGAATTTTAAGTTATAAAATTATTCTAATTCATTATAAAACTCAAATTAGTACTGATACTTCTACATTATATTCCCCAATATTCAATCTCAAATGTGTGGCTGTTACTTCTGTAGAAGTTCATCTTTATATTTAATCCCTCATGTGGCTTTTAGAAGACTAGAAGCTCATCTTGAAAGAGAAGATGAAAGACGAGTCAAGTGTGCAGGTAAGATTACTCTTCCTCAGTTTGTAAAGAACTAAATTGTTTACAGTTAGGTACTTTGAAACTATTATACATGTCTGAGTTTTTCTAATGAGTTCTTTTTCTTTTTCAGGATGACTCAAATCTGAAGAGTATGGCATAGTGTGTACTGGGTTTTCATTTTGTTTCAGAATGTATTTTCTGTCAAACTTCATAATAAAATCTCAGCAAAGTCTGTTTGTCTTTTCTCTGTCAGTATTTCCTGTGTATGCATTTCTTTCTCCATAGAACTGTCTTTTCCTTACATTGGAAGAATGTAAAATGATCTTCTAGAAGTAACTTCCTGTTTGGTTCATAACATAAAATCAGTCCAAGCTAAAGTTAAATTAGTGAAATAATTTCAAACGTCATCTTTTTGATGAATAGGCCCGTGTTTAATTTGCACTCTTTTTCTCTTTATTTCATTTGTGAGAAAATTCTGCTGCTTTCTGTAGAAGTAAAATTCCAGTGACAGTTTGTTTATTCATTTATTTACTCATTCATCACCATGTTCATTGACCAAACATTAAGTGCTATACACATACACAGACACAGTATTTTGCAAGATAGATTTTATTTCCAGACTCATGGAATTTAGATTTCAACATGGGAGATAGACATTGATATTATTAGGTCTGTTGGCTATTAATGTGTGATAAGTGGTGAGAATTTCTACTTCTTGGTCCTCCTTTTCCCTTGGCTTCTTTGCCATATCCTATAAGTTGACTTTTAGTTTCTTTATTGTTATGTTTTTTTTTTTTATTTAATATGCGTACATTTCAACATTTTGCTTGAAAAGAGTGGTTTCCACTCATAGGAGAGCAGAGACTCAGGCTTATAGCCTGCCAAGACACAGCTCTGATACCAGTTTTCTTCAGATTTCTTCTGTGGACAAAAGTATAGAAAAAGAGATCTGGTTTATACTCTCCAGTGACAAAAGATTTCAAAGCAAGGAAGATATTGGGTATAAAGAGCAAGAGTTGAAGAATGCACAGTTGAACATGAGAGGAACAGACAACTTGTCTTCCAAGAACTCATTCAAATTATGTCTTCAGTTTGAAAGCTGCGATGGAAGTTCAGTAACTTCAAAGCATGCCTGGAAGTTTCTATATACACGCAGTGAAATCAGCTGACAAGGTAACTGGGTTGGCAAGTGCTTCTGAGACTCCTGAGAAGTAAAAATGTGATCATCAAAAAATCCTGGATAGTCTGTGACTGCTTCATCCACAGAATGATCCCAGGGTACAGAGTGTCGGCCAGGAGGCCTGACTAGAGGTTCTCCGGATTGGATCTGCTGCTTGTGAACCTGCCATCAAGGAGGTTGACTAAACAGACCTGAAAACAAGTATACTTCCCAGAAGTCACAAAAATTCAAAGATAAAAACATTTGGCCTAAATTTTAACATTAGACCTTAGGTTTGGGACTTCGCCTTCCACAACTGTAAAACTAGTCAGACTGGATGATGAGCTCTTCTTGCTAGGCATTGAGCAATAGGCAGTGTAGGGCTGCCATCCTTGAAAGAAGGGGAAGTATGAAGCGAGCCCCACAACCTCTCCAGGTTTCTGTCGTGGAACACTTTCCTGTTGCGGTGCAGGGTGGGTAGAATTCAGGCGAAGGTGGAGTCCCATCCAGCTAGGGAGGCAGAGGTTAGAGTTCTGGGCTGCTAACATGGCTGCAGTGTGTGAGTTAGTGTGCTAGAGAGGAAGGAACCGCACAGAGGCAGACTCCTAGAAGTCTGTGTGCAGGTTCGCCTCCAGTTCAGCTCAGGCTAACACTGTACCTGAGCTAGACCGTACGTCACAAGGCCTAGCACCAGCCACCTGCTCTAAGGCTGAGAGCTGACGGGGATACCAGCAGTCACCCAGTTCTGGGACTTGTTGACATTAGACCCTGCTGAGCACCTTGGTGATTCTCTTGATATCCCAGCGAGGCCCTCCGTGAGAGTAAGGATCACTTCTTAGCATAAAAGCCATATCCTAGAACTAAGTTCAAACTGAAATAGACCTGCTCTAACAAAGAATAAAGTGAAGCCTGATAAAACCAAAGGATTCTCCAGTAGTTTAACGGCAAGGTGTAGAGCAAAGCTCACCACCTGTGAAGATGGATGACACAATACAGACTCCCTTCAACGTATTATCCACTCTGTCCAGCATTCAATCAATGAGAAGTTCCTGGGCATGTGAAATAAAGATTCAAAGTCAGAAGTAGGAAAATGTGACCCATAATAAAGAAGTTGGGGCATCTGGGTGGCTCTGTTAGTTGCACACCTGACTCTTGATTTTGGCTCAGGTGATGATCTCATGTTTCATGCGTTCAAGCCCTACAAGACCTCCGCTCTGACAGCATGGAGCCTTTGGATTCTCTATTGCCCTCTCTGTCTCTGTCCCTCCCCTGCTCTCTCAAAAACGGAAAGAAAGGAAGAGAGAGAGAGAGAGAGAGAAGGGAAGGAAGGAAGCAAAGAAGAAATTAGAAACAGACTTCAAGATGAACTACATGCACAAATTAGCAGCTATGGGTTTTTAAAGCAGCTGCTAAAGTATGTTTTAATATTGAAAAGAAAAGGCCATAAAGAGTGAACAGAGAGAATATCAGCAGAGAAAATAACAACTTTATAATGAATAAAATGAAGTCTAGTACTGAAAAGTTCGATATCTGATACATAAAATTACCTGGATGAGTTCAGTATCACTGGATAGAGACTGTAGAAGAAAGGGCTATGGAACCTGACGACAAATCCAAACACAGTGTGCAATGCTGAAGATTTAAATCCCCTTCCCCCTCCTTTTGCTCTTCCCTTGCCAAAAGATAGACAAGTTACATTAAAAGGTAGGCGATAATCTGGCTTTAGATTTCTTAGCTATGTAGCTACATGCAAAGCTGTAAGAAAATGGAGCAGCTTGAGTTTTGAGGAGGTAGAGTTGTGAATTGGGATTTTCTCTGATTCATGTTTTTTTTTAACAAGTTTGTAAAAGATTATGTTTATATGCCTTTCTTTTAAACTTAAAAAAAATAGCTGCTACTTAAAGACATACTTTAGAAGACCTTGGGATGTGGAGACAGTTGTACTAGAAATGATTATCCTTTATGGAACTCTCTTCTAAGGAAATAATCAAAATATGTGCAAATATTTTTGTACATTTTTTGTTGCCATATGTATTGGAAAATACCTTATTGCTGAGTAAGTGTTCATATAAGTAAATATGCAACCATTAAAATATACTAACAACTGATGTAAGGAAATGCTTTTTTTTAATAGTGAGGAAAAAAGCAAGATACAGATTTGTATACTAAATAAAAATGTATATTAAGCGGCAGGAAATATGGCAAATTTTGTCTCTTGATTATGGAAATTCATGATGGCCTTATTTTCTGTTTGTATATTTTCCAAAATTTCTGTAAAGAACACATAATTCAAACCTTAAAAAATTAGATCCGTGTGTATAGGGGGACAGTTAGAAGAGATTAATCTGATAATGCCTGTGAATCTATTAATTGAGACTTTTTCATCTAAAAATTCTAATTATAAACATGGAAGAAAGAATGTAACCTTTAAAATGTTTTGGGAAGGTGCTCACTTTAGCACCACATGTTAGTAAAATTGGAGTGACACAGAGAAGATTAGCACGGCCCCTGCACAGGGATGACACACAAATTCGTGAAGCTTCCATGTTTTAAAAAATAATAATAGAATATTTTGGGGTAAGATAAAAAACATTGTCCCAAGTGAAAGATGACTTACACGAGAGTTTATGCCATGATATCATGCATATGAAATTCTAGAATAGGCAAAACTGATCAGTGGTGGGGAAAACATGTCAGAGCAATGGTTATTTCTAGGGACAAGGACAGGAATTGATTGGGAAGAATATGCACGGTCTTTCTTGGATCATGATGAATTTCTATATCTTGTTAAGGATTTGAGTTATGTAGGTGTGCACATTGTCAAAACTCAATATATATTTAAGATCTATTCATTTGTATGTAAATTTTACATAAAAAGAAAAATACTGCCAACAAAAAGGTGGGGAACAAATAGTTTTGTGAAAATGTACAAAGTCTACTCCTTGCTGGCTTTATCCTCATATCCTATGGTCTTAGATAAGTATTCCAGAGTTATAAATTCAATGTACTCTAGTTAGCACCTTGTGCTTGCTTCTCTTAATACTTGCTACATTGCACTGGACTTATTTCATACCTCGAATGGACTGTGAACTCTTGGAGGGCAGGAAATCCCTGCCTTCTGGCACATAGCTGGTGTGTGCCCAATAAATATTTAATAGGTTAATAAGTAAGTATCCCTCGGCCCTTGTTTCCACCTCTTACCTGTAACAAAAATGTTTCTCTATTCATTACAATTATTAGTTCTGTATCTTTTATTTTTTATAATATTAATTGGTAAGTGGAATTAACAAAATAGCAAAGTTAATCTTTTAACATTTGTTATTTCAAGTTGTTTGTTCAAGGGGCTTGCTTAAAATTGTATCAAAATGTTACAGTAGTGTGGCTTAAATATCTGTCTTTGAAAACTATGAGTTTGTGGTCAGGTTGTGGGTCTCCAGTTGCAAAGTGTTTTAGGAGGAAATATTAGACACTATAATTAAATCATTTTGTGACATTTATAGTGAAGTTACTACAGTAAAAAAAAAAAAAAAAAAAGCTGCCTTGTCATTATTGTGTGGTTCTAACCTCAATAAAATGTCAAAGTTAGACCAACGGAAGATTTATTTGAAAGTTAGTTATATTCAGAGATTTTTTTTACATGATAAATTAATGCTGGACAAAAAAAAAATTGTATTTTATGGGAAAGAGTAACTTAAGTTTTTTAAATATTTGAGAATTTTATATAAAAGGATTTCTAGTAGAAAATCCTGAGGGAGATTGAAAACATACACTTAAGAAATTCAGAAAGAAATTTCATGCTAGTGAAATTTTTTGGCAGAAATATGTATATGGTTATTGAGTGAAAACTTCAACAGATACATTTCTAATTGACAAAATAGTTACTTAATACATTTTAATTTAATGAGGACGAATGATATAGCTTGTAAATTATTCAAGTCACTTATCTTTGTTATGCTTAGCTATATGTTGAATTTAGTTTTTGAAACAAACTTAAAAGAGGTTGAACTTCAGTGGTTCATTACTGTTCCATACTTAAGTCCTAAAGTGTTTTTTGTTTTGTTTTGTTTTGTTTTGTTTTCCATTTTGTTGTTTTAGTTACTCGGAACATTATCACAGAATTAGACTAAAGGAATGCTGGGTAGTTTACAAGTATATTAGTAGCCCATTAGGATAGCATTTTACAGTTTATTTAGAAATCATTGCATTTGTTTATTATTAATAACTAGCATTTATCAAATCCGTATTGTGTGTCAGGTGTCCCGCACAGCGCTTTGCTTACATCATCTTGTATAATCTTCACAGCTATGAAATTGGCATTATTATCTATCCTTTTTTAACAAATGAGGAAATTTCAGGTTTAGAGAGGCAAAGTAATCGGCCTAAGGTCACACACACTTGGTAGTTGGATGAAGTGGCTTCCATCTCAGGTTTGATCTGATGCCTAATCAAGTCCTAACCACTACATTTTACAAACTAAGTATTGAAGCTTGTCCTGGGAATGTTTACAGTGAACTAACATATACATATGCATACTGGGTTTGCTCAATTAGTTTTGGTTCCTCTCCTGAAGTTTCTTTTGGTCTAGGGATCTGGTTCCTCAAAGTGTGGTTCATAGACCAGAAGCATTGGCATTTCCTGGGAACTTGCTGGAAGTGTAAGATCTCAGGCCCTAGTCCAAGAGTATAGAATCCGAATCTGATTTAACAAGTTTGCCAGGTGATTGATGTGTACATTCAAGTTTTGGATAAGCACTGGCCTGAAAGAATAACTGGGTCAGAGTAGAGTAGTGGAGTCTAGAGAGGCATCGGCATCATCCGAGTCATATCTTTATACTCTACCAGGCTGATTTTTTGAATACTTCAGATTACATGTATATTATACAGATGTTATTTATCAGTCTGTGTACATTGTACTTATGATATTTGGTGAAAACCTTTGAATTCTTTTGAAAGTATTAATACTATATTCTAGAAGATGGTTTTGGGAGTATAATATCTTCTAATTTTAGGGAATTGGATATTAAATACAACAGCAACCATTTATATAAAATCAACTAACCGTAGGTTTCACTGGCTAGTTTTGTAGTACATTTTATCTTTTAACTGACATTGATTACATCTGGGTGAAAATGGGATAGGACTGATTTTATATTTGACTCATTTTTATTTTTTAAAAGATGATGATTAATGAAACTTGGAAATGAAAACTTGATTTCCCCCACCCCTTCCCAGTTTGCCTAATGCCTCTTGCCTAATACTGGATTTGTCATTTTTTTAGATGTGGAAGTTATATACTATGACTGGATTTCTCTTTGTTTACATGGCGCCCTTATGGACTAGCAGGGTCTGTGCTTTAAGTATCTCTTAACGGCCCGAAATTTAACCCAATATATGCATTCATGTATTAACAAGTGCTTTTTCAGTATTTTACATAGGAAGCACTATTCTGTTATGCATGCATTGCCACTAACACAATAGATATAAAGAACTCCTAACTTTAAGTCACTTCCTAGATTAAGGCAATAACTGACTTTGAGGATGGAAAGTGAATTCCAGTAAGTTTAGAATAGGCTTTTTTATTATTCTGATGCTAAATTAGAAATTGACATACGCAGAGTTTATATTTTTGTAAATACCATAATTTTAGATTGAGCAGGACTTTTGTCTTTCACTGACATGTAAATAGTGGTGTTAATGTATATCCAGAATAGGTGAACCCAGATAGTTTTATGATGTAGTCAAACACTTAAATTTAATCTTAGATAGAGGTTGTCCTATGTTCTAAAGATTAACTTAAAAAATAATGACCTCAGTGGCTATGAAGATGAGCTGGAAAGGTTTTATTATATCGATTACCCAAACTCAGTCTTCTGCCTCTGTTGTCCTTATCTGCATCTTCCTACTAAGAAATGACTTTGCTTCTCTTAGAAAAGCCTAACCCTTTCCTGTGAGCCTGAGAAATAATTAACAGTTAGAATTTAAAAAGCTTTCTTGAAGTAAGAGCTTCACGCACACAAAGATAGTGTACCAAGTAAGTACAAACTTCTTAAAAAATTGAAAATAAGATTTACTTTCCACCCATAATATTATTAATCATATTTTAATTATCTTAGCATCTAGATGTAGTAATAAAAGTATTCACTTCTATCTGGAAGAGCAGTTGGTATTAATATGAATCATATACTCTTCAGAACTTTAAAAATGCGTTTTATTTTTCAGCAAAGATGTCAAGGAAGTTAAGCTTGCCTACTGACCTAAAGCCTGACTTAGGTAAGTAAAATAAATAAATGAATAAAATCCATAGTAGTTAAACTCCCTTCAAGGGGAAGACCAGGAAATCAGAAGATTTAAAATTACGATAGACTAGATTTTTATCAGAAATCAAGTTTAAAAGGAGTAAGAAGTTTAAGGATTAATAGCCTCTAGAATGTCATCTGTAAATTATAAAAGATTATAATTTCAAGCAAACCAAAATAATATATTTTCTCAGTTCTCATACTTTATTCTAAACAAAATTTAGTGTAAGATTGAAATTTGTGCAATTTCAGATTAAGTTCTATTAAAAGTTATTATGTCCCATTTATCTGAAAACTTATTTGAACTTTATAAACTTACAACATTTTCACAGTAAATTAGTTTTCTGTATTACATTGAATTTCTCGTATCAAGAATCATTATTACTTTTGGTGATAATAAATTGGGAAGTATTCCTTTTTCTATAGCACTTTCTTTACAACTAATGCACTAGGTAAACAGAATGAATTCATTCACACATTCCTTTTGCTTTATACCAGCTCAAAAACAGCTCCCTGATATCACAGAATAGGGACAAATGACATTCCAATAAAAATAAACTTGCAACATTTCTTTTTAAATAACTCACCTTTTTTTTTTAATTTCAGAAATTGCAGTTATTTTTAATAAAAAATAGACTGGCTGAAGATGATTTCACCCATCTTTGTCATAGAAATAACTAGATTTCCTCCCTTGCATTTGCTCACACCCATTATCTTTTCACTATTTATTCCTTAGATTCCTTGACTGTCTTTTTAAGTAATACAAACTTAGATATTGGCTCATTTCACCATTCTAATTTTAGCATTTCCATGTCATAGTCTTATCTCAGTTGTACTGATAGAGAGCATGTGATTATTAGTGAGAAGGCATAATATCTTCCGTTGTCAGAGTACAAGGTTTCATTCCTGAACATAAGGAAAAACAGTTTAGTAGAATCCTGTACTAACACTGATGTTAAGGGAACCAGAATTAATTCTAGAGTGTAGGATAACATGTTTTGAGAAGGGAATAGTTCCCTTCACTATATAAATGACAGATGTAATTTGAAACCAAGTGTATCTGAGAGGCAGAGTTTTCATCAGACTCTCTAAGAGGCCCGTAATTTCATTAACACTAAATACTGTGAGTTAAAATGTTTTTGTCTCTTCTAGTATCTTAAAAATATGAGACGACATATGTAGAAGTACTTTTAAAATTCATAAAAAGAGCATAATTATTTTTAAAAAGAATATTCACACTTATAAATTATGTAAGTAATGTAATCAGCAGGTATACTCCATACTTATTTATAGATCATCTTTATGAAGTTCATGTTTTAGCTTACGTGCCCATGTATTTCACTACCCTAAGCCAATAACTGATTGCTACATACCTTGGAACAGTCTCTGTGCTGCCTAAGTAATTTCCCTTCGTGTCATTGTGCTGCTAAACTATTTTTAGAGATTCTTAGCTGGTAATTGTTTTATATTGGCTGGGGAGTCAATGGGGAACAACAACTCTATTGATAGGCTCAAACTGTCAGATGTTCCCAAAGCAGCTGAAGCTGTTGGGACTATTCCTGAAGCTCTGGAACCTTCTGTGACTAGAATTCACTTTGGCTTATAAGGAAATTGTGCAACATTGCACTTGTTCTATATCTTCACCATCCTGTATTCTATGGCCCAGTCTCAGGAACCATGGGTGATATTGTTAGACCTCTGATGTTACTTTTCAAGTGTCAACCACCAGAGGGGGGGAAAAAAATTAGACTTTTATACCTTGATGTGAATTAGTTTTATGTCCTAGAATTTACCCTGACCAAACTCATCTCTTGGCATTATGTTTTGACGGAGGGAATAAAATATTACATAAAGCTCTATGTGGGAAGGAGAGGGGAATATACATAGGTAGAATGTTCTAAGCATCCAGAGTAACATGAAAGCAATGATTTTGTGACATGCTTATAACACCTACAGTTGGATGGCATTAATGACAAATGTTATCTGAGTTTAGATCTTCCAGAAACACCCCATGTTCAAATATATTTTTTGTATTTAAAGACTGAACTTTAATTCTCAATAATAATCCAAACCCTCCCTTTGTATATTGGTGGTGTGACTAATCCCTTGTTTATATGGAGTTGCCTAAGAAAGTTTTGGACTTGGACATGACTCAAGTCCTGACTCCTACTAATTAGCTTTGTCATCCTGGGAAAGTTATTTAACCTAAGTGTCTGTTTTATTATTTGTTATATTGTGGTCATAAAACTTTTCAGTTGTTAAGTGGATTCAATAGAATGATAAATGTAAAGTGTTAATGAGAGTATGTATCATATGGTAGGCCTTGCTTAGCGATAGCTATTTTCATTTCTGCTCTTAATAAAATTTCTATTCCGTTTGTTTAGCTTGCCCAATTTCTAAGATTCAAGCCACAAAGATCGACAACATGTGATTTAACAATAGTATAAATTATAATTCATGAACTGCTAAAAATTCTAACTGGTTTTCAAACAGTTCTGGGCATATAGAATTTTGTAAGTTCAGGGATGCCTGGGGGGCTCAGTAGGTTAAGCATCCAACTCTTGATTTCGGCTCAGGTCAAGATCTTGCACTTCGTGAGTTGGAGCCCAGTATTGACTCTGAACTGACCATGTGTGGCCTGCTTGGGATTCATTCATATTCATTCTCTCTCTCTCTCTCTCTCTCTCTCTCTCTCTCTCTCTCCTCTGTCTGCCCCTCCCCCCTCTGTCTGCCCCTCCCCCCTCTGTCTGCCCCTCCCCCACTCTTTCTTGTGCCCGTGCACTCTTCTCTCTCTCAAAATAAATAACCTTGAAAAAAAGGATTTTGTAAGTTAAATATTGATTCTGATTCAGTTCATTTTCACAGTTTCTTTGGTGATCTAATTTTTATAGAGAACTCATAATACAAATGCAGTTGTAGCTTATGAATTTTATATAGTTAAATTATTCCATTAAATTAAAACACTGTTTATTTGTCCTGTAATTAACATTTGAAGTATAGATATGTTGTGAATCACCTATTGTAATTTTAACAGTAGATAACAGTAAGAAATTTTACACAGATTAATTTATAATGAAATTTATATTATCAAATTTTCTTATCAAATGTATATTTATATTAGATTTTCTTGTATTATCAAATTTTTATGGATTTCTGTCTTTATACTAGGTCACAACTGAAAATATATGTCCAATCACCTTGCATGTGTATGTTTCGTTAAATATTTTATTTATTGATTGATTTTTATTTAAATTTTAGTTAACACACAGTGCAATATTGATTTCAGGAGTAGAATTCAGATTCATCACTTAAATTCAACACCCAGTGCTCATCACAAGTGCCCTCTTTAATATCTATCAGCCATCTACTAAATTTAAATTTTCTACTATTTGGGGCACCTGGCTTGGCTCAGTTGGTAGAGCATGTGACTCTTGATCTCGGAGTTATAAGTCTGGGCCCCACATTGGATGTAGCAGTCACTTAAAATTTAAATAAAATAATTAAATTTCTATTATTTTACTAAAATAACTTTGAAAACTTCAGAGTTAACATTTGGAATCAATTTATATATTTAACATTACCACACTCATCCAATAATGAGCTTTTGCTTATGGAAAGTTGTCATATTTACAGGAAGTAGTTCTTTTTTACTGTGTCAAACAGGGTATAAAAGAGACATGTTTAGGAACTATAGTTAGAGATTGCCCATCCTGTTGCCATAACTAGTAGCTTTATTATTTTCAGAGGCCAGTGATAATCAAAATTCTGTTGTATATAATTATCATTTGGGGAAATATTGTCAATGTATGAATCTAAATTTGATTACAAACGCTTTTAGAGGAGGTACAGTTAGGATTCATTTATACGTTTTTTATTTAATAAAATACATTTTAAAAGACTTGAATGTGTTTTTATTTTTCATGACATATGAAGTCATTTCTTTCATGATAGCACTGAAACTATGTGATTGGAGGAAATAGTTATTAGATATGAATAGTAGAAAGTACTAGAAGTTTTAATATCCCAAAGTTGTTGCACCAGCACATACCGTTTTAGATACTTTCACCTACAGATCTGTCTTCAGCAAGTATTTGTTGGATATTAGTATATGCCAGACACTATGCTAAACCTTATAGGGCATCAAAATGACACAGCACCTGTACTCAAGAAACTCAGAGTCACTTGAGAGTGAGGCCTAAGACAAGCCCAAAAGAACTACAGAACAAATGTACTCTTAGTGCCATGGGAGAGAAGAAGCTATCGAGATTCAAAAAAGAGAAAAACCATATACAATTTTCGGGGTCAAGATAAACTTCATGAAGATGACAGTACCTGAGATAGCAAATAAGCACGATCTTGATAGGTAGAGAAAAGAGTGAGACGCAGGAACCAGTCAGAAAGAAATCACAAGCAAAAGTCTAAAGTAGGTGCGTGCAAGATAGGTCTGGAGAACAACGAATGACTCATTTTGTTCTCTCAAGGTTCTGAAAGCAGGGTAGCATTGGAAGATAGGGCCACCAAGGAGAGTTGGAAATATTTTGTGGAGAGTCTTAAAAACCTGAGTAAAATATTAAGCATGCTCAAATAAAGAGCCACTGAAGAGTTTTTAAATAGAAGTGATAGAATTATGACTGTACCTTGTAAAACTCAATTGAGTTATGTTAGAGCAGTGACAGAGTGAGGGTGGGGAGACTACTTGGGAATTGTGCGGTAGTCTATGAATGGTAATGAAAGCCTGAATGAAGGGTGATGGAAGTTGATTGGTAATGGAAAGAAGGGAACAACACTGGGGTAAAATAACTTAGGACTTGGCATCCCACCAGATGTATGTAGGTAAAGTGAAAGGGAGTAACCAAAATGAAATGCATCTTAAGCGTTGCTCCCTAGAACAGGATTTATAATTTCGATTATAAATAATTGAAAGTAACCATGCTTTTCTAGTTCTGCCAAACCATGACACTGTATCACCAAAGGAAGAAACAGCATCAAGAGAAAAGATGGTACTGCTAAGGGCCAAGATTCAAAAAACAACCAGGATACCAACAAAGCACAGCACCAAAACCCGTACAGATCACACATCCACAAATTCACTGGACTGCACCCAGCTCGCTTCTAAGAAGTGTGAATTTATCTGTTTGTATTTTATATTTCAGCAAAGGAAAATAATTATTAGCATAGAAGTGAATTGTTTTTCTTTTTAATTAAAAGAGACTAAATAATTAATTAAATATTAATTAAATTAATTAAAACATACGATAGGTTTTGTCTTTTTGCAGATTAACTCTTTGGCCAAATTTATACCAAATAAGAAAATAGGATACTTTATAACTTGGACAATCTCACAACATTTTAAATCATTTCAGATATAAAAGATAATTCCTTCAGCCGATCACGGAGTTCTAGCGTAACCAGCATTGATAAAGAATCCCGAGAAGCCATCTCTGCTCTTCATTTCTGTGAAACTTTTACTCGAAAGGCAGATTCATCTCCTTCCCCATGTTTATGGGTTGGTACTACTCTGGGAACAGTGCTTGTCATTGCACTGAACCTTCCACCCGGAGGAGAGCAAAGACTTCTTCAGCCAGTCATTGTGTCTCCAAGTGGTATGTATGCTTTCATGCTGTACTTACGTTAAAGATCGGACTTTTAGTAGAAGCCCTTGTTCTTCGTTTTGGGATCGATCTAAGAATTCTAAGTGGAGAAATTTAGTCTTGTGTTTTTAGCGACAGAATACATGGAATAAAGTTCCAGAAAATCATGTATTTATACAGCCATTCTGGTCTTGCTTTTTTTTTTTTTTTTTTTCCCTTAAGTCTAGAATCATGTCTATAATGATTACTATGTAAGAAAATGAAAAAAAAAAAAAAAAAAAAAAAACCCAAAACCTGTTCTTCTAATGCATTGTAGGATACCTTAAAATACTGTGTTCTGTAGGCAAAAGGATGGTACCGTAGTTAGGAGAAAAAGCAAAAAGCATTTTCTAAAACATCATACAGTTGGCTATTTTTAATCTCTAAATGTGAACTCTTAAAATAGGTTACTTTTCTCCTTTGAACTATTAGGAAAAGCTGACTTAATAGCAAATTTTAAGAAGAAAATATTTATGATCTTCATATGTTGAAAATGAGATTGAATTTCATCAAATGTATATGGAATCTGAAAGACCTGGAAATAACTGAGAAACCTGGTTTTCATTACTAATTTATGCTGATTTAGATAGAAAAAAACATGATTGAGCTCATTAGTGTATCCCTTGTTTATACAGTGGACTTTAACATTACTTGAAATTTAAAATATAATTTTGATTTTAATGATAATTTGTAAAATACCAAAGAAATAGTTTGATTTACTCATTCAACTCAATAAATATTTGAGTATATTCTATATGCTTCACTGTTAGAAAAGGTTCCATAATGATAATCTTCTTACTAATCTTGTTTCTTATTAGTAAACAACAAATATCTGTATAGGAAGAAAACCTGGAAAGAGAAATCACTTAAAGAATTTTAAGTACTCTAGTAGTCATATTAAAAACGTTTAAAAAAATGAAATTAATTTTCATAACACTTTATTTAGCCTAATGTATCCACAATGCTATCATTTCAACATGAAATCAGTATTTTTAAGTTGTCAAGGTATTTTACTTTTAACTTTTTTTGTACTAAGTCTTCAGAACCGGCACGTGTGTGTTTGATTCTCAGAGTGTGCCACCGTGTGGACAGGCTGCATTTCAAGGACTTTGTAGCCACGGTGTCTGCCATATTAATGCAGCTCTAGGTGTCACCTACCTGCTCTCACACTCGTTGGTAGTACACTTGCCAGATAGGAGAGAAGACATAGCTCCAGACATACGGTGTGTCTGTCCGGGGCATGTAGTTCTGATACCATTTTCCAGATTCAGCTACATGCTTGAAGATTGAATCCCTTCGGGAAGCCGGTGTACAATTCCAGTCTAATGTCCATTCTGTGTGTTTTTGAGTGTCTCCTGTGTGTCAGAGTTGGAGTAAATACATTTGCTGTGGCGATTCAAGTGGTTGTTACTTACGTGTTTTAGGTACTATATTGAGGTTGAAAGGAGCGATCCTGAGAATGGCATTCCTGGATACCACAGGCTGCTTAGTACCGCCTGCATATGAATCCTGGAGAGAACACAATGTTCCTGAAGAAAAAGATGAAAAGGAGAAATCAAAGAAACGACGGCCTGTCTCCGTATCCCCCTCCTCTTCTCAGGAAATTTGTGAAAACCAGTATGCAGTGATATGTTCTGAAAAGCAAGCAAAAGTCATCTCACTGCCATCTCAGAACTGCGCTTACAAGCAAAACATTACAGAGACCTCGTTTGTGCTTCGTGGAGACATCGTAGCATTGAATAACAGTATCTGCCTTGCCTGTTTCTGCGCCAACGGACATATTATGACTTTTAGGTGAGTTACACATTTTCCTAAAACACAAATAGAGCATATACACCCTCAAAACACAACATTACAGAGTTATATTCCATTGAAATGAAACGCTTTTGTTTACGGTCTTATACACTGAGAATTTATTGTTATTCACTTAATTGTGAACAACTTTATGAGGAATACAAATCAATTTTATCTCCCTCTCAAGTATACTAAATCATCAGGTTTGCAGGATCCTGCCATTTTTGTCTTCTATAATACTCTGTTCAAGTCGAAAACCTACTCTGTTATTTTTTTGAATTCCAGTTAGTGAACATACAGTGTTCTGTTAGTTTCAGGTGTGCACCCTGGTAGTTCAACACTTCCGTATGTTACCTGATACTCTTCATGACTAGTGTACTTCTTCATCACCGTCACCTATTTCACCCATCCTTTGACCCCACTCCCATCTGGTAACCATCACTTTGTTCTCTGTAATTAAGAGTCTGTTTCTTGATTTGTCTCTCTCATTCTTATTTTTTCCTATTGCTTGTTTGTTTTGTTTCTTAAATTCCACATGAGACTGAAATCATACAGTATTTGTCTTTCTCTGACTTATTTCACTTAGCATTGTACTCTCTAGTTCTGTCCATGTCCTTGCAAATGACAAGTCTTGATTCTTTTTTATGGCTGAATAATATTTGTGTGTGTGTGTGTGTGTGTGTGTGTAGAATATATGGAAGAAGATGTGGATCTTCTTTATTCCATTCATCAGTCAATAGACACTTGGGCCGCCTCCATATCTTGCTGCTGTAAATAATGCTACTGTAAACATAGGGGTGCACGTATCCCTTTGACTTGGTGTTCTCCTATTCTTTGGGTAAATACCCAGTTGTGCAGTTGCTGGATCATAAGGTAGTTCTAGTTTAACCTTTTGAGGACCCTCCATACTGTTTTCCAAAACCTACCTTGTTTCTTATTAATGACTTTTCAATATTTTTCTCAAGTTTGCCTAGTTTAAGACCTCTACTGGATGTGTATTACTTGCCCCTCACCAACATGCGGATAGCCAGAACATTCTGCTTCACCAACAATGGACAAGCATTATATCTTGTTTCACCTACAGAGATCCAGAGACTGACTTACAGTCAAGAGACCTGTGAAAATCTTCAGGTAAATAACAAAAATATTGCTATAATCTCTTCAGAGGTGAAATACTCTCTAAGGTCCCTTATTTTTGTTCATCTCTTACACTCTCAGGAGTATACAAATGAACCTGCATAGGAAAATTCAAAGCCTGACTTTCAGACCATATGCTTTGAGACTTGTTATAAAGTATCTTCATCAGACTCTTGTTACAAGAGGGACTTCTCTCATTGATCCGTATTTTTTCTCTCCAGTGATGGCAAAGAAATATGAAATGTTATATACATTTTATACACACTCTCCACGTATAATAAATATCTATTATACACACAGGAAAATCTTTTTGAAGGAAGTAGGTTAATGTGAAAATAATTATGTCTGTTTTATGGCTAATCGTGTCATCCCTTCTTATATACTCTATTCACGAGGATATATATACGTAAAAGAAAAAATAAGGTTTTGTAGTTTTTCTCTGAATATTTTGGTTGATCTGACATTGTTTAAATACAAAATGGTTTCTTGTTTTAATATTCAAGTGCCTTATGTGCTTGCATATACAGTTGACCCTTGAACAAGGTATGTTTGAACCACACAGGTCCACTTAAATACACAGATTTTTTCAATAAATTCAGTATATTAGTGCAAATGTATTTTCTTTGCCTCATGGTTTTAACATTTTCTTTTCTCTAGCTTACTTCAGTGTAAGGATACAGTATGTAATATAATACGTAAAATATGTGCTAACCCACTGTTGATGTTGTCAGTAAAGCTTCTGGTCCACAGTACACTATTAGCAAAGTTTTGGGGGATTCAAAAGTTATACGTGGATTTTTGATTGTACGTGGCAGTTGGCAGTTGATCCTTCACACTGTTCAGGGGTCAACTGTATATTAGAAATGACCAGTCTAGAGGCGCCTGGAGGGCTTAGTTGGTTAAGTGTCCAACTTGTGATTTCAGCTCCGGTCATGACGTCGTTGTTCATGAGACCGAGCCCCACATCTGGCTCTGCACTGACAGCACAGAGCCTTTTTGGGGATTCTCTCTCTCCCTCTCTGTCTACCCCTCCCCTATTTGTGCACGCTCATGGGTGCACTCTCTCAAAATAAACATTTTTTAAAATGATCCATCTAGTTTCACATTTTAAAATAAAAATGCTTTTGAAATACTGAGCTAAAATATTATTTGATATTTAGAGGAAACCCTTATATAAGGGAACTTTTCTTTTTAAGGGAACTTTATAATGTAAGATTTTACAATTAATTAGCCCTGTTTTATTTATTTGTAAGTTTAAATTTGTGGCTTTTTTCGAATATGAGCTTTAGAGTCAAGACTGAATTTAAGTCCCATTCTTGATAATAATTACACAATTATATGACCTTGGACAGGTTACTTACTGCCTCTAAGCCTCATCATCTTTAAAAATAGGATTACAGGGGTGCCTGGATGGTTCAGTTGGTGAAGCGTGCGACTTCGGCTCAGGTCATGATCTCGCGGTTTGTGAGTTCAAGCCCCGTGTCGGGCTCTGTGCCGACAGCTCAGAGCCTGAAGCCTGCTTCGGATTCTGTGTCTCCCTCTCTCTCTGCCCCTCCCCTCGGAGCTCATGCTCTGTCTCTCTCTGTCTCAAAAATAAATAAAACATCAAAAAAAAATTTTAATAGGATTACAAAGAATATGGGGTGAATTAAAGAAGACAGTGCACATAAAGGGCTTAGCATCATGCTTGATAAAGAGTTGGTGCTGTCAGATGTTAGTATTTTTCAGTAAGCTAGACTGTCCTGGAAATGTCCTTCTAATGATATTATAAACCTTGAGAGTGAAATAGAATTACATACATGACATTTTAGATATAAATTTCCATTTACATTTGGGTGGAGTTGTTTTTACAAAGATTCCTCGGTTTCTGAACTAAACTTTTGCTTTTTCTGGGAAAGGTAAAATTTTTCTTTAGTTTACTTTCACTAGTAAAATTGTTACAGTATTAAGTACAATATTAATTCAATGGACAATTGAATATATTCCTAATTCATTTTCGTCTGAAGTGTGGCCTTAATTCAACTATTCAAAATTTTAAACTTCATCACTTTTTGGGAATCAGATCTATTCTTTGGTCAGTGTTTTATTTCAGTAAAAATCAGTAACAGCTGCAGTAAACTTTACCCATTTACTTTTTAATGAAATGGTCATTTAGTAGTACACTCAATTTATTTTAATAACTATCTGCTGTCTGCCTTCATGATATAAATGAAAAAAATGAACTCTAAGCAGTTTGTGATAGAATGTTCTCTTTGGACATTACTGACATTTTATTTACTTCTGTGTTTTCAGTGCTTAAAAATAATGCTTTGGTAAAAGTCTGATTTAAATACCATGAACTTTATAAACACTAATCCTTGGTTTCCAGAATGCCCTAATACATTGTGCATTCATTTTGCTTTAACCAAAAAAATAAAGAAGATGCCTACAAACATTAATGGAATTTCCAGCCCACAGGGAATAATAGGGACCAGAGTAATAACCCTCCTGCCTAAAGCCATCCAAAAAGAGCAGACATAAACACGAAACAACAGTTTTCACAATCCTGGGCATTAAGCAGTGAAGGAAAGTAATCCCCGAGAGACAAGAAACAAAGAAGTACCCCAGCTTTAATGCCTTGATAGAGGTTTCAGAGCATGGCATAGAGGGAAGGTACTGAGGTGGAGTCTGAACAACTTCCCATGTAGAGGAGACAGAACCAAGAGTCTGGGAAGACCAAGTAAGTTAAGAGTTCTTAGAAGACAGTACCCAGAGAGGAGAGAGCTGTATATAGAGAGAACCCTGGTCCGCTGAGAGTACTCAGTAGAGTATTATTGAGCACATGCACGTGGATAAACTCTCCGGCCTGGGAAAGAACCATCTGAAAGGAGGGGAGAATTAGAGGGAATTGTGCCTGGTCCCAGGGCCAGAAACAAGTGCCTGTTCTCAACAGCCAAGCTAAAAAAGTTTATAATTTCATGAATGTGTTAGTTTCCTGGAGCTGCTATAACAAATCACCACAAACTTGGTGGCCAAAAACAACATAAATTTATTCTCTCACACTTTGGGAAGTCAGAAATCTGAAATGATTTTCACTAAGCCAACATCAAGGTGTAGAGAGGGTCATTTTTCTTTTGAGTGTCGGACTCTTTTTTATTTTTTTAATTTTGTTTAATGTTTATTTTATTTATTTTTTTGAGAGAGAGAGACATAGCGTGCTAGCAGGTGAGGGGCAGAGAGAGAGAGAGAGACACACACAGAATTTGAAACAGGCTCCAGGTTCTGAGTTGTCAGGACAGAGCCCAACATGGGGCTTGAGCTCACAAACCGAGAGATCTTGACCTGAGCCGAAGTCAGACACTTAACCTACTCAGCCACCGTGGTGCCCCTAGGATTAGAACCTGATATTTTAGATGGCCATTATATTCAGACTACTTCAGTGAGCAATTAGGTAGAGTACTCAGGACGGTCCAGGTTCATTATTTGAAGAATAATTAGCCTTAAAATAATCACTGCTTGAGACCTGCCTAACAAATCATAAAAGGAAAACCCAAAAGGATCGAAATGTTTCCTAGTATCCCAGAATGAAGCTGAAGATGACTTAGAGAAATGAAAGATATCTAGTACTTAACAAGATAAAAATCAAAAGGTCTGGCATCCAGTCAAATCAATAAGAAAATATCCATAATGAGAAGAAGAATCGATCTTTAAAAGAAACCAAACCAGAACTGACACAAACATTAGAATTAGTACAGAAGGGCATCAAACCAGTTATAATATTTCACATATTCAAAAAGTTAAGTGGAAACATGGAAGGTACAGAAGACCAAAATCAATCTTCTAGAGATGAAAACTGTAGTTTTTGAGATGAAAAATATACTGGTTGGGATTAACAACAGGTTAGACAATGCAGAAGAAAAGATTAAGTAACTTGAAAACATAGCAGTAGAAAAAACAACTGAATGTTTAATTTTTTTTTTTTTACATTTATTTATTTTTGAGAGACAGAGTAAGCGTGCGAGCAGGGGAGGGGAAGAGAGAGAAGGAGACACAGAATCCGAAGCAACCTCCAGGCTTTGAGCAAGCAGTCAGCACAGAGCCCGACGCCGGGCTCAAACCCACAAACCATGAGATCATGACCTGAGCCGAAGTCACACACTTAATCGACTGAGCCACCCAGGTGCCCCAAAGCAACTGAGTGTTTAAACTTGACAAATTTGTAGCACTAAACCACTTATATTAAAAAAAAAAAAAAAAAAAAAAAACAAAACATCAAATCAGTGACCTCAGTTTCTACTATAAGAAACTGGAAAGGAAAAGCAACTTAAACCCAAAGTAAGCACAAGAAAGAAAATAATAAATATCCAAGTGGAAAATAGTAAACAGAAATAGAAACAAGGAAACAGTAGAAAAACATCAATAAAACTAAAACTTGATCTCTGAAACCAATAAAATTGATCTCAGGCCAGTCGATTATTAAGAGAGAAGTTACAGATTACCAGTGTCAAGAATGAGAGAAGTGGCATTACTGTATTCTACAAATATTAAAATGGGTAATAAATATTATGAACAACTTTATGCCAATTAACTCAAAAACTTAGATGAAACGGACAAATTCCTAGAGAGACACAAATTACCAAAGATGACTAAAAAAAAAAAAAAAAAAAAATAGATAACCTGAAGAATATCTATTGGAATAATTGAGAAGAAAATTGCAGGCCCAGATGGCTTCACTAGTGATTCTGTCAACATTTTTAGGAGGAAAAAATACCAGTTCTACACAAAACTCAAAACTCAAAGTGGAAAAATCCTTCCATACTCATTCTAGAAGCTACAATTAACATGATATGAAAAATAGATATACATTACAAGAAAATTCTATATAGACCAATATACTTCACAAATACAGGTTTAAAAATTCTAAATAAAATTTTAACAAATTGAATCCAACAGTATTTCGAAGGATAATTCTGGTCATAATTCATCATGACCAAGTGGGATTTATCCCAGGAATGTAAAATTGTCTTTAACATTTGTAAATCAATCAGTGTAATTTCATCATATTAGTAAGCTAGCAGCAATTGACAAAATCCAACATCCATGTCTTAATTAAAAGAAGAAAAACCTCAGCAAAGAAGGAATAAAAGGGAGCTTAAAGGACGTCTAGGGAAAATCTACAGCTAACATATTTAGTGATGAGATATTGAATTATTTTTTCTTAAAATCAGGAGCTAGAAAAGGATGCTCACTCTCAAAACTTCTATTCATTGTTGTATTTAAGGTTCTAGCCAGTGCATTCAGGCCAGAAAAAGAAAGAAAAGGCATCTCAGTTGGAAAGGAAAAGTAAGCCTGCTGTTACTCATAGATGACATGATCATCTATCCAGGAAATCTAACCAAAAGCCTACTAGAAATAATAAGTGAGTTTGACAGGGATGCAGGGTATGAGATCAATATGCAAAAAAAAAAAAAAAAAAAAAAATTCTATACTAGCAATGGGCATTGGGAAATTGACATTTAAAAAGCACCTCTATAATAGCAACAAAAAATATGAACTACATTGGGATAAATCTTACAAAAAATATCAAAGACCTGTACATTGAAGATCACAAAACACTGAAATTTTTAATGACATGAATAAATTGAAATATGTACTTTGTTCATAGGTCAGAAAATTCAATATTGTTAAAATACCAGTTTTCCCAAAATTGATCTATATTGAGGCAATCTCAAACAAAATACCAGTAGGATTTTTTTTATAAGAATTGATAAGTTTATTCTAAAATTCCTATAGAGATTCATGGACCTAGAATAAGCAAAACAACTCTGAAAAAGAATAAAGTTGAAGGACTTACACCACCTGGTTTTAGGAGTTATAATGCTACGGTGATAAAAAGAACATGATACTGACATCAAATTAGATAAATGGAACAATGTAACAGAATATAGAGTTCAGAAATAAACCCTCATATATATGGACAATTGATTTTTGATGAAGGCAATACATCTGAGAAAGGAGTGCCTTTCCAACAAATTATGCTGGAAAAATTGGAAATTAAAATAAAAAAAAAAAAGAACTTTAATTCGTGCCTTACAATATATACAGCATTTGATTCAAAATGAATCATAGACTTACATGTAAATCCTAAAACTATACAACTTTCAGAAGGAATATAAGAGAAGATTTTTGTTAACTTGGGTTAGGCAAAGATTTCTTAGCTACAACACCAGACTCACTGCCCATAAAAGAACAAATTGACAACTTCAACAAAATGTAAAACTTCTGCTCTTCAATGACATTTAAGAAATAAAAAGATAAGCCACAAGCTGGAAGAAAGCCTTGACAAAACATATATCCATAAGGGACTTAAATCCAGAATATGTAAAAGATTCTGTAAAAGTCCTCAGAAAGTAGATAAAACAACCCAATAAAAACATGGGCAAAGTATTTGAACAGATGCTTCACCATGAAAAGATGTTCAATATTCTTAGGCCTTACAGAACTGCAAATTATAACCACAATGAGACACCATTAAACACTTACTAGAAAGGCTGTAAAAAGAATACCATGTCACGTTCTCACAAGGATGTAAAAGGTCTACACTGCTTCAGTACACCCACTTTGGAAGACAGCTTAGAAGTTTCTTAAAAAGTTAAACATTCATAAACCAAAGACCCAGCCATTCTACTCTTAGTTTTTTAACTCAAGAGAAAAGGAAATTATATTCATAGTTATTTTATTTGTACTAGCCAAAAAACCAGAAACTACCCAAGTGTCCATCAACAGATGAATGAAAAATCAAATTATAGTATATCCATACAGTAGAATACAACTCCGCAATAAAAAAAGTGAACTGTTGATAACACTATTATGAATGAATCTAACAATAATTTACTGTTACTAGATGTAGAAAGATATCATAGGAAATACAAACCTAATTTAGATTTCACCAGCATCACCAGAAATTAAAATTAATCATTCTAAATAGTAAATTTAATCATAGGTAAATCCTTACTTTTTTTAATAATTGTTTTTAAGTTCATTTATTTATTTTGAGAGAGACAGAACATGAGCAGGGGAGGAGCAGAGAGAGAGAGAAACAGAGAGAATCTCAAGCAGGCTCTGCAGGGTCAGCATGGAGACTGACAAGGGGCCTTGAACTCACAAAACTGAGATCATGACCTGACCTAAGCCAAAATCAAGAGTCAGAAGTTCAACCGACTGAACCACCCAGCTTCCCCAGTAAAATCCCTATTTAAGCACAAGCAAAAAAATCTACAGACACTATTTAATAGTTTCGTAATATATACTTTTTTAATATCAGTGTTTCTCCCCAAATCTTAATACTGAGACTGCAGACTCTAAGAAATCCCTATTAACCTTCCTTTAAAGATAATCTATTCATATTGTTGATCTCTTGATAAGTAATTTCTGTATTTTATAATTTGTTTCATCTTTAATTGTGTGAAAGGAGTTTTTTCTCTAATTTTAGTGTTTATATCATTGAGTGTCTACTCTTGGCTCTTTATATGTTGTTCATTATCTTTAATCTTGATAACATTCCTGAGGGTAAGTGTTATTATCTTTTCTTTTTAAAGTTGAGGAAACCAGTTCTTTGAGAGATTGATTTGCATAAGATTCCTCTGTGAGTAAAAGGCAGAGATGAGAATCAAACCCAAGTCTATGTGGTTCCAAAGTTTATACTGGTTCTAAACAGTCATTTCTCCACTATAAGTGACTCTTCATTTATAGCTATAATCTGTTTTTTTTATATTTCTTACTTTATATTTATCAAATCGTAAGCTTATTAAGCACCAAATAAATTCAGAATTCTAAACCATGATTTTAAAATAAACTTTAAAATGCATATCTTTATACTGTCACTCATTATATGTCATATTACTCTTGATTTAGCATAAAAGACACTCAAATGGTAGCTGTTTGCCATTTTTTGTTGTATCAATTTAATAAATATAGTTTAAATGGGAATCTGTATAGCACAGTATAAAAATGATTGGAAATCACCTTTGTTATATCATCTAATATAAATTTGAATTAAATAATCATTATCAGTTTCTACGGTGAGTTTTAACAAGTTTGTTTTATTGACTAAAGGAAATTTTACATTCCAGTTTTACTCCACTTTGTAGAAATTTGGAGGAAAGAAAACTAAAATGTATAGGTTTCAATCCACTTCAACATTGTAGGTGAAACGGTGTTATATAGTGTTAACAATTCTCTCTTCCGTTTATAATCTGGTTGGAGAGACAATATTAATATGAATATGTTTAAAAGTAAAGTCTTTGGACATTCATCGTTAACTTTCTTAGCCCAGCCCTAAGGAAATCAAAAAATACATACTTCATTTTCAACTATAATAATGTAAAATCAGATACAGCAGAACTCCTACCTGGAACCAATAATGTACTTGTCTTTTTTATCATAGCTACTTCTCATCAGTGGGCAGAAGTGCAGCCTCCAAAGTTCACTATAGTTTTATTTTGCTTCTAAAGCTTCCCGGAGCTGCCTTATATAATGTTGCTGCTTTCCTTCTTTTATAGAACTTCCTCTTCCCTCTCTATGTATTTATCTACAAAATCATTAATATGTCAGCAACCTTTCTTGTCTCCTGAGATAGTTTTACCATTTCTGTGCTCTGAAGAGTAGTGACAGTAATTTCAGACAAGGCAGAAAGAAGCCTTTCAATCTCCCTACCAGAATTCTGAAGTTCCAGGTGTATGTTGGCATAATTCTTTTCCTGGGCTATATTTATGAAAACAGAAGTTGATGTGTCTTTCTAAGTTATTAATTTTCTGACTCAGCTGAAAGTGATAATTCCAAAATCATGTATCATCATTACACTAAACTTCTCATCTTCCTAGTAGCTTTTCTTCTTTCTAATGTAGGAAGACCTAATTATTAATCCAGTTATCAATTCTTGATATTAAGAATTAAGGGATAATGTTGTCATAAAGATTGGAATCCTCTTACAGTTTAAGCAGGAATATTATCTTTGCTTGAAGTGTGATGAAGATAATCGAGACAAAGTAGCAAACAGCAAGTTCATTTTAGTCAATTTAGTCTTAACTGTTTGATTAAGTCAGTATGTACTAGATCTTAGATCTGATCACTTGAAATATGCTCATTAATTGTTTCTGAATCTCAACAGGTAATGTTATAAGCTTAAGTTGAAGAATTTGCAGTGATGGTTTTGTGAATTATAGTTTAGTCTCCCTGTAACTTTACCAATTACAATTTGTTTTGATTTTAAAGGAGATGTTGGGCGAACTCTTCACTCCTGTAGAAACACCTGAAGCACCAAACAGGGGATTCTTTAAAGGCTTATTTGGAGGTGGTGCACAATCTCTTGATAGAGAAGAACTGTGTAAGTTGACTGATTTAATTTGGATATTATATCTGTAAAACTGAAGCATTCAAGCCATGTAGGCTTTTCTTACATGCATAAATTATGTTCACCTTTTTCCCTTTGTCACAACAATTAATATATCCATGTTTTTAGCAAAAGGACATTTTTTTTTTTTGGTCATTCTAACCAGTATCAGGGGAATATATTGCTCAGGGAACCAAGATCAGAATAGGTTCGGGTGGTTAAAAATGAGTATTCACAACTTAATGAATAATTTAGAAAGTGTTTTCTTTATTTTCATTAAATATGAGCTTTTATTATTTCAATTCTATTATTAACTTCATTTGGTGACCTTAACTTTGAAAAAGTGTTTTACCTAAACATTTATCTTAGGAAACCCCTAGTACTATTCTCATTGCAGTAAAAAGTTACTTAAAATAGCAAAATCTCGTTCATTTACTACCTTCCACATAATTGGCACAGAGTAGAAATTGGTCCTTGAATGAGCTAATGAATCCTTGAATGTTTGACCTTTCTTTCAAATAGCTGTTATCTATCCTTATTTTTTTTTCCTTTTATTCTCTTTCTGTTTTGCAAAGATACGTTAGAATTTTCCTTTTGTGTTTGCTTGACTAATTAGAAAAACTATAAGATTAAATATCATTAAGTTGCAGTGCAGTGCAATTTAACTTTCAGGACTTGTCCAGATGATTGATCAATCATCTTGGTTCTGGGAATCAGTCAGTTTTAGTTCATTGTGAAAAATGAAGACTGTTCTTCAAGCTATGGGCAGCTGATAATTTGGAATAACAGTCTCGCCAAGGATAATTGATAGAGTAACACAAAATTTTAAAAATGTATTTTTTTAAATTCTTTAAAATATCAAAGAGCTAATGGTATAGTAAAGAACACTATTCATAGGGAAGGATGGGAACCCAGAGTGCTGAGCCTAAAAAACTGAAGCCAATCTTCCTCTGGAGTGCTTTGCTAATCTGAAGCAGGAGGCTGAGATACTAAACTGTGTTCATATGAGCTAGGCAGGCTCCTAGAACAGGCAAGGATGGGATCGTTTTTGGTTTTTTTTTTCCTTTTTTTACAGTTTTTACTTTCAATTTTTTTAATTCAAATTTTAGTTAATATATAGTGCAGCATTGGTTTCAGAAGTAGAATTCAGTGGGCGCCTGGGTGGCTCAGTCAGTAGAGAGTCTGATTCTTGATTTCAGCTCAAGTCATGCTCTCACAGTTTCGTGGGTTCAAGCCCCACATCGAGTTCTGCACTGGCAGCACAGAGCCTGCTTGAGTTTCTCCCTCACTCTCTCCCCTCCCCTGCTCACAGTCTCTCTGTCTCCCTCAAAATAAATAAATTTTTAAAAAATAAAAAATAAAAGAATTCAGTGATTCATCACTTACATACAACACCCTCTGCTCATCACAACAACTGTCTTCCTTAATACCCATCACCCATCTAGCCCATCTCCCACCCACGTCCCTCCATCAACTCTCAGTTTGTTTTCTGTCCTTAAGAGTCCCTTGTGTTTTTTTTTCCCTTTCTTCTCTTCCCCTCTTTCCCATATATTCAGCTGTTTTGTTTCACATCAGTAAAAATTATATATTTGTCTTTCTCTGAAAGGTTTATTTCACTTAGTATAATACATTCTAGTTCCATCCAAATCATCGCAAATGGCAAGATTTCATTCTTTTTGATGACTGGGTAATATTATATATATACATACGTACATATATGTATATATATATATACATATGTATATATGTATACACACACACACACACACACACACACACATACACACACACACCATGTCTTCTTTATCCATTCATCAGTCAATGGACATTTGGGCTGTCTCCATAGTTTGGCTGTTGTTGATAATGCTGCTATATAAACATTGGGGTTCATGTGCCCCTTCAAATCTGTATTTTTGTATCCTTTGGGTAAATACATAATAGTGCAATTGCTAGATTGTACAGTAGTTCTATTTTTAGTTTTTTTGAGGAACCTCCACACTGTTCTCCAGAGTGGTTGCACCAGTTTGTATTCCCACCAGCAGTGCAAGAGGATGAGGATGTGGAGAAAGGGGAATCAACACCTGTTGCTTCTTGTGTGATTCATTTTAGTCATTCTGACAGATGTGAGGTGGTATCTCATCATGGTTTTGGTTTCTATTTCTCTGATTATGAGTGATATTGAGTATCTTTTCATGTGTCTGTTAGCCATCTGGATGTCTTCTTTGGAAAAGTGTCTATTCATGTCTTCTGCCCATATCTTAACTGGGTTACTTGTTTTTTGGTTGTTGATTTTGATAAGTTCTTTATAGATTTTGGATACTAATACTTCATAGATACATTGTTTGCAAACATTTCCTGTTCTGAAGGCTGCCTTTTAGTTTTGTTGATTGTTTCTTCACTGTGCAGAAGCTTTTTATCTTGATGAAGTCCTCATAGTTCATGTTTGCTTTCATTTCCCTTGCCTTCAGCGACATGTCTAGTAAAAAGTGCTACGGCCCAGGTGAAAGAGGTTGCTGCCTGTGTTACTCTCTAGATTTTGATTGTTTCCTGGCTTACATTTAGGCCTTTCATCCATTTTTAATTTATTTTTGTGTATGTAAGAGAAAGTGATCTAGTTTCATTCTTCTGCATGTTGCTGTCCAGTGTTCTCAGCACCATTTGTTGAAGAGACTATCTTTTTTCCATTGGATATTCTTTCCTGCTTTGTCAAAGATGAGTTGATTATGTAGTTGTGGGTCCATTTGTGGGTTTTCTTTTCTGTTACATTGATCTATGTGTCTGTTTTTGTGCTAGTACCATATTGTCTTGATGACTACAGCTTAGTAACATAGCCTGAAATCTGGAATTGTGATGCCTCCAGTTTTGTTTTTCTTTTTGAGGATTGCTTTGGTTATTTGGGGTCTTTTGTGGTTCCATACAAATTCTAGGATTGTTTGATCTAGCTCTGCAATAAATGCTGGTGGTATTTTGATAGGGATTGCTTTAAATGTGTAGATTGATTTGAGTAGTATAGACATTTTAACAGTGTTCTTCCAATCCATGAGCATGGAATGCTTTTTCATTTCTTTGTGTTCTTTTCAGTTTCTTTCATAAGTCTTCTATAGTTTTCAGAGTACAGATCTTTTACCTCTTTAGTTAGGTTTATTCCTAGGTATCTTGCTGTTTTTGTGCAATTGTAAATGGAATTGATTCCTTTATTTCTTTTTCTGTTGTTTCATTATTGGTGTATAGAAATGCAACAGATTACTGCACATTGATTTTACATCCTGCAACTTTGCTGAATTCATGTACTAGTTCTAGCAATTTTTTGGTGGAGTCTTTTGGGATTTCTACATAGAGTGTCATGTCATCTGTAAATAGTGAAAGTTTAACTTCTTCCTTGCCAGTTTTTATGCCCTTTATTTCTTTTTATTGTCTGATTACTGAGACTAAGACTTTCAATACTATGTTAAATAAATAGTAATGGTGAGAGTGGGCATCCTTGTCTTATTCCTGTCTATAGGGGAAAGGCTCTTAGTTTTTCCCCATTGAGGATGATATTAGCTATGGGTCTTTCATACATGGCATTTGTGATGTTGAGGTATGTCCCATCAGTTCCTACTTTGTTGAGAGTTTTTATCAAGAATTGATGCTGTATTTTGTCAAACACTTTCTGCATCTATTGGCAGGATTATATGGCTCTTATCCTTTCTTTTATTAATGTGGTATATCAAATTGATTGATTTGTGAATATTGAACCAACCCTGCAGCCCAGGAGTAAATCCCTTTTGATCACAATGAATTAGTCTTTTAATGTACTGTTGAATTTGATTTGCTAATACCTTGTTGAGAATCTTTGCATCCAGTTTCATCAGAGATATTGGCCTGTAATTTTCCTTTTTAATGGAATCTGGTTTTGGAATCAAAATAATTCTGGCTTCATAGAATGAGTTTGGAAGCTTTCCTTCCATTTCTATTTTTTGGAACAGTTTAAGAAGAATAGGTGTTAACTGTTCTTTAAATGTCTGGTAGAATTCCCTTGGGAAGACCAGTTGGCTCAGGATTCTTGTTTGTTGGGAGATTTTTGATTACTGATTCAGTTTCTTTGCTGGTTATGGGTCTGTTCAAATTTTCTATTTCTTCCTGTTTCAGTTTTGGTTATTTGTGAGTTTCCAAATTCCAAAAAAAATGGAATTTGTCCATTCTTTCCCAGATTTCACAGTTTGTTGGAATATAATTTTTCATAGTATTCCCTTATTATAATTGTTTATATTTCTGTGGTGTTGGTTGTGATCTCTTTTCATCCATGATTTCATCTACTTGGGTTCTTTCTCTTTTCTTTTTGATAAGTCTGGCTAGGGGTTTATCAATTTTGTTTATTCTTTCAAAGAACCAACTCTTAAGTTTCTTTGATCTGTTTTACTGGTTTTGTTTCTGTCATTTATTTCTGCTGTAATTTTGTTTATTTCCCTTCTGCTGGCTTTCGGCTTCATTTGCTGTTTCTTTTCTGTCTCCTCTAGGTGTAAGGTTAGATTGTGTATTTGGGACCTTTCTTGCTTCTTGAGATAGGCCTGAGTTGCAGTATAGTTTTCTCTTAGGACTGCCTTTGCTTCATCTCAGAGAATTTGAACTGTTGTGTTTTCATTTTCATTTGCTTCCATGTATATTTTTATTTCTTCTTTAATTTCCTGGTTAACCCAATCATTCATTCTTTAGTAGGATGTTCTTTAACCTCTATGTATGTGAAGACATTCCAAATTTTTTTTTTGTGGTTGATTTCACGTTTCATAGCATTGTGATCTGAAAATATGCATGGTATGATCTCGATCTTTTTGTACCTGTTGAGGGCTTATTTGTGACCCAGTATGTGATCTATTCTGGAGAATGTTCCTTGTGCACTCGAGAAGAATGTGTATTCTGCTGCTTTAGGATGAAATGTCTGAATCTATCTGTTCAGTCCATCTGGTTTAATCTTGTTACAGTCTTTATTGTAAAATCTAGTTTGTCTGATACAAGGATGGCTACTCTGACTTTCTTTTGACGTTCATTAGCATGATAGATGGTTCTCTATCCCCTCATTTTCAATCTATAGGTATCTTTAAGTCTAAAATGAGTCTCCTGTAACCAGCATATAGATGGATCTTGTTTTGTTTTGTTTTTCCATTCTAATACCTATGTCTTTTAATTAGAGCATTTAGTCCATTTACATTCAAAGTGATTATTGAAAGATACGAATTTAGTGCCATTATGTTGCCTGTAGAGTTGATGTTTCCGGTGATTTCTCTGGTCATTTGTAGCCTTTGTTGCTTTGGTCTTTTTTTTTTTTTTTTTTTTTTTTTTCTTCTCCACTCTAAGAGTACCCCTTAAAATTTCTTGCAGGGCTGGTTTAGTGGTCACAAACTCCTTTAGTTTTGTCTGGGAAAGCATCTCTCCTTCTATTCTAAATGACAGCCTTGCTAGATAAAGGATTCTTGGCTGCATATTTTTCCTATTCAGCACATTGAATATTTCCTGCCACTCCCTTCTGGCCTGCAAAGTTTCAACGGACAGGTTTGTTTCTGGCCTTATGTGTCCACCCTTGTAGGTTAAGGACCTTTTGTCCCTAGCTGCTGTCAGAATTCCCTCTGTATCTTTGTATTTTGCAAGTTTCACTGTGATATGTCATGGTGTTGACCTGTTGTTCTGTTTTGTTTTGTTTAAGGTGAGTCATCTGTGCCTCTTGGACTTGGATGTCTGTTTCCTTCCCTAGATTAGGGAAGTTCTCAGCTAAGATTTGCTCAAATAAACCTGCCCTTTTTCTCACTTTTCTTCTTCTGGGACTCCTATAATACAAATACTGTTTCACTCTGTGGAATAACTAAGTTCCCTAAGTCTCCCTTGTGATCTAATAGTTTTCTTTCCCTCTTCCTTTCAGTATCATTATTTTCCATAATTTTATCACCTATCCTCTCCTCTGCTTCTTCAGTCCTCATCATGACTCTATCGAGTAGGTTTTGCGTCTCAGTTACAGCATTTTTCTTTCAGCCTGACTAGCTTTTAGGTCTTTGATCTCTGTAGCAAGGATTTCTCTTGTGTCTTCTGTGCTTTTTTCAAGCCCGCTAGTAGTGTTATGACTGCTGTTCTAAATTCTTGTTCAGATATATTGCTTATCTCTGTTTTGAGTAAGTCCCTGGCTGTGATTTCTTCTCAACATTTCTTTTGGGAAGAATTTCTCCATCTTGTCATTTTGGCTTAGTTTCTGTCTTTTGCATGTTTTGAAAGTATGTTATGTTACCTGTATCTGAGAGTAATGCTGTATTATAAAGGGGTCATATACTGTCCAGGGCCTAGCACTTCAGGAAGTTTTTCTGGTATATGCTATGTGCACTCTGCTGTTGTGTTTTGGCTGCTCTTTCCCACTGGTCAGTCCTCTATAGGACTCCTCCTTACCTGCAGTGGGGAGTACTTGGGCCTTTAACTAGGTGTGCTTTGATTTGTTTGTTAAAATAAGCCTGAAAAATAAGGGGGAAAAAGCCTGATCCCAAAAAGGAAAGGAAGAGGAATGGGAAAAAAAAAGATAATGAAAAAATTATAAGCCTGATTCCAAAGAAAAAGAAGTGAAAAAAGGAAGAAAAAGAAAAAAAAAAAAAAAAGAAGACTGATCCAATTAAAAAAGAGAAAAGGAAATGGAAAAAAGCAAACAAAAAACTATGAGCCTGATTCCAAAAGAAAAAAAAAAGAAGAAAAAAAAAAAAAAAAAAGTAAGCCTGGTCCTGTTTTCATCAGATCTGCAGATGTTGTATTGAAGCACCTCATTTTCAGTGCACTTGGTGCAGGGGGGTGCTGTCTGTGCTGGTCTCCTGGAGGAGAGGCCTGCTGCATTGATTGGCTCAGAATCACTGTCTTGCCCCAGTAAATGAACAGTGGCCAGGCACAGGGGTTTGGGGTCTGGTATAAACTGGTCCCACCTCCACTGGTGGCCACTGTGTTGCTCTCTGATGTCCCACTGAGTTGGTGTTTTGGGGATAATGACACCACCCAGTCTCTTGTCCCCAGATAGGGGATCTCACACTCTCTGCTGTTCAGGCAACCCTCACAGAATAGCAAGGGCAGTCAGCTCGCCCTGCACCACAGCTGTCCTGCGTTTTTCTTTGGCACACACCTGGGATTCAAAACTCAAAATCCTAAAGGATCTGGCACTGCAGCCTCTCCATGCTGCGTCCGATGTCCCTTGTCTCCGAAAGACAATCCCATGCCTGCACAGTGCATGGAATCTATGGTGCAGCACCACTAAAAGCAGCAACAAGGTTATATGCCCTCTGGGTGTACCTCTGTCCCCTGCTGATGAAAAGGCCTTTTGCTGGTGCCTACAGGTCTTTTGTCCTTGGAGAAGCAATATAACCTCTTCCACAAGTAGTCCAAGAAGGGGACTGTTCTCTCCCAGTGCGCCCAGCTCAGGAGATCCCTACACCACGCTGTGTACTCCGGGGCCAGCTCCCTCCTTCGCCCCGGGAACGTGCACCACAACTCTGCTCTGGAGAAAGTTGCACACTTCAAAAACCTCAGAGTGTGAGCTCCGTGTGCTGTTTGCAAAAACAAACAAACAAACAAACAAAAACGTGTGACACTCCTTCCCCAGTCCATGGTCCAGAATGGTTTTCCTCTCGTGCAAACCCAGTGTCACACTGTCTCAACCCCTCTCTCTTTCTCTCCCTTTGGTCTTCCATGGAAAGGATTCCTCCATGCACCACCATTTTTCTCTCCCCCAGTTCACTTCCACGCACCTGCCACACTGTCTCCCTCCAACCATGGAGATCCTTCTGCCAGTTCATAGATCAATTTCTTGGGTATTCCAGGTGATCTGACTCAGTACAGCTGTGTTTGAGGGACAAGGAAAGCTCAGGGTGCCCCTACTTCTCTGCCATCTTCACTCCTCTCAAGACTGGGGATCTTATTAAACAACTTCTCTTTGCAAGGAACCAAAAGGCCACAGCTTAAGACTAAAGGTGATCTGGAAATAAATTAGCCCTCCTACACACAGACAGATTAGCTTTAAATTATCTGAGTGTACCAGAAAACTTTCAACCTTATTTAAGTATTTTTTCAGACTGCTCAAGTGCTCAACATCTGGCAAAAGCAAATGAAAATGTTCTCTAATGGAAGGTTACATATTGCAAATCCTCAAATTATTTCTAGAAATAATTTTCAAATATGTCATCCAAGTTAACCAGCAACACTAGTGACCAACACCGTGAACAATGAAACAGAAAAAGCAGAAACAGAATCACAGGTACTTCAAATATTATAATTATGAGACACAAACTATAAAATAGTTATGTATATTATGTTTGTAAGCATAAGTACCATGCCTGAACATTTTATCAGATAACTGAAAATTATAAAAATCAACACAACAAATGTATAAACTAAAATGAAATTCTAGAACTGAAAGATTCAAAAACAGAAATTAAAAGCTGAGTAGATAAATTTAACCACAAGTTTTACACAACTGAAGAGAGAATTACATAGCTTGAAAATAGGCAAAATAAATGATCCAGAATGTAGCACAGAGAAACCAAAAAGATGTAAAATACAAAGAAGATAAAAGAAATAGAAGTTGCAGTGAGAAGTTCTAACAAGTGTTTAGACTTCTCAAGAAAGAAAGAGGAAAGAATGTGAAGAAGAAGCAATACATAAAGACATATGGTTGGAAATCTCTCATAATTGATAGACGATACCAATTCACACAGTCAAAAAACCTAATGTATTCCAAGGATATTTTTTAAAAAATTCACAGCTATATATGTCACATGAAAATAGAGTATATCAAAGACAAAAAAGAAAATATTTGAGGTGGCTAGAAGAAAATGAGGTATCCTTTAACAAGCTATATACTGATTTCTCAACAGCCAAAGATAATGGGATGATCTTCTGTATGTTGACAGAAGACAGTACTTAATGTAGATTTCTATACTCAAAGAAAATAGCCTTCAGGAATGAGACATTTTTAGGGGAATAAATGAGTAAGACTTGCCACCACACTAAAGGAAACTCTAAAGGCTGTACTAATCCTCCATGGAATGTCAGAGATGCAGGAAACAATGTTCTGGAAAGAAAGTAATAAGTTCATGCATAAATATAATGAATATAATCTTTACAACTGTAAAGCAAAGTCTTATGGTATGTGTATACACATATACAAACACAAAGAAAAATAGTACACTCATAAAAAATACATAAATACACAAAAAATCGTATAAAATCAAGAGAGTCACAAAGAGTAATTGAATTTAAGGTGATCTGAGATGACACATTTTTAAAGAGATTTTTTAAGAGTATCTAACAGCTTTTAATAAGCTAAGGATGCATGTTGTAATTTCTTTTTTTAATGTTTATTTTGAAAGAGAGAGAGAGTATGTGTGTGTACAAGCAGGGGAGAGACAGAGATAGAGGGAGAGAAAGAATCCCAAGCAGGCTCCATGCCACCAGCACAGAGCCTGACACATCTTATGAACCGTGAGGTCATGACTTGAGCCAAGGTCAAGAGTCAGATGCTCAACCAAGTGAAGCCACACAGGCACCCCAATCTTTGCCTTTTAAATTAAGGGCATAATTAAAGTCTGCCATACTTTATGTGTTTTCTATTTATCCCATCTGTTTTGTGCATTCATTGAGTGCACCTTATATATTTCTTTTAATATTTATTTATTTTTGAGAGACAGAGCATGAGTAGGGGAGGGGCAGAGAGAGAGGGAGACACAGAATCTGAAACAGGCTCCAGGCTCCAAGCTGTCAGCATAGAGCCCGACACGGGGTTTGAACTCATGGACAGCAAGATCATGACCCAAGCCGAAGTTGGACGCTCAACCGACTGAGCCACCCAGGTGCCCCATACCTTATAATTTCACTAAAAAATATATTTAAAAAAATTCATATAACTACTAGAAGAGAGACACCATTTCCCAATCATAGTGGGAACTGCTAATATGCCTATTGATTGAGATACAAAAGCAGACAGCAGTAAAGTCAGTAAAGGATATAGAAGGCATGAACAAAACAATTAATGAAATTAAAACTAATGAAGAGATACAGAACATTGCAGAATACATGATTTTTAAGCACAGACAGAATGGTCATAAAATGTATTTGTAGAGAAATTACAGATGTATGCTGAATTATTTTGAGTAAAATGTCATAATGTCTATAATGAATTTTAAATATTCAAAAATTTTACATATAGACACCCATATGTCAAAAAATGTTACCTATTACCAAAATTAGATAATGAGTATATGGATGTTTATTATACAGTTCTTGTACTTTCCTTTATGTTTGAAACTTATATTTTAAAAACTTTTTTTTTTTTTTTTTTAATTTTTTCAACGTTTTTTATTTATTTTTGGGACAGAGAGAGACAGAGCATGAACGGGGGAGGGGCAGAGAGAGAGGGAGACACAGAATCGGGAACAGGCTCCAGGCTCCGAGCCCTCAGCCCAGAGCCTGACGCGGGGCTCGAACTCACGGACCGCGAGATCGTGACCTGGCTGAAGTCGGACGCTTAACCGACTGCGCCACCCAGGCGCCCCAAAAACTTGTTTTTTTTTTAAGTTGACCATGTGTTAGACAGTTTTTTAAAAATTAAATTTCAAAGGATTGAAGTTAATTGTTTGTGACCTAATCACAATGCAGTTATGCTTGTAATTAGTAACAAAGCTAATTTTAAATGCCACGTTTGAAAATTAATACAGTTTTGAATAACCCATGTGTCAATTCATAATCATTGGTAAGCATCTAAAGTAATATTGATATTTATAGGGGCGCCTGGGTGGCTCTGTCAGTTAATTGTCCGACTTCAGCTCAGGTCATGATCTCGCAGTTCATGAGTTCAAGCCCCATGTCAAGCTCTGTGCTGATAGCTCAGAGCTTCGAGCCTGATTCAGATTCTGTGTCTCCTTCTCTCTCTGCCCCTCCCCTGCTTGTATTCTCTCCCTTTCAAAAAATAAATAAACACTTAAAATGTATATATTGATTAGTATATATACAATATTATTAGGAAAAGAAAACATAAAAGTGAGTGAACGGAACAGCCGTCTCAAAAAGATAGAAAACACAGCATTTAATAAACCAAAGAAAATAGAGGATAATAAGACAGTAATGACTTAGTAAATAAATATACAGTAGAAAAAATCAACCAAACCAAAAGTTGATTCTTTAAAAATCTAATAAAATTGATAAATTTCTGGTGAAACTGAGCAAGAAAAAAGGAAGGCACAAGTAAACACTATCAGAAATAAAAAGAAAAAAGAAAAGAAAAAAAAAGAAGATAACAAAGGATAAGAGGATGTAATCGCCCTAAAGGATCAAAGATAGCAACTTTGTTTTATCTATTTTTCTGAAGCCACATCTCTCTCTCTGCCCATAGCTAGGAAAAGCTCTTTGCTTGTGATTACATTGGGTTTACCTGGATAATCTATTTCTAGGTCCTTAACTTAATCATATCAACAAACTTCCTTTTCCTATGTAAGGTAACAATCACAGGTTCCAGGAATTAGATTATGGTCATCTTTGAGAGGAGTGGTGGCCATTATTCTACCTACCACAATCATATTAAAAAAAAAAAAAAAAAAGGTCAAATACTTAGATATGCATCTTAACAGAAGATGTTTAGGACCTCTATGGGGAAAATAGAAAATTATAGAAGTTTGTTGAAAGAAGTTAAAGACCCAAATAAAAGGAGAAATATACTATGTTCATGCATTAAAAGATTCTTGGGGCACCTGAGTGGCTCAGTCGGTTGAGCATCCAACTTTGGCTGAGGTCATGATCTCACAGTTCGTGGGTTTGAGCCCCACATCAGGCTCTGTGCTGACAGCTCAGAGCCTGGAGCCTGTTTCAGATTCTGCGTCTCCCTCTGTCTCTGCCCCTCCCCCACTCACGCTCTGTCTCCCTGTCTCAAAAATAAATATTAAAAAAAAAAAAAAGATTCAGTAAAAGGCATCAATTCTCCCAAAACTGATGTATGTATACACACGCAAATATACACTTAATGAAGTCTTTATCAACACCCCCCCCCAAATTTTGTAACTGATACTAAACTTTAGATGGAAATTCAAAGGGTTTTAGCTCTTCTTTTTAGCCTTGTACTAAAAGCTTTAACCAGGACAATTAGGTAAGAAAAGGAACTAAAGGGCATGCATATTGGAATGGAAGAAGCAAAAGTCTGTATTTGTAGATGACTAATCTTACAAATAGAGAATTTTAAGGAATCTATATATATATACATATATATGTTATATACATTTATGTATATGTTATATATATTTTCTATATGTGTATGTTTTATATTTTTATATATATGTTATATATGTACATATAAATTATAAACAAGTTCAGCAAGATTGCAAGGTACAAGATCAATGTAAATAATCAATTGCTTTTCTTCATATACTAGCAGTGAAGAAACTGAAAATTTAATACAGTTCCATTTCTGATAATATCAAAAAGATAAAGTACTTAGGAATAATTTAACAAAAGAAGTGTAAAATGCACTAAAAACTTAAAAACATCATTTAAAGAAATTAAATCATAGATAAGTGGATTGACATCCTATGTTCATGGATTGGAAGATTTAATATTGGGAAGATGGCCATGCTCCTCAAGTTGATCTGTGCATTCAACACAATCCCTGTCAAAATCGCAACTATTTTTTTTGAAGAAAGAAAGAAACTGTTCCTAACATTTACATGGAAATGGAAAGGATCCAAAACAGCCACATATGCACAAAAATTGTTTCAAGAAGAAAAAAGATCGAGGACTCACACGTTTCAATTTGTAAATTTACTACAAAGCTATAATCATCAAGATAGTGCAGTAGTGGCATAAGGACAGGTAATATAGATCAATGGAATAGAATTGAGAATCCAGAAATAAGTCCATACATGTATGGTTAATTGGTTTTCTACAAGAATGCCAAGAAAATCCAAAGGTGAAAGAATGGTCTGTTCAACAGATGGTGGGGACAGCTGGATATCCACATGCAAAAGAATAAAGTTGTTTCCCCACCTCATACCATACATAACTCAAAATGGATCAGTGACCTTAATGTATGAGCTAAAACTGTAAAAGTGATAGAAAAAAGCATCGGTATAAATCTCTGTGACCTTAGATTAGCCAGCGGTTTCTTAGATGTGACATCTAAATCACAAGCAACCAAAGAAAAAAATAAATTGGATTTCATTAAAATTAAAAATCAAAGAACGCTGTCAAGAAAATGAAAAGACAACCCACAGATAGTAATAAAATACTACAAATCCTATATGTGACATATCTGGAATCTGGTAAGAGTCTAATATTTAAAATATATAAAGAGGGGCGCCTGGGTGGCTCAGTCGGTTAAGCGTCCGACTTCAGCTCAGGTCATGATCTCACGGTCCGTGAGTCCATGAGTTCGAGCCCCGTGTCGGGCTCTGGGCTGATGGCTCAGAGCCTGGAGCCTGCTTCCGATTCTGTGTCTCCCTCTCTCTCTGCCCCTCCCCTGTTCATGCTCTGTCTCTCTCTGTCTCAAAAATAAATAAACATTAAAAAAAAATTTTTTTTAATAAAATAAAATATATAAAGAATTCTCACAACTTAACAGTAAAAAGAAAAATAGCCAGTTTTTAAATGGGTTTGAATAGACTTTTCTCCAGACAAAATATACAAATGGCCAATAAACATGAAAAGATCTACATCATCACTTGTCATTAGGGAAGTGGAAATCAGATAAATGCCACTTCACACTAGAATGGCTGTCATTGAAAAGCTGTTCAATAATAAATGTTTGCATGAGGGGTGGGCAGCTAGGTGGCTCAGTCCATTAGCTGTCTGACTTTGGCTCAGGTCATGATCTCGCAGTTCACGAATTCCAGCCCGACGTCGTCAGGCCCTCCAATGACAGCTCAGAGCCTGAAGCCTGCTTCCGATTCTGTCTCCCTCTCTCTCTGCCCCTCCCCCGCTTGTATCTGCTTGCTCTCTCTCTCAAAAGTAAATAAAACATTAAGAAATTTAAAATAAATGTTTGCAAGAATGTGGAGAAATTGAAAATCTCCTACATTGCTGGTAGAAATATAAAAATGCTGTAATCTCTCTGGAGAGCTGAAAGTCCCTCACAAAGTTAAAACATGACTCAACAATTCCACTCCTTGGTGTACACCCAAGAGAATTGAAAATATATGTTCACACAAAAACTTGTACAAATGTTCATTAACAGCTATTCATAATAGCCAAAAAGTAGAAACAACTCAAAGGTCCATCAACTGATGAACTGATAAAATGTCATATATCCATTCAATCGAATATTATTCAGTCATTAGGAGGGATGAAGTACCAATGTGTGCTACAACATGTTGGGCCTTGACAACATTATTTTAAGGGAAAGAAGCTGGATACAAAGACCACATATTGTATGAATCCATTTATATGAATGTTCAGAATAGTAAAATTTATAAAGACTGAGTACATTGTTGATTGCCAAGGACTGAGAAGAAGCAGGAATGGAAAGTGACTCCTAATAAGGATGGGGTTGTTTTTTGGTTTTGGTTTTTTTGTTTTATTTATTTTTTTGAAGTCATGAAAATGTTTAGGAATTAGATAGTGATGGTGGTTAAACAACCTTCTAAATAAACTAAAAGTTACTGAATTATTCAGGGGCAAATTTTATGGTATGTGAATTATATTTCCAGCAAAAGAAATGTATGCTGAGGGAAGAGGGGAAATCTGACCTCAGTCTTTAACATAATGTAAGACTTTTACAGTAACCTAGATATTAGGGAATCAAGGTCTGGATTATGGAGGGAAAGGAAGCAGTGAATTCCTGAGATCTTTTGAAGGGAAAAAAATTGGTCTGTTTGTAAGTGACAAGATAAATGGAGAGAAAGAAAGAGATTCAGCGTATCTACAACTTTTGAAGACTAAAGTAGAATAATAAATGAATTCTGCATTTTCCTCTACTTCTAAACCTAAGCACAGTATTTAAAGGATGAGAAAGCATGGAAGAAACTAAATCAAATCTGTATGTTTAATTTATCTTTAATTTTTTGCACACCTAGGTAATTTTTACTGTTATGTAAACTAGTATCAGTATACCTATTATTCATTGCAAGAAAGAATTATTAGTACCTTTTTACACAAGTTTTGTGACATAAACTAGTATAGAGGACACTATTAATGTACATTCTGTTTTTACACGTTTAAAAACCTAAAAAATTATTAAAATCATTATAATGAAAAACATACAGTGAATATATACATATTTCAATTTGTTGTCAATGTCAACCTGAAAATTGTGTTTTAATGTTATCATGTATACTAGTATCATATATATAAATAAAATTTTCATTTCTTGAGTTACTCTTTCATTTATCAAATCATTCAGTTGGAGAATCGTCCTCAGGAAAGGCTTCAAGGAGTCTTGCACAGCATATCCCTGGCCCAGGTGGCATCGAAGGTGTGAAAGGGGCGGCATCTGGAGTCGTCGGTGAATTAGCACGAGCCAGGTTGGCCCTAGATGAAAGAGGGCAGAAGCTTGGTGATCTGGAAGAAAGAACCGCAGCTATGTTGTCTAGTGCAGATTCGTTTTCTAAACATGCTCATGAGGTATGTCTAGCAGACAAATATTTAAACAAAATAATCTAGGTGAAGCAAGTATGAAAATTGTTTTTTTTTTTTTTTTTTCTTTTAATAGCTATTATATTTCTTCAGGAGAACTTTCATTTATTCTCTGTACAATCAAGTTCCTGATTCTTGCCACCAGAGGGAACCACGACAAGGATATGTCTCAGTAGCCTTTGTTCTCTTACTGAAGTTTATAAATTTTGAAGGAACCTGCTCACCTTCAGGCTTTTTGTAAATTTTGTAAATAAAACCAATGGCTTTGCAACTGTTTTTAGAGAATGCAGAAGGCTCAGATGTTACTACTAATTTCTAGAAAAGGAAATCATTTGCTTCTCTTGATTCTTTAGATCTAAATAACTAAAATTGACAACCATTTTTATTCAAGTAGACAATACTAAATCTGTCTGTAGACCAATTCATCCAGAGGGCTAATGAGATGGATTTTTACAATGAATTCATCTTGATGAATTCAGGAATCGTGGTGGATCTTAGAAACATACTTTAAGAAGGGACCCCTAGCTGGCCTTCTTACAAATATGCTTTATTGGCCAGCATAATAACACTTAAAAAATTGGATTTAAAGGCCCCTTCGGTAGACTCTACATCTTCATTTTGACACATAGTCTGCCAGTCCTTGATGCTTTCCACTGGGCTGCTGTACACATTGAGTTCCTAGCCTAGGCCTTGAGGACGTTTTTAGTTTGTTACCTGAAGAAACCTTATTAAAATTATTTTTATATTTGAGTAACCAATCTATCAGCAGCTCTTTAAATCTTTCATTCAAAAGTCATCTTTTCCTTGCTCAAGAATGCTGACATCTGGAATGCATGAAAGAGGTAACTTGACCTGGGAGAGATTTGTCCAGGGCTTCAAAGAGATTTGGAGATGCTTTCACAGTGCTGACACACACCTCAGATACAGGCTCATGACCTTCAATCTAGGTCAAGAATTTTGTTGGCATAACCCTGCATCTGACTGCGATCTCTAATGCATATAACCCTTGAGCTGATTTCAGAATATCCACACTCTAAATATTTAGCCAAGAGCTTTGTCTCAAACTGTTAGCTTTTCCCTTGTACCAAATGGTGTTTGTGAGCCGTATTTAAGAGTCTGTGAAGACAATACATTGAGGTGGTTAAGCTCATGGGTTCTTGTATAAGACTATGTGTGCTGAGATACCAGTTTCACTTTTGTGTTACCTTGGGTAACCCATATGAGCCGCATTTTCTTCCTTTATAAGATGAGGAAAATAATAATCTCTAACCCATAAAGTTGTGAGAACCAAATGAAGTCGTGTCGGGAAAGACTGCTGTATAGTGCCTGGCTCAAGACTATGGGCTCAGGAAATTTCGGATGGGAGCAAGAGTAGTGTTTCCAACCTCTCATTCCCCACGTTCTTTAACCTCATTTTTAGTTCAAACCAGAGAACTGAAAATTACCTTATTTGTAAGGTATTACCTTAGGTCACCAAAGAATCTACTGAGCCAAAGTTGAATTATGTCACATCTCTAAGAAATAAGAGGACCTTCTAGGCTACAGTTCTTAATGGTTACGGTCTTTTTTTTTTCCTCTAAATGGAACAGTTCTTACTGCTTTCTATATCAAATTATTTGAAGTAAGCAACATAGTAACACTGTAGAATCCTTCCGAATGATATATTTTGGAAAAACATGGCAATGATTTATCACATAAATGTTGTCATTCTGGCATTTTTTAAAAATGTTTTTCGTGTTTTCTCCCCTCTAGATGATGTTGAAATACAAAGACAAGAAGTGGTACCAGTTCTGACAGCTAGAAATCCAACTAAGTACAACGTCAGCCAGAAGGAAAAAGAATTTTCCTTTTTTATTTTCTCGATTTCACTTTAGGAAAGTTAACATTAAAGGGATGTTCGTCACTGGATACTGTTCTTTCCTAGCACAATCACGCACTGTTTTCCCTCAGTCATGTGGCTTTAACTGAGGAGGAGTGTCCACAGACACTCAAAGTGGAGTCTATGGTGTGTGCCAGCTCTGAGGTGACGGTTTGGGAACTAAGCAGGTCACGTGTAACAGACGAAGAAACAAAGGGGGATGTCGAGGAGACCTGGCAGGGACTATTCCTGGATCATTCCTGTATTAAACTTGCATATGCCAAAAGAGTTTGTGCTGTCGTATCTGCCTTCAGTGTTTGACCTCTTTAAGGGAGAGGCAATAAGTCAGAGGTCCCGAAGCTGAAATAGTTACGTTTGTGTCACTGACTGAATTATGAACAGCTGTCTTGGACTTTCCCTTCCTTAAACAGACTGGTCATCAGTATCATTAGTGAAAAAGAAACAAACTGTTTGTTACCATATCTTTAGACAGATAAGCTGAATGGTGGGCTTTAAATAATAAAAACATACACATAGTTGACTTGTGTATGGGCTACTCTTGGATTCTTGTTATTGTATATTTGTGTTTAGTCCATATTTTGTCAAAAGCAAAACAAGGTGATACATCACTTTTCATTGAAAAGAAAAGTGTAGAGCATGACTGAACTGCTCATCATTCTGGGAGTTTCCATGTAGTGGCTATACAGTGTGGAAAGTGAGAAAAACCTCCATTGTGGTGAGGAGAATACTTCAATGTCCCTTGTCCTTGTTCTCATTAATTCAGCTAAAGGTGGATTTGACCAAAATAGTTACTGGTTACCTTTGTAGAAATGTTGAAATTGGCTAAATTTTTAATTTTGCTTGAATTTTTATAAAATGTTTAACCAAATGTACCTTTGCATTATTTAATTAAAATTGCTTAAAAAAATGTTTCTTTATTTCACTAAAATGCTCAGCTCCCTTTTTAAAATGCCCTTTATTTGCTAACAGTTCCAGTACACTCAGGTGATGAGCCAATTAAATCTTAGTGCACATGCTGTCGCATGGAAAATTACAAGCATCTCTTGTCAATAATTATCTATATAAGAGTCTAGTCTGATGACCTACAAAATATTTTCTGTAGAAATATACTATAAATCTGTACATGTCCTTTCAAGGTTTTAAAAAGCCAAAAGGAAAGGAAAATATGTGCATTTTGGTAACTAAATTATTTCTGTATTGGAGTATAATACAAATGAGACCATCAGTGGACAATAAATGATTGGTTCCTAGAAGAGCATTGCAGACAGGAACGAGATGGCTTGGAAGGAAGTAATCTCATAATGCAGGCTCATCTGAGATTATTACTGATTGTTCTTAAGGCAACAAAGGAGGAGCAAAATAGAAGCATTACACTTACTGTTAATGAAATTTAAATATTTTCTTCTATAAAAAATTGCTTAAAACAGTTTTCTTTTTTTCCGTAAGAGAGAATCAGAGCACAAATTGATAGCAAACTTGATGGTTGTTTTGCTATCCCATAGGATCATTAAAGGTATATGTACAACACCTTAATTTCGCACAGTCTGTTAGGCGTTTTTTCCTCTTGGTTATTTTCATTAATAAAGCTTTTATGTTTACATTTTTATAATGTGCACTATGGGATACAAAAGTTTACATTAAAATTTACTTTAAATATCATTATGGAGGGACTAAATATATGTGATAGAGATAATTGATCAAGCCAAAACATTTCAGAAGTCATTTTCAAAAGTTTCTGAATTTGTAGAAAATACCTACAGATAACATATTTCTGTTTAGTTAATGTCAGCAGTATGATGAACATTCAGGAGTTTACAGATGGCTTAATTTGTATCCTGTATTATCTAATAAACCCGTTGTTCCATGATCTGTCACAGGAAGTATTAGGCCCTTTTTAAAGGTACAGTTTTAAGAGTGTCCTCAATTATATCAACAGTTAAAGGATTTGAAGTTGAGAAGCGTTAAGTAAAGTAATAAACTGACGATTCCCCATTTCGTAGAAGGGCATATTAGCTCCAACTGTTTAATTTGCTGTGTTATTTTGTGTTAATTGTACATCAACTTTATTTTCACTGTCCTTTTTCCTGTTGTATATAAAATGAGCTAATCCTGTAATTATTTTCAAATAGAGAAGTAGATACATTTATCGGAGATGGATTTTATAAGAAAATGTTAAAATCAATATTTTGAGTTATTTTATTTCATTTTTAAATTAATCTACAGATTATGCACAGCAAACTAGAAACTCACTTAGGATTAGAAGGCTTGAAGTATTTTTGAGAATAGGAAATAGCTTCTCTGAGTTATACTTGATTCAGTCTGTAGATAAGAGACAGTCTGCAGTAATAACTAACCCAGGGAATTTATTGTAATTTGAGAGAGAACATCTCTATTTTTTTTCTTTTTAAGCGCAAAAAGTAACAGTCACCAGCAAGCCAGGATTTCAGGAAAATAAACCAAAAAAAAAAAAAAAAAAGAGTCAAAAATATTAGAAAAGTGAAAGATGTGTGTGTGCTTCCTCCATATCTCCATATCCTCATTTGAGGACATTATTCTTTGTTTCATGTGTCGTTGGCTCTAAAGTCATTGAAGTATTCATTGATTAGCAGTTTGTCAATAGGAAGTTGTTTGCCTATATGTGCCATATATCCAGTTCACTCTTCAAGCTAAAATTCATATGTATTTGCTTAAAAAGTTATTTGAAATCTTACACTCTGACAAATTCTGTGTATTACATCCATTTGAAGTTTTGCATCATCTTAATCCCCTGGGTTTGCATTTCATTTGTACGGAGCGTTTCCAAAAATGGTTATTGATCTGAGCTGTTATTAACTTCTTAATTCAATTTTCTTTATGGATGTGAAAAAATGCTGCTACCTGTCTATGTTATGTGTGGTATATCCCAGTTTAAATACAGTACTTTCTAGTAAAGAAAGAAGCTTTTCTTTTGCTTAGAACTTCTTAATTGTAGGTTTCTCTGAAGTTATTCCTGTAGATTTGTGAGTGTTTTAAACAAGTCTGAAAGTGTTCCACATTTTTAGGTTACAGGGGGTGGTGGGGAGACAGCTGAGGGAATGGAAAACACGTGGTAGACCCCACGGAGTACAAAGTTTTACCCTGAGTTCCATATTCCATATATGTTTTGCTTAAGGCATTTTCTCATATGACATTAGAAAAGCTATATCCAAAGGTAAATTTTTTGTGGCAAAGATTTATTTTACATTTTAACTTTGGGGATTTCATTTATTTGTTTTTGCAAAATAAAGAGCACTGAACTTTAAACTTGAATTTTTTCTGCACTTTTTTAGGTAATGAAAACTTTTTATTATCAGTTAATCCACATTTCTCAGTTAAAATCAAGTGATACATATGTATAAAACATACCAAAATCATGACTATGCTGCTAGCTGCACCTTAAATAATTAAACTGATCATAGTCTTAAAACCTTTAATAGGGCTTTATATAGTTTTCAATTAAAAAAAATAGTAAGATCATTTGCTGTATGTTTCAGTGTTCTAGGTCTTAAATATTGCAACACTTTCAGATTTGTTTTAAGATCATACAGTAACATGTTATATTTATACATATGGCTAGAGAATATACTTTTAATTTTAAAATAAAATTTTTATAAATGTACTCTTTAATTTTAAAAATGGTGAACTTGTTAAGTTTAAGTCGAAGTACTTAAAAAGTATGTATATTATCCATACAAAAAGTTATGTTTTACGCTTATAATAAGAAATATTGGTATCTCATATCGAGATACAATTAATTTTAAAGAATCATACATTATTCAAACGTCTTCACACATTGACAGGAAAGAAAATCATTACTATGGTTTAAAAAAAACCCTCTATTGAGCATTTTCAAATATTAATTTTACTTTGGGGAAAATGCCCACAACAATAATTGCAAGATCTTTCTCACTAGCTGCAGCTTGCTGTTGGATGCCTACCTTAACTATTGTTTTAAAATATATATATATTTAAAATAGTTTTCCAGGTATTTTCTTCTACCTTTTTTAAAAATAAATTTCCAAAAATGAAAACAGAGTTTATGTATTTTTGTCAATGAAGGTTTTTATTTTGTAGTTTATAGAATTTGTTCCTTATCAGTTTGATACTTGATCAATATTCCTAGACTTTTTAATCTGTATTTACTTTGAAAAAGAGCACTTCTCTATCTTAAGTGTCCTCCTTTTTTTCTTTTCCCTTTTAGAGTGTTTGTTCTCTTGGATTGAAATTTATGCCCATAAGTGAGTTTTTTTCATTTGCAAATGAATGTGAAGATACTGTTTACAGCTTTTGTTAATTACACTTTTCATCACGGATCAATTTCTTGTAAAGTGCTATGGGGATTATTTTTCCTGCGAATATTAGTGATCTTACTGCCACAGGAGTTTTAAATAAGGTTCTGTGGACAGGAAATGGTTGTAACAACAACAACAACAACAAAAATTAAAGGGAAAACTTTAGTTTACCTTTCTCAGCTGAATTAAATGGTTTTAATAACTTCCCAATTATCAGGATTTTCACATGGCTTTCTTCAGTTACTAATACAGTCTTAAATTACTCAGCACAATTCATTTACAAATTGAGTACAGCCCAGGACTACATGTGATTGCTCTTTTTATTGCACTCTTTACATCAGAAAAATCATGAATGTCAGTTTTGCCAGTATTTTGCAATGAGGATCATAGTTATTAAAACTTTTATAGTGTATGAGATGTAAATAAGTCAGTATTCATTTATTGAAGGTTGTTTGGTTCAGGCATTTAAAATGGACATAGGCTAATGGCAATGGAATCCAATTTGTTCGGGAATTTCATTTTTTTAAATATACTTTTGCTAAGTATTTCATGTTGTTTGAACTTTGCTTCAACTGAAGACAATGTGAGGAGTTAAACATAGACTCAACATGTCAGTAGAAAGCAATGCAAAGAGGGTAAATCATGTTTTAAATTTTTTATTTATTTATTTTGTTTTTGTAAATAAACGGTACTGTGATACTTTAGGTGTGACCTCTGCTTAATATGATAGTTAGAACCAGAAAAACATTTCTTTCTAGGTATACTATTGGTTCATTGTAAATGCATCACCAAAACAATATTAAAAAGAGCAAGGATAAGTTTTTCTAACATTGTCCACTTCGGGGGCAAGCATGCTTGGTATAGAGCTCTAGCTTGTGTATACCTTAAACCGTGCCCGCAGGCAGTTTTCAGTTTGCTGCACTTTTTATTTTATTTTTTTTAATTTTGCTCAGTCCAGTAACTATCTCAAAGGTAATTGCTGGAGTATGAATTTTAAATACGGTAAAAAAAAAAAAAATCTCTGTGTACTGTTTCATTTTAAACAAAAACAGAAAAGCACTATTGCTAACACTAAAAAATGTGTTAAACTTTGTAGTTATTTTGCATTCCTGTACTTTACAAAATGTCATCACAGCAAAAGGTTTAAAATTAGGTAATGAAATATTTTTGTAAATAAATACCGATAAGCTGGTATTTTAAAAAAATGTATTATAATGTTTCTGGAAAATGTTCATATATATGTATATGAATGTCTCTTTATGCTGAAGGGCTCTGATTGGGCAAAATAAAATACTCTAATCTCTCCTGAAACTAAACAAGCCCTTTTTTCTGGAAAATCTGTTTTAATTTTTTCTCTGAATTGTGGAATTAATCCATTTGTTAAACCTAAGCAAATGGTAGATAAAATAGATTTCTACATTTGCAAAGATAAAGTTAATCAAGTACTTCAAGTAAGACAAACTGTATTTTTCTTAACTAAGTGAGCTTTTTGGTAAAAGTCGCCTTCCCTTCATGGGGTGAGGGTGCTTGTAGGGGGTGAGAGTTGAGGAGGTAGGTACTTAGCTGTACATGAACACTTCTTGGCCTGTAGTGTGTATGGAATCCCCTGGGCATCTTGTTAAAATACAGATTTGGATTCAGGGCATCTGAGGTGGGGTCGACTGCATCTCTGACAAGCTCCCAGGTAATACAGATGCTGCTGGTCTGTAGAACATAGTTGGAGCAACAAGGCTGTAGATAATTTCCATAACTGGCATTCTGTTAAGTAGTGTCCAACAACTTGTACCAAGAATGGACATCACATTAACGGATCTAGAATAATGTAACTCAAGACCAAACAGGACTTACTTATATCCATTGTATTTCCAAGTAAAGAATATAGTAATTCTCTTGTTAAAGGTTTATTTAGTTTTGCAATCTAATTATACTGCCCACATGGTGGCAGTCGTGCCTCACCTTACTGTCTGAGCCTTTAACCAAAGCTTAGTAGCATGTAACAAGGGAAAACCACAGATGTTGCAAAGATTAATTTTCATTATAATTAATTTTTATCTGGAGAATTATTAAAGTCTTGGATATGGGACAAAATGTCTTCCTAACCTATCTGTTATGAAGTGATATAGAACATTTGGTAGAACAATCTGGTTTATTATCAAAACTTTTAGTGTTTTTCCAGAAAATCTAGGTATAAAGTGATAAAAATTTTAGAAACTAAAGACAGATTGTCTTCATATCTCTGTTCACGGTCTTTTTAAAGAAACTCAATTAGGGTGTGTCCTGTGTAAATGGTACAGTGCCATCCACTGTTTAGATGGAAGGATACTTGTCAATGTAACCCTTCATAGGAATCTGTAGGAAGATTCTGGTTATTTTCCATCACTTTAAAGTTAATATGATTGCTACATCATCATACTTTTGTCAGTTCTTCTTCAAGAAGAAACCTCTCTAAGTCATTTTACTTTTCAAATTTTATCTGTTTAAAATCAATACTCTATATTCTATTGACTCAAAACTTACATAAATATTCCAACCCTTAGTTTTAGTCATATTATCTAATTTTATACTATTTTAAGAAGCAAAGCACCATAGCCTTTTATAAGTTTTTTAAGCCAACATAATACACATTTCATTAATAAAAACAAAGTTGCAGATAATACAGAATATGTTGTTACTAGCAAACTAAAAAAATCTCAAGTTCTTCATTTTCATGTCTGTTGCAATTTTCTGCCATCCATGGAAGACCTAAAGTTCCGCTTAACAATATTGAGGGACAATTAACCAACATCTTTATAATTTCAAAATGAGTGTGTCTTCCCAAACAGAAGACCGTTTTGTGCATCTCTCCCTGACAGAGTTTATCTTTGAATCTTCTCTCCTCCTCCCTCCCTCCCTACCTCCTCCAGTTCAGTTCTGTCCCTAACCCCAGTGCCTGTCACCCCAAATCCCTTTCCTCTTTGGTGTTTCTTTTAACCAAGCACTTTTGCCAATTTAGGGGGAAATACTATAATTCTTTACAGTTTTCAGAGGGTTCCCCCCCTAAATACTGGGTGGATTTGTAAACTTTATAAAAAATAACACTATCTCTATTCCTTGCTATAACCTCCAGACACTCAATGGGTGTGTGTGTGTATGTGTGTGTGTATATGTGTATATATATATATATGCATGGATATAGAAGAAGACCACATTTTAGAAAATGTTACCACAGATACCATTCATCTAAGCAGGGGTTCTCAAACCTGAGCATCAGAATCTCCCAGAAACCCTGTTAAAACACAGATTGCTGGGCCACATCCCCAGAGTTTCTTAGTAAGTCTGGAGTAGGACCCAAGAATCTGTATTTTTAACAAGTTCCCAGCTGGTACTGGTGCTGGTGTTCCACAAACCACACTTTGAAAACCCTGATCTAGAGCAATTCTGTAGAACCAGTTTTCCCTTCATAGCACAGATATTTTGGATGTTTCCTTTATTCTCTAATGAAGCTCCTAGGTAATAATATAACTTGCCTATACCTGTAATTTTTTCAATTGGTATGTCCTAATACACCAGTATGAAATGAATGTCGTTAATAATTTTAAAAATGGATTTCAGTATGTAAATCCCAAGGTTACACATTAGAAGAACAACAGAGCTCCCACAAATTTCCAAAACATGCCCAGTAGGAGTGACCTCCCTCCCCTCCTAGTACTGCCTCCCACCCTTTACCGTGTGAACTGTTGGCCCAGAGCATGAGACCAGCAGTAAGACACATCCTTTTTCATATCTTCACATCCAGGGGGGCTGTTGAGAAAATGTTCATAAATGCTATGCCATAATGTTTATAAGAAAGTCTAGAAAGAAGACTTACATGCTACTTTGGATTTGTCATGTATCTGTATGAAGTCCTCTAGTAAATTCACGTTCCCTTTCATTTAATCCATGCTTTTGAACAGGTCAGAATGGATGAGAGAACAGGACTTTTCTTTGTACATTTGTGTCTGAAACTCACTAATCTTAATAGCTGGTGTGGTGTGGTTCTCCTAACAAAAACTCCTCTTGATAAAATAGTGAATCCATGTATAAGATTCTATTACTTAACCTTACCTTACTAATGGTAAGATGGAATAATATATAACCTCTGAAACTCATTTAGAAGACAAATTAGCCCACAAACACAAGGCTTTATGATCTAAAGAATATCAGTCCCTTGGAAGCTTTGTGAATCAGAAATCTATTTGAGTAGGAAAAAAGTAACAGGTCCTGTACAGGATCAGCAAATCAGGGAGTATTAAAAGTGCTAGAATGAAGATAAAACCCAGATACATTGTCTTTAATAAAGTAATTAATGGACATCAGTGAATTTAAAATGTGAATTCCATAACCTGTAGTTTCAACTGAATTTCATCTTTGTGGTCTATTATTTCAGGATGATTTATTGCCAACAATCATCAAGATATAAGATCTTATTAAAATTAATATGCAGTTGTCTTTCAAAATAGAACAACCGTAATCCCAGTGCCTGGCAATTTAAAAATGTTAATTTTTTCTCTCTGGTATAGAAAGTAAATACTTTTTGGTGTTTAGTCATAGTATAGTTGACATTTTTCAAAGGTCAGTGATAGACTCTCTCTAAATAAATATAAAAGTTGTCTGAATTTAGCGTGTTGCTTTCCTGTTCTTTTACAGAGCACATTACCTTTAAAAGACTTTGTTTCTAGTTAGCCAGGAAAAGACTGGATCAGGCCAAGGTCCAAGCCCTTTACTTGGCTGATTACCACCAGTATGACCCTAAGTTACTTAACCTTTTTTAGACACTTCCCTCAGATATTAAACAGAAATAAAAGCAGTATCAATTTTATAAGAGTGTTTTAAGGATATCATGAAACTCAGCAGAGGGACCCTGCTATAAGGGTGCCCGTTGCACTCTACCCTGAACGACAGCATGGCGTCCAGAGAGCAGGAGCTCTGAGGGAAGACTGCTTTAAATCCCTGCTCCATGATATTCACGTTACTCAACTTCAGCGGGTTACTAACCACTCCGTGCCTCAGTTTCCTTGTCTGCCAAATGGTAGTGATTATTAAGTTAGTACATCTAAAATGCTCAAGACAGTATCTGATTCATACGGCACTTCTTAAGCTAAGATGTCACCGATAGTAACACATACCATTATTGGTGTCACTAACAAAAATGCTGAGAATTCTAAAACGCATCCTGATTTTCAAGATGTAAACTGCATGAAAATAGGTCTAAGAATTGATGAAATGTCGTGGTAAGCACTCAAAATGTTTACCGTTTTTAGGAAAACTAGGAAATGAGACCCCCTCTGCCTACTTTCAACCACATGTAATCCTAGATGAATGACCTTGGAGTGAAGGACAGAACTTCTAAAACTCCTTCTCTTCAGTATTTTCCCAGGCACAGGTCTTGTCAATGTGAAGCTACTGAAGCTACAACTCACACGGCTCCATCATAGGTAAGGTGGTGTTTTGGGAAGCGTAATACAACATAATACAATACAATACAATATAATACAACAAGATGAAAATTAATTTTAGAAGAATCTCATTCTTTATTAACTCTCTCAGAAGATGCTAAAAGGAACTCAATTTGTAGCCCCCAAACACACTCATATCCATTCAATCTTTTGAAGTTTTAATTGCCTCATATTCTCTGAGACTTTCAGATGCCAAAACCTTCAGTATGCTCTCTCCCTCTCTTCCCTTAGACTCGGCTCGAAGAATGACCTAAGTCCTCTCTCCCCATCCTGAGTCTCAGGTAAGATGCTCTCCTTTGTCAGTCTGGGTTGCTGGACACTTGGGGAGCTCTCTCAGTCCCTCTGCCTAGCCATCTGGGCATCTCTGCCATCATGCCGTCGTGAGGGGGCAACTTCTTTGAATTCCACGGGGAAATGGAACCTTAGTCCTCCCGACTCTTAGACCCTCAAACTTTTCAGGGAGTTCCATTACTCCTCTATCCTCCTTGGAGCTGATCCCTGATGGGTGTGTGGCTCAGAGTCCTGTTGTCTTCCTCCACTCCAGCCTGTAGGATTATTGTCCTGTCTGGACAGACAAGAGAAAGTCATTCTGCATGCTTCTTCTTTGGACCAGTCCTCAGCTCTTATGCCCAAGCTGTCATTTACTCAAAATCTTTATTCTTTTTTTGCCTCAAAGCTAGTATCTATACCATGAGCTCAAAAATTCCATCTTAGGGTACTTGGGTGGCTCCATTTGTTAAGTGTCCCACTTAGGTCATGATCTCGTGGTCTGAGGTCGAGCTCTACTTTGGGCTCCGCACTGAGTGTGGAGCCTCCTTAAGATTCTCTCTCTCTCTCTCTCTCTCTCTCTCTCCCTCTCCCTCTCCCTCCCTCTGCTTCTCTCCCTAGCTTGTACTCACTCACTCTCTCTTTCCCTCTCCCTCTGTCCCTCCCGTGGGCATGAGCGTGCTCTCTCTGTCTCTCTAAAATAATCAAACAAAACAAACAAAATAAAACAACCTCCTTTCTGTTTTTGCTTCAAAGCTATTATCTGTACTATGAACTCAAAAATTCCATTTTGAAATTCATATACAGACTTAAAAAAAAAACACCTCAACAGATATTAATTAGACACCAAGACATGTCAGATTCTGTTTTCAAATATTGGAAATAGAAAAGCAAACAAAACTGAGACGCTGCCCTGGAGTTTACATCCAGTGACAGTGACATTTTCCTTTCTGTCTGTTTCCTCAGTAATGGTCCCGACTTGAGGACAAGGAAGTTGAAAGGCCTTTGCCACCTGAGCAAGTGAAAATAGGAATTTTATATGCGGGGTGAGGAAATATATCATTGAAAACATTGCAACATTATCCCACCATAAATATTCATCAAGCACCTAATCTTCTCCCTTCGTCAACACCCACATCTAACCTGTCACCCATGTGTCCTTATTACCTCACAAATTATTCTCCAACATGGTCTCTTTCTTTCCTCCCTCCTCAGGGGCAGCCTCTGCTTCAGCTTCCTGGTGCTGATTATCCTCCTAACTCCACACCCTTTTAAGGCTCCTCCCTCTCTAGTATGTATCCCAGCTCAAATTAAGCTAAACTTTTCAAAGGCTCCTCTAACCACCTACCATGAATTGCAATGTTTTAATATGGCAATATGGCTGCTTACCAGTCTAACCAATATATGCCGTAATTCTGGTACCATTTACCATTCCAAACCCATTTCCTGCAACTGCCTCCTGCCTTAACAACACGTGCTGTCACCTCTGTGTACTCTTGCTCGTGCGTCCTTTCTTTCTTAGCCTGGAAAAACCATACTAATCCTTTACGGCCAAGCTGCAATGTCATTTTCTCTTGGAAGACTTCCATGCCCCCAGGAATGATTGATTACTCTCTTCTCTCTGCTACAATAACCATTCCTCATACCACTGGTTGGGTCCTTATCACAATGGGGTCCAGTTACTTGTTCATGCATCTATCTCTTTAGATTAGGAGCTCCTTGAGAAAAGAGACTGTCTTACCCATCTTTGTAACTCCGGTATCTGGCATTCTACCTGTTAAGTAGGAGACGTTAATTAATAAATGGACAAAACTCAAGCACTTAGGTATACCTATATACATATATTTATACATATGCATAAGCGTTCATATAAACCCCACATTCACATATATTTTATATATCTCCTATTTTATCTAAGTTCTAGTATGTCTGTACTGCCACAAATGTTTCATCGCTGCTGCTATTTCTTTTGAAATTTCCCTGTAAATATAAAATTGCCTTTATTTCAAATGCACTAATATTCTATTTGAAGGCTTTTATAGTTTTGACAGTTTTGAAACCCTGACTGGCTTCTGACAGCTTATTATTAATTCTATAATACTTTATATTCTGTACTGTGTATATTTAATACTCTGTTTAACTTAAATAAGATTTCCTACATGGTTAATAAGACACAAGTCAAATATGTGAGTCAGAGGCAGGAATCTACACGATGTCTAGTCAAGTGATATGACAATTTGAAGTAAGCAATCAGACACTCATTTTGCTTCATGATCACTAATTCTCAGAGAAGAACATTTAAATTTAGCTTTTTAGATGAAAAATTAGAATAGTATAATAATCCACAGGAGAATCATTTTAGTCTTATTGTATTTTTTTTCATTAATCTGTGAAGCAGTTTCATGTGGAAACACTCGAGATCTCATTTGAGACTGTAGTCTAAAGAAAGGGAGAAATGTAATAAACTAGTAAAAAGTGGGTATCATGTGCTAGGTTAAAGATACCTCCCTTTTAGCAAATCACAACTTCCCAAGTGACTAAATTCAGCTCTATTTGCTGGGTTGGCAGTGGGGGGAGGGGGGGGTCATAATATAAGGTAACTTTGGCAGACTAGAAAAATTTTCCATAATCCAGGTGTCTGAAAATCTAAGTAGTAACACAGTTCCTTAAGAAATTAATGTTTTGGGGCACGTGGCTGACTCAGCCAGAAGAGCACATGACTCTTGATCTCAGGGTTGTGAGTTCGAGCCCCACATTGGGTGGAGGGATTACAAAATAAATAAATAAATAAATAAACTTAAAAAAAAAAAGAAATTCATCTCCCTTTCTCTCTGCCCCTCTCCCACTCATGCTCTTCTTTCTCTCTCTAAAAAATAAACATTAAAAAAAATTTTTTAAAGGGGGCAGGGTTACCTAGGTGGCTCAGTCAGTTAAGCGTCCCACTTTAGCTCAGGTCACGATCTCATGGTTCATTGAGTTCAAGCCCCATGTCCGGCTCTGTGCTGACAGCTCAGAGCCTGGAGCCTGCTTCGGATTCTGTGTCTCTGCCCCTCTCCTATTCACACTCTTTCTCTCTCTAAAAAATAAATAAACATTAAAAAATTTTTTAAAAAGAGAAATTCATGCTTTGATGGTTTCTCTCCATACCTAAGACTGACTTGTTATTATGATTATAATTAATACTAACCTAATTTTTTAAACCATATCTTAGATGTCATTACAACTAATTCAAGGAGAACGAAAATCACTCTGCAGCTGTGTAAACGTAGGATTCCAAACCTCACACTCAGAAAAATCTGATGTCAAAAGAATTCTGAGTAATATGCCCAGAGCCACAGGGCTAGTTGGTGGCAGAGCTAAGATTAGGATTTCTCAGACCCAAACTCCCCTCGGCAGACAAGGCTTTCCAGACCAGCCTCTTCTGGTTCCAATACCCCTTGCTCTTCATGCTAAACTCAATCCACTTCAGCACTCCTGAACCTGCTGTTCCTTCACCCAGAACATTCTTTTCCTGTCTTTTCACAGGGCTGGCCCTTTCTCATCTTTCAGGTCTTGGTTTAAATATCACCTCCCCAAACAGGTTCTTTCTTGAATTCTGTGTCTGAACTTGAGATTCTAAAATAACCTCACCGTGCACCGCCCTCCCTCACCTTATCAAGTCAACCCTCTATGAGGGAACCTGTTCAATTTCTTCTAACAGTACAGAAGCCCCATGGCTGCGGGAGTTTGGGCTATATTGTTCCTTGCTTCATTCCTAAACCCAGAATGCGGCCATGTACACAAGTCAGTCCTACTTACTGATGAACTTAGATCTCTTTGATTCAGTTTAACTGGGAGAGGGAAGGAGTGTCGGGCTTAGAATTAGAAGAAGAAGCTTTGTGTTCTTCTGAGCAAGTCACAAATGGTGAGTTGCTGTTCTCACTTTTGGAACAGGGACAACAATGCCTCCTATTACAGGGCTGCTGAGGGGGAAAAAAAGCAAATAGTGTGTGTAAAATTGCTTTAAACAGAAACATATCCATAAGTGACCCTGAGCAAACTTGTCTCTATGTCTCAATTTCCCCATCTATAAAATTAAAGGTTTGAATTCATATATAGCTCTAATTGGTCTTCTAGTTATAAAACTTTTGTTTCATTTATGGAAAAATCCTGAAAAACTCTCCCCTTATTTTATGTGTCACCTAAATGGAACCATGACTTTGGTAGTATGTTAAAAAGTGATGTCTCCCTTTTCCTATTTTCTTAGCTAATTGGCACTTCTGCTTAACTCCTACATTGAATCAGAAGGTATGCACACATAAAAGAGGTAAGAATGCATTCAATATGTAGCGAAGAGACATGAATGTGTCTTAAACCATATTCAAAATAAATGCAACTGGTAGGGTAGGTCATCATCCTGTTGGGACTGGCACCAGCCCAATCCAGATCAGAAGCCAGTCATAAACACCTCCAACAGCGGCACCAAGGTTCACAGCCACACTTTCTTCAATGTTCAAATGATAGTAACCCTAAATTTTCCATTTGCCCTGATTATAAGGAATTCAGTCTTTTCTAGAGCTTAGCTTGCCAAATATACCCAAGGGTCTCCTAAAATTGCTTATTTGTCCAAAGATCATGCTTATCTGCCTGCTGCTGCACAAATCACCTGTGTTTCAGGAGTTCGGGTGTTCAGGTGCGCCCCTACCGGCAGAACTCGCCCACTGCAGCTGCCCAGTGAATTCATTATAGGAGAAAATAAAAGCTACTCTGGCATCGATATGAAATTCTAGCCTATTTTATAGGCTGTGTGTAAAATGTGGATTTCACTAAGAATGTGGGAAACTGGAAAGAGTATGTCCCACCCTAATAATAAAAGAAGACACATAATCTACAAAACCGTAACTTTTCTTGAACCCATCAAAGCTAAGGTTATAGGGCAACCAACTAGTCTGAAATCTGAGTAAACACAGTAACTTTCAAGGAGAGACAAGAGTCAGACCCCAACTTTCCTGGGGCAGAATGTGGAAGAAAGATAGGGCTGACATGCATGTGGGCAAGAAGTGTGGAAGGGTCACCAAATCCTGATCAGGGCATAGATGAAAACCCACTGCATCTGGGAAAAGGAAACAGAAAAAGCAAGAAATCACTTTGGGCCATTTGGTGTTCTCTATAGCTGCAGGAGAAGCAGGGTCACTAGGAAATTTCTACCCCAGACACTTAGAGACACAAAGCCTACCAAATACTGAGGTTGAACCAGTACAAGAGAGAATAACAACCACTCCCGCAACACCACCATCAAGTAAAAACTAACAGCGGTCCACTATTGGGAGAGAAGCAAGAACATGGAGAGAAACACTCATCTGATGAAGACTTGGAAGCAACTGTTATACAAATGCTCCAACAGATAATCATGAACACTCTTAAAACTAAAAGAAAGTTTAAAAAGTTCAACAAAAAGATATAAAGCATAAAAAACTGACAGTTAAGGAACTAAAGAATTTAACAACAGAAAACTCATCGGGATGAATAGGAGAGAATTATAATAATAAAAGAAAGAATCAATGAAGTTGGACATAGAGCAATAGAAATAATCCAGGACAGTTGGTAAGTGCATTTGTGGTGAACATAGCATAATGCATAAACCTGTGAAATCACTTAGGTGTATACCTGAAACTAATGTAACATTGTGTGACAACTCTACTAAAATTTTCAGAAGTAATACATTTTTTAAAGTAGAAGTAATCCAATTTTTACAATAAAGATTTCAGTCTAGATTTCAATATCTCGGAAAAATATCTTTCAGGACTGAACATGAAATAAAAAACATTTTCAAATGTTTCAAATGAAGTGTAGCATTTCAAGTAACTATAGCATATACCAGAAGGTCTCCTCTCAAAGAATTGCTGAAGGTAAAGGAAAATAAGGCAGAAGAAAACCTGGAACATCAGGAATAAAAGAAGAGCAATAGAAATGTAAATATTTGGGCAAATATGATAGACTATTCTTCTCTCCTATTGTGTTCTTTAAAATATGGTTGATGGTTGAAAATAGAAATTATAACATTTCCTAAGAGTTGTGTCAACAGAGGTAGATATAATATATAAAACAATGATAACATGAATGGAAAGAAAAAAGATCTATAGGTGGTAATATTTCTACATTACACTTGAAATGGTAAAATATTAATTCTAGTATGTTGATAAAAGTAAGGTATGTATATTGTAATTCCTAGAGCTATGACTAAATACAAAGAAACAATAGTCAAAGTCACAATACATAAAACAGAATACTAAACTTTGTTTAAAATATCCCCAAAAAGGCAGCAAAGACAACAGGGAAGGAAAAACTTGGTAAACAAATAAAAACAATTAATAAAACAACTGTCCTAAATCCAAACATATCAATAATTACATTAAATGTAAATGGTCTAAAAAAGTAAAATAGATATAAATAGTCTAACCACCATTTAGAGAAAATTTAGAGAGAAACTGTCAGAACGGATAAAAACATGACTCAACAACGTGCTCATAAGACACGTCAAATTAATGATAAGGTAAGTTTAAAAGTAAAACATGAGTCAAAAAGAAAAACAGAATGACTATATTAATATCAGATAAAATAGGTTTCAAAGCAGAAAAAAATCATTAAGGGTTAAGAGGGACATTCCATAATCATAAAAGAGTGGATTCTCCAATAAGACATCATAATCCTAAATGGACATGCACCTAACAACAGAGCTTCAAAATGCATAAAAAAAACCTGACAAAACTGAAAGAAGAAATAGATATATCTATAATGATTATTGGACACTTCAACATGCTTGTCTCAGTAATAGAACTAATAGAAAATCAGCAACAAAGTAGAAGAATGAAAAATACCATTAATGACCTGGATTTAACCGACATTTGTAGAGCACTCTACCCAGTAACAGCAAAATACATATTCTCCTCAAGAGTGTATGGAACATTCGTTAAGATAGACTATATCCTTGATTTTAAAACAAATCCTAATAAATTTGAAAGAACTGAACTTATTCAAAATGTGTTCCCTAACCCTAATGTAATTAGACTGGAAATCAATTAGAGCAAGATACAAGAAAAATCTCCAAACCTTTGGAAAGTAAACCACACACTGATTCCAAAACCAATGATATTAAAAGAAAACTATAGACAATTATCTCTCATGAACACAGACACAAAAGTTAAAAGGGTATAAAGAACAATCCGGCAGCTGTTTTCAATGTTCCCTGAAGGACCAGAAACTCATCAAAGAAGAGGTCATTTGTGTGGGCAATCCACTGTTTCCACTTACAGAAGAAAGAAAACTGAAGTAGATCCCCATACTTCCATCTATGCTGTCTCCCTTAATCTCACTTAATCGGGGGAATGTCCAAGAGGACCACAGAAGATTGCCACTTAATTTAAAACCTGGAAGAAAATGGACAGTGAAGAGACTATTTCTGAGAAATGCAGTCTTGTTCAATACAGATCTTTTTACTTGAGGAAATCACCAGTCTGAGGAGTAATGAGTGAACTTACCTGTATCCTCGATCATCTGCCCTGTCAGTGCTTTTCATCTCTGGGCAGCTTTAAGCAAAGATAGTGGTGAAGGCTTTAGGATTATGCCATAACTGTTAATATTTATTCAGTACTTATTATGTGCCAAGCAGTGGGCTAAGCACTTCAAATACACAATTTTACTTAATTGTTCACAATAACACCGCAGGATAGGTAATATGAGTATTCCCATCTCAGAGACAAAGAAACTGAGGCTCAGAATATTTAAGTCAGAAAGGTGTTGACTTATAAATTATTTCCTTCCATAGATTCTAGAACTGGAATTGGTGAGTAAAATAGACAAGTGAAACTTTTTTAAGATTCAAATATATTTTGCCTTTATTGTTCTGAGTAAGGGTGCCAATGTAAATTGTATAAACTCCCACCACCAGTGGGGGGGGGAAAATGTGCCTATCTCTCTCGTGATATTCTCATCCAGGCTACTTATTAGGGTTAAAAACTTAGTTTCCAGTTTGATGTGCCAGAAATGGCACTTCGTTGTTGCTTTAGTTTGTTTTCTGTTAAAATTAGTTAAAATATACATTTAAAGTTTTTGGTAAATGGCAATTTACATGTTTTCATTGAAAAATTATTTCTTTCCTTTGATATTTCTCTTTATTAAGTTTCTCTTCCTTTTTTTGTTTTTAAACAAAAAAGATGCCCGTTATAAAAATTAAAAATAACAAAGAAAGGTGTCTACTCCAGATCCTCCAGTAGCTTAACTCTGAGAGCCACTAATTGTTTTCTTGTCCAGCCCCCCAAAACTAAATGACACCCTTTACTATTTGCTTTAATGAGATGAAATTCTGACTACCCTTACAAATCTTAGTTAACAAAAACGCAATTCTTCTTTCGTCCTCAGACTGTCTATAGCTTTTGTCTGAATCAAGAGGAACATTCAGCTTCTTTTCATGGCTCTTTTTCCAAGGGTGGTCATTTCTGTTCATTGGCAACCAACAAATTACTATGGACTTAGCTTAAGGACTAAAGTTGCATTCAGTATGACTTTTGATCAGTAAATAAATGTTTCAAGCATTATGATGTCTTTGGCATGGACCACGAGACCAGGGTTCCAAAAGAAAATAGAGTTTCAAACCAAAACAGGACAAAATTTAAAAATAAATAAACCTCACTGAAACTTGCCTCTGACCACTGTTTTGGGACATCCCCAGGTCTCTGTAAAATGGACTCTTCCTCTCCCGGGTTATCTCTTGAACTACCCAGTGGTATCTCAAAAGCAAGTCACGAGACTTCCTTCCAGCACCTGTTATTTTCTTTCCTTCCAGCTTGGGTCAATTTGATAGCACGTGGAACCAACTGTCCAAAAACTGCACCGTAGGCCCCAATGGTAGCGCCCCCTAGAGTCTGTACAGGGGTCTGCTTCTCGCTCTGCCTCTTTTGCACAAGATGCTGGAATGAGGCTACATACTGCCTGCGGGTGCCCCAAAGTCTTACAGAATTTGTAGTAGCAATGGCTCCTTTCTTTTCTATTCTCAACCCTGGAGCGCAGGTTCAGACACAGTCCCGTGGGCTTGGGAGAAGGCCATTCCTTGAACTTGACATCTCACCGGCCTGCTTGCCTTCTCTCAACACGCCCTTCCCTTCCTCTGGGGAAATCTTCTTCTTCTTGCCTGTTATCCACCTGCGCCAGAGTTTCACCATCAACCGTTTGACAGGAGGCTCATGCTTTGTTTTGAAGCTACCCTACGTCGTGACGCTTTCCTTGGGGTCTGAGACCCAGAATGGAGAGAGAATGTCCCGGCTGCCCCACTATGTGCGTGAGAAGGGAAGAGACAGGTTATCCGGGTGGGCCAGTCATCTTTCCCTTCAAGCAGTCTTTCTCTGAAAGGCACATGACTACAGCTTGTGTCTTCCCGCCAAGAATCTCCTGGTAGAGCGCACGGTGGAGAAAGGCCCCTGGGCGTCTGCAAGACACTGAAGCCTGGTCACTCAGAGGGTCCTGTTCCTAGTTCCGGCACTTAATTCCCCGACAGCTGGGAGAAAACTCTGTCCCGGTGGCTTCCACACTGCTCGTCCTGTGCATTCTGGGACGCAGCGTGTGCGGGTCAGGATGCTGTGCAGTCCCGCTCTGCTTCAGGCCTCACGACTGTGGGCTGGGAGTAAACCTCCCCCAGACCTGCACTCGTGTTCCAACTCCCCAGCTGTGACAACAGCTTAACTACCCTGCCATGCCGACTGGAAAAAATCCAAGAGCAATAGTGATCAGCCTTACCTGTCAGCTTTGAAGATAAACAAGAAATCATATTCCAGTCCCAATATTCAGATCAATTACTACTATGTTTCCCTGGGCTCAGACATCATAAATTCAGTGGATCATAGCAATTCCCCTGGAACCACCTGGGGTCCCCTTGCCTTCCCCGGGTCTGGCCGTGGAGCCATGTGTCTTCAAACACAGCCGGGAGTCCTGCTTTCCTAATTCTGCCCGCCTGGCAGGGGTCACTCTGACTTTGACCTTAAGCGTGTCTTCTGATCAGACCTCCCTTTCTCGCTTCGGTCACTCCAGTCTTAATGTCTTGTATGGGTCCCGTTTCAATTTCACTTTCCCAAATGAATGGCTATGGTTTGAATTATATGTGTATGTTTAGCTTCCTCTGCACAATTACCTCTTCAGTGCCTCTTCTTTCATGCTTCCCTGAGCCCATTACTCATCCTCCAACCTCTGTCCTGCCAGCAGCCCTGATAGCGCCCCTTCCCCCCTTCTAAGCTCATTTCAGAACATTCCAGAAGCTTTTTCAGAGACAAGTTACTCCTGTATGGCTCGTTCTTCCTTCCTTTCTTTCTTTCTTTCTTTCTTTCTTTCTTTCTTTCTTTCTTTCTTTCTTTCTTTCCTGTCTTTACAAATCCCTTCCAACTTCCACATTCGGAACAGAGTAGAGAAACCAACTTACCTTCATTACGTGCCAGGTGTGTTCCAAGGTCCCCCTTTAGTGCTCTAGACTATTCTCCAAGAAATAAATCATTGAACACACGAGGAGGCTTCGGCTTTAAGAAAAGAGATTTAGTAACTTGTCCAGGGTTGTAGAGCCGAGGACAAGATGCAGATTTGGGCACAGAACCTACAGGATTCCAAAACTCCGCTAGTCTTTCCTTCATGTGACGCTGCCTCCATAACATTTCTTTCTAGTCACAAAACTGAAGTTTACATAAAAGCGTCCAAACACACTGATGTGTTCAAATTCTACCGGTTGTCCTCTAGAAGACTCGGTGCGGTGTTTCAAACCACACATAGGCGATCCCTTGATGGACAATTTCTTAAAGTCTAGAATACCAGAACTGGAAAGCACCTGAGAGAGTATGGAATCTCCCTGTATGTGAGGAACCCACAGCCCTTGGAGGCTGCATGTCCTGTCCGTGAGCTCCTGCAGGGAACTTCCTTCAGTGGCCCTTTGCCTGGAGTGAGTGGAGCCAGGGGTCTGTCTTCCCAAGACGCTCTCAGGGCGAATCCGTCACTCCAGCATTTTGCCTCTGTTGCCACGTGATGACAGAGCCAGACCTCCATCGTCGCCAGGGTTCTTTGTCCACGCTTCTTCCCCCATTCCTGTCACAGGTACCCCCGTCCCCAAGCACATACCTTCCCAAGCCTTTCCTCGTGTCCCCTAAAAGTCAGAGGCTTTAGCAGATGTCCCTACTCTTCCAAGTGTTCAGAACATTCACTTTGTTGCCCTAACTCTCTCTGTCCTGATGACACTTCTCACTGCAGATCTCTAAGCAGAAGCTACGTTTCCGCCTCCTGTTCCAAGCCCCTACGGGTCTAGAAATGGAGCAGCCATCCTGCTTGCTCTCCTTCCTTAATAAGAAACAATTAGAGCGTTTCTGCATTATCCCACACAAACTTTACCAGCCTACAGGCATCTCGCTCAGATTCCCTGCCATCCCGTGTCTCGATAGGAGAATTCAGGGGCCACCCTCCCCATCTTGTGCCCTGTATTTCATCACTTCCCCATCCTCGAGGATTTGCCTCCAATTTCCCCCTCCCCTCCCTGTATCAATTTGTCTCTTGCTTCTGGATCATTATCATCAGCACGTAAACCTACTCTAGTATCTCTCACATCTGAAACAGACACTCCTTGACCCCCATGTCACACCTTTCCAGTTACGTCCCCAATAATCGGCAAAGTGATCAGTTATCTGTACTCAGTCTCCTCACCTCATTTGTCTTTAACTCTCCTTGGTCAAGCTTCTCTCATCAAAAGTTGCCTAATCCTGCCAGGGTCACGGTGACTTCCATGGGCCAAATCCAATGGAGTCTTCTCTGCTCTCAGCAACATTCCATGTACTTTCTTCTCTTGGCTTCTGGAACGCTGCTCTCTCCCGACTTCCCTTCTTCTACAAAGTACACTTTTCCTCAGTTTCCTTTGTTAGTTCCCTCTCTCCGATGAGACAGAGGACACCTTCCCCACTCACAATCCCTCCCTAAGTGATCTCGTTTAGGTCCCATGGCTTGAATCCCATGACTCCAAAGTTTGTGTCTTCAGCCAAGATCTCTCCGTGAACAACAGAATCACATATGGAATCATCCATTTGACATCACAAAGTTAACATGTTCAGAACAGAACTTTTATATTTTGGAACTAGGTTCAGGTGGTGGCTGTACAACATTGGATGTACTGTAAGTCCCTAAATTGTTGACTTTGAAAGGGTTAATTTTATGTGGTGGGGATTTGACCTCAATTTAAAAAACTCAGAAGGCCTGCAACTTTTCATTTCATTCTACACCAAAACTTAGTCCTCCCCAGAATTCCCTGTCTTCATAAATGCACCCCTCCCTTCTTCACCTTCCCACTCCCTTGACATCCAAATAATCAGCAAATATTGTCACTTCTACCTCCAAAGTTTTTCTCTAACCAGTTTACTTCTTTCCATCTCCCCTGAGGCCACCCTCACGGGAACCTCAACCACCTGTCCCTACAATTATGATTAGTCTCCCTGCCTCTACTCTTGCGTCTCTATAGTGCTTTCTCCATATAGCCATCAACTTGATGTCCTAAACCTGTAGATCAAACTATAATACACCCTCATTAAAGCATCTAATGGATTCTCATAATACCTAAAGAAGAAGAAGAAGAAGAAGAAGAAGAAGAAGAAGAAGAAGAAGAAGAAGAAGAAGAAGAAGGGAAGCCTGCAAGACTCTCCATGAAGACCCCGTTCTGGATTGGAGACTGCCTACTTTTCATTGGGTCCTCACATGGCAGAAGGGGCTAGGGAGCGATGTAGAGTCTCTTTTGTAAGGCACTAATCCCATTCATGAGGCTCCTCCCTCATGACCGAAGCGCCTCCCAAAGGCCCCACCTCCCAATACCATCACATTGGCCATTAGGATTTTAACACGAATTTTGTGGGAACACAAACATTCAGACCACAGCAGTAAACTATTGAAGCAGGGACTTCATCCATCTTGTGTAGACCCATATCTCCAGTAACTCAAAAGTCCCAGACACATAGTAGGTGCTAAATAAATTGTGTTAAATTGGGTTTTCAGCCACTAAGATTGTCGGTGGTTTGTCAGCAGAACAGGAATGAATTGCTGCTACCATTAAGTAAAGTAACCTGCGACACTACTAAAATAAAAAAACGTAATACCCCTCCAAGTAGAAATACCACTCTTTGGAATCTATCCTGGGGAAACAAAAGCACCCGTGTATGGATATATGAACAGGCATATTGATTACAGTATTTAAACAGTATTTGTTGCAGGATTAAAAAACAAAACAAAACAAAACCCCCGGGAACAGAGGCCCATCACTAGAGAAATATCGAATGTATTAGAATATGTTGAAAAGGATGAGAGTTTTACCATTTTTCTTAGAGGGATTTCTACAAAGTAAAAAGAGAAAGGAGAGGTACAGACACAATTGTGTTTTTAATAAAGCAAACAAAGAGACGAAAGGCTGTCAAATATATGAATGCATACCATATTTCCTTAAGGCTAGGATCACAAGACCGGTCACAATTTCCAGAAATGTTAAAACATGGAAAAGCTTTGCCACTCAGATCTGATGCCATACGGCTTGTGCATGTGGCACAAAGCTGAGTGAAAGCGGAAAGAAACCCAACAGTTTGTTGATGCAGCCCGGAGGCCTTGTGTTTGGAGGAAAGGGTGAGGAAAGGGGTAGGTAGGCATGCACACAAAAAAAATCAAATCAGATCAAATTAAAAAAGGACACATAACATTCCATTTATATAAAATGTGTATGTTCACAAAGAAACTAACTTGTAGGAATGCCCATGAAAAGTTGTCACAGAAAAGAAGCAAACACCAGAGAGTGATGAACACAGTAGGACTCTATTTTGGCAAAAACCCAGATCTGCCGGTCCTCGCAGGTCTAAGGGCATGGGGAAGGGGGCAGAGACCTCAGACTGGACGTGATTGTTCTTCGTATTGTTCCACTTGCGGCAAGCGTGATTATTTTGTTTTTTAAAACTACACAGAATGAAAAGGGACAAAAATCGAGGGGGAAACGTACGTCATGTTGCCGTACAGCTAAAACTAAAGGTGGGGCTTTCCTTTACATTTCTAGCATCCTTGTTAATAACCACCATCATCATCTCTGGGTCACCAGAAGGGAGCAGGTGACCTTCTGGTTCCTCCAAGGTGGATTACAAAATTTAGCCAAGCAGTTGGACGGTTGGGGTGTCTTAGTCTATTCTCAACACTCTTATTACCATAACTACTTAGTTCATACATGTAAAAAACATTTAAAAATGTTTTTTGCATTGATTATGCAAAAATTAAAGGCCTTATGTCTATCTTAACACTGAAAAAAAAAGAATGTCATGTTACCATTAAGCAGAGATAAAGTAAAGCTAAATCTGTCTCCAAGTGTAACTTAACCCCCCCCCCCCAACCCTTGAAAGGTAACTAAAACACCACCAGAACTAAGGGCTAGAGTGGAGATGATGTGGGTCTGAATCTTAGTCGTAGGTCTAGCTATGCATGCCCAGGAACAAATCATTCCCTCTTTCTCTTTTTTTAAGTCTATTTATTTATTTTGAGAGAGAGTGAGAGAGCACGCAAGCAGGGGAGGGGCAGAGAGGGGGAGAGACAGGGGGAGAGAGAGGGGGAGATCCCAAGCAGGCTCTGCACTGTCCGTGCACAGCCTGATGCGGGGCTCGAACTCACAAACCTTGAGATCATGACCTGAGTTGAAGTCAGACGCTCAACCTACGAGCCACCCCCGGGGGTGGGGGGGGCCAAATCATTCCTCTTCTGGATGCCAGTTTGTTCATTTGTAAAAGGAGGATGAAAATCCTAATTCCACTGATTTCCAGAATTGTTATGAAAACCAAATGAGAAAAGCATGTGTGAAAGCATCTAGTTTGTCTGCCACGTGAGAGTTTTTGCTAGACTCCAAGGGTCTTATTAAAGATACAGTAGAGGGGTGCCTAGGTGGCTCAGTTGGTAAACGACCGACTTCAGCTCAGGTCATGATCTCAGGTTCATGAGTTCGAGCCCCACATCGTGTTCTGTGCTGACAGCTCAGAGCCTGGAGCCTGCTTCGGATTCTGTGTCTCCCTCTCTCTCAGCTCCTCCCCTGCTCACACTCTGTCTCTCTCTCAAAAATAAATAAACATTAAAAAAAATTAAAGATATAGTAGAAAGAGAAAAGGAGTCAGAATCAGAGACCAAGGGTTCTCTGTCACTGTCCAGCTGGGAGACTATCACCATTCCAGGTTACCAGTCCCGGGCCTAATTTTTCTAAATTCATTAATACGTATTTCTTTTTGGGAAAAGAGAAATTCCCCAATCCTTCAACTATCCCCATAAAGCTAAATGTTATTTGAATTCAATGCACTTCATGCACATTGAGGCACCAAAACTGTTTCTTTAGCACCAAATGATAATGGAAAAGTATTTCACTAAAGTCCAGATAACAAATGAAGACAAATGTTTTCTCTAATCCTCTTTCTATAAAAGTACACAATCTTCATTTATCTTCAGGGATGACGTCCGTCCCTTTAAGAATAGTTCCTTTAGGAGATGCATTTCATTGTCTGAGCGTCTTGACAATTCTTACATCTTCTACCGTGAACTGTTGAGCCCTCCAATGTCTCGCGGAGTCTCAGTTCTGCTGACGTCCTGCGTCCCGCCTGCTGATTGATGGGGCTTCTTCCTAATGGAGCTGCCAGAGAGCAAATTGCACAAATTGTACTTTGCCCCTCGTATGACTATAGTCCCACCCAATTCTTGTCACATACTGTATCTCACTTCTGCTCAATAGCATGCATGATTTCTTTTGTTATTAATAGTGTGTTTTTAAATGAATTTAAAGTACCATTGCATTCAATCTAACTTTTCAGCTTTTTGTTTTTAACTGATTCAATATCTTTCTCGACACAGGATTCCCTATATCACTCAGCTGCCCCAAATATCCAGTGGTTTCGATCAGATGCCTCTTTTTTTCTTTAAGTTTATTTATTTTGAGAGAGAGAGAGGGAGGAAGAGAGAGAGCATGAGTGGGGGAGGTGCAGAGAGAGAGGGAGAGAGAGAGAGAGAGAGAGAGAGAGAATCCCAAGCAGGCTCCAAGCTGGCAGCACAGAGCCCCATGCAGGGCTCGAACCCACGAACCGCGAGATCATGACATGAGCCAAAAAGTCAGACACTTAGCTGACTCAGTCACCCAGGCGCCCCAGTCAGATGCCTCTTTGATAGTTAATTTGATGCGTTAACTTCACGGGAGCGTGGGGTGCCCGGATATTTGGTCAAATGGTATTCTGGGTGTGTCTATGAGGGTGTTTCTGGATGAGGTTAACATTTGAGTCAGTAGACAGAGGGAAGCAGATCGGCCTTCCCCTGCGTGGGTGGGCCAGAGATCCAATAGACACCTGACCTGAACAAAGGCTGAGTGGGAGGGAATTTTGCCTATTTGTTTGAACTGAGAAGTCAGTCTTCTGCCCTCAGACGGGAAGTTAAACCATCAGCTCTCCTGGTTCTCATGCTTTCGGACTTGGATTAGAACTTACCCCATCGATTATCCTCTTGGGTTTCAGGTGTTCTCATGCGGACCAGAACAACACCAGCAGCGCTCTGGGGTCTCCAGCTCGCCAACGTCGTTCAGATCATAGGACTTCTCAGCCTCCATAATCCCGTGAGCCAACTCCTTACAATGAATCTCTTCATATATGTTTGTATGTATTTCTGCAACATGTATCCTATTGGGTCTGTTTCTCTGGAGAACCCTGAGAAGTACAACCTCCATCTAGCCTTCAAAGTCTTCCTTAATTTGACCCCAACCGCATATCCAGACTCATTTCAAAAGAATAGTATTATATGACTGTAACAGTTAACATCATAGCATGCCAGCCGCATGCTAAGGGCTTTAGATGCATTACCTCAATTAATCTTTATAACGATGCCTTGAGGTAGGCTATTTTATTTACATTTCATAAGAAAACAAAAGGACGCTTATATTTAGAGTAATTCTGGGATTTGAAAACATTTTTCTTTTTTGTGAAGTACACTGTATCCCCACTGTGGGGCTCAAACTCAAGATCTCGAGATCAAGAGTCACACGCTCCGCTGAGTGAGCCAGGTGCCCCTGATTCTAGGACTTAAGCCGAAGTCTCTCTGACTCCTAAATCCATATTTTTTAGACTCGCTCGATGCTACCTCTACAACTCGCTAAACAAGCCCTTGTAGAATGAGGCCAAATCTTTCAATTCATTTTGACCTCGGCGTCTTAGAAAGAGGATCACTTCTAAACCTTGATGAATAACAGAATCACCGGGAAAGTTTTTCAGTCTGAGTCATTCAGCTCTAACCTTCAGAGCTGCAGAGTCTCTATGGTGTGGTTCAGGAATCTGCCTTTCATGGTTTCCAGGTGAGTCTAGTAGGTCAAACCACAGGCCCCAGTATTTGGGAATAAGGGCCTTAGGTTAAGCCAGTGGCTCTCAAATGTTAGCCTACCTCCGAATCACTGGGGAGGCATGTTAAAACACAGACCGCTGGGCCCCATCCCCAGTGTTTCTAACTCAGTAGATTTGGGGTAGAGTCCAGCCATCTGCATTTCGAACAAGTTCCCAGGTGGTGCTTCTGCGGCTGGCACAGGGACCACACTCAGCACTACAGGGTTCGGCTGTTCTTGCTTTGAATAGTCTCCTTTGTACCTTCCTCTAGTCCAAATTTCCACCTGTTCTTCAAAGCCACCTTCTTCACAACACCTGTCTGCTTCAGTGCTTAGCCTCCTTCTTCTGCTTGCGGGGTCAGCTGGCTTCACAGGTCCTGGCAGACTCCGCTGAACTCTGGGATAAGAAAAGAACATTCTTTGTCTCTGTTCTTTCCCGTAGCGGTAGGACTTCCCACCCCCTTTTGAAACAGCCCAACAGAAAAAAAAAATAAAAAGAAGTAAATAAAAATAAAAAGCCCAATAGATGTGTTTAAGGGTTGCCGAGGATATCCCCTTGTGCACCTGCTCTGAGCCACTGGCCACACCCCTCCTGGCCTTCCCCTCCCCTCCCCCATTCATGGGCTCCAGTTCCCTTTGAGGACGTTTACTGAGGCGACTCCCCTGAGAAGCTGTCCACGGAAGGCTCAGGGAGCTGCTGGGAAGTTATTAGAGTTCCTGCAGCTGCCCTCCCAGGCCTGCCCCACCTGCCGGCCACACCTTACACTTGGCACTTCTCAGAAGTTTGGATAAGACTGCCCTCAGCTGTCCTCCCATCCTTTCATCCCCTTGCTCTGCCCCAGGCCCCTTGTCCCGGGCCCCAGCTGTGAATGCCAGTCACCATCACTTTTGTAATAGAAAGTTGTGTAGACTGACCCCAGCCCCCGAGTTCTTAGGCTGTGACTGATGCTTCTCTCGGGATGAGTTCACTCTTACAAGGCACCTGGTCCCTCTTGCTAAAATAACCCCCCTCCCCCTAAAGCTGCACCACTCACCCTCCCAAACACGCCTAGAGGGCAAGTCTGGAGTTTAGGATGGAGGGCAGCTGAAATTCGTGGTGGGATTCAAGCCACAGGTTTAATACTTACTAGCATTTTATAACAAAGAAAAAACTCCTTGAAGTCAGGGATTATTCCTTAAAGTGTAAATGTTTTGCTACTTCTATTTGGCCCACAATGCCTAGAACAGTGTTAAAATACATGCGGTCACCTCTTACATCCCTGACATATGCAAAGCAACCTCGCCCAGCACCTGCCTCGCCTGTCCCTCCTCCCTGCCCAAAACACCCTGTGCATTTCTACCCCTTCTCTTCCCAGGCCCGCTCAAATGCTCTTCCTTTACGAACTTGTCCCCTTCCCCACTCCACTCACTGTAGTTTTCCCTTGCTCATTGGTAGTGAATTTCTCTTTCTAACACCCAGAATTGCCAGAGGGGAGTTTAGGGGCCTCTTCTGGCACTTGGAGCCCACCCACTCCAATCAACCATCCCCATCCCCCCACCAGCTATCACCCCCTAAGGCCCCAACTGGGAGCAGGCCTCACCTGTGCTGCCGTCTCCCTGTCCCTCCACCTGAGGAAGGCAGCTCAAGGCTGGTCAGCTCAGGGACACCTCTGCCCCTCCTCTCCAGTCCTCCTGGACTGAGCCTGGATCCCAGAGACTCCAGAGTGTGGTTGGAGGATGGAAAACCAGGAGGACTGCTCTCACTTTACCATTACATCAGGAACTCTCTCTGGCTACCCCGGTATGTTGGCAGCCCGCAGGGGCAGAGCTTTCACTCTGGATCCGATAGATATTTTGCCATGTATACATTCTGTAGACCCTTCTTTGGTCCTGTGACTACTGAGACTAATTTCTCTTCCACCAGGACCCCAAAGCCCTCAAACCCAGGTTCAGCTCTACCAGCTTTGTGTTCCTCACCACTGGCTTCGAAAGCACTTTTATGACGTCCATTTCATTTCATAATCAAGGAAATTGGAAATAGTTTTGCACCAATCTTACCAGATTCTCCGTGCGTATACCTACGACACATCCATAGACATTTATGTCTACGGATATCCAATAGCCGAGGGTTCAGTGCCTTGGTTATTTGTAGTAGCGGGAGACAGAATAGGGTCATTCTTTTTTTCAAATAGAATTCGATTTTCTTAGCCTGTGAACATCTCTACATCATCCTTCTTGGCACAACTGTTACCATTTTGTTCCTGGGCTAGTAATCGTATCCAGTCATTAGAATTAAGTTGTAGACTTTTCTGTCGCCTTTCCTGCCTGATTATCAAGCTTGGTTTTCTCTTCAGATTGTAGATCTCTGTTTGTACTGTAACCATCTTCACTTCGGCTCCATTATTCGCACTCATCCTGTTTGGGCCTCTGAACTTGTACCCTAACACTAACCAAAAAAAGCATAAAAAGACACCCAGGAGTTTCTTTGTTTTTCTTTACCTTCTTTTCACTTGTCTGTATCAGAGATGGGAAGAATGACCATGGATCTCTCACAAAGCGGACTAGAAATTCCGAGACTGTGAATTCTGGCTATGGCTCTGCCATTCATGTATTTATGACCCCAGGGAATTTACTGAAGCTTTTTCTCTGGTCTATGACATACTTGTCAAATCATGTAGGATTTATGATCAATGTCATGTGTGATCTATGATCTATGCTGAAAACAAAATACGGGCTCATCTCTTTAGCCAGATATAATAATTAGCAAATCCATTCATTACAGGAGTAATTTCCAAACCCTACAGATCTACAGAATCGCCTTTTTGACTTAAAAAAACAAAAACAAAACACAGATCACTGAGGTCCATCCAATCCTGCTGCATCTGATTTTTAAGTAATTCGTTGATGTGGAGGCAGGCTCGAAGAACCCTAGAATTGCAGGCCAGGCTTCCGAACTGCTTCTGCAGTGGGCACTCATTTTGGAGAAACTGGTTCAAAATTTTAGTCCTCCTGCCTAATTTATCAGTAACGAATGAAAGATGACCGTGTTTGAATGATTGCAGACGTGCCAAATGTTGAACCCGTGGTGTTCACAGCAAGATTGAAGCTGTCAGGATGCTCACGCACATTTTCGTGGAACCAGACACGGGAGTGTACTTAAACCAATTAAAGATTAGTCTTTATTTCAAATAAAAAAAAATAAGTAAATGGCAAGAGGAGGATGGAGTCAGTGTTTCCCACTGCATAAGCTTCTGTTGTATATTGCAACAATATACAATATTCAATATATTGACTTCAATATATTGACTTCAATATATTGAATATTGTATATTGTTGCCTATTGGATTAAGGGGCATTCAGCCTCATTATTACACCACCCAAAAGGAGAGTCTTTAAAGAAGAATCTCAGATGTGGAAATGTGCCTTTTGGGATTAAGATAAAATGAGTCTCCTCAGCAAATTTGCCACCTCTTGGATAACTTTATCACCCCAAAAGCAAAATTTTTCCGCAAAAAGATGTGTTAAATTTTTAGACCACAAAGTATTCCATTCTCCCCAATCCTACCCTTTTGTATACATTCTTTTTCCACCATTTCAAAATCATACTCTGAGTTGGTGGTTTAAAAGGCATTAGGATTTGTATCTCTTCTAATACAATAGACTCTCGTGGGTTGTAAAGAATACTTATGACACATAAGTCAAGCCAAGTCAAGTCTCTTAATTTGCCTAACCCACTCTCCCCCTCCCCGTCCAATTCCAAATCAAGGACTTCTCTTGCAGAAGCTGTGCTCTTCTTCTAACTTTATCAGTTAAAACTTGGACTTCCTCTCTCTCTTGGCCCACGGGCAGAACAGTTTCTTAGAGTCACGAGAATCCTAACTGCAGTGTTTCTTTGGGTTCTGCTTCAAGGGTTACTTCCCAAAGCCCTTCATCTCTTTTCCCAAAGTACCTCCTTTGCTTCAGACACTCAACCTCGGTTATTACAACAGCTCTCTATTATGCCACTGTTATCTCTAGGCCATTCTGTAGGAAACAGCTAAAGTGTTCTATGCTCCCTGCAAAGCCAGCTGGGTAGCCCCCACTTAAAATCATCTTAAATGAGGTCCTAACACACCTAAAGTAAGGCACGCGCCCTTGCTGATAAGGGTGGCGCATTTCAGCGATAAGAATCGGAATGATGTGCCCACCTCCAAGGCAGAGCAGGTAGAGTTTGAGGAGCCACACCTCGTCTCAAGAATTTGGAACATGGCCCCTGTTACTCCGTCTGGTACTCATTATCTTCTCTTCCCAGTAGCCGTACCCCCTCACCAAGGGGTAACTACACATTCAGCATTTACAGAGGACTTCCTGGCAAAAGGCAGGCCCTTGCACACCTCTGTGCTACTGTTCTTGAAGGGCATTCTGTTCCATGGAACACCCTCTGGGGCTCTGTGATCAATGGCATAAAGTACAATCTGCCTGCTGTCCCCAGACAGACGTTCCATGTCACAGCCCCCCTTCCCAGTCCTCCATGGGGTATATTTAGCCACTGAGTTGTGACAGATTTCAGGCTCTGGGGATGAAGGCTGCTGCTATACGGGGCTTTGTGGGAACAGCGACTTGGGTTTGCAGCTGGGAATCCTTCAGATAGAGACTCCTTTAAGGTCAACAGATGGAGTTGGAAGATTTGTTTGGGGACCTGGGTAGGGTGTCGGTGGAGCTAACTGACAGGTGACGGGAAGAAGGACATATAGGCTGGATTTGGAAATTGTTCTTTTCATACCAACTTGTCATTAAAATAAAGGATTTAAAAATAAGATAAAATACTAAAATGAAAAATGAAAGTGAAACACTTACAGCAACAGGATACAAAAGAGAAAAGAGTTTATACATCAAATGATTTATGTGTAAGTCTATGTATAAGAGATCGTGTCAAGCAATATCCTTGAGCTGATTTAAATAGCTTAAAGCTCCCAACAAGTGGGGGTGCCTGGCTGGCTCAATTGGTAGGGCATGTGACTCCTGATCTTGGGGTTGTAAGTTCAAGCCCCATATTTGGTGTAGAAATAAAAGCTTAAAAAAAAAAAAGTAACTGACAATTGCTCCGAGGAACACAGCTTTCTGAGCTGGGTGGTTATTTTCAAGGGAGAGGTTGTTAGTCTAGAAAGTGGGTGCTGCTCGTTCTTTGGGGTTTCTTAATACTTGGTGTTGCCGTTAGGCATCTGCATTTGACTAGTATAGGCAGCCAACCTGGCTCGTTCTGTGTTGGAGCTAGAACACATGACTGCTAGAATCATCCTGACTTCTCCTTCTTTCCAGCTCACTTAGACACAACAGTCGGAAATGAGGACAGAACCCTTTGAAAAGAATGGAAGCAGGTAGACAGCAGGAGGCGGAGAGCCATTTTAACTTATTGAGTTAAATGAGAGTGACTGATTCCAAACTTTAGCCTAAAGCTATGAGCTATGTATGGGACCTGTGAAAGCTGATGTCAATCATCCCAATTCTTTGCATCTATAAACTGAGAGCCTTTACTTGTATATTGAAACAAAGAGCACAGAAGACAGAACCCTAAATAGATATGTGCTATGATCCTGATGGCTGCCTGCCATATTACTGTTAAAATCTAGACAACAGACTCAACATGGAGTCACTTATGCTAAGCCCCATGTCACCAAACCGAGACTTGATTAAAAATGCAGCTCTCCCGAAAATGGAATCTTGAACCAGCCAATCAGGAATCACCTGAAAGGCACAGTTAGGTTATCTGCCTGAGAGGCACATGCCTTTCCCTAAAAGAAAGGAACCTTGTAATAACCAGCCTTGCTCCAGCTCCCTTCTGCCTATAAAGGTCTGTTACTCTGTACAGCTCCTCAGAGCGCCTTTCTATCTGCTACTGTGAACACTGCCCAATTCATTAATTGTTGAATGAAGCCAAAAAGATCTTTAAAATTTACTCAGTTGCGTTTTGGTTTTTTGACATTGCAGATTCTCATCTGGTAATAACGCACTCAAGGAAACTATTTTGCAGCAATACAACCACTGATTACTATCAGATGACCATCTCACAAGCAGAGAAGACAGCAGAGGCATTTCTGCTTCTATCCCTAAACCGACACTCAGCATCTCAACACTGCAAACCTGAAGACTCTTCAGTTGCTACGTATATCGTAGTATCGTGCTGTTTACAGAGCTCGTGACAATATACCCCAATGACACATCTCCTGCCAGAAACAAACTTAACGCCTTAAGTCAAAAAAGGACCCTATCGAGTGAGACTTCCTTCCTTAAAATCTTAAACATCAGAACTACATATTATTTTTATTCTTTTTAATTTTTTTTGTTTTTATGTAGGCTGCACGCCCAGTGCAGAGCTCCATGTGGGGCTTGAACCCAGGACCCTGAGATGGACACCTAAGCTGGGATCAAGAGGCAGATGCTTAAATGACTGAGCCACCCAGGTGCCCCCAGAACTACATTTAAAAAATAAATTCTGGGGTGCCTGGGTGGCTCACGTCATGATCTCACAGTTCATAGGTTGGAGCCCCGTGTTGGGCTCTGTGCTGACAGTTCAGAGCCAGGAGCCTGCTTTGGATTCTGTGTCTCCCTCTCTCTCGGCTCTTCCCCCGTTTGTACTCTGTCTCTCTTTCAAAAAATAAAATGTTAAAAAAAAAAGATGAAAATAAAATAAAAAACAAAAATAAATTCTTCCCCACAATTCTCATGCTGAAAGCATTCACCAGGGAGACGGCAGAATCAAAAAAGCGTACATCGATGAGAGCTTGAGAAAAATTCCCCTTTAGACAAGACTACCCCCTCCCGTTATATTTGAAATATAACTGTGGGTTGGCTTTTAGCAGAACTTTTTTAGAGAACTGGTGGCTGTTAAAGAAAAGAATGTCCTGACACTTGTGAAAGTCAGACAGACTTGATTCGAGGAAAGACTACTGCAAGGGGATTTTTCTGCAGGGGAGAGACCGGGCAAGATAGGGCTCAACTCTGAATACAACAGGGACAAGTGGTATTAGCCAAGGAACTGGGGGGGGGGGGGGGGGGGGGCAGTAGATGGAAGATTACTGAGGAAACATCAAGGAGAGGTGGATTCTTGCTGAAGGCAGGCCAAGGTGATAAGATTTGGAAGGTGAGGGATTTTCACTAAACCAGTCCAGCAGGATCTTGCTGAAACTGGACTGATTGGCCCAAGGACTGAGCACAAGGTCAGGGCTTAGTTGCGAAGAGGGCTCAGAGGAGTCTGACTCCTACGGGTCAAGCAGAAAGCATTGTGGTTTACTAGCTGCATATAACACGGTTTCTGGTGTGGAATCGCTCTTGAAGAGAACGGACACACGCCCGGCTGGTCTCATGAAAGGGAAGGTTCAATGGGTGGCTGTTCCCTCTCTCTCCCCTCCTCGGAGAAGCCTGAGGGAGCAGCATGAGCACTGGTCCCCACTGTGGCTGCTCCTGGGAGCCGGTGGAAGGAATGCTGACCTAGACCAGACTCACAGAACCTCAACTCCTTGGGCCTCACATGCTCCTGGCGGGACCCCTGTGTCACCACTGTCAGTGTGTGCCATACTGGCCTGAGTGATGAGAAAGGAAGCCTTGGCTCTCCCCCACTGCCTCCCCCCTCCCCCACCCCACCCCTGCTTCCCAGACCTAGGGAGGATGAGAGGCAGCCTTCAAGGTCACTCTTGGTTTTGCCTATGCCTTGTGAGTCAACATTCTCTTGTAAAGGCCCACTGTTTGTGATTTAAGAAAAGAAGTCTGTGCCTGGTTCCACTTTTAGAAGTGGATAGTTTGTCTTTAATCAGGATGAAAATAAAGGTGCGAGGTCTGATGCTACAGAAGCTTGCTCACGGTAGTCACAAGGAGGCCATATTTTCACATGGAATTGATTGAACTAGACCAAAATGTAAAAAAAAAAAAAAAAAAAAAAATCAGAATCATCTGGAATCTTACAACATTCTTCAAGGCCTGGGTTGGCTTGTATTTGTGTGACTTTCTTGTAGTTCCTCTCTTTGACCCCAACTAATAGCTTTAGAATATGCCTTTTATTCTGTCCTTTGTAATTTCCTGAAGCTCTTCGGGGCCCAGGTCTTTGATATGTAAAATGAGATCTTAAAAGGCACGAGGTGGGAAGTCAAGACTGACCTGGCAGTTGAGTGTGGGAGGACCAGAGTCTGCAGGAAAAGACCAAGTAAATACCTGGAGTTTTGCCTTTAGACCTTTCTGGTTAACATCATGAGGGAAGGAGCTGGGGGGATGTGGAGGGAATTGGAACAGTTTCCTTCTCTCTGTGTAAATGTTCTGTTCCTCATCAAACTTTACCCTGCCATTTTAAATATCCCCTCGTGCTTTTTTACCCAAATCCATTTTGACTATGGTGATGCCAAATGGTGAACTTCAGACTTCTTGACAACATTTACTGGAAAGCATAAAGATCTAAAAGAAACAAAGGGTGGCCCAGGAATATCATAAGTAGTCAACTTATCAGGAAGGCAAAAAACAGTAGATGTCCCTAAATGTGAAAGAGGTCTGGAAATATGGTTTCTATGGGCTCTCCATAAAAACCAGAACAAAATAACACAACAAACAAAAACAGGCAAAAACATAAAAAACAAAAGCAAAAAACACCATGGAAGAATCAAAACTAGCCAAACAAGAAATAAAGTTTAAAACAAACAAGCAAACAAAAAACCTGGGAGAAGTAAAAATTAAAACAACTGAGGTACACTTGAAATCCATTTACACATAGAAATAAGACTCAACAACCAGACATTATCATTATTCCGTAGGAATTAAATGCTATAAACTTTATTGTTGGGAGACAATTCTTTATGGATCTCTCGTGTTTCTGGTCAGCAGTGGCACTGACTACTTTTGTCCTGAACTATCTTTTCAGGGAGGTTTGTATAGCAAATAGTCTTGGAATGTAGAAATCGCGTCTCCCAAGGACAGCCACGCTTTAGGACGTGGTTTCAAAACTAAGAAAATGTGGAAAGACCACCAGAACCAGGAAACACGTGTCCCATCCACCTGTGGACATTGAGAAAATCTGCACACACACCTCTTCCTCCCAATGAGCGATGTGTACATCCTTCCAGATGTCTATCCCTATCCACATATACCCCTGGACCAATGTCAAAAAGGCATCGGAGGTGACAGTCTCCAAAATGCGGCGTCTGCTCCCCCAGGAAACAGAACAATGAGGGGAAAGCAAGAGGAAAACACAAGGTAAGCTGTGTGTATTTGTTTTTAAACGTTCTCTTTCTGTGATATTTATAAATGTATAGATATACTTTCACATAGGTTTGGGTACTCGAAAACTCTTTTTTTTTTTTTAATTAAAAAAAAAAATTGAGAAACAGAGCGAGACAGCGTGAGCAGGGGAGGAGCAGAGAGAGAGGGAGACACAGAACGTGAAGCAGGCTCCAGGCTCTGAGCTGTCAGCACAGAGCCCGATGTGGGGCTCGAACCACGAACCGTAAGATCACTACCTGAGCCGAAGTCGACGCTCAACCAGCACCCCCGAAAACTCTTTCTTAATAAACATGAGAGATGATGAGGTTTAGAGCTAATGACTCTAAAGACATTCAAATTAATAAGATGTGCTTGCAATCTCAAAAGCCTGACCACATTCCACTTACTTATACTTTCAGACTCCTGCCCTTTGGGGGTTTCTGGGCTGTCTGTTGCCCTCCACATGAACCCCCAGCACCCGCTTCCCCCCTCCCTCCTCCCCCAGATGCATCCAGTAGACCAGGCCCTGAGGAACAGAAGCTGCTGGAAGGCACTGACACAGCCTCATGGTTTCAGGATCATTAAGAAATCATTAGCGAGGAGGGATTGCTGGTTTAAATTAGAATGACACTGATAGACCTATAATTAGTAGAAATGAAAATTGTTAATTAAAAGTGTATCTTATTTCCCCCTGGTGTGATCCCTATTTGCCACTTGGTTTTAACAAAAATGAAACCCTATGATAGATTTCGTCAACCCAAGACAAACATTAAAAAAAAACATAGAAAAAAATGTTTTAAAGCCTAATGAACTTTCTAAGGCTCGAACTACGTCCACTCAGGGCTCATGTTTAAATTAGATTGCAGTGCGCTGATTCTGAAAACAATTTTTAAAACATTTTGTAGCCAATTGTCACGGGCTGGATTGTGTCCACTCAAAATCCATAAAGGGCCAGGAAACTGGAGTGTAAAAAAACCACAGTTGGCATAAGGAAAGCTCAGCAAATTGCATTTATCATAGCAGCCAGGGCGCCTGGGTAGCTGAAGTTTAAGCGTCTGACGTCAGCTCAGGGCACCATCTCACGGTTCATGGGTTCGGGCCCCGCATCTGGCTCCATGTTATCAGCTCGGAGACTGATTGGGATTCTCTCTCTCTCCCTCTCTTTCTCCTCCCCTTCCCTCACTCTCTCTCTCTCTCTCCCCGTCTCTCTCAAAATAAATAAAAAACTTGAAAAATATAAAATATTCGCAGCAGGCAAAGGATACTCACAATCCAACTGGATCTCTCACTAAAGTGACCTATAATTTATTGCAAAATTTCTTCTGATATGGCAAGGGGTCCAGTTACTAATTACTCTAGGAAAGAGGTGGAACTTGTGGGGGCTCCATCCATCACCACCCGTGTCCCGAGCACCCCCTCATATGCACCCACATCTGTTCTTGAATCTCTTGCTCTTTTCACTTGATCTGAACCTTTGCACCCTCCCACGTCGATATTGAAATTGGGTGCTGTAGCACTAGAACGCTTATATATATTTTTTGTAGTTAATTCTATGGTGAATTGTTAAGCGTTGTCTGAATGAATCATAGACCGAAGGCTCTTCTCTCAATAATAAAAATGCTGGTCAGACAATATATTCAATGAGAGCCATAAAAAGCTTCATAAAATGAAGACATTCTGAGGTCAAATAGAAATTGTGTTCTCCAGAATAAGCACTTAGAAATCTCTGCACTGAGATTCAGGCTTTCTGACAAAGGTGACTGGGATGTAGAACCATCCATTAAACTCATTATATTAAACACAAGCCTCTTTGGCTCGATGGGAATGCATGGCTTTGTTTGATTGCTTTTCAGAAACTCTTGGCACTCATTCAGTAATATAATAAGTGTGATTTTTTTTGGGGGGGGTGCCTTTGGTATTGCTTTCCAGAGAAATTTTCAATTTTTTTTCCCCAAACAACAGCAAAAGCCCTTTTCTTGAGGGTTCCCATTTTATTTATTCTCGTTTCCTGTCTAAAATCTCCAGTATATGTGGAGCAAAATCACTCTTCTCATAGGTTCCAGAACTTGTGATTCCAAGTTTCATAGAAGGAAATAGAATCTAATTATTTCAGCTGGGGTAAACTGCAAATTACTTCATATAAATAATGACTTCCTAATTTTGATAAACCTTCAATTTTACAATGGAAATTTGCATGTGTTATCTCACTTAATTTTTTATAACCAACCCACAGTATGAGTCACTTTTATGCCTTTCTAGGGCAGAGAAAAACGAAGCTCAGACAGGTTGGGGCATTTGCCCCAGATTGGAGAGTCTGCAAATGTCAGAGGTAGCCCTGTACCCAGTGGATTTGCACCCATTCCTCTTCCACAATGTCACCATTGCCTCCTGATATTTCATCTCAAGACAAATTACAACACCTGAATTCAGAATGAGTGGCTCCACCTTGACTCCCACAATGGAAATCTTCCTAATGTCTGGATTAGGCTCAAACTAAACCAACTGTCTTCTAATTCCTTGGTCTCCTCCCTCCTTTGAATCATGTAATTTTTTTTTCCTTTGGCATTTTCATGACTATTCCTGCTTTTCATCTCATTTCCACAGCAATGTAAAAGAGGTACTTCTGGATCTTATCAAACAGAGCCATGGGCTGAGCCTAGGACACACATCTTCTAGTTTGTGGAAGCCCTTATAGAAGATCAAACAAGGTAGGGGAAATCTACTTAGGAAATCTTTTCTCTAACCAACCTTTTCCTCTGAACTCCTTTTCAGAAAGAATTTAGACTTAAAGTTCCTTGCATAAAAGTTTGTTTTTGACTGTCTTTTTTTCTCCAAAGGAAACAGTGAAATGGCACCCGTGGCCCTTCAGCAATACAAGTCAGCGTGTAGTATTATTAACCTTGATACTTTAGGGTATTTCAAACAGATCATCTGCAGCAGAACGATGTGGAGTATTTGTTTAATGTGAAATTCTTGGGTTCAATTCAAGGCTTACAAAATCAAAATATCTGGCCGAGCAGCTGTGGGATCTGTACCGTAAACAGCGACCCGGGTGATTCTCTGGTGAAAATCTGAGTACCACGGTCAGAAGGAACCAAGGCCACCCGGATTCATGGGGTAGCCCCCTGCATGCTCCTTGAGCTTGTAAATCACAGCACTGAGATTCAGACCTTCTGAGAAAGGCGCCTGGGATGCTGGGCCATCCATTAAACTCAGGACAGCTGGACAGACCTTGGCGGAATTACAGTTCGAACCCACAAGGCAGAGAAGGAAACTGAAGCCCAGGCAGAATAAGTGATTAAGGAAAAGTCCTTCTCAATATTATTCACAGTTGCAAGCAAAACAACGAATGAGCTGTGTCTGTTGTTTTTAAATCTCTGTGAGCTCTAGGTACTCCTCCAAGGAGGTCTCCCTGGAGCTCATATTGTATATCACTTGCAACTTTACAAGTGTTGGGCTTAGATACAGATGGTCTGTTGACATATTTTATATCTTTACTTAGTCAAACATTTGTTAGCATTAATTACTTTGATTTAGAAGGTCTCCTTCAAAATATGAAGTCGCCCTCTTTTTAAAAAAAACACAAACAGTTCATCGTATCCAGAAAAGTTCATAGGCCCCAGATACAATGGATTAAAGAGCTCCGGCCCTCAGTGTGACCTCAAAGACCAATGGGTTGGTGCAGTGTGCCTGGCTGTCAGGCGTGTCTTATAGACTAGTTCTCAAATTTTCAGGTTTTGAAACGGCTTAATCCGTTCACCAAGAAGTGTTCAGGTAAACATTACTGACAAGAAATGAAATGGTTAAACTGGAAATATCATGGAATAATTAACATACAGCACAATAATCAAGAATTCCCAATGTTCGGGTCATTGTTGTAGCATGGAATCATCTCCGGGTGGACACTGACTCAACTACATTAACTTGGGAAGTCAGCCTACAGGTCCTTCCCGCACAGCTGAGACCGAAGCCCTTCTTGGCTACCTGTTTTGACTCAGGAGCATCCGGCTCTTTGATTGGATATTTGTGTACGTCATCCAGAACAGTGCTCTCCAACATTTCATTTGGCACTTTTGGGTTGTATAGTAAGTGTATGTTTAATGTAAAACACACACACACACACACACACACACACACAAACAACCTACCAACTTCTTTTCCAAAGTGGCCACAAAATTTTGCATTGTTCTCAGCAATGTATGAGAATTCCAGTTGTTCCACATCCTTGTCAACACGTGGTGTTGTCAGCTATCTTCAATGATAGCCATTCTAGTAGGTGTGTGATGGGATCTCATTGTTATTTTGATTTGCATGTCCCTAATCACTAATGAGGTTGAATATCTTTTTGTGTGCTTGTTTGCCATTTGTATCTTCTATGGTGAAATCATATGTACCCAGTGTTTTGTGGTGTTCAGCTCACAGATTCGGTGTCAGAATCGGACACAAAATTTTGCTACATCTATAGCTAAATTTTTCTGTTTTGCTGTTGTAAATGGTACTGTAAAGTTTTCAGCACGTTGCTAGTAGATAGAAATATGATTCAGTTGTGTGTGTTGATCTTGTATCCTATCCTGTGACTGGCTGATCTCCCATATTCGTATTAGAAGTATTTTGGTACATTCATTGGGATTTTTTTAAATGCAGATAATCATAATTTCTGCAAATAGGGATGGTTTTATTACTTCATTTCTAATCAGTATTGTATGTATGTATGTATGTATGCCTCTACCCATCTATCTATCTATCTACCTACCTACCTACCTACCTACCTATCTACCCATGCATCCATCCATGCATCCATCCATCCATGCATTTATCTGTCCATATCTTGCCTTATTGCACTGGCTAAGACTTCCAGTACCATGGTCAATAGGAATGACAAGAGTGGACATCCTTGCCTTGTTCCTGATCATAGTTCTTTTTTCAGTTTAAAAATTTCAGCTTGTGGCACAAAAACAGACACTCAGATCAATGGAACAGAATAGAGAACCCAGAAATGGACCCACAAACGTGTGGCCAACTCATCTTTGACAAAGCAGGAAAGAATATCTGATGGAATAAAGACAGTCTCTTCGGCAAGTGGTGCTGGGAAAACTGGACAGTGACATGCAGAAGAGTGAAACTGGACCACTTTCTTACACCAGACACAAAAATAAACTCAAAATGAATGAAAGACCTCAATATAAGAGAGGAAGCCATCAAAATCCTCAAGGAGAAAGCGGACAAAAACCTCTTTGATCTTGGCCGCAGCAACTTCTTACTCAACACGTCTCCAGAGGCAAGGGAAACAAAAGCAAAAATGAACTATTGGGACCACATCAAAATAAAAAGCTTCTGCACAGCAAAGGAAACAATCAGCAAAACTAAAAGGCAACCTACAGAATGGGAGAAGATATTTGCAAATGAATATCAGATAAAGGGTTAGTATCCAAAATCTATAAAGAACTTATCAAACTCAACACCCAAAAAACAAATAATCCAGTGAAGAAATGGGCAATAGACATGAATAGACACCTCTCCAAAGAAGATATCCAGATGGCCAACTGACACATGAAAAAATGCTCAACATCACTCATCATCAGGGAAATACAAATCAACACCACAGTGAGATATAACCTCACACCTGTCAGAATGGCGGACATTAACAACTCAGGCAACAACAGATGTTGGCGAGGATGCAGAGAAAGAGGATCTCTTTTGCACTGCTGGTGGGAATGTAAACTGGTGCAGTCACTCTGGAAAACAGTATGGAGGTTCCTCCAAAAATTGAAAATAGAACTACCCTACGGCTCAGCAATTGCACTACTAGGTATTTATCCAAGGGATACAGGTGTGCTGTTTCGAAGGGACACATGAACCCCATGTTTATAGCAGCACTGTCAACAATAGCCAAAGTATGGAAAGAGCCCAAATGTCCATCGAAGGATGAATGGATAAAGATGTGGGATATATATATAATGGAGTATTACTCGGCAATCAAAAAGAATGAAATCTTGCCATTTGCAACTACGTGGATGGAGCTAGAGGGTATTATGCTAAGCGAAATTAGTCAGAGAAAGACAAATATCATATGACTTCATTCATATGAGGACTTTAAGACACAGAACAGATGAACATAAGGGAAGGGAAGCAAAAATAATAATACAAAAACAGGGAGGGGGACAAAACATAAGAGACTCTTAAATATGGAGAACAAACAGTGGGTTACTGGAGGTGTTGTGGGAAGGCGGATGGGCTGAATGGGTAAGGGGCATTAAGGAATCTACTCCCGAAATCATTGTTGCACTAGATGCTAACTAATTTGGATGTAAATTTAAAATAAAATGAAGCAAATGAAAATAATTTGGAGGTATCAAACCAAAGAGATTTTAATTAAATGTGGATTTCCCTCAGAAAAAATAAATGAATAAACATTTCAGCTTGGTTCTTCTTTGTATCTTCTGTTTCTTTGCTGAGGCTTTCTATTTTTCCATTTATTTCCAGAATGTTCTTAATTACTACTTGGATATTTGCTTAGTAACTGCTCAAGCTGGACATCCGTCCAACATCCGTGTCATCTCAGGATTGGCACCTGCTGATTCTCCTTTCCTGTGGAGGTTGAAATTGTCTTGGTTCTTTATATCCTGAGCAATTTTAGGTCTGGAATTTGGGTCCCATTCAAATCCTATGGAGAAAGCTGACATTTTTTATTTTAGTAGACAATTGACCTGGTTAGGTTCAGGCCACAAGGTGCAACCTGCCTTCTGAGGGTGCATTCCAACCAGCTCTGCTTTCCAAGATTTTGCAGTTCTCTTCAAATCAATCCCATATGTGTGCCACCTGACTGTCAGCTTGGGTGTGAGTGCAGCTGAATGAAGTGAACGAAAAGAAATAAATATTTCTGTACTTCCTCTGCTCCTCAAGACAGAAGTACGCGGTTTCTCCTGAAGTTCTCTGTCTGAGCCGCAGTTCCTAATGCTATGTTTCATGCTGCACTGTATTCAGTATGGAAGATACCAGAGGAAAACAGTTTCAAACTGTCAGTTTGGTAGCACCTTGAATTCTGGTCGTTTCCTCCAATCTTCCTGGTACTATTTGCTTCTTGGGGTCCTCAAATCGAGCCTTCATGCATTGGTCCAGTTGTTTTAGTTTTAAACAACTTTATTGATAAGTTGCATACCATAAAATTCGCCTACTTAAAGTAACGAGTTCAATGGTTTTTGTATATTCAGAGTGTGCAACCACCACCACAATGAATTTTGCAATATTTGTACCCTCCCAAAGTAATCCCATACCCATTAGCCATCATCTCCTATCTCCCCCTATTCTTCCATCCCTAGTCCTAGGCAACCATTAATCTACTTTCTGTGTGTGTAAATTTTCCTATTCTAAACATTTCATAGAAATGGAATCCTGCAACATGGTCTTTTGTCATTGATTTCTTTCAATTAGCATACTGTTGTTCCATGTCATAGCCTGTATTAATACGTCATCTTCTTATTGCTGAGTAATTTTCCATTGTATGGATATGACCCATTTTCTTTATTCATTCATCACTGATGGACATGTGAGTTGTTTCCTCTTATTGGCTATAATGAATAACGCTGCTATGAACATTCTTGTGCAATTTTTGGTGTGAAGGTGTTTTTATTTTTCTTGGTTATATACCTATGAGTGGAACTGTTAGGTTGTATGGTAACTGTACATTCGTATTTGAAGGAACTTCTAAACTCATTTCCAAAGCAAATGCATTATTTTACAATCTCATCAGTACCGTATAAGTGTTTGAATTTCTCCACATTCTCACCAACACTCATTATTTATTTCCCATGATGGCTAATGTTTTTGTTGGGGATCTTTTCACATGCTTATTAGCCATCATATACCATCTTTTGAAGAAATGTCTATTTAAATCTTCGGCCCCATTGTCATTGGTCTTTTTATTATTGAGTTATGAGTGTTCTTAATATATTCTAGATACAAGTCCCTTATCAGATATGTGATTAGCAAATATATTTTTCCCTCTCTTTAGATTGTCTTTTCAGTTTTGTGGTATCCTTGGAGGCACAAAAAAATTGATTTTGATGACCTTCTGTATTTTTTCCAACTTATCCAACTTATTTATTATTTGCTTTGGTTGCTAATACTTTGAATGTCATACCTAAAAAACCATTACCTAAATTCAGGTCATGAAGCATTTACACCTATGTTTCATTCTAAGACTTTTATAGTTTTAGCTTTTACATTAAGGGCTTTAAGCTCTTTTGAGTTAATTTTTGTATGTGATATAATATCTATATTTTTAAATACATTTTTATTTTAATAGCAGTTAGTTAACATACAGTATTGTATTGGTTTCAGATGTACAATATACTGACTCAGTGCTTCCATACATCATCATGTGCTCATTATTACAAGTGCACTCCTTAATCTCCATCACCTATTTAACCCATCCCCCCACTCTGGTAACCATCAGTTTGTTCTCTATAATTAAGAGTCTATTTCTTGATTTGTCTTCCTCTCTTCCCCCCCCCAACTTTGCTCATTTGTTCCTTAAATTCCACAAATGAATGAAATCATATGGTATTTGTCTTTCTCTGACTAATTTATTTCACTTAACAGTATACTCTTTAACTCCATCCATGTTGTCGCAAATGGCAAGATTTCATCCTTTTTTATGGCTGAGTCATATTCCATTTATATATACCACTTCTTTATCCATTCATCAATCGATGTACACTTGGGCTGCTTCCATAATTTGGCTATTGTAAATAATGCTGCAATAAACACAGGAGCACATGTCCCTTTGAATTAGTGCTTTTGTATTCTTTGGGTAAATACCCAGTAGTGTGATTGCTAGATCATAGGGTGGGTCCATTTTTAACTTTTTGAGGAAACTCCATACTATTTTACACAATGGCTACGTCAGTTTACATTCCCACCAATAGTACATGAGTGTTCCTTTTTTTCCACATCCTTGCCAACACCTGTTGTTTATTGTGTTGTTGGTGTTAGCCATTCTGACAGGCGTGCAATACGTTTTTTTGACACAATATATGATCAGATCCAGAACTTGCTCTGTATCCAGTTATTTCAATATCTGAAGTCTCCAGGGTATGTGTTTTTTCCCCCTTGTTCTCTTCTATGTCTTTTCCACCAATATTTCTTTCTTCTTTTGCTTAGTTCTTTGGTACTTCATTTACAGGAATGCTGTAGGGCTTAGATTGAAGATGGTCAGAGAGCATGTGGGTTTGCTTCTGCCAGATCCCATGATCACTTGGACCTGAATTTTCAGGTGGAGTTTCACCACACAGGAAATATACATTCGTGTTTCAAATGTATGTGAGTGTTCAGAATCTTCTGGAGGACACTTGTGTTTTCTCTGCCACTCAGCCAAATTGGAGATAAGTTTGCTGACTCTCTCCCTTCATGTGGAGATAGCTTTTTATTTTACCCCATCACTGAGGTTATCATCCTTTTTTTTTAGTGTTTATTTATTTTTGAGAGAGAGAGAGAGAGAGAGCATGGGGAGGGGCAGAGAGAGAGGGAGACACAGAATCTGAAGCAGGTTCCAGGCTCTGAGCTGTTAGCACAGAGCCCGACGGGGGGCTCAAACCCACGAATAGCAAGCTCATGACTTGAGCGGAAGTTGGATGCTTAACCCACTGAGCCACCCAGGCGCCCCAGAGTATCGTCCTTTGCAAGCTGCCACTTTCTATGGGGGTCAGCTGTCCAAATCCCCACTCTACTCAGGCTTCAGATTTTGTATGTATATCTTTAAATCTTTAAAAGCTCTTAGCCTCCAGGGATGTCAAATACAGGGCAAACACCTCTCCCCAAGCTACATACCACTTTAAATCTGTACTTTCTTACCATTTTTGCGCATTATTTGTACTTTTCTTCCAGCTCAACCATGCGTTATAAAATACTTCAAACAAAATTATACAGTAATTTTCCTTTCTTCTGAACATTTAATCCGCAATATTGCTTGCGATGGAAACTAATTAATGTCTTTTTAATTTTACTCCAATTGAAGTTAGAAGGTGTGGAATCTGATCCCGGCTCTAGCAGCGTGACCTTTGGTAAGTCTTTCATTTTCTCTGGGCTTTAGTGACTCCATTGGTGAAAAATGAGGAGATCGGACTAAATTATTTTTATGGACCTTTTCAGCTGTAAATGTCCATGACTCTTATGTGCAATAATTCCTAATTGTACAGGAGCTTCAATAGTTATTAATCACATTCAGGGAGTTATTTTATATCAGTGAGGATGAGATAGGTAGTTCTACTCAAAACTGTAGTTCTGCTCTGACCTGAGCGGCTTATTCATTTTCTCTCAGATAGTGGGAGTTCTTATAGTGGGGCCTGTATACCTGATTGATTACAATCATAATTCCATTTTAAAATATTGTAGGAATTAGATAAAATGTACCAAAGTAAAACTTTGTTATGTTTCTTCACATGGATTTTTAGTAGTACCCAGGAAAGTTAAAATACTAATGTTGTCTCCTTGAAAGTAAGAGATTTAAAAAATACCAGCCATTTTTGTTGTTGTTGTTTATTTTGTTTTTAAGGTACGGTTTGGATTTCTTTAAAATAGCTCCTGGTCACATAAATTCTCCTACAATTTCTGATAAAATTCAGAGATAGCTAGATTTTTCGCAGATTCAAAATCGTCAAAGCCCTTCAGAACACAAACTGTAAATCGGCAGAAGGCGTTGAAAAGGAAAAATCCTCTGAAGCAAACACCGTTTACTGCTGAGAACCCATGAATCATAGAGAACAACATAACCCGAAAGTATGTTTTCCTTCTGATATTCAAAGTTGCAGGAGCAAATCTGTGGCCTTAAAGTAATGAAATGCACTGAGATTGTACAAAAATACATTATTCAGTTGCTTGCTACATAATGTGATTTAAATTGTTTTTGTCCCATTATCCTCGGCTCTTGAGCACTTAAGTTGAGGCAGATTTATGAGTGTTTCATAATTAACAAGTGTTCCTCACTGACAGAAAAAATAGTCTAATTTGGGCGAAGGTGGGAGTCTTTGCTCTTGTCCCTGCTAAGCTTCTCTCCTTCAACACCTTTGTTTCCTACTCTACTGAGATGCCATTAACTTTAGACGCAAATTAGAATCTAACTTCTATAACTGTTCTCACTTTACTCAAATCAAAAGGCATTTAATTAGTTTGCTTCTAGGATATATTAGTGCCATCACAGCATCCAATATAAATAGCATAATACGATGATCTAATACTACAAAGTTTCAGTAAAAGATTTTAAAACTGAATTACAGCCAATGCCCCAGGGACATCCTGGACGAAGTCTGTGACTCTATCCTACATTTGTAAGATTGTCACCCATATATAAAGCCTTAAAAGGGGCTCCTGGGTGGCTCAGTCGGTTAAGCGACCAACTCTTGATTTCAGCTCAGGTCTTGATCTCACAGTTGTAGGATCGAGCCCCGCATGTGGCTCTGAAATGACAGTGAGGAGCCTTCTTGGGATTCTCTCTCTCTCCCCCTCTCTCTGCCCCCTTCCCTGCTTGTGCTTTCTCTCTCGCTTAAGATAAATAAATAAACTTAAAAAAAAAAAAAAAAGGCTTAAAGATCCATTTCCCCATGTTGGGGTGGTAATGAGTCCCTTGACAAGAGTAAAAGTTTGAAAGTTCTTTTCTCCAATGTAGTCTTAGCAGAACCTGTCTATTCTCAACAGTATGAGGGGCTCTGGAAGTAAAGTGATTTATCTCCCTTTCCTGCCCTGTCTCCGACATGCCCGGCACTGCAGGCCTTGAGGGCCCCTCGCTGCTGCTGGCAAAGCAATGCTCTGGTCCACTCAGCTACCCAAGAGCTGTCACAGCCTTCAAAATATGATGTTGATGAGCTCTGTTCTTACATCCTGTGATCCCTCGAGGGGAAGTGACATGGGCATGTCTTAAATTGAATCCCTCTTTGCCCAGATTTGGAAAGCACCGTATACGTCCTGCTGTGTCCTTCCCCGGATGACTTAGTGGTACAGACACCAAGAAAAGAAAGTACAGTTCACCCTTGAACAGCACAGGTTTGAACTACTATGGGTTCACTAATATGCGGATTTCTTTCAATAAATACACAACAGTACTAGACATATATTTTCTCCTCCTTAAGATTTTCTTAAGCCTTTGGATTTAACGGTGAAAGTCATTGGTGACCATTCAAAAAAAAAGAGAGAGAGAGAAAAGTAGTTTGCAAGGAGCCGAGGAAAGATGAAGAAGAGGAGATCATGTGTAAAGATAACCAGTAAGATTGATGTAAAGAACAGTAGGAAATAGCAAGGTGACTAGAGAGGGCCACGGGGTCACAGAAGTGTTCTTAAGAAGGAAAATATCAGACAGGGTGCCTGGGTGGCTCAGTCGGTTAAGCGTCCGACTTCGGCTCAGGTCATGATCTCACGGCTCCTGAGTTCAAGCCCCGCGTGGGGCTCTGTGCTGACAGCTCGGAGCCTGGAGCCTGCCTTGGATTCTGTGTCTCCCTCTCTCTCCGCCCCTCCCCCACTCACACTCTGTCTCTGTCTCAAAAATAAATAAACATAAAAAAAATTAAGAAGGAAAATATCAGAGAGGTGTGGTGCAGATGAGAATAATCCAGGGAAGATGGGGAAACTGATGCAGGAGAGGGAAGAGAAAATTGAGGATCAGTCACGGAGAAAGTGGAAGACAGGGATGCCATTACTCGCTTGGAAAGGTGGGTGGAGCTCCGGGCATGACTACTTCTCCCACTGAAATAGGGGGACAGCTAGGGGGTTGGATATGTTTTATTATATGGGGAGGTTCTCAGCTAATTGTATCTATTTTCACAAGGAATCAATGGGAACAAGAAAGGCACCTACACTATTCTAAGCTTTAGTTTTTGAGGCTTATAAGAGAAAAAGCAGCCTCTACTTAAGGAGAAATGAATTTATATTATTATATGTTAATATATTATCATATATTAATATTATATAATATTAAGTAATATGCTTACTATAATTGACAAGAACTCATTTTCTAATGGCAAATGATTAGGGGCAAATAAACGAATGAACTTGAGATAAAGTAGTAAGATAAATTAAATAGTGTTTAAGGGCTAATATTTTAGAGAGATCAGTTTTGCTGACATCAGAGAAAAGCTGCAAGATGGTAAAATTGACTCATTCCAGAAATTTTAGGGAGTCATGTGAAAAATATATTAAAATATTACTGAAAATGACTAAAGAAAAAAGTGAGATAGAGATTCTATTGCTGAATTATAAGACTGAATTAAGGCAACGATACTCAGAAATCTTACTTCTTAAAGGAACTGAAAGACATTATTATAAAATGCATTGGGAAGAATAGATAGGCTTGGTTAAAATTTTTTTTTTTTTTTTAATTTTTTTTTTTCAACGTTTATTTATTTTTGGGACAGAGAGAGACAGAGCATGAACGGGGGAGGGACAGAGAGAGAGGGAGACACAGAATCGGAAACAGGCTCCAGGCTCCGAGCCATCAGCCCAGAGCCTGACGCGGGGCTCGAACTCACGGACCGTGAGATCGTGACCTGGCTGAAGTCGGACGCTTAACCGACTGCGCCACCCAGGCGCCCCTAAAATTTTTATTCCAAGAAAGAGGCCAGGGATGCCCAGGTGGCTCAGTTGGTTGAGCGTCCAATTCTTGATTTCAACTCAAATTATGATCCCAGGGTTATGGGACCAACACCTGTGTGTGACTCCTTGCTGAGCATAGAGCCTGCTTGAGATTCTGTCTCCCTCTGCCCCTCTCCCCAGCTCATGCTCTTTCTCTCTCTCAAAAAAAAAAAAAAAAAAAAAAAAAAAAAAAAACCAGAGAGAGAGAGAGAAAGAAAGAAAGAAAAAGAAAAAAAAAAGCAGGCCAGATTCCAAACATCTTGAAAGATTAGGAAAATCGAACTCTTAAAAACTGAGAACAAGCTGAGGGTTGATGGGGGGTGGGAGGGAGGGGAGGGTGGGTGATGGGTATTGAGGAGGGCACCTTTTGGGATGAGCACTGGGTGTTGTATGGAAACCAATGGGACAATAAATTTCGTATTAAAAAAAAAGATTAGGAAAATTGAGTTAGGGTGATATTGTCATAGGAAGAGATAAACTGATGGAACAAAAAAAAGTGTAGAAACAGACCCCCAGCTTTGGAAATGTTGGCATTACACACTACTGGAGAAGGATTATTCAATATATGAGATAAGAAACTGTCTAGTTATTTTTTTTATGAAAGTCATATTCCCACTTAATAACATACTATAGATAAAGACGAATTAAAGACTCAGATATAAAAAAATCAAACCATATAGAAACGGAAAGAGATTTTTTTTTATCTGATTAGCTCATCTTTGATTAGGGGATGACTTCCTGGGGTGCCAGGGTAGCTCAGCTGGTTAAGCGTCTGACTCTTGATCTCGGCTCAGGTCGTGATCTCACAGTTCATGAGATCGAGACTCACATGGGGCTCTGTGCTGACAGCACGAAGCCTGCCTGGGATTCTCTCTTTCACTCTCTCTGCCCCTCCCTTGCGTGCATGTGCTTTCTCTAAATAATTAAACAAACAAACTAACAAACAAACGTTAAAAAAAGGGGAAAAGATTTCCTAATCTTAAAGCAAAGAAGGAGAACCAGGAATTTATCCAAAGCATACAGGAGTGCTGATGCATAGGGGATATGCACCCCAATGTTTATAGCAGCACTTTCAACAATAGCCAAAGTATGGAAAAAGCCCAAATGTCCATCAACTGATGAATGGATACAGAAGATGTGGTTTATATATGCAATGGAATACTACTTGGCCATGAATGAAATCTTGCTATTTGCAACAACATGGATGGAACTGGAGGGTATTATGCTAAGTGAAATAAGTCAGTCAGAGAAAGACAGATATCACATGTTTTCACTCATGTGTGGAATTTGAGGGACTTAACAGAAGACCATCGGGGAAGGGAAGGGGAAAAAACAGTTTCAAACAGAGAGGGAGGCAAACCGTAAGAGACTCTTAAATACAGAGAACAAACTGAGGGTTAATGTAGGGGGTGTGGGGGGGAGGGGAAAATGGGTGATGGACATTGAGAAGCACACTTGTTAGGATGAGCACTGGGTATTGTATGTAAGCAATGAATCATGGGAATCTACTCCCAAAACCGAGAACACACTGTATACACTGTATGTTAGCTAACTTGACAATAAATTATATTTAGAAAAAAAAAAAAAAACAAAGAAAGAGACCAAAAGATTTGACAACATAAAATGTGAAATATTCTGTTAAAAAATTAGAAACAAAATCAATAGAAGGACACTATTATGCATAAATAAAGCTCTCACTAAAATCAGTAAGAATATATTAAGTCCCAATAGGTAAATGAACCAAGTATGAACAGATAGTTTACCATGAAAAAATATAAATTATTACCAAATATCTGAAAACACATAATTTCTTTCATAATTAAAGAGATGAAAATGTAAATAATACTGATATGCTAATTTCTGTCGTCAAAATAGAAAAAAAATCTTTATATTACATAGAACTTGGTAAAACATATATGCCTTTGGTGGAGGGGAAGTTGGTAGAATCTTCATGGAAAGTAATTACAGAAGTACATATCGACCGCTTTGGTAATGTATTGCCTCTTCCTGGAACTTAACCTAACAAAAGGCGAACAAAGAGGAAGGTGCAAAAATGTTCATTGTATGTCTGTTTCCACTAGTGAAAAAATGTTATATGTACACATAAAAGTGGGAAGGAAATGTGCCAAAATGTTCACAGCTGTTATCCACGGCTGATCAGATTAAGAATAAGTACTATTTTCTTCATTATCTAATTTTCTAAAATTTCACTGTGAATATATATTTCTCCCAAAATTAAGAAAAATACTTTCTTTTTAAACAGGTGACTGTGTCAAAAGCCACCTCAAACATGTGAAGATATTGTTTCTCATGATTATCATCTCCCAGAGACAGTTTGGTTAAGGAAAATGATATTCTTATTTGTAGTCAAAAGCCCAGGATAGCCAGAACAGACATATGTTTGTAGGATTTTCTATTTTTTCGATTCACCATTTTAAGACAAGGATACTTACTCTCAAACCTGGTATATATAATCCTAAAAATTCTCCAATAAAATTTACAGACCATATTTATTGTTTTCTAAAAAAAAAAGAACTGCTTACCTTTCTACTAGATCCTACAAGCGTTGGCTATGAACACACAGTTCAATCAAATGGATTTATGGACATTTACAAAAATTACATTAGCCATATGAGTTATGATCAAGAAAGATGCCTTGGGGTAAGTTAAGTGTGTAAGCCAAATGTTTAAGAATACCTCTTTTAATTCATTAAGTGCAATAGTTCTGCCAGATGCAGGCTGTCCGGCTTAAACCTCATAATTAGAATCTAGTCAGGCAGGTGACATAATAGATGCCTAGAATACAAATGTGCAATTTATCCTTGTATATAATTAATTTATGATTCCTCTGTTTTGAAAATTTTGAAATAAGCTTCTGTATATCTCAAAAGCTTATTTCTATCATAAATGCTTTCATCAACAGCACAATGATTTTGTATTTAATTCAATTTTCATTATTATCACCTAGAACCACTGTTTTTCCCCTGAAATATTAAAGAAGAAAGATGTTGTATTGGGCCTATAACTTACTACAACGGCAGGATCCGCTCCTTTATTTTTTTATAAGATATGTATTGTCTTGTATTTTTAAAAATTCACAAGACATCAATTCATGAATGAAATATTTTCCCGTCTTCAAAGCCCTGCTTAGCTTTTTTAAATCTGGTTATGTCCCAATTTATAATGTGTCCATTATTTTTCTGAACGTTGATTTCAAACACGGTAGCCAAAAGCCAACCAAAAATCTTTGTAATGTGAAAAAGTATCTGAAATATTTTATAAGACTGCTATAAAGAAATAGCACCATAGATTGTGACATTAGTGAGACTGCTTACCAGCCAACCCTGCGAGGGTCCCACTGAACTATAAGCTCTCTCTCCCTTTCTTTCTTTTTTTTTTCTTTAATATTTATTTATTTTTAAGAGAGAGAGAGAGAGAGAGAGAGTGGGGGAGGAACAGAGAGACAGGGAAACACAGGATCTGAGGCAGACTCTCTCTGAGCTGTCAGCACAGAGCCAGATGCGGGCCTCGAACTCAAGAACCATGAGATCATGACCTGAGCTGAAGTCGGACACTTAACCCACTGAGCCACCCAGGTGTCCCACCCCCATCAGTTTTTGAGTGTTCATGAGGTTCCTCAGTCCAGGTGCCCCCCCTGTTCACAGCTGCTCCCCAGAAATGTTCACAGCACAGACAGAGGACATTTATTGCACGATCAACATCTTTGTGTCTTTGTGGCACCTCGTTTTTACTTTATTTTGACATTTTTTTTGATGGACACTGACCACTAGTTTACTTTCTGCCTCTGAACCTCTTTCTTTAATTAAAATAATTATGGAAGACCGAATCTGGGCAAAGTTTTATGCCATTTTCGACAGGGATGCCTCAGGGATGTTTTTAAACATCTGTTTATTTCAGGTGCTTTGATCATTTTTGATCAAGGACCGATTAGTATGTTCACCTGATTCAGTGAAAAGAACATATAATTTAGAGCTGTGAGACATGGGGTTGATAATCCTTTGTCGCTTAATAGTTATGTGACTATAAATGACCCACAACCTCTCCGAGCCCCGGTTTCTACGTCCTTAAAGCGATAAAAATACTCATTTCAAGGCTTATAGTGAATGAAGCACACAAAAGATAAAGTTCTCAAAGTGCTCTGTTCAGTGAAATACTAACATTACTATTTTAAGACTCTAATGTTTCTGACTTTGTCTTCCTTTTCCTCCTAGTGTCTCTGAGGCTTTCCCCATCTATAATTGAATCTGCTATTTTCTCTTTGTTAATATTCTAAGTTTATGCAAAAACCTAAATGCAACCATGCTCTAAAGCCCACACATGAGTAGCTCATTCTTTCCCAGTTTATCTGGAAGGTACAGGCACTGTTCTAGGCAGACGAGCGTGCGATGTAGCGCATTAAACTTTAAACAATGGAAGGACAGAGATAAATTAGAAAAGTGTTAGGAAGAGCTAGTAAAGATAAGACCAATTTTCATTTTACTGTGAACTTGTGGCTGCTATAATCACTCTGCTATAAATCTGTAAACACGGTAGACACTGAATGTTTTAAAATGAAATAATCCAGGGGAACAGTCCAAGAGAGCCAGGTAACTTAGAGGCCTTTGCAAATCCCAACAGTGTCTTTGAATTCCACCAGGCATGTGTTTCCAAATTATTGGAGTAATGTATATGATTCTAATTAGGCACATGATGAAAGGAATTTCTTTGCCAAAAACTGGCACAAGTGAGGCCAACTCTTCAAGAAAAGTTGTTAGGTCCAGAGGTGCCTTGTGGATTATTCTACCAGGCATGTCTTTACAGATATATATTTTTTAACGTTTATTTATTTATTTTGAGGGAGAGAGCACGTGCGAGTAAGTGGGGAAGGGGAAGAGAGAGAATCCCAAGCAGGGTCCATGATGTCAGTGTAGAGGTTGGCCTGGGGCTTGAACTCATAAACTGTGAGCTCATGACCTGAGCTAAGATCAAGAGGCAGACGCTTAACCAACTAAGCCAGCCAGGCATCCCTTTACTGATCTTTTTAAGAACATCCCAAGAATTCCAAGCTCCGTGTTGACAGCACGCAGGGCTTGATCTCACAAACCATGAGATCATGACCTGAGCCAAAATCAAGAGTTGGACGCTTAGCCGACTGAGCCACCCAGACGCTCCTGGTGGTATGGATATTTTAACAATTATTCTTCCAATCCATGAGCATGGAGTGTCTTTCCATTTCTTTGTGTCGTCTTCAATTTCTTTCATCAGTGTTTTACAGTTTTCAGAGTACAGGTGTTTCACCTCTTTGGTTAGGTTTATTCCTAGGTATCTTATTAATTTTGGTGCAGTTGTAAATGGGATTATTTTCTTAATTTATCTTTCTGCTGCTTCGTTATTCATGTATAGAAATGCAACGGATTTCTGTACATTGATTTTGTATCCTACAACTGGACTGAATTCATTTATCAGTTCCAGCAGTTTTGGGGAGTCTTTCGAGTTTTCTCTATGTAGTATCATGTCATCTGCAAATAGTAAAAGTTCTACTTCCTCCCTTCCAATTTGGATGGCTTTCATTTCTTTTTGTTTTCTGAATCCGTGGCTAGGACTTCCAGTACCATGTTGAATAAAAGTGATGAGAATGGACCACTTGTTCCTGACCTTAGGGGAAAAGCTCTCCGTTTTCTGCCTTTGACTGTGATGGTTGCTGTGGGTTTTTCATATATGGCCTTTATTATGTTGAGTTATGTTCCCTCTAAATCTACTTTGTTGATGGGTTGTTTTTTTTTTTATTATGAATGGGTGTTGTACTTTGTCAAATGCTTTGTCTGATTCTATTGAAATGACCATGTGGTTCTTTTTTTTTTTTTTTTTTTTTAATTTTTTTTTAACGTTTATTTATTTTTGAGACAGAGAGAGACAGAGCATGAATGGGGGAGGGTCAGAGAGAGGGAGACACAGAATTGAAACAGGCTCCGGGCTCTGAGCTGTCAGCACAGGGGCCCGATGCGGGGCTCGAACTCACGGACCGCGAGATCGTGACCTGAGCCGAAGTCGGCGCTCAACCGACTGAGCCACCCAGGCGCCCCAATGACCATGTGGTTCTTATCCTTTCCCTTACTGATGTGATGTATTGTGTTGATTAATTTGTGACATTGAACCACTCTTGCAACCCAGGAATAAATCCCACTGGACTGTGATGAATATTGGATTTAATTTTCTAGTATTTTGTTGAGGATTTTTGCATCTATATCCATAGAGATATTGGACTATAGTTCTCTTTTCTTGTGGTATCTTTATTGATTTTGGTATCAGGGTAATGCTGGCCTCATAGAATGAATTTGTAAGTTTTCCTGCCTTTTCTATTTTTTGGAATAGTTTGAGAATAGGTATTAGCTCTTTAAATGTTTCGTAGAATTCACAGGACATCCAGTCCTGGACTTTTGTTTTTTGGGAGTTTTTTGATTACTGATTCAATTCCTTTATTGGTTATTGGTCTGTTCAAACGTTCTATTTCTTCCTGTTTCAGTTTTGGTAGTTTATATGTTTCTAGGAATTTATTCATTTCTTCTAGGTGGTCCAATTTGTTGGCATATGGTTTTTCATAATATTCTTGTATAATTGTTTATGTTTCTGTGGTATTGGTTGTTATTTCTCCTCTTGTTTGTGATTTTATTTGAATCTTGTCTTTTTTTTTCTTGATAAGTCTGGCTAGAAGTTTATCAACTGTATTGATTTTTTTTTTGAAGAACCAGCTCCTGGTTTCATTAATCTGTTCTATTGTTTTTTTAGTTTCTATATAATTTATTTCTACTCTAATCTTTATGATTTCCTTCCTTCTGGTAGTTTTTAAGTTTTGTTCATTGCTCTTTTTCTAGATCCTTTAGGTATAAAGTTATGTTCTTTATTTGAGTTTTTTTCCTTGTTTCTTGAGGTAGGCCTGTACTGCTATAAACTTCCCTCTTGGAACCACATTTGATGCATCCCAAAGGTTTTGGACTGTTGTGTTTTCATCATTTCCATGTACTTTTAATTTCTTCTTTTATTCCTGGTTGACCCATTCATTGTTTAGTAGCATGTTATTTAACCCCCAGGTATCTATGGTCTTTCCAGATTTTTTCTTGTGGTTGACTTCTAGTTTCATAGGATTGTGGTCTGAAAAGAGGCACAATATGACTTAGACCTTTTTTGAACTGTTGATGCTTGCTTTATGACCTAAAACGTGATCTATTCTGTGGGGATTAAGCTTAGAATTAGCTTAATTCTAGCTAATTAGGCCCTTAATTAGGCTCAGGCTTCCCTGAGCCTGTACTTATGGATCAACAAGGCATAACGAATTAGAAAGCCATAGGATGAACACACGCAAGTTTGGGTAAACAAGATTAGGTAAATAAGATTAGGTAAACGGGGCAAGGGCTCCCAATATAGGACAAATGGGGCAAAGGCCCCCAATATAGAACAAGTGGGGCAAAAGCCCGCTGTATAGGACAAAGGTATAGGAATAGGGAATCTCAGGATGAAAACATCCAAGATGAGGTAAACAAGATTAGATATTCAGGGTGGAAATGCCCCCCAACTTAGTATAATAGCAGAAAGTTGCTTTCATAGGAAGGAAGGACAAAATTAGGTAAACAGGTAAATAGGGCTATGGACTGCAGCTGGCAAATTTGCCCAGAGCAGAGCTAATTAGCAAAAGAAAGATGCCTTGCTGACCCTGAGGTAGCATGCTCAGTCTTTCTTGTCCCCTAGACCAGTTTAGGTAAACAGAGGTGGCGCCTCACATCTGCTGTAAACAACCTTTGCCCAGTGCCAGCATTTTGTCTTGTATTAACCCAAACCCCTAACACCGCATTTCTTCAAAACCCCCTTTCCCTCATGCCCATGAGTTAATGATCACGATTTCATTGTCTCTTTGTGCACGTATATCACCACAATTGTAAGCCTTCTGATCCTAATAAAAATGGAGCAAGGACCCTTACTCGGGGCTCTTGTCTCCTCCCAGACATTAGCCTCTCTCACATTTTTGATCCTGCATCCCTCTCTCTTACTGGACAAGAGAGAACTCCAGACCAAGTCTACGACACTATTCTGGAGAATGTTCCATGTGCACTTGAAAAGAACGTGTATTCTGCTGGTTTAGAATGCAGTGTTCTGAATATATCTGTTAAATCCATCTGGTACAGAGTGTCAGTCAAAGCCACTGTTTCCTTGTCGATTTTCTGTTTAGATGATCTGTCCATTGATGTAAGTGGGGTGTTAAAGGCCCCTACTATTGTAGTATTATTGATTAGTTCCTTTATGTTTATTATTCACTATTCTACGTATTTTGTTAATTACTTAAATTTCTTAACCCAATCTAAGTTTCTGCTTTCAGTACTGCCATTGTAGAGAGAAAAGATAGGATAATTTATTGTGATAAGTAATAGCTTTTAGTTCAATGTCTGCCATTTTGCTTTATAGATTGGTAGTGTTTTCTTTCTGTTTAAATTTTTTTTGTAGGAAAAAAACTTGCTTTGTACATGGAAAGAAACAATACAAATTCAAAACTTACAGATAAGGATTAACACTATCACTCACCTCTTTAAAAAGTTTATATGAATACCCAGTCAAAACCAACAGGGTATCTCCCTTGAAATGTTATCTATATGAACTTCCAAGTAGACCACAGGACCATATACTATCTTGGAATGTCCTCAGAAGGCTCTGTCATTGATCAGGTATCTGTTGCAATTTTCTTTTTTTTTTTTTTTTTTTTTCAACGTTTATTTATTTTTGGGACAGAGAGAGACAGAGCATGAACGGGGGAGGGACAGAGAGAGAGGGAGACACAGAATCGGAAACAGGCTCCAGGCTCTGAGCCATCAGCCCAGAGCCTGACGCGGGGCTCGAACTCACAGACCGCGAGATCGTGACCTGGCTGAAGTCGGACGCTTAACCGACTGTGCCACCCAGGCGCCCCACTGTTGCAATTTTCAAAACTTACCTTTTCTCAGGTGTAGTTTATATCTAGTGACATTCACTCATCAGAATTGTGCCGTTCTGTGAATTTCATTATACATGTACCATCCTGAAACCTGCATGACGATTAAGATGTAGAACATTTCTCTCACTCCAAAATGTTCCTCCTTCTCACTTTGCTGTCCAGCCCTGGATCTGTCTCAGCCCACCAATGAAGTGCTCTATAATCATGGTATAGATTATGCCTTTTGTAGGTTTCCATATAAATGGCTTGAGAGAGCAAGGGAAAAATATTGGTTCCCTGTTTTTATTGTGGTTGATGGGTGAGGTTGTTGTGAGAATTCTTGCAGATGGGCAGGTGTTTGTGGTCTAAATCTTGAGCTAGATCCAAAGGAGGGAGCACCTCCTCTTTCTGACCAGCTTACCAAGGTGTGGTACACAAAGGAAGGAGAGGTGAGGCTTAAAGCTGTGGGCAGACATCAAAACTGAAGCTTGATTCTTTATCATAGTCACAAATTCAGTTTTAGAGGAGTAGGGTCCTCTAAAGGTTTGGAAGCTTTCCTGGAAAAGGTAATGTCAGAGACAACATGATTATTAAGAAAGGAATATTTTGGAGTGCCTGGGTGGCTCTGTCAGTTAAGCATCCAATTCTTGGTTTCAGTTCAGGTCATTGTCTCGTGGTTCTTGGGATCGAGCCCCGCATCAGGCTTTGTACTAATAGTGTGGAGCTTGCTTGGGATTCTCTCTCTCCCTCTCTCTCTGCCCCTGGTTTCTATGTCTCTCTCAAAATAAATAAACATTAAAAAAAAGTTTTTCTTTATTCATTTATTATTTTTTTTTTATCGGCTCATAAATATATTGTAATTGCAAAAAGTTGAAAAAATACAGAAAAGTATAAATTCACTCATAACCTCACCATCCTACAATAATCCTGGTTAACAGGTTAACACTTTTGCAGTCGTTTTCCATATGGATTATTTTGATAATTAGAAAAGGTGAAACATGAATTTTTTTTTTCTGATGTGCTTTTAAGTACTTTCACCCTTTTCTCATCAAAGTCTTGGTAAAATTGTTGTTTTCAAGCTTTGTAATATAAATGTTAACATTTATGTTCAATTTTACTGTCTCTGGTGATGCTTTTATCCTATTTTCCTGTTTTCTATCAATGTGGCAGAACGGAACCTGCTGCATTTTTTAAGAGTTTACAAATCTATGTTTCTTTGTTAGAAAAGTGTTAATTTTACCACATCTATTTCATTTTGCTGCCAGGAGACCGCTAGGATTCCAACTTGAACTTTCCCATTCAGCACCTCTACTGGCGCTCAGAATCCCAAAGAACCAACAGTTCTGCACGGCACCACGAAGAATACACCTGACGTTTGGATATCCACCTTCTATAACCACCTTCATCTTTCAGGTGTGTAAAGAACTTGTCGAGTCCAAAGGGAGAACTGCAAACGTTCATGTTTCAAAGATTTTGAGGAGGTTTGGTGATGTTTCTAATGATTGACAGAGTGGCTCTGTTCATTCCTGTAATTCTTGCCTTTTCAAATCCCTTCCTGGTATTCCTCAAATTACTTTCATTGCCACCACTCAGGGACAAATAAGAAAAAGAATTCTCTGTCACATCTTGCCTGTCACTTATCCTTTCTTGGCCATATCTATTTTGCTGTATTTTATTTAGTGAATATCAGGCCACATAGTTCAACTGTAAAATGAATGAAGGTAGCTCTATCATAGGGCAAAAGCAGGCATGGCGTGGGATTTTGCAAAAAAAAAAAAAAAAAAGAAACAAGAAACAAAAAACAAACAAAAAAAAAACCCCATCAAATGTGAAAGGACCTTGGTTGTTAAGGTAAAATCCTCTTGTGGCTTGTCCAAAGAAGGTTGACTGTGGATCATGGAAACATGTGACATGTTGCCCCTTCATATACATCAGAGACTTTTGTCTAAAGTATACAGAAAAAAAAATGTATGAAAACTGACAGTTCTTTTTTAAGGGGAGGATTTGTGGACTTTGTGGAATCATTGAGCAGAGTGTTTCTGGATATTTGTGTAGAACATAAAGCCTAAAACATTTACTCTGGGCCCTTTACAGAAGAAGCTTGTCAATTCCTGCCCCAGTCATCCATGATCACATAGAGAGAGAACTGTTTATGCCAAAATGCATGAAATCAGTGGTTACTAGTAACATAAGTAACATGGATTATTTCAAAAGTAAATTTTTATTGGTTACTGACTTAGAAGATAATAAGATTACACCCATCGCAAAAATGTATAGGAATGGGAAATATTCCAAGGCAGGACATTGAAATTACCCATGGTACAAAAAAACCAAAGCAAGTGACTTTGGAACAAGGGGAACTGTGTTTAACTTTTTTTTTTTTTTTAAAGATTTTATTTATTTATTTATTTATTTATTTATTTATTTATTTATTTATTTTGAGAGAGAGAGAGAGAGAGAGAGAGAGAGAGAGAGAGAGAGATTGATTCAGGGTCAGGACATGAAACCAGGCAGTGTAACTAAAACCTCAGGGACTTAACCATTCTGTATACCACTTTACCCAAAGATTCCAGTCCTGGGTGGCAGGTGCTCAGATCAGGGATCCATAATAAAACACTGTGGGGAGTGTGGAGTTTGGAAAGACAGGGATTTGGTGGTAGTCAGAAAACACATGTCAACCTTCCCGAGTAATTCTTAGCTTCAGACACCAATGAACTTTGGGCCACAGACTTACATTTACCTAGCCTCTGAACAAATCCTGTTCAAACTGGAGGGTAAATTAGGAGCAGAGCAGCCTCCCTCTCCCACTCCTTCCGTCCTCAGCCCTTGTTAGAGATGCCAAACTGAAATTTCCTCTTCCTCCCCCCCCCCCCAATTCTCACCTGTGCCTTCCATTCTGCAAGACAGGGCTGCACCCCCACTTTCTTGTTTCGTATCTCCATTATATGCAGTACACCCACCATATTTTTACCTTTCCCCCCTCCCAGTGATGAACAACAGGTTGCCCCCCTGTCCCTATCATCACAAATAACATTGCAATGAACATCCTTAGAGACCATTGTGAGAGTCTGGGGGGGATATATATATAGCGGAATGGAACCGTTGAATCTTTGAACCAATCTGTGTGCCCCCCCCTCCCCTGCAAGGCATGAAGGCTTCTATATACCAATTAATAGCAATATATAGTGTAGGTATCATACTTGACATTTTATTGGCAGAATAATACTCGGCATTTTCCAGCTGATCCTTCACAGCGTCGTCCACGTATCCAGCCTAAAACCGCCAATCAGATAGCTCATCATTACCTGTGGCTCATTGCTCCGCTTGGAACCGGCAAGGCACCTGTAGCCCTTCATACTTACAATCAGCCGAGCACTTACTTATTGTGTTAACATCTGTGTTTAGGCCTCTGTGCTTACCAGTGCAGCAGGGCCCCCAGGGTAGCGAGCGAGTGTCTTTTCTGTCCAGAGGGCTTTTCACCACACCCGGCACGAGGGCACTCAGCACACGGTTGTGCATTCAAGCAAACGGAGAACAGAAGACCTATAACTTGCCAAGAAAGATGATTCGATTTGCAGCAGGTGGGATGAAAAGATCAATGTCATTGGTAGGGAGGCATTCGCGCGCACGTGTCCTTCAGGGAAGATCTAGGACTTTGGATTTGGAGCAAAAGAGATAGTTTGGGGACAGAGCCGAGGATCAGCGAATTGCATGGATGGAAGTATATTGAGCGGGCGAGAGACCACAAGTGTCTTCAGCAATACAGGAAGGGTGGTGTTGGCCAAATCGGGGCCACGGGGAGGCTCAGTGAGACAGGATCAGCAAGGGGAAGGGAATCAGTGCAGTGCTATCAAAGCCACGGGAGGTGTGGATGACCAAAGGGACCACTGTCTCATACAGCAGGGCGGTAGACTCAAAATGAGAGTATGCAGGGGCTGCTGGGTCTGAAAATTCGTATTTCACTGGCATCTTTGATAAAGCTCATTAATTTGTACTAATATGAAGACGTGTATGACATTTTTTTCTACTTATCTACAGAGAACATTTTGAACTTCCTTTTGTCTTAACTATTGTATGACGCTTGAAACATCTGTATAAAAGGGAAATTTAGAATGTAATATTATTACAGGAAAAATGGAATTTTGCTAAAAGAAGTCATGTTAAAATACTTGGCTTATAGATTCCTTGCACTCTGTGAGGCACCTTTTAAAAAAAACCATTAACCATTTCCCTTGTTTCATGATAGCAATTAAGAGCTCCTTTGAAAGTGTAGGAACCCTGCATGGTTTTTTTTTAATTTATTTTTAATGTTTACTTATTTTTTGAGAGAGCACGAGCAGAGGAAGGGCAGAGAGAGAGAGAGAGAGAGAGAGAAAGGGAGACACAGAATCCGAAGCAGACTCCAGGCTCCAAGCTGTCAGCACAGAGCCCGACATGGGGCTCGAACCCACAGAGGACCGTGAGATAATGATCTGAGCTAAAGTCAGAAGTTTAACCAACTGAGCCACCCAGGCGCCCCTCTTCATGTTTTAAAGAAAGGCACAACCCGGTCTTTCTAACACACAGTAACATTGACACCACTGGCTTCAAAGAAATCTGCTTTTACCTGAAATTCCATAGGAACAAGAAGATACATGGACCTAACTTCCTGTAAGTTTACATAATTTATTGTTGCATTCTTATTTATCATCTAGTATTTTCCTCATAGACTTTCCATTTTTTAATGGAGACACTAGGATTTTTGTCGAAAAAATTTTTAAACACTTTCTCCATTAATCTCATAGAACTTGCTGGAGAATAGATTTTTCCAAGATCCTAAATTTTGATGTCTTTGGAAAAAGTCTGCTTGATAGCTTTTATATTTTACAAATCTTTCATGGTATTTTTTGTCAGTTATTCTCCTTCTCCCGATCAAAAGCGTGATCTTTCAGAATTTTCTGGAAAGAAAAAAAAAATTGCCTTAAGTCATTTTCACTGCTTCTAGGTATAGAATTAAATTAATGCAATAAAAGTTAAAGAAGAAACTCTTCCTTTCCTATAGCTGTTGTGCTCATTTCTTTTATTTCCTTTGTGCCTGAAATTTATGTCTCTGTGTGCTCACAGTGACTTGTAAATCGTCTTTACCCGTCTACACCAGTAATCTCAGGCCCTGGAAAAACATTTCTGAGTCCTGTGATTTCCTTTCCTGTAGCATTTTCAGGGTGGTAGGTTATACCAAGGAATTTCAATCAGAATGTTAAGGTGGGTTGTCTGGAATTCTATCAAGTATAATCATCATTTCCTTGTCTCTCTAACATCAGGACTAGTATTTCTTTTAAAGTACGGTAATTGATGCTCATAATTATAACCCCAAGCAGCCACGCTGCCTTCTGAATCAGGAAGGTTGCCAGTATGGTTTTGAGTAGGCATTTTATTTATACGAATCCATTAAAAATGTATAATCCCATATAAGAAAGTTTTTGATTGTATCGTTTGATTAAGTAGATCAATTCTTCTGCTTTCTCCCAGGTAACAGAAAGACTGACTGTTAAACCTCTAAGTTTGTTTGATTATTCCACTTCTCATTCCTTGTATGTCAAGCCAGTCTTGTATTTTACCCCGTGTTATTTCTTTAAGTCCAAACGTGGTCAAAGCAAACCCTCCGTCAGCTCTGCACCTACACCTGAGCATCCTGTCACAGCTGAAGGAGGACACACGGTCCCGCTGACTGGTCTCATTAAATTTATGACCGTCAGCCTCCAATATGACCCCAGGATGGCTGGCGTCCCTGCTCTATTTTTCCAGTCAACTCACGCTCCCATGCTCTAGCAGGACTGAGTCTATCCCATCTCTTATCTCCCTTCCCTTCCTCCTCTCTCTCATCAGGTGACCTTGCCTTCGGTCACCAATCAGAATAGAACTTCCACATTCTCTCATTACCAAATCTACTCACCTCCCTGCATCTGTCCCCGCAGACACTGTTTTCCCACCTATAACAAATAAAGTGAACCAGCTGGGCTCCTGCCCAAGGCCAGACCCTCCGCTCACGCCCTGGAGTCCTTCCCCTCCTGGCCACCCAAGGCCTCTGTTCCTGCATCACCTGCTTCCCCGCTTCCCGGATCATTTTCTCTAGAGCCCCACATACGGCAATTTCTCCCATCCCTCAACAAGACCTTCCTTCACCACTCTCCTTCCCTAGGCGCAGCCCCATTTGTCAGATCCCTTCTAGCTACGCCCCTGAACCAAGTGGGTTTTTTTTTGCCACGCCCATTTTCTTCCCTCCGTCTCTCCTGAGCCCACTCTGACCGAGACTGTTCCCCACGAGGCCAGACACTGGTCTCCCTATTGCCCCATTGGAAGTCAGTTTTGGTTCCCGCATCTCTGAATCCCTCTGCAGCAGTGACCACAGTCATTGTTCATTCCCCTCTTGCAGTGGCCTGGTTCACATCTCCCAGATCCCCACCTCACTGGCTTCTTCTTCTGCTTCTCTCCTGTGGCTCGTCAGAGTCCCATCCAGATTCTCCACGTTATGGTGCCCTGAAGTTTCATCCTTTGCTTTCCTTCATCCAGTCTTATTTCATCTTACGACTTTAAATAGCAACCGCCTCTGAAACGGCCCTTTGCATTTCTTCCCAACGGCTCTCCCCTCACTACAAGCTCCCCTCGATGGCTCCACTTAGACAGATGCATCAGGCGCCTGAAACTCCCTGTGTCCAATGAAGACCTTTGCTTCCTCTCCGCCCCCACTCCCCAACTCACTCCTCTTCTGTCTGCTCTATTTCGGGATGTGGCAACTCCTACCCCCATTCGCTCGTGCCAACAATTTAGGGGTCCCCACAGGTTCCTCCCTTTTCAACAGTCCACACCCAACAAGTACCACTAGTATATCACACATTCTGAACACGTCTCATCATGTTTGCCATGGTAGTGGTCTAGTCCAAGGCCTTGCTGGGCCCACTGAAGTAGCTTCTTGTGAGGTCTCACCTCCTCTGCGCTTGGTCCCTGTGGTTTCTACTCCACGGAGCAGCCAGAGTAGCCCTGTTCAAGTATAAATCAGCTCAAGGTCCCCTGCTCAGAACCCTCCCGCGGCTCTCCATCACATTTGAAACAAGCTCCGGGGGCGCCCGGCCTCTGGCTTCGGCTCAGGTCATTATCTCGCAGTTCTTGAGTTCGAGCCCCACGTTGGGCTCGCTGCTGTCAGCACGGAGCCCGCTTTGGATCCTCTGTCCCCCTCTGTCTGACCCTCCCCCGTGCATGTGCACCCTCTCTCTCAAAAATAAATAAATATTAAAAATAAAAAAAGAAGAAGAAAGAAGCTCCAATGCCCTTGTGGTGATTTGGTCCTGCCTCCCTCTCTACTCCGACTGCTACCACTCTCCCCCACTTTCACTTTGCTCCAGTACACAGACCTTCTCCCCAAACGCAGATGCTTGATGCTGCCTCAGTGCCTTTGCATTTGCGGTTCCCTCTACCCCGCACATTTCTTCCTCCAGGTGTTTCAGGATATTCTTTCTTCCTTTCTATATTTTTCTTCATATTTTTTATCTTCACCCGAAATATAGTTATTGATGCAAGCCTCATGAGAACGGAGACTGTCTCTCTCTGGCACTGCTGTGTCTCCATGCTTAGAACAGCACTTGATATTACAAATTAAAACAAAGAAACCCCAAAACAAAAACAAAAACAAAAACAAAAAGGAGCACCTGGGCGGCTCTGTCGGTTAAGCCTCTGACTTGAGGCTCAGGTCATGATCTCGCGGTCCGTGAGTTCGAGTCCCACATGGAGCTCTGTGCTGACAGCTCGGAGCCTAGAGCCTGCTTCAGATCCTGTGCCCCCCTCTCTCTGTGCCACTCCACTGCTCGCATGCTCTCTTTCTCTCTCTCAAACATAAATAAACATTAAAAAATTAAAAAAAAAAAAAAGAACAGTGCTTGATGCGTGACAGGCACTTAAGAAATATTAAATGACAAAAGAAATAATGTCATAAAGTATTTTTCCAATTTTTAAATTCTAGTTCCACCCTACTGGTGCACCAAACATAGATTGTATGTAAAGCTCCTTTCAGCCCTTCTGGTTCTGACCCCCTGCAACTCTGACCTCCACATAGTATCTCTGATCTCTGTCATCATCAATCACCCCCTCTGAGAGGCGGTAAGCAGTGTGTTTTAATTACCATAGACCATCTTGTGTCTGTCCGCAGGGTTGTAGGTCGGCCCACAGGACAATGTGGAATTTGCATACCCTATGAATTTGTTTAACTTGTTACCCTGGACATTTGAAAACACGTAAAATAGTAAAGAAAATAATATAATGAGCCAGATTTAGTATCTCCCAGCATCAACAATGAATTCATGGCTACTCTCGTTTCATGTATCATCACCTCTTGCCTCTCCAGGTTATTGTGAACCAAATCCCGGGCTTTATATCATTTTGCCTCCAAAATTTTCATCTCTATAGAACGTCTCCATTAAAAAAAAAAAGGAAAGCACACATAGCTATGGTACTATTATCACACCTAAAAATTATCAGTAGTTTCCTAATATCAACAAATTTTTAGTCAGCATTCACATTTTTCTCATATTCTTATAGCAATATTCAACAGTGCTGTTTGAATCAGGTTCCAGAAAAAAAAAAAAGTCCGTATTTTAAAACTGGTTGATCTGCTTGTTATTTCTCTTGTCAAAGCCTCCTCTCTCTCTCTCTCTCTCTCTCTCTCTCTTCCTCTCCCCACCCAACCCTACCCCGCCATTTTTGTTTAAGGAAACCAGTTGGTTTTTTTCTCCAGAGTCTCCCTCGGTCTGAATCTTGCTGACTGCATCTTTCACAATTTCAAGAAATTGGTAGATGTAGAGCTCGGAACAGAATCAGGCTCGGTATCACTTTTGGCAAGACTACTTTATAGGTAGTGTCTATTTCCAATAGGAAGTAATAACGAGTAATAACAATGTCTGAATGTCACTCTTTTGGTGATGTTGTCAGCCATTGACATTATTTAGATCAGCGTTTATCAAACCTTTTGTTTTATGAGTACATTATACTCTTAAAAATTTTTGAGGATCCACAGAACTTCTGTTTATGTGGACTTTATCTACTGATATTTATCACATTAGAAATTAAAACTAAGAAAACTTTAAGTGATTTTCTTCTTCTTTCTTTTTTTTTTAATGTTTATTTTTGAGAGAGACAGAGTGTGAGTGGGGAAGGGGCAGAGAGAGAGAGAGGGAGACACAGAATCTGAAACAGGCTCCAGCTCTGAGCTGTCAGCACAGAGCCCTACGCGGGGCTTGAACCCATGAACCGTGAGATCGTGACCTGAGCTGAAGTCGGACACTTAACCGACTGAGCCATCCAGGCACCCCAAAACTAAGGAAACTTTAAAACATTTATTTGTTTAAAGTAACAATAATAAACCCCTACATGTTAACACAAATACCATAATTTCATGGGAAGTAACTATATTTTCTAAAATAGAAAGTTCACAAGAAAGGAAGCATTGTTTTACATTTTTATAAATATATATATTTTAATTTTTAATGTTTATTTTTTAGAGAAAGTCAGAGAGTGAGCGTTTTTGTATCATTTTGTATCAATTGCTGGGTCATATGGTCAGCCTAGTACTTTTCAAAGATTCTTGGGAAGCTCCTCTCTATGTAGTTATGCCACTACCAAACAATTATATTTCTTTTGTTTTATTTCTAGTTTGGGGAGGTTACCTCTTAAAATTTAATTTTATAATTACCTTTCATGGCTTCACAGTCAAATCTACAAAGTAAAGTTATTTAAAGTCCCATCCCCGTCCCTTCCATCCTTTCCATATATCTCTTTTCGGGTAACCATTTCTGAAATTATAGGGCATATATCCATACTTCCTCTTCATTGAATAGAGAGTAGCATGTTATAAGTACTTTCCCCCATCTTGAGTTTTTGTTTTGTTTTCTTTTGTTTTTGTTTCAAATGGTAATATGTCCTGGTATTTCAAATAGTGATATGTCTAGTGTATGGAGATAGTCCTGATCCCTTTAACAGTTGCCGCCTACTTCATTGTGCTGACTTATTCCGTAGCCTATTCCATCAGTCTCTTATTGATGGGCATTTGGTTCTAATAGTTAGCTAATACAAACAGGACTGGGATAAATAGTCTTACGCATACTTAATTTTTAGAAACTTTGCTAGTATTTGTGGGAAAGATTTGTAGAAGTGGGATTGCTAAATTGAAGGGTAAATGAACATGATGTTTGGGGGAATGTTGCCAAATCCTCCTCCATCGGTGCGGTGCGGGTTATTTTTTCTCATTTCTCAGATCCACCATTTTATCCTCCACTTAAAGCCGCTGACACCTGAACTCAGCACACCACATTTCTGCTGTACCGGCGGGCTCCCTGTTGAGTTCTGGTAAAAGTGTGCTGGAGGCAGAATGCAAATCAGGAAAACGGACAAGGGATTTACTGCCTTCTGCTTTGTTGCCTCCAGTAAGGGGAGGATATGGTTTCTGATTTTCTACACTCCTAGAACCCACTGTTAGGTTTCTGCCCCAGGCAGTCAGTAACCTACCCTAGAAACCTCTGCTCTGTGGGGCCTCCTTTGAACTCTTGGGGTTCGTGCCCAGTGAGATGGTACCCTTTCTTCAAAGGTCCGATCCTAGCTCACCGGGTCTTTTCTCCTAACCAGTCAGGTCGCCTTTCTCTTAACCAGTCAGGCAGTGCGACTTTCTCAGGATTCTGGGTTCCAGCTCAAAAGGGATCCTTCTCCAAGTGTCCGTATTCGAATCCCAACCTGTTTCCTTGGTTTCCTCAATTTCTAGGTAAAAAAGCTTCTTCCTGGAATTACTATATTGTGAGACTGCAGGGTTTACTTTTGGTCTTTTAGATTCAATACCTGGTTAACAGTTCTCTTTTAATTAAATTAGATAATGTGAATTTTATTTCTCTGAGTCTGACCAATGTCTGGGTTTTGTCATCTTGCATTTATTTACCCTCAATCTGTGAGAATGTTCATTTCTCTACAGCCTCGGCAACAGAGTTTGTTGCTAAACTTTTGGATTTTTGCTAATCTGTTAGGTAAGCCATGGCTTCTCAGTAGAGTTTGAATGTGTTTTTCTTTTATTTGGGGAAGGTGGAGAATCGCTCAAATGAATATCCATTTGTATTATTGCTTGTAACTGGCCCATTTCCCCATAGGTCTTCTGCCTGTTTCCTTCTCTATTTTTTAGATGCTTTATTTTTCTTTCTTTGCTTTTTTTTTTTTTTTTTTTTGGTATTAACTATATCAGTCCTTGATTGTCATACAAATCTGAATATTTTCCCACAGGGTGTCATTTATCTTTTTACTTTGCTAGTGACAGTTGATTTTTTTTTTTTTTAGTTTTTATTTTATTTGTTTGCCATGCATGCATTTTTTTATATTTATGTAATCAAATGTTAGCAATTTTTTTCCCATTCTTTCTGGAAATTGAAGCAAAATTAAGAAAGTCTTCCCCATATACTTATATTTTCTTTTAATAAGTATATCATTTTATCTTTATCTTTAAGCTTCTGATCCATTTGGAATTTATCCTGGTGTACAATATAAACAATGAATCGTTTATGTTTTTCTGGGCAGGTTTCCTGAGGACCCCCTTTTTTGGCCACTAGCAAGTTCTCTGAGGTCAGAACACCCTGGCTGAGAGCATGTTTTCAAGACCATGACTGTGGTCCAAGGGGGTCTGGGCTCACTCAGACAAGACAGCTGAACAACCCTAAAAGAGAGTCTGAAATTTGGTTTTGATGAAACTGTTAAACTGAAAAGTTTTAAAGGTGTAGCCAAAACATCTGCTATTCCCATATTTGTCAACCATCCTTTTAGGAACAGGGCTCTGCTGGCCTAAGGATCTGATGTTGCACTCAGGTTTTATGTTGCCACATCCATAAATAAGGTCTAAGATGTCATATATATATCAAAAGTGACCCCAAAGGTTAGCGTTTCGAAACTGCAATGCACACTACCTGTCTCCAAAGCTGGAAAGACCTCAGGCTTCCACAGAAGTTCTAATTATGTGCCAGTTTCTTGCAAGTCAAGGATTCAAGAGTTTTAGCCTACATATTCCAATAGCAAAAATTTTCTTAGAAGATTTTATTTTAATTTTTTAATTTGAGAGAGAGAAAGAGAGAGAGAGAGAGAGAGAGAGAGAATATTAAGCAGGCTCCACTCAGTATAAAGCCTAACATGGGGCTCGATCCCACGACCCTGGGATCAGGACCTGAGCCAAAATCGAGTCAGGTGTGCAACCCACTGAGCCATCCAGGTGTCGCTAAAAAACTTTATTTTTAAGTAATCTCTACACCCAATGTGGGGCTTGAACTCACAACCCCACGATCAAGAGTTGCATGGTCTACCAAGTGAGCCAGCTAGGCACCCCCCAATAGCAAATTTAAGTCAAATTAGAAGGAATAGATTTTAAAACAAACCTATGAAATGACTTTGCTTCAAAAAAGATAACCTACAACCTCCCAGTCATCTGGAGCCAGGTAGATCTCAAGAAGTAGCCTCCATCAAATTCTTTGTCCTAACTCCGGAATGGAAGTCACTGTTAGATGGGAACAGCTAGTATTTATTTGATTTGGACACCTGGTTATCAATTGAGTGATTGCAATGTTGTGGTTACATAAATAACTTTCACTTTTCTGAAATAGCTTTGAAAAAAAAAAGTTTATTTGTTTTTTGAGAGAAAGGAAGAGAGAGAGCATGCGCACGTGCACGCCTGTGTTTGTGGAGGAGGGGAGTGGGCAGAGAGGAAGGGAGACAGAGACTCGAAAGCAGGCTCTAGGCTCCGAACTGTCAGTGCAGAGCCCGACTTAGGGTTCAAACTCTCGAACCGTGAGTTCGTGACCTGAGCTGAAATCAAGAGTCCGTCGCTTAACTGACCGAGCCATCCAGGAGTCCTGAAATAGCTTTTCTCAATATCGTTTCATTCGTAGGAGATTATACAACCTAACTTTTAGGTTCATTTTTGCTGACTTAGACTGGAAAAAAAAAAAAAAAAAAGGAAGTTCTAAGAGCTGCTTATGGTTATTTAACGAAATACTCCACCTATCATTTTACCTTAGAAAACACTGGACTAATACTTTCGCCCTCTTTGTGGGTACATTTAAAAATAATAGAATGTTTGGGGATTACCAGAGATGAGAGGATACGAATGTAAAAAAAATTGGATCTCATTTTATTGTCTATCACTATCCTCTTCTCGCTGGGCTATCTTTCTGTTAGTGACCTCCAGGTCTTTGACTTCTTGCACATTTTTCTTTTCACCTTTTGTTCCCTCCCTAAAGAAAGAAAGGCATGTTATAATAGAAATGAATAATCTAATGGTATCCTGCTGTGACTCCCTACTGTTTCTTGTCTCTCCTTCTTGCATATATGTGTTGTCACACGAGTATAATGTATACAGATCAGACATCTTACCAGACGCCTCCACCCAGGCTTCCCCTAATGTAGTTGCCTCACCCCCAGCCACCAGAGAACAGATTGCCCGTTACATCACTCAAGTGTATTGTTCTCATTTCTCCCTATGGCATATGTTCCTTCTAGATGCTTTTTAGCTCATGGTTAAGGAGAGGCAAAACATATTCTGCATTTTAAGATTAATATTATATATACTTGACTTTCACAAGGCTAGACACCCTGGGGACTGACGTTTAACAGATGTTAATGGAATTTAATTTTTACGCACCCTGTGCGAGAACATTTATCTTTGGGATAAAATGCTGTGAAACCTATGTGGCACCAAGAAAATTTCATAATAAATGATTTTTCACTCTATATCCTTAAATCAAGTTACAGAGTCTGAGCAAAGTGGAAAAGCTGTTTCCTGATATTTAGAATTTAAAACCTGAATATGATTATCATTAATTTATTACACTGAGAGTATCAATAGGCATTTTGCCAGAGTTATCACTAGTGCAAAACAATTCTAAAATGGTGCCTATAAAGAAACTTTTTTCACAACCTATTTTTCCATTGATTTTCATTAGGTAAGAAGTTCTTCCTGGAAAAAAAAAAAAAATCTGGCCCCAAACATATTAAATAATAAACAGCATGATAAGTGTTCTGAAAATTTTCATGTAAAAAAAAAAAAAAGCTCTAATAAAGCAATACCACTCAGAAGTACTTGTAAAATTATAGGCACTTGACAATGTATGTTGAGTAAATTAATTTGCTGTTCTAAGGCTATGCCTAGGAACATAATAGCCACTTGTTTTTGTTTTTGTTTTTTTTTTTTAAGTACATTTTTGTGTGGATGTAAACTACAGTTTAATTTCAGATTTCGGCTAATGTTAGGATTCATAGAATTTGGATTATCAATTCAAGCTTTTAGAAAATAGAACTTTTGTAATCTTCCTAATTAATGAACTAATATATATTAAAAGAAACTTGCCATTTATTCTATACGTGTTAAAAATTCTGAGAGCTCTCCAGTTCCATTTAATGAAGAAAACTCTTCTCTTTTTAGTTCAGTGACTGGCACTGGGATGTCTACTTAATACACATTTGATGAGTAAATGAATGATTGCGACAGGAGCCAGGCACTTACAGAAAAATGAGGTCATGTGGCAATTGTGATGAGCATTCGAGGAAATCAAGATGGTTGCTGCTCTGAGAACCTGCTGCTCAGGTTCTATCCTGAGCTAGCTGTGTGATCTCAGGTAAGTCCATTGTCCTTCCTGAGCCTTGACTTCCTCCATGCAAACGCGGATGTTTCAGACAATCTCGAGTGGCCTCCTACCTCCCAAACCCTAGTTCTAAATCTTAATATTAACCAGTCATTCTTTCCAGTTTTGCTTTGGACGGTAGCCATGGGTAGAGACCCATTTAGGCTATAAACCCTCTGCCTTTGAAATTACATGTAGTGGCCTCTAGAACTAAATCTCTTTAGGCTTGTATGCTAAGGCAAGCAGTAGAAAGATAGAAGCCTTGAGGGTTCACACATAAAAGAGGTGAGCCAGTGGAGGAGACCAGAGAAGGAGAAGGATATCTAGAAAAAGCGCCCCTGTAGTTCAGAAGTCTCCAGACAGCAGGTTTTCTCTAGAGGTTAACAGTAAGTTTTATTTATGACTGATTAACAACTGATTAATTTATAAAAGGCTTCCCTTCCAAAGGGAGCACCAGGATACTTTATTTCCTAATTGGATGGTGACTTTGCACATAAATAAAGGAGAATCACTGCTGCCTGTTGGGGTGACAGTTTGACAAGGCAGGTTTATTCTTGTCTCCCTCCTGATTTACTATATGACCTTGGGCCAGTCATTTATCTTCCCCCAAACCAGTTTCGCTAATTATAAAATGGAAATAAAAATACTTGCTGCCTTCACAGAGGATTAATGAGATAAGGTGAATGTCTTTAAGCTCCCGGAGGGGAAAAGGCTGTATACAAGTAAGCAAAGAACTAGTCAGAAGCTGCTGGACTTTTCGCACGACTTGGGAAAGAAAGCCCTAATGATAGAACCCCAGAGGTTTAAGTTTTCTAGCCCAAAAGAAAGGGGGGTGGTGTGGACTCCTATCTTACAACCAGCCCAAGTTTTCCTCCAGCATACATTGGAGACTGGAATGCATAGCAGCTGGCAGGCAAGCCTGAATTTATTCCTCCAGGGTTCTAGCTCTTGCTCCGTCCTGAACGGCGACATCTTGGGAGGGGTCAAATTAGTGTTCTGCTTCCTCAATTTCTTCTTCTGTAAGATGCTGAATGTAATACTACTTAGTCAGATACGTGGAGATACATGTATAGATTCCTGACATATAGTGAGTTCCAAGTAAGTATCTTCTATAACTTATGTCTTTAGCAGCAAAATTCAAACTGCTGGAATGTTTTCCTCCTAAAGATCAAAGGTCCTTAGGAAAGAGCGTTTGGGGTACAATGGTAAACGTGATGTAAAAATTCTTCATTTAAAATGTGGGGCAGGGAACTAATACAAAGATCGATTCAGCTCACTCTCTTACGCTGAATAAAGCGTGTTTGGACAACGCCTTAAAATTCGCCTGCGCGACCGCAAGGGGGCACTGTGAGTCTGCTTTGGCGCGGGAGAGGCGACAGCAGCGCGGGGCCGCGAGGACTGGATCCCAGCGTCCGGGAGAAACGCCCCGCCCCAGCTCGGGCTCCGGAAGGAGTGGCCTTGATGACAGCAGGAGCGAGGGGCTACAGGTAGCCCGACAGCTCTTCGAGCTCGTTCTCCTCCCACCCTGCAACAGGTCCCTTCCTGGCAGGTTCTTCCTGGCGGCTCTTCATAACGTGGGATCCGCTCGCTAGTGCCTGAGCTCAGAAACCCGGACACCCTAGCCCCGGACCCCCCCCCCCCCCCGCCCCCGAACTGTAGGGAACATTTTGGGTGCGCCTAGGTGGGGTGCTTTTCCGGGCAAAAGGGTCAAAGCTGCCGTTTGCTTCTTTAAGGGGTCTGTGTCCCTTAAGGGGTTAAGCTTTTCTGATTTAGGGAAAGAGGACTCTCCCCTCCCCCACCCCCCAAAGCCAAATGCGCAATTCTGGAAACGACTCTGAAATCATCAGTAGTCTGTCTCCAAGGTCCAGGTTAGCGGATGGCACTCCCCACCGGGACTCCTCCGGGAACAGCGCCCAGTTTCGGTCCTCAAATATCTCAGGCGCGAAGTTGAATCGCCCTTCTGCGAAAAGAGAGGAGACCTGCCCCATCGAGTACCTCGACCAAAATTCTCTTAGCCCCAAGAAGAGGTCAGATAATTCAGGAAATGTAGTCGAGGCACTCGCTCTGTTCCACCTGCCGCTCGGGTGCCCACCCCCAGGCGTTTGCCCAGGCATTTGGGAAAAAGGGGGAAACTCGGCTGATTCTCTTCCCTGGAGAGAAAGTGCGGCGCGCCAAGGTGTCCCAGCGTCTCCTCTAAAGCCGGCTGGGTGGCGGTGTATCCGTGTCCTCGCGATCCCGGGCGGGAGGTGTGAGCTCTGCTCCTTGGGCTCCAGGACAGGTCGCCGGAAGCGTCCCTGGGGACAGAGCCACCCGGGAGATTCGGGCGGAATGCAAGGTGGGCGGACCGGACTGAAAGCACACTGGAGACGAGGATGAAAGAACCTGGCAGAAAGTAGGGTGGGGGGGCCGGGTGGAACGCGCCGGCCCAGGGGAAAGGTCCGACCCATCCCAAACTTTCGCAGACTCGGGGGCTTCGGAGGGGAGAGCCAGGCAGGAGCGCCAGCTTTTTCCGCCGCCCCGCGCGCCCCGCCGCAGCGAGGAGGGGCGGCACGCAGCGCCGGCTGGACTCGGGCGGTCCCCTCGTCGCGCCCACCCGCCGGGCTAAAGCGCCGCGGCTCGGGGCTCTGGGCGGGCGTCCACGGAAGAAGCCAGACCGCCTGGCTCCGGCCTGCGCGCCGGCTCCGAGGAAGGGGAGCTAACTCGGATTGGGCAAGGAGGAGGGCAACTTGGCCTCACGGCCTCGCCCGGCCGGGTCAGGCAGCGGGACGTGCCCTTGGGCTGCCCGCGGGCGCGCCGGCCGAAGTCGGGGCGGCTCGCGACCAAGTGAGATTTCCACGAGCTAGAGAAATCGAATTAAAAAGAAATGCACAGAGCGATCCCAGGCAGCCGCGGGAGCCGGGCAGCCTAGAAGCCGCCCCCTGCGCGCCGGGAGGACGGCGGTGACCCGCACTCGCGAAGACGAGGCGCTCCAGGGCGGCCGCGGGGCTGCGCGGAGGAGCCGCCTCCCCAGCGTGGGGCGCGCGTTCAGACGCCGCCACCGGCCGCCGGAAGGCGAGATGCGGCGCGCGGCTCCCGGCCGGTCCCGGCGGAGCAAACTCCGGGGCGGCACCGCGCGCCGCTGACCCGGCGCGAGTCCGAGGGCTGTGCCGGCCCCGCCCGCCTCCGCCCCCTCCCGCGCCCGCCGCGCGCCCCTCCCCGCGGCGGCGGCGCATCCAGGGGCGGCGCGGAGCCGAGCGGAGCGGCTCGCACAGCCGCCAGTGCCTGCGAGCTCCAGGCTGCTTGGGGAATTCACTTTGCCGCTTTTACGCTTCTCCCTCTTCGGGATTCTTCTGCTGGCTTTCTGGCTCCGGCCCTCTCCTTTCCTTTACACGGAGAACTTCGCGGCGGTTTCTCTTTCCCCTTGGAGGAGAGGATTAAAAGTTCCAAGAACTGGTGCCGCCCGTGCCGCTCGGGCGCTGGGACGGTGCTTGCCGGCGGGGTTCCAGTCCCACCATGTGCACCAACATAGTTTACGAGTGGCTGAAAGCGCTGCAGCTCCCGCAGTACGCGGAGTCCTTCGTGGATAACGGCTACGATGACCTGGAGGTGTGCAAACAGATCGGGGACCCGGACCTGGACGCCATCGGGGTGCTGGCGCCCGCGCACCGCCGCCGCATCCTGGAGGCCGTGCGCCGGCTGCGGGAGCAGGATGCCGCCGCCGCCGGCCTCTACTTCACGCTGGAGCCGCAGCCGCCGCCCGTGCCGCCCGCGGTGACCGTCCCCACCGGCCGCCGGGGGGAGCCGTGTGGCGGCCCGGCCTCGGGCACTCGCGGGGACCCCCGCAGCCAGACGACCGCCCCCCGCAGCAGGGAGCTGGTGAGCTACCCCAAGCTGAAGCTGAAGATCATGATCAGGGATAAGCTCGTCCGCGACGGCATCCACCTGAGCAAGCCCCCGTACTCCCGCAAGGTAAGGAGGCGCCGCCCGGACCGCGCGGGGCGCGCGGCGGGAGGGGACACGGCCCAGCGGCGGCAGCGCATGCCAGGTGACGACGGGGAGGCCAAGGATGCTTTGGGTAGTTGGGATGCTCTCGTCTGTTCTTTCCGTATTCGCTCTTGGGTCCTTCCTTCCCGGTGTCACCAGCGGTTGGTAAGGCAAGATCTCGCACCCAGGTGTCAGTTCTAAACGAGGACCAAGTCTCCGCTTAGTGTCTGGGGCTCACCTGCCAGGAACCGGAATGAGCGGCGCTTCTCCAGGAGCGAAGGGCAATTCCAGATACCCTCTGTGGTAGTGTTTAAGTCTGGCAGGTACCGGAACGGTGGCTAATACCTACCTTGGTGTCGATCTTTTTTTTTTCTCATCCTTTTCCTTATCTTTTTGAGAAATTTCCAGAGGGAAATTGACGAACTCTTTAAAGGGTGGGAAGTCGAGCCCTGTGATTCCCAATTCCATAAAGTCAAATCTAAGCAGTGCTGCACGTTTGTAAAGTGAACCACTGACACGGACCGGGGGTGGGGGGTGGGGTGCGGGTAAAACAAATGTGTGGCCACTTGGGATGAGTTCCCTCACCTGGAGTACAGGGAGGTCATCTGTGCTAAAGACACTGAAGATAATGGGGCCGCGGAGGGTGTGCTGCCGGGGTCTGTGCTGGGTCACCGATTTGGTTTACTGTTAATCCAGATGCCACAAAGTAGGAACCACTGTGAGTTCTAGAAAGTGTTGAGTGGGCTCGCGGTTGGGAGGGGAGAGCACAGTCCAAGGAAGTGAGATTTTTCAGTGGCCAGTGAGGAATTCTGGGCAGGGGGGAGAGGGGTGGGGAAGGAACTGGGAGGTTATGGAAACTGCCCTGTGAGGAAGGCTCAAATACAGGTTTGGGCCTTGAATAATGAACAGGGAGTCTTATTTTCACACAGGAGCTCTCCCTCCAGCCGAGTCTGTTCCGTTTAGGTTCCTGAAGCCTTCCAAGTTGAGGGTCTTTGCCTTGAAAGGGAGAAGTAGACAGCACAGGTGATCCTCAAACTTGCTTGGATTTACCCAGGAAAGGGAGGACTTCAGCTGGAAATCCTATAGAGAAGCTCAGGGGGGGAATGGTGGTAAAGGAGCTGCAGCTGGGGGGTGAGGGGGGGTGGGGGGAACGGCTGTAAACACAACACCCTAACAGGGGAACACGGATTATCTACATGTTCTGTGCTCATCTTGGTCACTTGCGTTGCATTATGTTCTTAAGTGAAGGTCATAACGTCCAGCTTTCAGGAAGGGCAAGCGAAAACTTGGTAAAAAGTGGATAGGGTAGACGGGAATAAAGCGTTTGATATTGTCCACATGTTATCTTGCAAGAAAGGCAGTTTGGATAACTTGCTTGAGAGTAGACATTTGACTTATAAAAATATAGAGAGGGCAGGTCCGGAGGACAGTTTGCCTCAAATTAAACCTGTATTCCAGTCACCCACCCTGTGTTACCGATATAACCGATGTAGGCCCCAAACCGGGGAATAGAGAGGAAAGCACGCTTTTCCCAGGCAGGTAGAGTTAGTCCCGTCTGGTGTGGATAGAGGGACGGGACCATTAGTCTAAAGGCTCGTTCCCGGAGACAGCAGATCAAAGGAGTTCAAGGTGTCAGACTCTTGTGATTTACATCCCAGGAAGTGAAGTGGGTGTGGGCTGAGAATATGTGAGCAGGTGGGCACATGGTGAGGACATAGGTCAAGGCCTGGCCAGAATGGGATACAGAGAATAAGGTGTATCACTGTGCCACTAGCTTATTCTTCGGGAACAGAGCTGAGTACGGGCAAGAGGGCAGAGGAGAGCGTGCGCTGGAGAGAGTGATGTGCAGGAAGTGTCCCATTTGGTCCTGAGACTTAAACATACAGGCATAGATATCAAACTTAGAAGCTGAGAAGGATTCTTGTTCCATTTAGAAGCGGTCGAGAATTCTATGGATGTGAAATGTCTGGGTGCAGACTTTGGACTGAATCCTGCCTAGATCATGGTGTCCATATGGTAGTTCATTTGAGCAAGTGCGATTTAGAGAAGAAGATTTCACCTCGTGTTGTAATACTATTTACTTTCCGTGGAAATGATGATTTTAGTCAACTTCCATATAAATCCGGTAACAATCCTTGATAAAAAAGATAACACCCTATTCACTTTCCATACACACTTAATTCTGGTTCTTAAACTGATGAAGGAATCAAATGGGGGCAGAAGTGTTTTTGGACCTCCACGGATGCTCCGACTGGGGACCAGAAACATAGAGATGACAAATTGAATTATAAAAAAAAGTTCTGTTGCTGTAGTTTTATACACCTGTTATAAGAAAAACACATAATAGGAACTAAGGTGTAATTAACGTTGCATTGAACATACAAGTGAGCCACAGTGCCAAATCATGTTGCTTGGTCTGAATGTGTCACTTATGTGTGCATTGCCTCTAAAGTTTTGGGTTTTAAATGATTTAAGAATTGTTTTCTGGGGCGCCTGGGTGGCTCAGTCGGTTAAGTGTCCGACTTTGGCTCAGGTCACGATCTCACGGTCCGTGAGTTCGAGCCCCGCGTCGGGCTCTGGGCTGATGGCTCAGAGCCTGGAGCCTGCTTCCGATTCTGTGTCTCCCTCTCTCTCTGCCCCTCCCCCGTTCATGCTCTGTCTCTCTCTGTCTCAAAAATAAATAAAATGTTAAAAAAAAAAATTAAAAAAAAAAAAAAGAATTGTTTTCTGGCACAGCTTGTGTGTGGGCAGATAGTGCTAGGACTTTTCCTTCAGAATGTGAGCCACATTATAATAGCTCCAAGTTCCTTGGCTCGGTCATGGTCAGAACGTGTAGGTGGTTCATTATGTGCATTTGGGATTCTGCTTATTCAAGCAGGCCTTACATTTCCTTTATAGTCATTTGCATCGTTGATCCCTGTGATTATTTTTTTGCATTTTGGTAAGAATATTAGGTGGCTTGAAAGTGGGTCATACCATGAATGATCAAGGCAGGGATAGCAGATCTTTAGAGAGGAAAGTAAATTGAGGAGTTTTCCCAAGAATCACTTGAGAGGACGTTAGGATTGTAGGATTTGCCTCAGGAAACAGTTAATGTTGGGGTTAATGTTGGGGGTGCCATGCATCTTACCAACTGTCGCCACTTTCCCCTCTTCGGTGAGTTAAAATGTAAGTAAAAAGTTAAGTTCCTCTTTGTTTTCCAAAGGCTGTAATTAAAATACAAGTTCAAAGTAAGTTTCCCTTTGGTTTTCCAAAGAAAGTAATTAAAATGTAAGTTCAAAGTAAGTTCCCCTTTGGTTCCCAAAGCAAGTCTGCAGCTTTGGAAAACCAGGAGCTTGCAAAGAACGAATGCTGCTTGAAATAAAAAAGCACTGGAAGGGTCCCTTTTCTGTCCTGTACTTGGCTTCTGTGACTGCTGTGATTCCTGCCTCAGTGGAATGGGGTTATGTTTTCACAGGGTAAATATTAGGTCAAGCTTTACACATATTATCTCCATACTCACCAAGCTCCGAGCCCTGTGCCAAGCCTCTAGGCTCCCGGTCCCTGTGCTTGGCAGGATGCAGAAGCCTGGCCTCGAGGAGCTTGGTCTAGCAGGGAAGACATCAAATGGAATGAACAGTAATGCTAAAGGCACGGTTGCTTTGGTGGGTAGCACATGATGCCATGGACAGGTGCGTCCGACTTCATTTGCAGGGAGGTGGGTCTGGGCAGGCTTTCCAGAACAGACATTGGGTCAGAGAGCTGAAGGTTGGGAAGGGTTTGGCCTGAAGGTTTGCTATGAGCAAGGATCCTAAGGGAACAGTGTTCTAGAGAGGGAGAACAGTATGTGCAAAGGCCAGAAAGGGAGGAGGTTGGGGTATGCAACCTGGCAACAGGAACTTAAGGGAATTCAGTCTGGACAGAACCCACAATGCTTGGAGGAAACGGCAAGATACGAGAGACAGACAGTGGCTGGTCCTGGGTGGTCTTGAACTCATCCTTAGGAGTTCAGAGTATCTTAAGAGGGGAGCTCTCGATGGATCCTGCCCAGAGGGAGGGTAAACAGTTTAGGTTGTTGTAGGGTCAGGAGAGATTTGCTGGTGGCCTGGACTGGGTAGTGACAGTGGGGGAGGAGCAGTGGAGGGAATTGTGAGGTGGAATGGACGGAACACGGTGACCGTTTGGCTGACAGGGATGAGAGGGCTATGAGGGGTTGGGAGGACCTGCGGATTTCAGGATTCGGATTCTGATGCTGTTCCCTGACGAGGTAGAGGACCTGACAGAAGAGCAAGTTTGGGAAGGAAGAGGCTGCCTTCAGGTGTAAACATACAGAGTGTCTCCAGTGTCTTCACTACCCTAAAAATCCTCTTGAGTTCCAACTCTTCCTCCTCCCTAAAACCCTGGCAACCCCTGATCTTTTTACTCTTTCCATAGTTTTGTCTTTTCTAGAGCATTCCAGAACATTCTAGAACTGTGTGTTGAAAGCACACAGTATGTAGTTCTTTCAGATTAGCTTCTTTCACTTAGTAATGTGTGTTTAAGGCCCCTCCATGTCTCCTCATGGCCTGACAGCTCATTTCTCTTTAGCGCTGAACCATATTCCATTGAACAGATGTAACACCGACATGATGAAGTTTGGCAGAGAAGACAGAACCAAGGCTACTGCTAGGGAAGAAGGTAGACTCCGTCATGGGAAGGGTTTTGCGGGGTTGTGTTTTTGTTTGTTTAATTATTTTTTTTTTAATTTTTTTTAACGTTTATTTTATTTTTGAGACAGAGAGAGACAGAGCATGAACGGGGGAGGGGCAGAGAGAGAGGGAGACACAGAATCGGAAGCAGGCTCCAGGCTCTGAGCCATCAGCCCAGAGCCCGACGCGGGGCTCGAACTCACGGACCGTGAGATCGTGACCTGAGTTGAAGTCAGCCGCTTAACCGACTGAGCCACCCAGGTGCCCCTGTTTAATTATTTTTAAGGATGAGAAGAACTCAAACGTGTCGAAGTGTTGATGGTAGGGAGCCAGAGAAAGGGAGACACCCAGGAGGTCAAAGTCTTGGAGGAGGTGGGAGGGAATCGTGCCCAAAGCATTGGAAGGAAAAGGTGGATTTGCTTCTAGTAGGAGAGGGGTTCCTCCTCCATAGTGGGAGGGAGCACAGGAAGGATGGGCAAGGAGACTGGGAACGTTGAGGGGGTGACATTGAGAAGTCCTCATTTCTCTGACCGCCTGATGCCAGTGAGGGGGAAGTGGAGGGATTAGAGGTTTAGGGGAGAAGGTTGTGGTCATATACAAGTATTGGGTATTATGATCTGGTGCTATGGCTATACCTGAACATGACACAGTATTTATAGGATGTGCGTAACCACACGTGTATAGAAGGCACCCTCATCGTGCATATGTGTGGGGTGCAAATTGCAGGCTGTGCGTAAGTTTTATTGAGTCCTGTGGAGTTTGGCAGTGCTCTGGACTGTGGTGTGGTAGAGGGGAATGCTATGGGGCTATAAAGGTATCCTGTTTCCTAGCAGACTTGGAAAAGCAGAAAGCAGGCCACAGGATAGATAGCAGACGGGGTAGGCTTCTTGACTTTTTCATTTGAAAAACATCTCCTTTCCAGTTAAAGCTGTGAGTTAGGGGCCCCTGGGTGGCTCATATGGTTAAGCGTCTGACTCTTAGTTTCGGCTCAGGTCATGATCTCACAGTTTGTGGGTTCAAGCCCCACACTGGGCTGTGCACTGACAGTGTGGAGCCTGCTTGGGATTCTCTCTCTGCCCCTCCCCCGGTTGTGTGTGCTCTCTCTCTCTCTCTCAAAATAAATAAATAAACTTTAAGAAAAACCTGTGAGTTAGTATAACCTTATTTAATAATGCTGTCAGAGTGTTAGGTTTCTTTAATACCTCAGCGTGAATTTAATTATGTAACAAGATGCCTGTGGTAATAGGCCTGTTAATGGATGTTTGGGAGAGATGGCCTGGGATGAAGGACAGGCGGCACGAGGGCTTCTGTGTCTGTGCCAGGGTGAGGATACGGAAGAAATAGTCAGAAAGGAAAGACAGAAGTTGGTGAAGATAACTTTAGAGTTCTGCCCTGGGTCCTGGCAGAGCTGAACTGACCATAAATATTCCTCCCGAAGAATTCTTCCACCTTCGTGAAGGTATCAGGGACAGATCGGAAGCTGGCAAAGTTCAGTTTTCCCAGCTCAAGTCGATGTCCTCAAGTATCTGCAGCCTCGGCGAATGAAGCTCCATCTAGAAAGAAGGGGCTGGGAGTGAGACGACTTTCCTCATGCTCTTTATAGTTTACTTTCCGGAGAGTTTCCACGAACATGGACTCCTAGCCGGCCAGCCAGCCATCTAGCCGTCCATCTGTCCGTCCATCTACTTAAACATCCCCTCCAGAGTTCCTCAGGTGAAATTTGAAACTGGCCCCTGTCCACGGAGCGCGGAGAGAGACCGGAGAGAGAGGCAGACCAGTCCAGGTTGGTAGGTGGCAGGTCTGAAATAAGCAAGGGAACTGACAAGTGAGGCTTGTCTTGGGTGCTGTGTGGTGAGTAGCTCTCTGCACCCGCCTGCCAGGATCTTAAAAGTTTGTACAGAGGTCGTAATGGGGCATGGTCATACACATCATCCAGATGCTCTCAACAGCACATTACTGTCTAAAGGCTGTGTTCTTGAAGTGGTTCCTGGTATGGGAACGTACCAGTGGGTATTCATTCCAAAGACGGGTGAGTCTGAGGAGCTTCCGCTTGCTGGGGTCCAGCTCTCGGGTCCACTGGCGGTCACCTTCTCTCGATGACCGCCATCCAGCGGCCAGGCCCTAGGATTCTCGCAGTGAACCGGAAAGATATGGCTCCTGCTTACGATCGATGGATGTGTATGTTGGAGGGCCTCGCCCAGGGTCTGACATGCAAAAATGACACCTTGTAAAAGTTGAATGTGGGATGCGAAGGCTATCTGGCTGTGACATCTGTCACCCTGTTGATCGCCAGGGTTGATGGGGCTGATCTGGCTGGCTAGGCAGGTGTCCCCTTCCTCCCTCACCGCTCCATGTGCTTTCCTCCTCGAGGCGACACTGAGTCTAAGAGGATGACCTTCCCAGATGGGGGAGGGCTGCTCCTGGGTCAAGGGTCTATGAATAGCTGCACCGCCCTCCTAGAACCTCCAAACAAGCTCTCAAGGTCCATTTGTGGAACGTCGGGCAGTCAGGCTTCCAAGACTCCAGACACATCCCAGTGAGTCTCTGTGCATGGGGCAGTCTGCCTTTCCAAACAAACAAACAAAACAGTTCAACGTTGTCTCCACAAATGCCAAGAGTTGGTGAATTCTGCACTTAGGTTGGTTTCAAATGTTAAAAAAAAAAAAAAAAAGATCAACTTTGGTCAAAACTTGAATGCAGATTGTCAGTGAAGAAATTTAAAATCCAAGTATGCTTATTCGTTAAGTATCATCAAAGAAGAGCTGGGAATTAAAATGGCTGGTTGGACAGGTCATTTAAAAAACAGACCTCTGGGGTGCCTGGGTGGCTCAGTCAGTTGAGCTCAGGTCATGATCTCACGGCTCATGGGTTCAAGCCCCGCGTCGGGCTCTGCGCTGACGGCTCGGAGCCTGGAGCCTGCTTCAGATTCTGTGTCTCTCTCTCTCTCTGCCCTTCCTGCTTGTGCTTTGTCTCTCTCTCTTTCTCTCTCTCAAAAATAAATAAACATTCCAAAAAAAAGTAAGAAGAATTTATAAAAAGCAGACCTGCAAAGCAGGGTCAGGACCAGGGTACAAAATTTAAGAAGGTGCTCATCCTTGGGGATGTGCACTCTAGGCCCTGACAGCGGGCTGGCCGCCATTAACGGGGGAGGTCAGTCGTCATGGAAGATCAGGTATCCATGGGCATGTCGGCCGCCCTCCAGTCACCTGCAAAGCCGTCACTTGCTCTTCCCATGCTTCAAACCTGTCCCGAGCGACCACCCTGGACTGGCCTGCGTTCTGTGCGCGATGGCAGCTGGTGGAGCTCATCCAGATGGGGGAGAGCTCTGCGCATCCTCGTCGGTCCTCGCCGCTCACACCGGGCTGCGGTGGGTGAGACCACCGGCTCAGAACCAGACCGTCCAGTCCAGACCCCAGCTGTGCTCTGTGCGGGGTCACCTCGGCCCCCCTGCGAAAAGTGGACAACACCAGTGACTAGGTCACAAGGTTCTTATGGAGGTGAGATGCGCTAAGAACTTAGGAGGCTATAATTTGTATCCGTTTCCTGGGGCTGCCGTCGTAAAGTACCACAGACGGGGTCCATAAAACAACAGACGTTTATTCTCTCATGGTTCTGGGGGCTGCAGGTCCCAGTTTAACGTGTCCGTGGGGTCTTGCTCCAAAATCCTAAGGGTCTGCACTGTGGTTTACCTACAGGGGCCGCCCAAGCCTCCGGAGGGCATCCCTGTATGTGTCACCTGTCACGTCGGGCGCCGTTGGGTCTGCTGGAGCGCGTGGCCCGGGTGGCAGTGCCGCCCGTGCAGAACCTTCTCTTGCTCTGGGCCGAACTCAGAACGAGCAGCTTGGTGAAAGGGCTGGGGCAGCATTTCCCAGTGAGGGAGAGGTTGCCTCTGAAGCCCCAAGGGGCCCATTTAGGCGCCATGCCTCCCTTCTGGTTTTAGGAGGGGCCCGATGGCACAACTTCTCCTCCCTTATGAAAGGATGTCTCAAGATGCCCCGCACTCCAGGGCCCCTGAACACTTCACGGGAAGGCCCCTCAGTGTGTGTCAGATTTCTCACCTTCTGACGTGCAAATTTCGTACCACGAAGTCTAGGGGAGTTGTGACTCCTTGTCCGCTAGGTCCAGGCGGCACGGCATCACCGGCGGGAGGGACGTGTGATCGAGAACCCTGTGAACTAAATGATGACAGAGGTGCTGGAGACTTGCTATGGCCCCTGGGGGGTAGGTCACTGAAGGTCTACTGCTGGCCTTGCCTGGTGGATTTTCTGGGCATTGAGAAAATTGCGTTTGCCAGATGAGGAACCTTTGTTCAGGTTAAGTGCCCCCCTATTGCAGTCCCTGTTCCGCCACACATACCTCATCTTGCTCAGATGCTGCAGCCTCCGTCATAGTGGCCTTCTGTCAGCTTTGTACAGAAAATCCCCTTGGCTCAGGTCCCCTTCCTGATTATCGGGGTGTTTGGTAATTAATGAGTGGCAGATTATTACTACAACCGATGTCCGTTCATTTCTTGCCTGAAGATACAATAATGAAAATGATTTTTAAAAATATCAACATTTCAGGGGTGCTTGGGTGGCTCAGTTGGTTAAGCGTCCCACTCTTGATTTCGGCTTGGGTCATGATCGCATAGTTCGTAAGGTTGAGCCCCACGTCGAGCTCTGTGCTGACAGTGCGGAGCCTGCCTGGGATTCTCTCTGCCTCTCTTGGAGCGCCCCCCGCCCCCCGCAGTAAATACACATTAAAAAAATAAAAATGTAAACATTTCAGCATTTAGACATTCAAAATTAGATCGTAATCTTTAAAACAGTCGCTTGATCCATCACAGCGTTTCCATTACTCAAAACATTTCTGAAGGTCTGGCATCTGCAGAACACTCTAGAACATCTTCAGTGGTGACAAGCCTTTGTTCTTCTAAGGTGGATCCGGTTTGGGGTAAATACCTAGAGTGATTTGGAATCAAATCTGACAATTATGAGTAATGACATTCGATACAAATAGGAAATGGAAGACGGCATCTGACAACAGATGGAGTATTTTTTTTTTCTTGGTATGACTTGTAAAGTAGTTTTACATTTTACGATATAATCCTTTTCCTACTTTTGCATCCTTAAAAATACGCTTTTATGGTGTACCCACGTCCTAAGGATGGAAACTCTTCAACAAAGCTGTGTAAAATACCAATGTCCATTCCCTGCGTATCTGCGAAGAGTAAGGCACTAGTCATGGGCTCTGCGAGGAGATAATTATTGCCCAGGTGCCTGTGGCCCTAAAGGGGAGGAGTTTGGTAACTACGTAGATATTAGTAAGCCGCAGCACTCTATGGGCTAATCGGGGTGTGGGTAGTCTCCTGGGGGTGTGTGTGGCTTTTCCTTTGCCCATCCTGCTGTTCTTAGAAAGCTCTGCTCTCTGGCTGCTTTCACCAGGGTTACGGAAGTCAGAGTTCTCATTTTTCCCTCTCACTGTTGAGTGCAGAAAAGATGCTAAGGGCAGGCACGCCAGTGTTAAGAATGCCTTTGTGAACCTGGTGTGCTCTTAGGTAGTTGTCTGAGGTTTACGGTGACAGATAAGAAAGAGACAACAGGTTTTGATATAAATGCAGTTATTTTTAGATTATGTCATTGCTCTGATCTCAGCTCACTGGAAGTATGTTCTGAAATGAATGTTCTTAAAAAGGAAGGTGGGTCAGATGCCACGGGCTTGACCAGGGCTGGTCCTCGAAACATACAAGGGTGCCCTGAGATATTTGGAGAAACAGTGCCCAGAGCGAGGGAAAGTTCGCCAGGAACCAAGATGGTCATGGCCTCTCAACGTCACAGCCTGTGCAGAGCTGGAAATGGCGTGGAGTCCTTGGCTTATTCTCGCTGCCACCCAAGCTTGAGTTGGTAGGTTTTTAACAGCTGTATTCTAAGTTTTATGAAAAAATGTTATTTCAGATCAGCTGCTGATTCGGACTTGAGAGGCCTGGGAGGGATCGGAAGGGAATTCTCGTTTTCAGTCAATATAAAAACTATTAAGGGTAAATAACTGTGGATCGTGCCAAGAGACATTAAGGATACAATCTGTCTTACATAGAGATTAAGTGACATCTAATAGTTTAAAGAGATTTCATTACTGCTTCTAATCGAAATAAATGGTCTGATGAGCTCTAAAAACCTTACTCTTAGGTTTCCATAAGGTTATAAATACAAACAGAATAAGACCTACTTTATTTGGAACACGTTCAAAACATAAGGAAAAGAATTGGTATGTATTTTTTGTTTACCCAAATCAGAAGGAACAGCTGTTCCAAATTTTAAGGCGTTTTCCCTAGAATCTGTCATAACTTTTATAATAAGACTAGAGGTATGTCTACTGTATTTAACCCCCAGGGTGTATAATTTTTTAACACCCCACTTCTGTTTGACAAAATTATCTTAAGTAATAGTCATTGGATAGTATATAGTAATGATTTTCTGGATTTCTTCTTTAGTTTTAAAGCAATTAACAATTAAAATAAGGAACACATTTTAATTTTAAAATATTCAAACTTGGGGTGCCCAGGTGGCTCAGTCGGTATAGCATCCAACTCTTGATTTTGACTCAGGTATTGATCTCACGTTTCGTGAGTTTAAATAAACTGAAAAAAAAAAACCACAAAGTATTCAAACTTAACAAACATTTTATCTATGAAATAAAACTTGCACTTAACCAGACTGAAGTATTATGCTTTGCAATTTGTGCTGCCTCACTGTTTTGAATTTTCTTTTTAAAAAACAATTTTTTTAAATGTTGGTTTATTTCTGAGACGGAGACAGAGCATGAGTGGGGGAGGGGCAGAGAGAGAGAGGGAGACACAAGCTGAAGCAGGCTCCGGGCTCTGAGCTGTCAGCACGGAGTCCGATGTGGGGCTCGAACTCACAAGCCGTGAGATCATGACTTACGCCAAAGTCAATCGCCCAACCGACTGAGCCACCCAGGCGCCCCTGTTTTGAATTTTCAACACAAGAACTCTAAGTGGTCACATAAGACAAATAGAATTGGAACAATTCAAGTTGTTTTTTTTTTTTATTTTTTATTTTGTTTTTATAAATCATGGTTCCTATCACTGTTTATTTCAAATATCCTGTTTAATTTAGGAATATATAATAGCATAAGAGACACGTGTCACCAACCCACAGACTTGTACTTATTCTAGAAAAGGACTCTTGTGAACCAAGTCTGTGGGTTGGTGCCAGCTGTATCACCGGGAGTTCTCGGAGTTAACTGTCATGTAGAACACGGTGCTCATTTAAAGGACAGGTCATAAAAAGATGCTAATTGGAAGTGAATATACATACCATTAAAACTGAACAGTAAGTAATTGCAGCAGCTACAGTAAGTAATTTAGACCAAAGACTTTTTCAGGGAGAAGTGTTAGACCACTAACATTGTTTAGAATTGTCTGTAGGGCATGTTTATAATTAAAAGGTTTATTTTGTTTTTAGGTACCTTTCTATTGCCTACAACTGAGGCGAACCCTTTCCTCTGCCCTGCCTGGGAGACATTAAGCAATGTGATCATTTTAGTTTAAGAGAAGCTGTTTCTTCTGTAAAGTGGTGCTGGCACCTCTCACCGGGTTATAGTGTGAATGAAATGGGATAATATTTATGAAGTTGTTTTTTAAGTTCTAGGAGGACTTTACAGACTTAAGGTGTGTTTATGGATAGTGGATAAGTCATTATGTTTATCATAACATTTTGAAAGCATTTCTGATTGAAAATTAATCATCCTGAACCGAGAAAACTTGGAGAACACTGAAGCAGATCAGGAAGAAATTTAAAACAGTCTACATTGCAATTTCTAATGATACAGTGTATCTCTTTAAAAGTCATTTATATATAAGAATATTTGTTTTGTACATGTGCACAAATTTCGTGTTACACTGTTAATGGATAAGGGTCAGGCTGTTCCTGTATCTCAGATATCATTTGAAAAATGATTTTTACACTAAGTAGTCTCTCTGAGTTTAATACCATAATTTATAATCATTTCTTATTGGGTTGAAACCTTACCCATATTATTATTGATTGTTACAACTTTTTGTCATTTGAGGATGGCATGTTTGAGAAAGAGTATTTCGTTGTTTTTTGAATTAGATTTCTTAGATTACCGGTTTACATAATTTTGTATTTATGGCTTTTAATATTTATAATTATGTACTGCCGGTTCATGGTGCTTGCCTGTTTTTTTCTTCCCCTGTGGTCTCAGACTACTCCAGTTGCTTCGCAAGAACTTTTTATATATAAAGGAAAACAATCATTATTGCATAGTGGTTTATAGAGCTATTTCCCAGAATGGTGGTTTACCTTAGAATTTTATGGGTTTTTTTTCCATATGCCACCAAAATTAAAACTCTTATGTATTCTAATTTGCCAATAATTTTAGTATTTTTTTTTTCAGACTGGTGGAATATAGAAGGTACAAACTCAGATATAATTGAATTTGAATTATTTTTTTTTTACCATTTACTTCGACAAGTCATTTAATCTTTCTAAATCTGAGTTGTCTCATCTATAAAATAGGTATAATATTATCTACTTCTTAACCTTATGATTATGAAGCTATTCTCTGTATGAAGACCTTAAATAGTTAGTTCACATCCTTACCATTCTATTGAAACTAAGTATTCTTTTCGTAATTTCAAAAAGCTCTTTAAATCATAGCAACATGTATAATATTTTTGCCTGCTATAACCATTGAGAATATTTTGCTGAATTGATCATTTGCTTTTTAGGTTTTCCTTTTTTTTTTTTTTTTTTTTTTTAGGTAGAGAATATATATAGTTAATCTCTATCTTTGTGATCACTTTTACCCTTATAAACCTCTTCTCAAGTCCAAAATAAGTTCATATTTACTTACATCTCCCATTATTCCTTTTGTTTGTTCATTTAATTTCTACATTTCACTCTCTCATCCATCTGAAGTTTATTTTGGTGCATGATATAAAGTATAAATATGATAAGGTAAAGCTCTGATGTTATATGTAATCATACATACATGACAATTTTATCGTGCACCTTATAGGAATTCTAGCTTTCATTTCTGTGTTCTTGTCTTGTTCCAAATTTTAATGGAAATGCTGCAGACATTTTGCAATTATTCTGCCACTGGTTCTCATTGTAAGATTCTCCTCATAATGTTAAAAATTATTTTCATTTTTCTAATTTGTGGGAATTTTTATTGGCAATGGATATTGGATTCGATTAAATATATTTTCAACAATTTAAAAATAATCGACAGTGCTTTTCTTACTGGGCTTAATGTTGTGATGTAGTATTACGTTAATAGATTTTTTCAATATTAAACCATGCTTACATCATTGAGGTGAAGTCAATAATGAAGCAATGTCTTCTGCAACCTGAGCTTGGGAGGAGGAATTATGTTCTTACTCCCAGTTTGTGATGACATTTTTTTACATTGCATATCTTTTCTCTCATGAATAATGCTTGACATTTACCTTCAGTTTGCTAACCCCTTCGACAGTTACCGTCATGACATTATTACAGTTGACTTTGTGCCAATGGCTTTGTGGAAGTCACAGTGGTGAGACATGGGGCTAGGCCTGCAGCCTGTGGCTCAGAAGGCAACGGCTGCATAGTTGTGGGTAACTACTTATTTTTCTGGTTTGTGCAGACATTTTGTGTTTGAACCACAGAGCAGAAACTCTGAGGAGGGTAGGGAGTCGGGTTGAACTTGAATCCTTGTTGATTTTACTGTTTTCCGAGAATTCTCCCTCTTGTCCACCCACTGCACCCCCAAACCTCACAGGGCACCTGCTCTCTTCCTGCCCCTCCCCCAGGCCTTTTGGTGGAAAATACAAGGGGCTGCTTGCCAGATGCCGTGTTAAATTGAAAACCCTTATAAAGGAAATTGATGTGGCATTCGTTTTAATTTGGGTCTTTGATTTTGCATAGAAACAACAGCCCAATGTGTAACAAAGATACAATTGGAAGACGCAGTAAGAATAAGAAATATTGTACCGAGTCCTTGATTTACATCTCAACATTTCTTGACTGGTCAAATAGAATGACTTCCTTAAAAGGTCGTTGAGGCAAGAATTAACAATGGAGTACACGGATGTTATGTTTCTGGAGAAAATACCTCTATCAGGTGCTGAATTCGGCGGGGTTTGCAGAAATCAGCTGGGTTTGCAGAGAAGGACGCACCCAGCTCTTCCCAAGCTAGCCATCAATCAGGCAATAAAGATATAACCACTTTCAAGTAACCATGTATCAACACAGAATGGAACACTGCTGTGTTATGAAATGCTCCTCTGGGAAATTCTTGATTGGCAAAAGTAGTGCTGCATTAAGCAGGGGCAATTTTTTCATGGCCAGAAAGTAATAAAGCTCTAGATAATCTTTATGAAGAGAAAATATTTTACATAAGGAACCGCCACCCAGCCAGAAGACTTGCTTCCTATGGTAGATCCCGTTAAGGTGAAAAGGAGCTCTACCTAAATGTGAAAGAAAAAAACCTGGTAATTTGGTAAGTTGTTAATTGCATCCAACGTTGGTGCTCTAGTCACTGTCATTCATAAGTCATCTGAAGAAAAGGTGGTATATTAGTTGCTATCTGGGATCACCCAGATCCACCGTGTCTCTGGCTTCATTAGGTTTATACAGTAGGAGAAAATTCAAGATAGGCACATTGCATCCATTAGAGATTAAAGTTGTGCCAGAGGGTATGCAAAGTAATTTTACTCCTTTGAGATGTACTTCATGACCGAGAGGTGGTGGGGAGTTGGAGTTAGGTTGGTGGCGTTAACTTTGAGTTTTATTGCAGTGTCATTTTTTAAATCAGAGTTTTTCCTGCCACGTCTTGGCACAGCAATTTGGGCCAGTGTATTTATCTCTGTTAACATGACCCCTTATATGGATATACTTACCTTGAAAATGGTGGTGAACTGAATCCTCTGATCGTTTTCTGATCGCTTATTAAAGCAGTGGGACAGTAATATGCTTCAACTGTTGAGCCATATCAATCTCGCTCTCTGACAGGAAGTATGACATTCTGTGTCACCCCCAATATTGCTATTTGGGGATGAACGTGCTCAATTATATTAAATGCGATTTGTGGGGAAAGAGGGAGAGTGATGTTGTTCTTCTGAAAGCAGGCAAATTGAAAAAGCAAGAGCCCCTAGGGTAGTGAACTCAACCCATATTCTAAAAACCTTTCCCCTGTGCTTTGATTTCATTAATTGTGAAAATTCGATTTATTCTTAATCCAACCATATGGCCATTAGTTACGGATATTTTGACTTTACTCTTCACATCTGGAGGGGACTTCTCTTCTTACTTGAACCTCCTCCCTTTTTCTCCCCGTGGAGTTTAGAAAGCTAAAATATCATTTTCCGTCCTACCTAGAGTTACTGTTTCAGTCAGACTCGCACAAATTAGGATAAGCTTCTTGCTCTTGGTAACTTTTTCAGATAGAACATAAGGAACCAGTTTTGACGTATGCAGAATAATAATAATATCTGATAATGGTCAATATATATTGTTTGTTGAGTGCTTTCCCATATTGTTTCATTCAATCCTCATAACAAGCCTCTGTGGTAATGTTTTTGTCATCTCTGTTTTATAGATGAAGGAAATGAGGCTCAAAGGGTTTACATAACTTGTCCAAAGTCACCCAGTTAGCAGATCTTCTTTGGAAACCAGGTGTACTCACCCCAGAGCCCATGATCATCTTTGCTGTGAAGTTCTGCCTCAAACCCTGCTTTTGGGATTTGTCAGCTGCCTTTCAGTTGGTGAAAAGCAGGTGTGAGGTAGGGACTGGGAATGTCTTGAGATTTTCACGTTTACTTAAAAAAATATAGGGCGCCTGGGTGGCTCAGTCGGGTTAAGCATCCGACTTCAGCTCAGGTCACGATCTCGCGGTCCGTGAGTTCAAGCCCCGCGTCGGGCTCTGGGCTGATGGCTCGGAGCCTGGAGCCTGCTTCCGATTCTGTGTCTCCCTCTCTCTCTGACCCTCCCCCGTTCATGCTCTGTCTCTGTCTCAAAAATAAATGAACTTAAAAGAAAAAAAAAATTAAAAAAATGTTTTTAAAAATATAATAGCATGCTAATTAGTGTAGATTTCAAGGACGTTAATGGTAGAATGAGTCCATAATTTGTATTTGATTTAAGTCAAAGAGAATTCCTTCATTCTTTGAACACGTATTACAAATACTCATCAACAGAAGGAGACAAGAAAGTAAGTCATATGTAAATTAAATCGCACGAATTTGGTGAAAAAAAAAAAAATAGCTCCTGTTCAACTTGAGGATCTAATGTCTTGTCCCATATTCTATCGTCTGACAAAGTGATTAGCAAACATTAACTGTGTTTGAATCCCAACTGTGTCCCAAAGTGCAAACAAATATTGGTTCTCTTTGGTTTAGCCCTTTAGGAACTTTCACCATGATAATGTCTTTGCTAGATCCATACCTTGCAATTTAGTTTATGGTATCTTCTTAAGATCAGAGGCATTCCTTCTTTTAGATAGAGGGGAGAATAATATGGGAACTGGGCGTTTATTTTATCGTACTTTATTTTATTTTTAAATATTTAAAGGTTTTTAAAAAAATGTTCTTAATTTATTTTTAGAGGGAGAGAGGGAGAAGGAGCGTGAGTGGAAGAGGGGCAGAGAGAGGGAGAGAGAGAGAACTTCAAGAAGGCTCCACACTGTCAGTTCAGAGCCCGACGTGGGGCTCAAACTCACGAACCGTTGACATCATGACCTGAGCTGAAATCAAGAGTTAGATGCTTAACCGACGGAGCCGCCCAGACACCCCTGGGAACCAGACATTTAAGCAAATGATTCTTTCATAGAATCCTTCTAGAAGTTAATTGGAGTTGCTTTTGTAGCCTCCAGCAGCTTTTAAATATCCGTAATGGCATTTTCGGTGTTTGAGGTAAGATTTGGTAACAGTTGAAAGTCATTTTGGTAAATGAGTTAGGTAGTATGTAGTCCTATTTTTAGTACCACATCCCATTCAAATAAAAAACGAAAAAAAAAATGTGATTACAAAGTGATAAGGCTAGTTTTCTTAGAAATGGACACTTCCAAGGGGAAATGGTTCATTAATATCTTGATCATGTATGTAGTTCTGTTGTAATAATAATAATAATAGTCTCCGAACAAAAATTATTCTTTAAAAAAAATTTTTTTAGTGTTTATTTATTTTTGAGAGAGTGTGAGTGGGGAGGGATAGAGAGATGGAGACACAGAATCCGAAACAGGCTCCAGGCTCTGGGCTGTTAGCGCAGAGCCTGACATGGGGCTCGAACCCACGAACTGTGAGATCATGACCTGAGCCAAAGTTGGACGCTTAACCTACTGAGCCACCCAGGCGCCCCCCAACGAAAAGCGCTTTTAAAGATACTTTTTTAGCATTCAAGTTTTGATTTGTTTGCTTGAAAGATCTACTTACCCCTTTGTAATAAGTATCCCCTTTGAATGGTCTTATTTTGCTATCAAAATTAAGAATAAATATTAGAAATTCAGTGACTAGCAAATATAAATCTGAGGAAACAGGCTCTCTCCCTAGACCTTAGTTGGGAAAGGGGGAGTGAACCTGCTCTGAAGAATTAGTTGCCATACTGTACAGTTCCAATAAGACTGAGACCCATGCTACATCTATGAACATCATGTGTGTTTAATGGAAATATGTCTAGGATATTTTCAGATCATCTGAGTGTGAACAAAAGAGTCACATCCTGATTAGTGACTTCATTGCGTAGGAAGAGAGGAAAGGGGAGTTTCAAAATAACAAGAAAGTGTTTGGTTATACTATAATTTTCTATGGAACCAACACTTCCTGTAGGATTATCGTTTTACATGATATGGAACTCTATAAATCTCCTTTCACATAGGGTGTAGAAAGCCATAAGAAGACATTGCTCTTTAACTTTGAGAAAAGGATGAATAACCTACAACATTATGCCCTTTTTCACTCCATCGGAGACCTGAGGCCTAAAGGCAACCACATGATCTAAAGGAGAGAAGGGACAGAGCCTTCTGTCTTTGGCAGAGCCCAAGTGAGGGAGGGTTGGCAACCATTAAAGAAAATATGAGGAAAACAACTAAAATTTTTGTGAATTTTTAAAGGCCAAGTGTGGGCTGGCATGATAATTTCAAATATTCAGGGACCCCAGACGCACAGAAGATCTGTATCCACTTGTCGGCTCTTTGCCCACAGGCCTCCATTAGATGCTCACGAGAAACATTAGAAACATTAGAACTGGAGCAGGAAGCCAGAGAGAGCCCCTCGGTGGCACAGGCTGGCGGACAATGATCAGCCACCTTTGGGAGGTAGGCACAGAATCCACTAGTGTCCCAGGACTTCTATCAGAGGACATAGAGGCTGTCATAGAGGGAGGGCTGGAAACCTGCCCAAACACCTGGATCTGGGCAAAGATGGACAGTTGTTGGGATAGGAATAGAAAATATGCTCTTGCCCTCTGCGAGAGCTAGACACTGCACTGACACTAGATAAATGTTATCTGTGCCAGGGGAGGGGTGGGAAATCCCTTGTGCCAGAACTGATACTACACAATGGTCCACCATAACTGGGTAGACCCAACAGCCACCAACGGTACCAGGTTGAGTTTGACTGTTATCCATGCTTGAAAGAAGTAGGAATGCTGAGAAAGCCATACAGCTAAAGCTTAGGTACACAAGGTCTATCAAAGACAGAGGCTGCAGCAGGAGATTAAAGAAAACTCCTTTGACTCCACTATGAGACTTCCATGGAATAGCAAGTCTAAAGCTGGGGAAGGACATGGGCACAGAGAGGCCCCCTCTGTGATGTAAGCGTGGAGGAGGAACGCTGAGAAAAATCCTCTGTCACTCCAGGCTTCACCCGAAATGCAAGGTGGCTGGAACGCACTACTAGAGGAATTCATGGCCTTTGCTGAACTGAAGAGTACTATAGCAACCACCAAATACAAAGCTACCTCAACTACTCTTATTTTGACTTACCCGCTTCCGGAAATAGCTTCACAGCAGAAGAGATATGCCCATTCTAGAAGTAAACTCAGTTTCCTTCAGTCTTGGCTGTTCATTTACATACAATGTTATGCATTTAATAATAAAAAAAAAAAAAATTACAAGACCTGCAAATGAAAAAGGAAAAAAAAAAAATTGACCTACCGAGAGAAAAAGCAGTCAATAGAACTAGACCCAGAAATGGCTCGGATGTTGAAACTGCCAGGTAGAAACTTAAACAATGGCTCTGAATTATTAAAAATCTATCATACTAATGTAAGATGTCAATAATTAGGGAAATTGAGGGAAGGATTATCAGGGAATCCTCTGTACTGTCTTTTCAGCTAACTCCAAAACTGTTTTTGAAAAATAAAGTTTATTAAAAATTACACTGTCAAGGGATACATTTAAAATGTATTGTTAAGGGAAGAAAAGGTCAAGACAATGACTGGGAGAAAGAATTTGCAAAGCACAAAACTGGTAAAGAACTGCAAACTAAAATCTATAAAGAACTCTTACAATTTACTAATAAGAAGAAAGCCAATTCACCAGGAAAATGGACATTTGGACCTTCGTCAAAGAAGATCTATGGATTTTAGTTGTGCATATGACACTCAACATCCTTAGTCATTAGAGAAAAGTAAATTAAAACCACAATAAGACATCATTAGAATGGATATTAGAATTAAAAAGCCTGTTAAAACCAAATATATAACAAAGACTTGCTGTGTAGATACGTAGCAGCTTTACTTAAAACAGCCCCAAACTGGAAACTACTCAAACCTCTTTACTTGTGAATGGAAAAAGATAGTCAAATATCCATACTATGAAATCCTATTGAACAAAAAAGGAACCAATCACTGATACTTACCTAATGTGGATAAACCTCAAAAGCATTATGCAAAAGGAAAGAAGCCAGACACAAAAGAATACATTGAGTTTGTCTCCACTTATATGATATTCTAGAAAAGACAAAACTATGGTGACCATCGCAGACAATCAGTGATTGCTATGGATTAGGCTAGAGAGGGGACTGACTACAGACTGCCTATACAATCTTGATTATGGTTATGGTTATGTGACTATACATTTGCCAACTCTTTGAGCTGAATAGATAAAAATGGCAAATTATTGTGTTCAAATTATATCAACAAACCCATCCAAAAAAATGCTGTGAAATTCCAGAAGGCCATGTAGTAGGTTCTCAGAAAATGATTTAAAATGGGATTTTAAAAATGTGGGCAATGTCTGATAACGATGTGCTCTCTGAGTGGCCTTGAGTTAAGTACCTTCTTAATACCTAATTTTCCTTGTCTATGAAATGAGATACCAGTCCTACAGATCTTGGTTGATTTTTGTGTGTGTGTGTGTGTGTGTGTGTGTGAGCATTCATTAGATAGTACACATAAAGGGCTTAGAAAAATTCCCAGAACATAGTAAGTCCTCAAATAATGCTCTCTGTGAGGATGTTGAGGCTGCTTTAGCTTCTTTTTATTTATTTATTTCAATTTTTAAATTTTATTTTATTTTATTTTTATTTTATTTTTTATTTTTTAAAATTTACATCCAAATTAGTTAGCATATAGTGCAACAATGATTTCAGGAGTATATTCCTTAATGCCCCTTACCCATTTAGCCCACCCCCTCCGTTTGTTCTCCATATTTATGAGTCTCTTCTGTTTTGTCCCCCTCCCTGTTTTTATATTATTTTTGTCTGCCTTCCCTTATGTTCCTCTGTTTTGTCTCTTAAAGTCTTCATATGAGTGAAGCCATATGATTTTTGTCTTTCTCTGACTAATTTCACTTAGCATAATACCCTCTGGTTCCATCCATGTGGTTGCAAATGGCAAGATTTCATTCTTTTTGATTTCCAAGTAATACTCCCGTGTGTGTGTGTGTGTGTGTGTGTGTGTGTGTGTGTGTGTGTACACACCACATCTTCTTTTTCCATTCATCCATCGATGGACATTTGGGCTCTTTCCATACTTTGGCTATTGTGGATGGTGCTGCTATAAACATGGGGGTGCATGAGTCCCTTCGAAACAGCACACCTGTATCCCGTGGGTAAATGCCTAGTAGTCCAATTGCTGGGCCGTAGGGTAGTTCTGTTTTGAGTTTTTTTGAGGAACCTGCATACTGTTTTCCAGAGTAGCTGCACCAGCGTGCGTTCCCAAAGGCTCCTTTAGCTTCTATGTGTGAAAGTGGTCGGAGCTCCACTTGTTGTTGACGGCCCGATCTAAGAACTTAGATGAATGTTGCTGTTTTGCCATTGTATGGGATCATTTTTGTGTTCCTTCAGAGTTTTGTTTTGTTTTGTTGAGTACTTTCTGTATGTCAGACATTGGGTTGAGTGGTAGAATTATCTCGAAGAGTCAGGCTTGGTCTGTGCCCTCCAGGAACTTACTGTGAAAACAGACCAATCAGTAGGGGATTACAGTGCATTGACTGTGGTAAGCAGCATGAGTAGGCGTGGGAGCCTGTTGTGGGAGTCTGTGGAATAGGTATCTAATCTGGAGGGGAGAAAGATTTTATGGGGGAGGTGATGATATGGCTGAACCCTAAGGAGTATGCGTTGGAGGCAAATTGGCCATCAGTTTGGCCTATTTGGGAGCGGGAGTACATTTTTTAAAGTCCCTGGAACACTAAAACAAAACAAAAAAGGCCCTCTAAATCTGTGTAAATAGTATTTGATCTTTCAATCAACTGATACACAAAGTACAGGTAGCTAGAGGTTCCAAGGAATAGGATTCCAACTTTTTCCCATTTGTGACTTGGCATTGTCGTTAGTCACAGTGGAAAGGTCAAACTTAAAACACGGCCATCAACCTCCTAAAGACAGCCCTTAAGATTTTAATTGAGGTGTGAACCATGGTGGTTGGTTCTTACGAGGCAGAATCAGCCAATGCCTGTCTGTGTCACAGTCTGAGGAAGAGAGAAACGTCTGCCAGCCTAGGTTCGAGGGAAGCACTGGGAACCGTCAATGTCCCTGAATGTGCTACACAAATTCTGCTGCTTGGCAGAATCTGTCTGTTGATATGCTTGTCTACAGGTAGAAAAACACAACCCAGAAAGCCAGGGTGCCTTCTGGAAAGCTAGATGGTTTCATGATAACGATAAGACATCAGTCTCTAAACCAATATAAGTTCCCAACAAGCAGATACAGGTCCAACCTTCTGGCTGTTATCCTTGGATATACCACAGAGACTGCACCTGGCCGCTTTTTGACATTTTCATTCATGTCACCTCGACACCACACTCTTCAAATGACCTGCTAGAAATGAATTCCTGGGGCAGAGTTCAAGCGTGATGATGCAGACTTGTTGCAATTCATCTGAAAAGCACCAACAGTTGTAGAGGGAATGAGGACCAGTGTTTCGCAGAGAAAGCATTGGAAACCTAGAAATGTTTCGGCTTGGATTTGGTGAGTTTCATATTTTTGTTTAGTTTTGTGCCTTAGCGTATTACTGATTATTCTTCATTAATATTATTAATTACCTTCAGCAAATATTTATTGAGCACAGAGGGTAGGTGTCATGTGGGGAATTCAGAGATAACTCAAGTATAATTATGTCCTCGTGGAATTTATAATCTGGAGGGAGATCTGTGTCAGTGTCAGTATCTGTTCTAGTCACGTGCACACACACGCGCACACACACGCACACACATATATATTCACAAATCCATACATAATAAATATATAATTAAGCACGTATATATAACATTTCAATATAATGTGAATGCCAGCGTGAAATATAAATAGAATTCTCTAGGAGCACCAAAGTGAGAACTGTTCCTAGTGGTTGGGGGTTTGGAGGAACTTTGGAGAACAGCCGGGGTGGGAAGGATAGGTAGGATTTCACAAGGCAGAGCCAAGAGGTAGACTAGGAACCGGAAGTGGAGGGAAGATGATTGTTCTACAAGGATCTTACCTATCTTTATAAATTTTGGTATATTCAGCACCTGTTGCAAGTATTTGTTGAATGAACACAGGAGATGGCGTAAGCAAAGTCTCAGAGTAGAGAAAGTATATGATATGGATTGGTGAGTGGTCCGTCGTCGGTGCTGGCAGGTTGGGGGCCGGTTATATGGTGCCAGGTGAAGCATAGGGTTGGGCTGAGTTGTTGAGACACTCTTCTGTCATGCCAGGGGATTAGGATTTATTCCACTGACTGGAACCCGTCGGATATATTTGACCTGGATATATTTGACGGATATATTTGACGTCGGATAATATTGACCTATTTAAATACTTAAACCTATTTATTTTACAAATCTCCTTTTGACTCAAACATTCCTTGATTTCTTCCCCACTCTCTCCTCAGGAGTTCTCAATCTCTTTTTCACAGACACCCCATTTATTGTGTCCCACTCTGCCCTCCATCTTCTGGCTTTGGCTTAAAAATCTTTGGTACAAAGGGGCGCCTGGGTGGCTCAGTCGGTTGAGCGTCCGACTTCAGCTCAGGTCACGATCTTGCGGTCCGTGAGTTCGAGCCCCGCGTCGGGCTCTGGGCTGATGGCTCAGAGCCTGGAGCCTGCTTCCGATTCTGTGTCTCCCTCTCTCTCTGCCCCTCCCCCGTTCATGCTCTGTCTCACTCTGTCTCAAAAATAAAATAAAAAAAACATTAAAAAAAAAATCTTTGGTACAAGTGGCTCCAATGGCAGTTGAATTTCCTGCTCATATTGGTCAAAAGCATGTAACTCAGGAACAGGGACTCCCTGCAAGGGTTGGATGTGGATTTGATTGCTGACCGTATTAATTTGCTAGGGCTGCCATAACAAAATACCATAGCCTAGGTGGCTTAAGCAATGGAAATTTATTTTCTCACAGTTCTGGAGGCAGGAAATCTGAGATCAACGTGTCAGCAGACTTGGTTTCTTGACATTTCCCTCCTCAGTTATGGACGAGCATTTTCTCGCCGCGTGCTCACATGGTGGCCCCTTAATCTGTGCAGTCTGTGTTCTAATCTCCTCATTTCTTCTTATAAGGATTCTGGACGTAGTGTATTAAGACCCACTCCTATGAGCTCGTTTTACCCTAAGTATCTATTTAGAGACGGTATCTCCAATACAGCTTTAAACTGGGTGTTTAAAGTAATCAAGTTAGGGGCACCTGTGTGGCTCAGTCAAGGTTAGGTGTCTGACTATTGATTTCCGTTCAGGTCATGATCTTGCAGTTCATGAGATCGAGCTCCCCCCCGTCAGGCTCTATGCTGTCAGCACAGAACCCGAGCAGGATTTTCTCTCCCTCTCTCTGTCTCTGCCCCTCCCCCTCGCATGCTTGTGCATGTATGCACTCTCTCTCTCTCAAAATAAAAAAAATAAACTTAAAAAATATAAAAGAATCAAGTTAGTAAGAAAATTTTATTAGAGATGGGTTGAGAGGACATTAAAAAATATATACAGTTGGGATATTTCAGTATTTTTTCTTCTTGTGTTTTTTCTTTTTTTCTTTAAAGTGGATTGGTCTTTACATATACGGGGAAGATATTTTTCTGATATTGAGGTTCTGTTAAAAAAAAACTGCAAACAGAACTGTCAAATGTAAGTTTTGCTGCAGGAAGGGAAATATTTGTTGTTTGTGGTTGAGAGTTCTCTTTAGTAAGAACCATAGAGTTTTAATTCTACGTAGCGGTGATATGGATAGGAACCACATTGATATTAGCGGAGGCATGTTTTTTGGCAACACGGTGACTTCCTCCCCTGCTGTGTGCACATGCACACGCACGCTCGCATGCACACGCACACACACACACACACACACACACACACACACAATTGACTTGTTGGCCTTTCCCTGGGAGCAGAGCCTACACGCAGTGTGCGGGAGGCAGGTGCAGACAGCTTTCTGTAAGTCATAGGGCATGTCAAGGCTCAGTTCCTTTGCAGAGAAGTACAAAGCGAAGCCACCCACGGTGCCCTCTGGGGCCAACCGACTCCTTCCTTAGCTGACATCCTACCTGCCATATAGCTCCGGCCCCTGCCTCCTCAGCCACCACTGGCTTGTGGTTTTGTTTTTAAATCTTTCTGGTGGTTATTGAGGATTGTGTAATTAACTTAATAAAGCAGAACAACCAGTGAGATGCAAACCTTGCAGACAAAGGACTTGCTGTAAGTGCAGAGGATGACCAAGTGGGAGGGAGAGAGTAGGCGTGCAAAGCGTTTGGGTGGAGGTGAGGTCTTAGGGAGACTCAGGCCCGGTCAGTGGTTCCCAAACTCTGGGAGCAGCGTCGCGTTCTGGGTTCTGAGCCCTGGGCGTTTTGCCTAATCAGCCTTCTTTGCAATTTCTGCTGTTTGATGTCTTAATCTGTTATTCTGAGAACTACAAAGTCATGGTGCACAGATCCAAGTTAATCCAAGTTAACCTCCGAACTTGGCCTACTTTCATTTGGAATTACAATTTATTTAAAATTGTAAACTGTCTTGACTACAGCACGTTAAATAGTGCTCTGTTTATAAAACATAGGCCTTTTTCTTTTCCTACTGTAGATCCTTTTTGGCTTGAGAAGTCTATACAAGAAAACCAGAATATATAGTTCAATTATCCCAGACATTTAAACTTTCAGGGATTTAAAAATAATAGTTTACTTTCTTTGTTTCTTTCCCTCCTTTTCTCTTTCTCTCTCTCTCTCTCTGTCTCTCTCTCTCTCTCTCTGTCTCTCTTTTCAATTTTAGAGATCAAAGAGATTCTTCAGAGTCTAAAATGCTCAATTCATTTTGTTCCATTGTCTTAGAAAAATACTTTAATCTTGTTTATGTGGATAAAGTTGAGTCCACATGCAAAAGCTACACCAAAGTCATAATAGTCGGTTACGCTTATGTAAATTGTAGATGTGAATTTGGCCAAGCATTTAAAATATTTTGTCTGGGGGCGCCTGGGTGGCTCAGTCGGTTCAGCGGCCGACTTCGGCTCAGGTCACGATCTCGCGGTCCATGAGTTCGAGGCCCGCGTCGGGCTCTTTGCTGACCGCTCAGAGCCTGGAGCCTGTTTCAGATTCTGTGTCTCCTTCTCTCTGCCCCTCCCCCGTTCATGCTCTGTCTCTCTCTGTCTCAAAAATAAATAAATGTTAAAAAAATAAAAACATAAAAAAATAAATAAATAAACGTTAAAAAATTTAAATAAAATATTTTGCCTGAAATTGCAGTAGGTGATTGTAATTTTAGATTATTGGCAAGATAATTGCTGTTTTAAGTCTCGTTAGTTCCTTAAGACACGAAGGCAGGCCCATGTCTCACTCATCCATTTAGCCCCAAGGCCAGAGGATACCATGCCTGGTGCCTGGCAGGCTCCCAGTGAGTGTCACGCTGAATGGAATGTGTACTAACAGGGCACTTGCCTTCATTTTCATCTTGCTCGTTAGCGTGAGCAAACATATCAACCAACGTTCACGTCACAGATGTACTCATTATTATCATATATGTTGGCTCCTAATGTAAGAGTTCAGCCCAGGGGCGCCTGGGTGGCTCAGTCGGTTAAGCCTCTGACTTTGGCTCAGGTCTGATCTCATGGCTCAGCTCAAGCGTTCAAGTCCCACGTCGGGCTCTGTGTCGACAGCTCAGAGCCTGGAGCCTGCTTTGGATTCTGTGTCTCCCTCTCTCTCTCTCTGCTCCTGCCCTATTCACGCTCATACGTGTGGTCTCTCTCTCTCTCTCTCTCTCTCTCTCTCAAAAAAGAAAAAACAAAACAAAAAAAAAACATTAAGAAAAAATTATGAGTTCAGCCCAAACCATCAAAAGTATTCTGTGGGAAACAGGTGGAGATATAGAATTCACAATAAGGGGTATTATAAACTTTATTGTGCAATATACATCCTTTATATCAGTAAAATAATAAATGTATGAACATGTATATGTGCATATATCCCCCCCGCCCCCTGCCCTCGGTCTCCCAGAAAGCCAGTTTCCAAATATTTAGCAGTGCCCCACTGAGGAGGGCTTATTATAGTTACATCTAGCACTTGGGATAGTAAAGGTTAACTTCAGTTAATTATTAACTCCTGAACTGAGATTTGAAGGCACGGTCTTATTTTATTCTCCATGCTCAATGCACCTACAGTAAGAGTCTGCACCCCCCCCCCCCCGGAATGGTCAGGCCTTGGGCAGAGGAGGAGTCTAGCAGTGCTTCCAGAAGGTTGTGACATTCATAGCTCAGACTCCAATGTAGGAGCCCAGATCAGTCCACTGGAGCTGGGTTGTATGGAGGTGAAGCTTAGAAAATTGAGGGCATATGCAGCTAGGTAAAAGTCCTGGGAAAAGCCCCAGTAAGAAGCCCTGAGGCTTCCTGCCTTTGCTCAAGCAAACAAAGCATTTAAGAGATCAGGCAAGCTCTCAGATTGAGATGGGAAGATAGCAGGATTCTCAAGAACATCAGTGGTGGCAACAGCCCGTGAGGGAGTCACTGTGAATCCAGCAGAAGAAAGAAAGAAAGAAAGAGAGAGAGAGAGAGAAAGAAAGAAAGAAAGAAAGAAAGAGAGGGATTGATTGATTTTAAGAAATTGGCTCCCACAGCTGTGGGGCTGGCAAGTCTGAAATCTGCAGAGCAGGCCAGCAGGCTGGAGGCCCAGGGAGGAGGTGATATTGTCGGTTTGACTGGGACTGGTGCCCAGAGGGACAATTCCTTCCTTCTTCCTTCTTTGCTCTTTAGCTCTTCAACTGATTAGATAAGGCCCACCCATATTGTGCAGGATAATCTGCTTTATTCACAATGTACTAATTTAAATGTCTAAAAAATATCTTCACGGCATCCTCGAGATTGTGTTTTTGTGTGTTTGTTTGTTTATGTTTGAGAGAGAGAGAGAGAGAGAGAGAGAGAGAGAGAGAGAGAGAGAGAAAGAGTGAGTGGGGTAAGGGCAGAGAGAAAGAGGGAGACCCGGAATCCAAAACAGGCTCCAGAACCTGAGCTGTCAGCACAGAGCCTGACGTGGGGCTTGAACTCACGAACCTGAGCCGAAGTCGGATGCTTAACCGACTGAGCCACCCAGGTACACCACCTCTAGATTGTGTTTGACCAAAGACTTGGGCACCATAGTCGAGACAGGTTGACACATAGAATTACTCATCACAAGCCCCAGTGCAGCTTCTGTTGTGGCTTAGACCGCGACAGAGGGCGAGGAGGGCAGCTCGCCTCCTCCCACACTGTGGAGACGGCCTTCTGCACCCAGAATGGAGGAGCAGAACCACAGGTGGAACATGGCAGGGAGACCCCCGCTCGGCCACTGGCTGCTTTCATTTTCGGTCCTGAGGGAGAGGAGCCCTTTTACCTTTCCAGCCTGAGTTTTCTGCTCTATAAAATGGGAGTGCCTGCAGAGACGTGCATGTCAGAGGCGAAAAGACTAGAGGTTTCTGTCTTTTGTTTCCTGTAGAAACTTTTTTTGAGGCAGAATCTCTCAAGGAGTCTCAAACTTGAAAACAGAGCTAGAAGGAGTTTGAATGACGGGGCAGGACGAGGAACGGGACCCAGCCTCCCCGCCGCAGCGGGGGCCAGAATCACTAATCGCTGCCATTCTCACCGTATTCTCTAATCCTGGTTTTTTAAACCAATGAACCAGCGTCCCAAGATCACAGAAGGACAAGAGCAGATTTGAGGTTACATCCCCTCTGTCTGCAAAATCCTTTCTCTCCACCGAAAGGTGTAGCTTACTCTTGTTTGTGAGTTTGGGCCCCGGCATTGGCCTCTCTGTGCTGACAGCTCGGAGCCTGCAGCCTGCTTTGGATTCTGTGTCTCTCTTTCTCTCTGCTCCTTGCCTGTTCACACTCTGTCTCTCTCTCTCTCTCTCTCTCTCTCTCTCTCAAAAATAAACATTAAAAAAAAAATAGAATCATGAACAGTTTTTTTGGATGCTTCAGCACTAAGATAGGGTCTCTGTTGATGAACTTCGAGTTGATGAGAAAAACAAATTTGTGGAGTATTAAATGTGTAAGTTCAAAGAGAGCTTAAGGCAGCAAAGATAGGAAATCAGGATGGTTGTTAAACGAAGACAGAATTTAGAATAAGGAGAGTGGGGGCACCTGGCTGGCTCAGTTCGTAGAGCATGTGACTCTTGATCTAGGGGTCGTGAGTTTGAGCCCCCTTAAAAATGATCTTTAGAATGAGGAGGATGAATTCTTTCGGATGGGGTGCTCTGGGTGTTTCCAACAGAAAGGATGGGACTTGAGTCGGATGCAGATATGGGGAGGAAGGAGCAGCCAAGGCAGTCCTGGAGAGCGTAAGATAGCAGGGTGATGCAGAGTGGGATTGGAGTGTTCAAAGGAATGAAGTCCTCTCTTTTTTTTTTTTTTTTTTTTTTTAACGTTTATTTATTTTTGAGACAGAGAGAGACAGAGCATGAACAGGGGAGGGGCAAAGAGAGAGGGAGACACAGAATCTGAAACAGGCTCCAGGCTCTGAGCAGTCAGCACAGAGCCCAGACGCGGGGCTTGAACCCACGGACCGCGAGATCGTGACCTGAGCCGAAGTCGGACGCTCAACCGACCGAGCCACCCAGGCGCCCTGATGTCCTCTCTTTTTAAAGGTAGAAAAGGGATGTTTAAAATACAGATCCTTCAGGGAGATTACAGCCCTTAAGATGCCAGCGTACTGTGAATAGAAAATTAGAAGACATATAATTTATGAAAAGGCTCCCTATGGTGGCACAACCTGATTATAAGAAAATTGTTGGTTTTCCAGGGCGGTACCCTCCTTTGTGGACATCAGGCAAATTAGTAAGAGTCAACGGATAGAGAATTTGATTTTAATAGGATGATCGCACTACGTGCTCAGCCACATGATGTAAAATAGTAAACATTCTGTTTACATACATACATTCATATGAAGGCCAGTATTTATGGAATACGTATGAGGCCGTTATTAAATCATTAGCCATTAAATTTACACAGGAAGTTATGTGCATAGTATTTTCACCGCTGCCCCCCCCCCCCAACAGCTCGTGGTCCATCCTGTGATCATTTCTTATTACGCAGACAAATAATGTTGCCATTGTTACCCTTTTATGAATTTAGTGGCATCTCTTTATCATTTTTAGTAAGGAGGTTTTGTGCTGTTTGTTTTTTTAATGTTTATTTATTTTTGAGAGAGAGAGATAGAGAGTGACCAGGGGAGGGACACAGAGAGAGGGAGACAGAGTCCCAAGCAGGCTCTGCAAGGGCAGCGTGGAGCCTGGCACGGGGCTCGAACTCACGAACTGTACGATCGTGACCTGAGCTGAAACCGAGAGTCACATGCGTAACTGACTGAGCCACCCAGGCGCCTCTCATTTTTAGTAAGGAGATTAACGCTGATGCTGTGGAGGCTCACCCCTGTTGTACAGTGGGTGAGAGCTTCCTTAGGCATGCCAGTGATTCTGGAAGGGATGCACCAATTAATATTCTTTTTGTGGATGGTATATTCTATTTTATTTTTCTGTTCTTTTTTTTGCATATTCTGGTTTGCTGGAGAAAGGTGAAGTCCTGAATGAATAAGAAACCATCCACATAGTTTTGCTTTAGATCTGACTCTCCAAATTTGGCGGTATAAAATCTTCTTACTTATGGCTTATGGTTTGAAGCAAACGCTTTCAAAATTAATTCTGAATAGCTGAAATTCTTTGGCAACAAAATAATTCTGAATACTAGTAGGAAATTTATGGATTTCAATTAGAGTTTGTAGGGTATCATAATTCCAGTTTTATATTCCATGCAGTTCAGTGTTTTGGATTTTTAATGGGGCCAGTGCAGTAATAATAAAAGTGATTCAAAATGCACCCAGTAATTACCGAGATTTGCTGTTGCCTTTGCATTAAAAATGACGATGATTTATGCTCAGTGAAATTGCAGTCTGTGGTTCTATTTAGGGCATTCTTGCTATTAAGTTGCTTATTAGTTATGGTCAGTGATTTAAAGCTTAAGACCTATATTAGAGGGCTGTAAAATTATTTATTCTTTAATAGATAATAGTAAATTTGAAACAGACGTTAGGTTAATTATAATCCTGTACATTAAAGAATATGTATTAGCCCTTTGTCACTTCCTAGGCCCTTTGAAATTCATTTCAAGTCAGTGGGGTAATGGGTGATGGGGTTGGAAGAGATGGGTGCCTTCACTTCTGCTTCCCGGTTTATAAATGGTTAACACCTTTCTGAGTGTTTGGGAAAGTGATTTTGACTCCTCATTGCCAGTCCTTCTCCCTGTTAAACAAATGCTAGTTGTTTTGTTTTAAACTTATTCTTGTTCTAGGTTGACATTGCTGAGATTGGTCTGGAAAGGGTCAGAGAGGTAGGCCCTTCTCTTGATTTGGGGGTGGGGTTGTGGGAGACTGAGCGGTAGTTAAGGATGAGCACACTTTCTTTTTAAATTTTTTTTTTTTTTAATTTTTTTTTCAACGTTTTTTATTTATTTTTGGGACAGAGAGAGACAGAGCATGAACGGGGGAGGGGCAGAGAGAGAGGGAGACACAGAATCGGAAACAGGCTCCAGGCTCCGAGCCATCAGCCCAGAGCCCGACGCGGGGCTCGAACTCACCGACCGCGAGATCATGACCTGAACCGAAGTCGGACGCCCAACCGACTGCGCCACCCAGGCGCCCCTTAAATTTTTTTTAATGTTTATTTGCTTTTGAGAGAGAGAGAGTGTGTGTGTTGGGGAGGGGCAGAGAGAGAGAGGGAGACACAGAATCGGAAGCAGGCTCCAGGCTGTGAGCTGTCAGCACAGATCCTGACGCAGGGCTCCAACTCACAAACTGTGAGATCATGACCTGAGCCAAAGTTGTCGCTTAACCGACTGAGCCACCCAGGTGCCCCTGGCTGAGCACACTTTCATTTGGCATCGCAAGGAGTTTGTCATGGTTTCTATTGTTATTCCATCATTCCTGTTATTAATAGCTATTGTATATGTGTAAATTTACGTGTGTGTATACATATAGTATATTTACACATGGACACAAAAGATCAGGATTTATATGCTCCTCATTGTGGTTTTATGTAAGACAGAACTCACCCAGCGTAAATATCAGATGTGTCAGAATATGAATTTCTTGTTACAGTAATTAAATTTGATATTCAAATGCCTGTGCTAATGTTCTTGTGTAAATGCTTGGTTGTTGTACCAAATCAAGAAAAAGTCGAAGACGAAGAGACTCTGTCTAAACCTGTTAAATCGAATCCAATGAGAAAACGTGTGTGATTTATTCAGGGTGGGTTAAGACAGTAGTCTTCCCCTTAGCTGTGGTTTTGCCGTCTGCGGTTTGCGTCACCCACGGTTAATCAGGGTCTGGAAGCAGGCGATCCTCTTTCTGACGTAGCTTCACAAGGTCAGTAGCAACCTCGTGCTAGGTCACGGTGCCTACGTCGCTCACCTCGCTTCACCTCGTCACATAGGCAATTTATCATCTCACATCATCACAAGAAGAAGGGGGAGCTCGGTGGAATAAGGTGGTAAGAGAGAGGGAGCCCACATTCGTATCACAGATGGAGGGACTCCTGCATTTAGGAAGCTATGCTGTAATAAGAAAATACCCCTCCCCCGCCAACTCTCAAAACCTTAATGTAACAAATACTTGTTTCTGGCTCCTGCAAAGTCCAGTGTGTTGGTGGAGACTTTCTTCCATCTAGTGACTCAGAGACCCAGGCTCCCTCCATCCAGCGACCTATCATCTCAACACATGGCCTCTTCAGGGACAAGAGAACTGGATATTGACTCATGATATTTTTTAAAAAGTGTGGCCTGGGAATGACTTCGGTTATTTCTGCTTCCATCCCGTTGGCCAGAATGCCATCAGATGTCTCCCACCTATTTGTAGAGGAGCCTGAGAACTGTAGCCTTCCTTTGTGCCAAGGAAAAGGGGGGAACCAGGTGAATAAGCAGTGTCTCTGCTGCATTCTGTAAATGCTTTTGAACTCTTTGCATGCAAGCATGTGAATTTATAATTGGAGAAATGCCATAAAGGCATGACAAGGATAGCATGATCAACATGACACGACAACATCCTTCTCACTCCCACCCCATGTAGTAAGAATAGGAAAGAAAATCAGTTGGTTGTCTCCAAATCCCCATCACTTGTGGCTTGGAGCATTTCAGTTTATCTCAGTCCATCTATCTCTTTCCTTCCTTGAGAGTAGTTGGTGGTCCAGCCCAAGTGTAACATTGCAACTGGGCAGGTAAATGATACCGTGTTTCCCACTGGTCTGTCCCACCTTGGGTCCTGGTTTTCCATCACTGACCATCCTCCCCTTTCCCCCCAGAGAATTCCCTTCCTTTCATTAGAATTAATGGTGCACGTTTTGGAGGCGGGGAAGAGTCATTCAGCCGTTTAACAGAACACTTCCGTTGATAAATCTGGCTACATCTATTAGTTTTCTATTGCTGCATGACAAATTATCACAAGCTTAATGGCTAAAGATAACCCTCGTTTAGTATCTCAGAGTTCCGTAGGTCAACATTCTGGGCAAGCTGGACCGGGTCAGGGTCTTACAAGGCCAGTCAAGGGAGCAGCCAGCCTGAGCTCTTATCTGGAGGATTTGGGGGAGAATCTGTATCTAAGCTTAATTAAATTATTGAGAGAATCCAGTTCCTTGCAGCTGTACGTCCAGGGTCCCCAGGTTTTTGCTGTTAGACCCGGCCACTCTGCATTGAGATGCTAACTGCATTTCTTCTCAAGTATCCTCTCCATCTTCAAGCCAGTGGTGGCGGGTTGGGTCAATCTCTCTGACTTCCTGTCTTCTAGTCAGAAAAACGCCATACTTTTAAAACACGAGGGTTAGATTAGGCACTGGAAGACACTGCAAGAATCTGCCTTTTGTCTGATAATGTAACCTAATCATAGGAACCTCTCACGCATTCACAGGTCCACCCATACTTGGAAGGGAGGGCGTTGGACAAAGGCATGGGTGTTGCCCAAGATAGTTTAGAAAGGAAGTTTTCATTTTTGCCCCAGACTACGGTTTTGAAAGGTAAGAGATCTTTCTACAACAAGAATTAGATGCCGGTAGGGTGGCTAGCGTTTGTGAGGAGAAAGGATGAATTTTCTTTCAAAGGCTTTGTGATATACAGAAAATACTTAAAAAGCAACTGAATTTAGGTAAGGGGCATATAAAAAGCTTCCTTGCTTGATTTTTAAATTAAGAACCATAATCACAAAACTGCATTTAATACATACAGCCAGAAGAACTATAGTAATGGCCAATTAAGGGAGAGATTTAGTGGGGAACGGGAGGTAGAGAGCACAGAAGGTAAAACTCATCCCAAGATCTTTAATAGAGGAACAATAGCCCTTATGGGATAATGCTGCTAACTGCTGCTGAAAACCATGTTGTGATTTTACCGAAGCGGTTTTGTAATTTTCTTACCTATTGCCTGTTCAGGGAGAACATCACGTACGGCTTGGCCCCCCACCTCTCACTTCCCTGTCACTGTTTTTGCTAGATTTACAGACAGGTTGTAATTTGAAATGATCTTGGTTATCTGCACGTCTAATTGTTTCTCTTCTTCATTCTGTACCCCTTCCCTAAAGTGTGCACCCCACGATGGCGGGGACCTCGGCTGCCTCACATTTTCACTGTAAGCCCTGTGGCTCGAACTGCCCTGTGCACGTGGTAGGGGCTCAGTGAATATTGATTGAATCAATAACCGAATGAAATGATTTGCCACCCTTTCCCCATTGGTCTGTGAAGCAGATGAAGTGAAGGAAGGGCCTGGAGGTTACTTTGCTTTCCTCTAGAGGGAGGCCCCTCTGGCCTTTTCCCTCTTGGTCCTTTCGTCCGACAGAATTCTGATGCTTTTTAACTGTTTATACAAAGCACTTGATGTCTCTGGTCACGAGGCTGGTAGATAAGTGCCTTGACCTTAAAATGCTCACTCACAGGAATACTTACTAATAAATTAGGTTGGACTTTATCTTGTCAGTGTAGGGCTAACCTAGCTATTTAAAATTGTTTTATTGTTAGGCGAGGTTGTTAAATCTGAAAAGAATATATTTTCTGGAAAATATAGATACCTTTCAGGTAACTTGAATATAAAGTTATAACCGCAATGTTTCCTTCAACTTTGCCCTGGAATGGGAATACAGAGAATTGGCTGACGCCTGGTCCCAGCTCTGTCACAAACTTGTGCACAAGTCACTTCATTTGTGATTTCTGAGAACTGACCCATCTCAACATCTATAAAATGAAGAAATTTATGGCATAAGAAGTAGATGATTTCTAATGCTTCCCCCTGAGGAATCACCCACCACCTTTTTTTTTTTTTTTTCCTCTCTCATTGGGAAAAGATCTGCTTTCTTTGAATGGGACTCAATACTTCTTGTTTTTTTTTTTTGTTTTTATTTTTAAAGCTTCTATTCTTTTTTTAAATGTTCTTTCACTTATTTTTAAGAGAGAGAGAGAGAACGGGAGGGCAGGGGAAGGGGAGAGAGAGAGAGACTCCCAAGCAAGCTCCACGCTGTATCAGCACAGAGCCGGACGTGGGGCTCAATCTCGTGAACCATGAGATCGTGACCCGAGCTGAAATCAAGAGTCAGATGCTTAACCGACTGAGCCACCCAAGTGCCCTGGGACTTCACATTTCTAAATATTGGCTGGCCATGTGCCCACGGAAAAGTTGGTGCTATAAAAGAATTTCCACAGGATTCCCTGAAGTGATTTGTTCCTCGTACCCTTGGCTTTTCTTCCATGAAAGTGAAGGCATAGTGTGCTAGATTGTATTAATTACTCTACTCCACATCATCCTTCCTGCATTGCCCGCCCCCCTCCCCCCCACCGCCCCCCTCCCCCGCCAGAGTATCATACATTCCAGCCCTGAACCGAGAATAGGTGTATGGCCTGTTTTGGTCAATGAAAGGTGAGTAGAAGGCGAATTTCTTGTAGGCAAAAGCTTGACAAAACTATGCATGGTTCATAAATTTAACCTTTTCTCTCAAGTCATATTGACTGGCAATGTTCCTGATGGAGACCATTTTGTCCCCTTTGGTCCTGGAGTGGAGAAAATGGCACAGAACCATAGCAGCCCCACAATGGACTTACAGCGTGACTGAAAAACAAACCTTTGTTGTTGTAAGCCATTGACACTGTGGGGGCATTTGTTCCTGCAGCGTAACTGGCCCATCCTGACTGCTGCACATGCCTTGATGCTTGTGTATGCCAGTTCAAATCATCTTGGCCTTGGTTCATATTCCAGGCACTGCTAAACAAGCGCTTGTACACAGGCCTTAGCTAGCAGCACATAGGTGCAGGCTGACAGCTCGTTGGCATAAGCCCGTGCTTCTTGCTTCACGTCCAGGGGCTTCTCTGGCTTTGTCATGCATTCCTGTGGGAGCTAAGAACTCACATGTATAAACAGGAAGTGCAGGGAAATGAACACCCACGAGGCAAAACCTTGACAAATGGGCAAGAAACTTGGAGGGATAAATGTTTCCCTCTTTCTTCTCTTACATGCACGGTTCTGAGATGCATTTCCCAAGGCTCCTCAGAAGGTCCTGCAGAATTGAAGGAACACATCAAGTGGCCAACTCCATCATGCATCCTCCTTTTGGCTTTCCTTCCTTTATTTCACTTTCCCTGGCCCTTACTTCTACTCTCTGGGATCGCGTTCCCAAACAAACTACACACACGCAAGCCTGTGTCTTAGGCTTTGTTTGGTGGGGGAGCAAGACTCCTCACCAGTCAGACCTTCATTTAGTCGAACCAGTCAGAACACTGGCTACCACCACGGTGAATTATTTAAGTAATTCAGCAGTGTAAAGGATTATACTGTGCATTGATAGAAACTTGCAAAGCATTAACACTCTGTTACTCAGCCTGGAAGTTATTGTTAGATTTGCTGATCCACAAACAAGACCATCACCCCCCCCCCACCCCCCACCCTGATTAGTCTCTTACTATTATTAGTTCTCCTTCCGTCCTGGTGCCTTAACACCCAGGGCCATGATTTTTGAGAGTCAGTGATTTGTTGAATAGCATATTGTGAGGCAAATGTTCAAATATTAAAGCAAAATTGAGGTTTTGGGGTCTCCGTTGTTCTATGATGCCTTGTTACCCATCAGCCCGGTTGCCAGTCCCCCGACAGTGAGGTGTGGGACATTTGTCTGGCATCATGGGAAACATCACCTTGTTTAGGAATTGAATTGGCCAGGTTCCCATAGCATCTTGGCTCTGTTTCCTCTTCGCCTCCTCATTAGTCTGTTCCTTAGAAATCTTAAAATCGCAGCATGATAGAACCAGAGGGTATCTTAAAATCACCTAACCAAATGCCTTATTTCATAGGTCAGAAAACAAGTCCACAGAGGTTAAAGATAATGATCCATTTGGGGGGGTTGGGGAGAAGTTGAGGGGGATGCAATCCTGCCTGTTAAGAAGATACCATTCTTTTTTTTTTTTTTTTTTTGACATAATTAAATTCTTGATTGTGAAGCTCTTAAATGAACCATGAAAATCTAAGCACTTACAATGCAAGTGTGATTTTTAACTAAGGCTTTTCCTCCCCCCAATCTGAATGTTAAGGTGGTGGATGCATAACTAATCTTAGCTGAATCTATATTAGGAAATCAGCAAGGTGTCTGTATTTAACTTTCCTGATCTGTGAATATAATGTAGTGTTAAGTGGCATGATTTTGCACATTATATCCTAAAATAAAAACAACTCCTTTAAAGTGGTAGTAAAATACAGCAATGTGAAAGGTTATTTTACATTTGGTTTCAAAGGGAATGAGAAACAGACAAGTCATTCTTAAACATGATTTCAGCCGATGGATATATCTATTTTAAATACTATTTTACCGGGTGGACAAAAGTCAGTTCTTGGAATCGTGTTCCGGGTCACATAGGAGAGAAATTCCTATCAACGGAAGGGGTGGGGGAGTTCTAAAATCCCTTGTTATCCTGGTTTTGAAGTTTCTGGAAAATATCCAATGCATTGAGCTTCTGTGTTTTTTGCTTGGGGAGGTTTCCATGGATCTGTATTAGTTCCATGAAATTTGGATCCATTCTATTATCTCTGGAAACAGGCTTGGTTCCTGCAGAAACTACGTGGGATTATCCGTTTCTCTGTTTAACGTCTTTGCTACGGTGGTTTGGATTCCTGAAGGAGTGAACAATGAAAAATTGTAAGGCCCAACTGTGGAAGATTGTGTGAAGAGCAAAGCAGGCTATTCTGAGTTAAGACATAAAAAATGTTGGCCTTTGGCTTCTTGAAATACTGCTCTAAAAAGTCTTGCCTGGCAAATGCTAACCAATGCAAGAATGTAGGGGCCACAAGGGTGACCCTGAGGTTGGGATTCTGGGGTTTGACTTTCATTTGGTTAACCCATCTTCATTTTAATACATTTGAATGTTCCCAAGAATGTGATTTTAGCTTCTGAGGATTCTGTCCCTCTGGCAAAGTTGCTCCTAATCCAAAGAAGACGGACCCTTGGGGAATAAGAGTCCTAGAACCTGTTTGGGTACCAAACATTCTCAGTTGGATATCCACATAAATAACCTGCTTTGCATACATTTATTCGAAGGTGTTCTTGGTCACTTTTAAAGCAGTATTTTTTTTTTTTCTCAATCAAAGGGCAGGAGGAAAGTAAAAAAAGTATATATAACAGTAAAATTACTTTTTTATTCACATGCCCTGTGTGTGGGGGGGCCGTGGTTCTATCTCGTACTATGTTTTTAAAATAATTAAAGAGGTCTTTGTGCTTGAAGAAGCTGAGAACTATACTCCTATGGTACTTATGTTCTATAGGGCATGCTTCACAAAGCTAAATGAAATATTTAAAAGTTAATGGCTAGACAGTGCTTAAAGCATACACATTACTCATGATTTATTCTAATAACATTTGTGGATGACTAACTTAATGCTGCCGCACATCTATTATGTTTTTTTCCTGAAGATGTGCCTAAGTCTCTGTGCCTCCTAAGGCGGGGGGGGGGGGGGGAGGGTTTATATCACTCAGTGACTGAACAAAGAAATAGAGTTCCGTGCCTTTTATGGGGTAAGTGTTAGAAAAAAAACACCCAGACACTTATATGGGCTTACATTGTGCCCGATACTGTTCTAAAGAGTCTAGAAATATTAGCCAGCTCATTTAATGCTCCTAATAACACTCTGAGATGTAGGTACTACTGTTGTTCCCATTCTATAGATGAGAAACTGAGGCACAGAATGGTTAGATTAAGTGATTGCCCATGGCCACCCATCAGGAAGCAGTAAACCTAGGGTTTCATTTCAGATTGTGAGCCTGGATCTCTGGTCCTGCACTGCTTTCTGATGCTCCCCGCCCCCCCCCCCCCCCACCCCCATCCCACAGAGGATTTCACTTCTTTCCTGGCAGAAAGGGATAGATGGCTCTTGAGGACTACCTGGAGGGTAGGCTGGTTTGATTTCAGGTAGTGTACCCCTGTGTGTTCTCCATTCCCTATCCCTAACCCTAACCCTCAACACCACACACACACACACACACACACACACACACACACACACAGTCACCTGGGCTTACTCTGGGCACAATGACATTAAGCTACCTTGTACTATAACTGTGGAGTCCTTTGATCTGGGCTCTGTTCCCAGACCTTCTGGAACTATCACTTCCTAGCAGCAAGTATGTGTGGCAAAGGCGTCCGGTGTGTGATGCAACTCAGTCCTAGTCACATATTTTGCGGCTTCCGGTGACCCATTCACGTGTCTTCGGAGTTCATTTGGCCAAGGCCAGAATCTTGAGGATTCTTCGGATGCCTTTATAAACACTCTTCTTTTAAGACAATGAGCCAGTGGCCTCTGAGACTCTGAGTGACGGCATCAGAGAGTGTGGCCTTTGTGAGCCACTTGAAATTGTCCCTCTTTTCCCCTGCCAACACCAGAGAAGAGGTAGAGAGATAGCAAACCGCACAGATGCCCTGGACAGTCCTTCATTCTGGCTGCCACTAAACATGCAAATATGCTTTGCAAGGAATTGCTAAAGAGGATTATGACAGTTGCCTTGCTTCCCTGCCCATTCCAATTTGGCAGGTGAGGTCAAGGCCCCGTGGAGGCCACGCTTCAGTGTTCGGGAAGCCGGGATGGGATGCCAAGAGACCACGGTTATTTTGATGCGGCAGGCTGGCTGTGTTCAGAATTGCCCAAGTGACTTCAAAAGCTCCTGTTGTGAAAGCTGGCAGGCACAGTGCCTTAGAGACGCCCCCGACCCCCTCAGACCAGCTATCGCTGCAGTCTCTCTCACCAGACAGGAGAAGAAAGTCAACTGGCTTTCATGGCAGGAAGGCTCCAGACTTTCTAGTTTCTTGGGGCTGAGGCAAATAGGGAGCCAGGAGGGTAAACGCAGAGCAATTATTAGCAAGGAGCTTCTATTTCAAAGGGCAGAATTCTATTCCAGACTGAGGAGTTGGTCAGAGATTGGTGCTGATTTTGCGATATCAACTTGACCCTTGCGTCTAGAAGTGGTATAGAGCGGTGGTTCTCAAAGTGTGAGCCACAGACCTCAGGGGGTCTCTGAGACCCTTCTAGGTTCTGCAAGGTAAGAGTTACTTTATAGCAACCCTGTGACATTGTTCACCTTTTCGCCCTGTGAACATTTGCACCAGTGGCACAAAAGCAACAGGGAGCAAAAACGCAGGCATGTTGGTGCCGATCAAGGCAGTGACGCCAGCTGTATTAGGGTTTATTGTATTCCTCACCTTTACATGCCCCAGAAAGTCATCTGCCTTAAAATGTCTTTGGTGAGTAGTGGAGATACGTATGTTTATTAAATCACAATCTCTGCGTACATTTCAAAAAAAAAAAAAAAAACACTCTATCTGACCAAGAGAAAACTGTTTCATGGGGGTTAGGGGCCGGGTTCCCCCAAATAATACCACTTTGGCATATTGATTACTTTGAATTAAAGTTCCATGAGAAACAGCTGATGCAGGAAGGATGCTCTGACTGTCCTTTGTCTCTCTGAGAGCAGAAAATAAATCTCCATGTGAATGGTGGCCCCTGCTCCAGGGGGAAAGGAGTCATCCTTACCATCAGAGCTAGCGAGTTCAAGGCCAAGAGCCTTTGTAAACAAACCTTGATATTTCTTTACTAAGTTACTACCCTAAGCCTCAACTTCTTTGCCTTGTCAATTCTTTACACATTTATTGTTTCTTTGCCGAAAAGGTATAATAGCTGCCTGTTTTTGTCACTTCTTTGGGTCTCATATCTTTGGGGCCTTCATGCACACAATATTATTTTTATTTATTTTTTAATGTAACTTATTGTCAAATTGGCTTCTGTACGATATTAAATTTGTTTTTCTCTTTTTAGTCTCTCTTTTATTATGGGGTGGGGGGGTGAGTTCAGCCAAGAACCTAGAGGGTAGGGAGAAATTTATTTTCTTTCTCCTAGGTACCCATAAAGACTTCCTTTGCAAATGGAAGTGTGTGTGAACCTTGACTCTGCAAACCAAGTCTCTTCTTGTTTGAGTTCCCCGCTGAATTGGCTGCTTTATTCATGGAACATCACTTTCAGTTGAAAGAGTGACTGAGAAACAAACTGTGGTTATTTAGACTTGGGTGTTTAGCAGATAACTTTTTGGGGTTTTTTTTGTTTTTTGTTTTTTGTTTTTTTTTTTAGCAGATAACTTTTTGAACGTGAGTGACGGATATTTATGGTTAATGCTAAAATCTGAATATCCAAATAAAAGTACATTTTGGAAAACTTACATCTGTCACAGTGAGATTGACAATTTTCCCATGTCAAAGGCTTTTTTGATGAAATGGGCAGTGACGTTAACAAATACATTACTTTTTTGATATCGAATAATGATGTGTATTGTTTGGCAGAGTGCATAACCCATGAATCCACCAGTTTCCAAATGACCAATGCATGATGTTACCAAGTCCTATATGGAAAGAGGTCCATTAGTAGAAAACAGACCAGGGGTGTCTGGGTGGCTCAGTCGGTTAAGCGTCCTACGTCAGCTCAGGTCATGATCTCACAGCCTGTGGGTTCGAGCCCCGCTTCAGGCTCTGTGCTGACGGCTCAGAGCCTGGAGCCTGCTTCAGATTGTGTCTTTCTCTCTCTCTGCCTCTCCCCTGCTGGCACTCTGTCTCTCTCTCTCAAAAGTAAATAAACATTAAATTTTTTGAAAATAAAAAATAAAACTATGAAAATAATTTTCCTTTTTATTTGTTTTTTTTTAGTCTTTTTCTAATGACATATCTGTGTGAGGCTAGATTTTGTTTAGATACTTCACCTAAAATAACATATTGTCACAGATCAAATGTGGATGAGGTGAGAATCCAGTAGTCTGTCGAACCAGCCATTAAATAAATATCCAAAAATGAAAATTAACGCCATGCTTCTTAATTTGGGGGGAAAATGTATTTTTTTCATAAAAATCTTACTTAGGTTAACATGTAATGCATTTACTATTTTTATTTTTAAATGAATTAAATATTTCAAACATTGCTCAGTTGTGATTTCAAATAGTGTAAATATATCAATAGTTATAACCCACATAAACAAAAGCTCTTTGGAATCCTCAATGTTTTGTTTGTTTTTTTTTTTTTTTTTTTTTTTTAAATACAAATGGATCCTGGAACCAAATGTTTGGCGACTGCTAATAGAGAATTGCAGTGTTTTCCAGCTGGAGCCTTCTGAGCTGTCAGAGAAATCAAAAAAAGTTTTCCAGGTTGGGAATAGTGACTGTTTCATTATAGACCTTTAAATGTATTTTGTAATGAAAATACCGAAAATTATTTAAATATTGTCCTCTTTAAAATGAAAACCTCATAGAGCTCAAATATGCTTACCTTGCACATTAAATTCTCATTCATCAATAACTGATACTAAAACAGAAAACTATGGGCAATTATGTGCAATTTGAACTCATTGGAAATGAAAGTATCCACATACATCGTTTGTTATCTGTAGAGAAATGCTTGCAAATAGCCACTGAACCCTTCTCTTGTCCTGCAATTTAAAGCAAATCATAAATATTCAAACAAATAATAAATCAGTGGACATTAAGCAAAAGAAAAGCAGTAATTTCAAATTCTGATTATTTTCTATTTTTGATGCTGTAGCAAGTGGTTAAATCTCAGCCGGCTTTTTAATATACACGGAGTTCATGTATAAACACAGTGTATCGTCTTTAATGTATTTTTCATAAGTCGTATTTTTCTTATATAATTAATTTAAATAGTTTGCATCATTTATTTAATGTGAAGAAGCAAAATTTCCCTTATATATTATGAATGACATTGCATATAATATCTAAGTAAGCATTATGCTCAGCATTTAATATTCTGAATAAAAATACCTTTTGCCTCAAATCACATTTGCATGTACTGCCTAAAACAATGAGGTGATTAAAAATATTCCTAAGAGCATTTGAGAAATTATATCTTTCTGTAAGAGGGGTCTGTATTAGTTTCCGAGGCCTTCTATGACAACGTGCCAAAAGCTGAGTGGCTTAAACCAACGGAAATTTATTCTCTCATGGTTCTGGAATCCAGAAGTCCAACATCAGGTCTTGGGGGAGAGGGCGTGCTCCCCCCAAAGCCTCCAGGAGAGAATCCTTCCGCACTCCTTCCGGCGTCAGGCGACTCCTGGCATCACTTGGCTTATGGCTGCCTCTCTCTCTGTTCTCTGCCTCTGTCTTCACATGGGCTTCTCCTCTGTGTATGTCTCTCTGTGGACTGTTCTCCTCTTACAAGCACACCAGTGACTGGATTTAGGATTAGGGTGGGCCCTAAATCCAGGATGATTTTATCTTGAGATCCTGAACCTTCTGCAAAGGCCGTATTTCTGAGTTCACATTCTAAGTGATAGGCACTTTGGGGAACACCATTTATTATACATTCCCAATCACAAACGGTGGGGTGCAGACCTACTTAGGGCACCTGGGTGGCTCAGTCAGTTGAGCATCTGACTTTGGCTCAGGTCATGATTCTATGGTTCATGGCTTCGAGCCCTCCATCGGGCTCTGTGCTGACAGCTCAGAGCCTGGAGCCTGCTTTGGATTCTATGTCACCCTCTGTCTCTGCCTCTCCCCTGCTCATACCCTGTCTCTCTCCGTCTCACAAAAAATGAATAAAAATGTTAAAAAATTCAAAAAAATGATAGGGTGCAGACGTCCTTTTATAAGAGGAGGCTCTGCTGTTGGACAGACCCCCTCTGCCACTGATTAATACTTTAACCCAGCCAGGTTACCTACACTTCAAAGCCTCAGATTCCTCATCTATAAAACCGGGTCTGTGATAGGCATCACATTGGCTTCTGGTGACAAGTGATGGAGATTTCGCGTAAATACACGATGTTCTCAGCACAGTGCCTGGCACAGAGGAAGGTCACTTAATAAAGATTAGCAGTTGTTTACTGTTGCTAGGATAGGCAGGTAATAATAATTACAGTATTCTCTGTAAACATACCGTTAAGGGCAATCATATCGATGATAATCATAGTAAGAGTTAGCAGATTACTGCTAATGGTGTCTTCAGAGACCATTAGTACATAATAATGGATGATTTTACAGCGACTAGGTAGATGAGAGAGAGAGAGAGAGAGAGAGAGAGAGAGAGGAGAGAACCCTTCAGTGGGCAGCCTTGAGTCTGGTTAGAGACAAACATTCCTGCAGACTGAGTCTGTGTTCTCCAAGATTCGTAGGTTGAAACCTAATGCCTAGAATGGTATTTGGAGGTGGGGCCTTTGGGAGGTGATTGGGTCGTGAGGATGAGGCACGGATGACGGGGTCAGCGCCTTTATAAAAGGTCCCCCAGAAAGCTCCCTCACTCCTTCAGCGAGAAGATGGTGTCGGTGAACCAAGAAGAGAGCCTTCACCACTGAATCTGTAGGCACCTTGAGGTTGGCCTTCCCAGCCTTTGTTGTTTATAAACCACCCAGTCTCTGGTATTCTGTTGTATCAGAATATTTGTTTTTGAGACAGAGAGAGACAGAGTCTGAGCAGGGGAGGGGCAGAGAGAGAGAGGGAGACACAGAATCCGAAGGAGGCTCTAGGCTCTGAGCTGTCAGCACAGAGCCCAATGTGGGGCTCGAACCCATGGATTGTGAGATGATGACCTGAGCCGAAGTCGGACGCCCAACTGACTGAGCCACCCAGGAGCCCCATTGGGTGTTTGTGTTTAAAGTCAAAAAAAGAAAATATACGTAGGTCACTCCGAAGTCAGTTATTTTTTTTTTAGTCTGTAGAATTCCCTGGGAAATCTAGCAGCGAAAGGACATGTATGCCAGCTAATTATGTGACCTCAAGTAGGCATCCTCCAGCTTCCTAGGGTCTGGGAGGCAGCCTTGGCCTTTCCTAGTGCAGCAGCCGAGGGGACCCAGGCCTTTTGAGGAACAGAAAGGTGACCATCACGATATATACTGGTGGAGTGGACATATACTGAAAATGTTTTCTCTGTTGGAAATAGATACTCTCAGCTGACTGCCGGACTGATATTTTCCAGTAGGAACTTAGCTTACTGAGGAATGATACGTAAACGTTACACTGTGGGGGATCCCATTGGTCAGCGATAGTCGTGTGTGTGACGTTATATGTATGTTTCCACTGGAGACATAAAGAGAATGAAATGTGGTTTCTGCCCTTGGAGAAGTTCACAGTTGAAACGAAGCTGAAGGGGCTCCTGGGTGGCTCCGTCGGTTAAGCGTCTGACTTCGGTTCAGGTCTTGATCTCATGGTTCATGAGTTCGAGCCCCACATCGGGATCTCTGCTGACAGCTCGGAGCCCGGAGTCTGCTTTGGATTCCGTGTCTCCCTCTCTCTCTGCCCCTCCCCGCTCATATTCCCGCTTTCTCTCTCTCAAAACTAAATAAACATTAAAAAAAATAATAAAAAAAGAAAAACAAGCTGTATTTAAGCCCCGTCTCTCTAAGCAAATTCCAACCATCCTTCGTTCCATAACGATAGGCATTGTGATGTGACTGAATGTTGGGAAACTTAGCTTGAGAAAGTCATGAGGTAAAAAAAGCTTTTATCTTGTCACCAGACCACCAGACCACATTCAGCTCTGTGCCCCTTGTGTCATCCAGAAGGAGAGAACATGGCATTTGTACCATCAATCTTAACTTTTTCCTGAGAGTGTTTTCCCCACCCCCATTGTAAGGAAACTGCATGGGCTATTAATATTCACTCGCCAGTTTTATGTCTTTATCCCAGCACCCAAATGTGGATATTTTCTGCCTGTTGGCTCTATATCTGCAGTGGAGTTATAGCCTCTAGAATAATAACACAACAGAGAAATAACTTCTAAATCGGGCACCCTCCGTGTAACTCTGATTACCTTTAATTAGAGGGGTAAATCACAAGCTAAAAAGAGTAACAGACTTGAAATCACTTAAAAATCAGAATAATCAACCGAGAAAAAATGTAGTCTCATAAATCTAATTTTTAACTACAGCACAATAGTTTCTTTATTCATTAAATAACTTTCGCCGCCCCTCCCTGTTTCTCGGATTGGAACTCTAACGTCGATTAGGAGAATTGCCAAATATCTGTGAAGTGAAAGACTTTCCCTCCGCCCCTCCCACTCCCCATAATAGCCTAGAACATATAAAACTGAAAAGTCACCGTTCAGCCCAAGAATTAGGTTTGTGTGGCTATAACTATTATTGAGAGTGGTTTCAAAGGCAGGTTAGGGGAGAATTAGGCCAGCTGGGGAAGAACCCTTTTTTCTTTTCTTTTATTTCTTTTCTTTTCTTTTCTTTTCTTTTCTTTTCTTTTCTTTTCTTTTCCTTTTCTCTCTTCTCTTCTCTTCTCTTCTTTTCTCTTCTTTTCTAGCAGTGTTTCCCTAGAAATAGATATAATTTGGCACATTACAAACTACTGCATTCATTTTTCATAAACTCCACCTTTAAAAATAGTAACACTTCAGGAGCATTGATAGCACCAAAAATATAGCCTGCTATTTATTGTTCCAAGGCTTGGCTTTTCATGGTTTTTGAGAAAGGACCAGATTTGAAGCAATGCCATGCATGATTTTTTTTTGTCAACCTAATATCCAAAGAAGCCTATAAATACATATAAACAGATTATTATTTCTCTGGAGTGAAGAAAGAGCTTCTTTCTTGGTAGGCATCTGCCAGATAATTTAGGGGGGAAAGGAAATATGAAAAACGTGTGGCGGGGAGAGCAGCCGTGCAAAATAAGGCTGGACTGGCGGTGCCCAGAAGACTCCTTTCCAGCAGGTATCCCCTGCAAGCCGGGCAGAATTTTCAAAATCTGTTCGCTCCTATTCCACACGAAGAGTGGGCTCTATCAGGAGCCGGATCAGGGACGTCACAGTGCATGTCAGCTGCCAGAGCGTGAAGCCGCGTTTGTAACAGAGAAATTAGTGACATTTCCTTGCAATCATGAACCAACATGTGCTGGGCTCATTACAGCTCTCTGGGACTGCTCACATCTTGAAACTCTCCATTGACCCAACTGCGGAAATCCTGTTTGTCTGCCTCCTGCTTTCTCCCCCAAAGAACAATAAATAAACAAGCAAGTAAGTAAGTAAGTAAATAAATAAATAAAACAAAGCAAAATGGAAGGCTGGGCTTGTTTAATGAATGTGATTTGTTTTTGTTGAAGCAAAGGCACACATGAGGTTTCAGAGGCTGTCAGCTCGGTGCTGGGTTTGTGAATGATTTCACGCCCCACGTCTTTAAGGGGTTTAATAATATGGAAGGTGTCTGCATTTGCTGGTGATAACCTGTCCAAAGGCATTTTCCTTACTTTCGTAGGTTCCTAGAATAAAAATGACCTTTCAAGGTAGGTGAGGCCATCTTTCTGACTTCAGACGGAACTATATCTAGCTTGGGCAGACATCAGAGACTCTTTCGTTGTAGGAAGAATGTCCTCACCATGGGTGTTGCCTTATCCCTCCCTTTGTGACTCTGCCCTGATCCTAGCTGGGGTCTTCCTGCCATCCGAGAAACGCTGACGCCTAAAGCTGTAACCTGAAGCTCTTTCTTCTGCCTTTTCTGTTTGAAATGCAGTCTCTTGCACTGTATAGGCAAGATAGTTTTTGGTGGAATGCCTTTCCATTCATTCACCTATGACAACGTTACACCAAACAGTCTTGCCGTCTTTATATTAGGGTGACTTCCCTCCTCTACGGAACTTCCCCTTGTTCCCCCCACCCCACCCCACCGCCCTGCAAAAATAGTTTGTCAAGATAGATTGAACATGATTTTTCCATAGTTCATAGCAGGAAGTGATCTTGATAGAGGCATTGGCTTAGATGTGAATTTATTGGAGTGACTATTTGAATATGTAAATTAGTAGTATGATATTATTACTTAGTAATATAGAAAAAAAAAGGGCCTGGAAAGAGCTTGATTCCCTGGAGAAAGAAACTTTCTGAGCACGGATAGTAATACTTTCTCTCCATTTAGATGCAGTTGGTGGATGATATTACCCACACTAATTAATAATGACATATTAGTTAACATATTGCCATCAGCAGGTGGCTATTTGAGCAGGGGTGAAAATGGCACATGCTAAAACAAATTGTTGTACCCTAGAGAAATGTGCAGAATTATTCTTTAAAAGAGTCTTTTAGTGATGTCTAGAATACTTTTTTTTTTTTTTTTTTTTTTTTTGGCACTTAACACGGCTCTTTTAAGAGCTAAAACGAGGGGTGAGGCTGGAGAGGTGGAGACTAGAAAGGCAAAACAAAAGACCGCACAACTGATTCAACCTTTTTCAAAAGCTGTTCCAATTAGAAAACAAAATGAAACAAGTTAACAGTTGAATCCAAGCGGCACGGTCTGCCTGTCACATCAGACATCGCGTTGGAAGACTCACGTGTCCTCATTCTTCCCCTCTGCACTCTCTTTCTTCCTCCCCTGCCTGTATTCTAGATCCATCAGGGGATTTGGGGCATGCGGCGACATATGGGCAGGAAGCCATACTCTGTTGCTGGCTTTCGGTTTCTGAGGACTCTCTGTGACAAAGAAGGGGTTAAAACTGTCAACGCCTATCACAGCTCGGTGATAATTAGTGTAATAGCAATCCCAGAACGTCGGCACAGATGACCGCAGGACAGCAGGCAATTTCTACCAGAGGGGGCTGCTTCCTAAGAAATCCTTCTCGATCTCTTTCCAGCTCGTGTACGACTGACTACGCTTTTGAAATGCCTACGTGAAAAAGTGACTGTGTGTGCCTACAAACGATTCTAAGGATGACTGTGAATCTTTTTTCTATTTCAGAAGGTGCATTTTGAGTTAGCAGTTGCAGGTACAAGTTGAATAGATATGTACCCTCTGAGCCCGAGATAGGTGGCCTTTAGAATGTCTCCAAGTGTGCTGTTACTTCTGCTACTGAGGACGCTCCCGCATAGTAGGGAGCGAGGTGACGTCAGGAGACAAACTGTTGCAAGATATACTTTCATTTATTTTTTTTTTTTTTTGCTTTACTTGCCTGTTCTTACAAGAAACATAAAAGGGGGGGGAAAAGAGAACAACGTTTTTAAACAAGACAAATAAGACTTGGGCCTGAAAAAAATTACATTTTTCATTCAGTAGCTTCAAGGAGAAAATTGATAGGTAAAAAAAAAAAAAAACCAGAGACTTAAAACTGTTTTTTCAGGGGCACCTGGGTGGCTCAGTAAGTTAAGCGTCCAACTTCAGCTCAGGTCATGATCTCATGGTTCATGAGTTCGAGCCCTGCGTCGGGCTTTGTGCTGACAGCTCAGAGCCTGGAGTCAGCTTCAGATTCTGTGTCTCCCTCTGTCTGCCCCTCCCCCACTTACTTTCTCTCTCTCTCTCTCTCTCTCTCTCTCTCTCAAAAAATAAACATTAAAAAAAAAAACTATTGTTTAAAAGTCCATTTGATAACCAGAAAGGACAATTGTGACTTAAACATAGGAGCAGCAGTTGGTACAGCATGTGACTCTTGAGCTCAGGGTCGTGAGTTCAAGTCCCACACTGGGTGTGGAGTTTACTTAAAAGAAAACTAGGAGCAGAAATCCATGATGGACTAGGGGAAGAATGGGTAAAGGAGAACCTAAATAACCCCGATATGTTCAAATCCACAGGTCCCCATGGCCGGCATCCTAGAGTACTTAATGAATTGGCCGAAGTCATCACAGAACCGCTAGATATCATTTTTGAGAACTCGTGGAGGACTGATGAGGTGCCTGAAGACTGGAAAAGGGCATATTTAGAACCTTCTTTCAAAAAAGGGACATGGATGATGACCCTGGAAATACTCATCAGCTTAACTTTTTGCTTGGAAAAATTCTGGAATAATCAACTTAGTATCCTGGGTAACTAACTTACAACAGCTAGAAGTGAGGCAGTGAAACATCACATAAAGAAGAACTGAGTTCAGTTTTGAGATAAGGTCTTGTGCATACTTTGGGAACTCTCCTGTCCATTCTCCGAATTCTTGGGGGGAAATAAATGAGGTTGGCTGAGGCATTTGGGTGATAACTGATTGTAAGTGTAATATAAGACACAGAGCAGGTTTCTGGCATTAGCTCGCCATTACATCGTTTCCACATTAGCCTTTAACTTGAGAGTTAGGAGCTTTCATTTTATATTTTAACATACATCTTCTTCTCGCTTCATATAGGACCATGTTTTCGTGGGTTGAGATTTTTTTTTATAGAATTCAATATAGAATAGTTTGGTGATGGAATTCTTATTTTAAGGTACTTTTTATAGTCATTTCATATATAGGTAGAATCATAAAGCTGATGAATTAAGGAACATCACCCAGGGAAGACCAATTTTTCTAACTTCTCGTTTTAAATTTAACCTGGCTGAAGTTTAGTGTTAGGACCAGTAACAGTGTCTTGCTCTCCCAGAAGCCCGGCTAGAGCCAGCTCTGTAACTTGATAGCTAGTTTCCCTCACTCCCTGGGGGCTGCCAAGGCCAGTGTTGTGTCCAATCCCACCTCACTCCCCAAGTTTCTGATGTCAGGCGTGTGGGGGGCAGGGTGGTAGACCTAACCACTGGTCGCATAACCACAGCCAGAAAGGAGAGTAGAAGGAAGTAGGGGAAGGAAATGAAGACAAATCTGGAATATTCCTGATTCTTACTTTTCTTGCCTTTGGATGTCAGTAGTTTTATTTTCTGCTTAGAAAACACAGCCATGTTGATGGGATCAAAAATAATTGAAAGGAAGTTATCAAAGAAGACACAGATACACAGCAGGCTCCCAGGGCAGGCAGCTTCTGAGAGCCCCTGAGCAGTCCTGCATTACAGAATCTTTCCCACACTACTTGGAAATAGACACGATATGTAAGTTTACATCAGCATTGTGATTCTTAAGAGTAGGAGGCTCTCAAAGGAAAAGCAATTAACATTCATTTTCTTCCTGGTGCATACTGGTCCCTAGGTGAGCAGTTAAGGTCTCCAAGGGCATTTTTATCACAGTACTGCTTTAAAAATCTAAGGTTTACATAGTTTATCTACTTCTAGAGATTAATTTAGACACTGTAAAATCAGTCTCAAATGCAACGCAAGGAGACTAAGCTCAAAAGCATGTATAAATTGTCCTTTAAACTCTATGTTGCTTGCAGATTAGTAAGGATCATACTCCAGTCAACCTTTTCGTAATTTTTTCTAAGGGAACCAGAGTCTTTAAAATTTCCAAGCTAGATTTTGTTTTGTTTTGTTTTTTTAAGGAGTGGGAGGTCTGTATAGATTACAGATATAATTTATTGTGATAACAAATGGCTTCCTCTTCACCACCTCATCTCCAGGTGCAGCATCGGTGGTAGATTTATTTCACAGATGTACATTTACATGCATTTTTTGAACTGTTGCTAGAAGGGACCCAATTTCTGAAAACTCTGCTCACCATGGGCATTATGATACAATCTATGGCAAGCGGAAAAAAAAAAAAAAGGTGGGGGGGACTCTGGTCATTTAAAGTTTTATTTTCTATTTGTGTTATGTCTAACTTCAGTTATCTTGCTACATTTAAATCTCTTTGTGTCTGCTGTTGGAATCTGAAAATAATGATTCTCTACCTAAATTAAGAGTCACAATCTAGAATGGTTAACTAGCCAATGGACTTGTAAGACTTCTTACCTAAAGCCAGAGGAAGAAAACTTTAAGTAGGGAAGTATTAAAGGCAGCTCATTAATTCTTTTGCATTAAATGAAGATCAGGTAAGAAATATAAGAGAAAAATATAAGAGAAAGGAAGGAGTCTTACCATGAATTATACCTGGAGATAATTACTCTTAAGGATGAGTAATCATTTCGTAGCATTTTCTCTTTTATCTAACATTTATGATATCTTTAATATTTTAAGATAAGGTAAGTAAGGGACAGATATGTTAACAGAACTAGAGGAGTACCTTGATTTGTATTTCCTAGAACATCAAAAGATATTAGTTAGAGACTTTTCTTTCATAATATTGAGGATATTATGAATTTGGAGGATTATAGCAAAATTCCTGTTCAGTTCATCTTACAACACAATTTTGTGTGGTGAGGAATCAGCCTTTCCTTGACTTAGGTAATGCATAATGTGAAGGGCTTCCTCCCACTACAGGAATTTAAGCAAATTAGAACAGCTGTATTCAAGCAGTTTCTTAGTCCAGAGAAGTTTACAGCATCTTGTGTTGTGAAATCAACAACAAAAACAGTAAGCCTTGAGTTTTTACTTTGGAGCTCCTTGGCTCTTAGTTCAAATTTTGGAATCATGCCGATTGCCTTTTCAGGTGGTGAATCAATTTAGAACATAAACTATAGTGTAGCATGGGGAATGGTCTTGAACGATTATTGAACTAATCAACAGTTTTTTATCCTTGTCCATAAAATAGGAAAAATAAATACCTTCCATAATTCCTAAGAGGCTTATTAGCATTCTGCACCAAACATCCACAGAGTTCCTGGCCCAGTGCTTGACAAATAGGTACTGAGTGCCTTCCTCTCTTCCATTTTTTACTCTGTTATTTCCTCTTATATGAAAGAAATTACCTTAAAACTGACTAGAAAACTCCAGCATAAATTGACATGTCCTTATTACTGCCTTAGACCCACTGAACAAGGCCCCTTTGCTTTCTTTTAGAAAGGATAGAAAGGTTACAGTGGCCACTCACAGTAGGAATTCAGTAAATGTTTATTGATTGAATGAAAAGAATGTGATTTTTTAAAAACAGTGAGCAAATGTGTAAGGCCAGCACTTTTCAAGGCTGAGGAAATAGTCCCATAGACACATAGGAAGGTATTTCTCCAACTTTCTTCTTTTTTTACAGCTTTAGATTTATAAATTTGGTGTATAGGTTAGTGAGTAGTGTATCTGATTTTGTGACTGTGATTTACAAATTAGGAGTGCAAATGGGCATTTCCCCGTAGATTCTTCTGGGATAAATCCAGCAAGGTACCAGGCAGATGATGGCAGATCAACAAACTTTTCTATGTGAAGAGAAACCAGATGTACCAGTGACTAGGAAGCACCCGCCAGAAAACTGAGCTGAGCCTATCTGGATTATTCTCTGGAAAGAGTCTGACTGCTGTAAACAGGTTCCTTGCCTGGGCATTGAAGAATAACAAAAAGAGAGGTTAAAGAAAATTACATTTTTAGACAAAATATTTGGTTTATATAAGTTCTTACATGAAATATTAAATTAGGTATCAAAACATCAGGTTCAGGCAGGTAGAAGGTTTCTGAATTTCAAAGTAAAATAGGGAATAAACAATAGAATATTATATCCAGAGACATATACAGGAAATGAGCAAGAGCCTGACCTTAAATTGCCAGTTCTCTGTTCAGACCAGGGGCCAAGTAATAGGCAATGCTTAGAAGTCAGTTGACAACTTGTGCTTTGACCAAAGCATCTTTAATAACAGATGCTGTATTAAACAAAGTAAGTAGTACAACACAGAGCCAATCAAATCAGCTAGGTTTTCTCTTTCTGAAGTTTCTAGATTCTTCGCAATCTCAGTGGTCATCGGTTAGATATTCCTACATCAGATGTTTTACACTATCAGATTCTTTGATTAGAAAATTGTTGTTAACATCATATTATTAACCTCTAAGGATATAAAATCAAATTTCTATTCCATGATCACTGTGACAGATATTTCCATGAAAGGTACACATAAAAAAACAAAACAAAACAAAATGGTAGTAGTCAGAAAAATGAATAATATAAATTTTTATTTTTAATTATCAACTTTGATGTTTTTCTTTCAATTTTTTAAATTCCTGGAAATGAAGTTTTTTTATTGTTGTTGTTAAAAGATAACTTTTAGACGAAAATGGGAGGTTAAATTCCACATTAGGAGCTGGTGGGTTTTTTTTTTTGTTTTTTGTTTTTTTTTTGACAATTTGACCAAAATTTCTTTCACTGATACAAAAGGAAGGACATCAACTTGTCAACATTAAGATGAGAAGTGTCTTCTATAGATGTATTCTGTATCATGCCCTTTGTCAGATGAATTTCTCTTTATTATTCCAACAATAAAATGCTGACTTGAACATCTTCAGGGCAAAGTGGTGTATTAATTGGGGCAAATGGTAGAAATTCTATTGCAGTTGTTGCCCTGGTCTCTAAGACTGACAATATTCTGAGATACTTTTTGGGTTACTACAGCCATTATTCATTGAGAAGTTCTGCCCATCCAGAAATGCGTGCATAGGTCCAAATAATCAACATGTGTACGTCTACATAGCTGAGCACAGATTCATTCTAAATAAAAGCTGCAGTTTGGTTTTTGCAAATGTAACTGCAACTGACACCTTTTTCCCCCTTTCATTAATTGTCTTTAAAACGGATTATATGAGAAGGCTCTATTAAAAGCTTAACTGGAACAGCATCGTGAACTGTGGATTGTGTGCCCGTGCAGCGCTGTGATTTGCAAACATATGTCCGCTCTTCAATAAATGTTATGGCTTTCACAGCGGTTCCGCCTTGGCCTCTTTTGTAATCGTTTACATTTCGGTGAATGGCGTAGAGTATGTGTGTTGTTTAAATTGACGATATATAAATGTTTACAGTAATGTCGCATTATGGGTAGCATGGGAAATCAGAGTTCCAACTTGAAAGACAGGAGAAAGCCAGGCTCCCCACACACCATGCAAAATGCAAATAAATCGTTACGATGTGTGCTTGGATGCATTTGTGTGATTGTTATAGACGCGTATGTCGTGCCTTTCTCCTCCCCCTCCTCCCCACTTCCAACTAAAAAAGTACCCCCGAGGGTGATAGCATGCGATTTTGTGCCAGTAATTGTGCTTCACCAGAGTAGGAGGTGGGGTGGCGGGATCTATTAGGTGGCAGGCTCCCACAGCCTTGAATATCCATCACCCACAGGTTGTGATGCATCCACAGACAAGCGGCATCTCAGGGATCATTAGATCTAGAGTCTACCAGACTCAGATCCTGGCCTCACTGCTTTCTGGCTTCAGGATCTTGAGCAAATGGAGTAAATAAATATAGACCTTAGCACGATAATTAGCACATGATAAGCAGGCCCAAAACATCAATTACACACACACACACACACACACACACACACGTGTATATATATATATATATATATATATATATATATATATATATATATATATATATAAATCAGTAGTAGCATTGTGGGTTCTGTATAAATGGCACCACGTGTGATATGTTTGGTGATGATGAAGGACTGTTTTTATTCCCACTGAATTCAAGGTGAGCAGAATATAAATTTACAGCAAGATGTAGGGTAACTATTAGGAAGAACTATGTAACAATTAGAATGTGAGAAGTGAAAAGCATCCTAGGATAACATAATCTGGTTCAGACACTGGCGAGCCCGGGGTTTGTGGCCTGACGTTTGTTCTCCCAGACCCTCTAAATCCTGGCTTTTTGTCTCAGAGTCTGGAAAGTCTACCTCAAGGGATCCGTGGCATCTTCAAAAGAGACCCATCTCTCTAGACTGGCCTTAATTTCAACTTAGCTCCATAGTTTTTGAGACCTAGCCTCAGAACACTTTTACTCATATCCTAAAAGTCCAAGCAGCCCCAGGGCTCTGCAGGGGCCAGCATCACATTATGAAAGCCTCATCTTTCAGCTCTAAAATCTTAGGCTTCAAGTCTTCCTTGGTCTATCAAGCATATTTAGAAAAGTCAATGATATTGGCAGCCAGCACTAGAATGTATTTTTTTTTTTAATGGGGAGTTGCATGCATGAAATAGAAATCCCAAGTAAGGAGTGTTTGGTAAAAAAACATGGGATGGTTTATATCATTAATAAAATCACTTCACATAAGGCAGCTTTTAAACGTCTTTCATCTGAAACTGGAAAATGAATACCTTCTAGTCTCATTCCCGGCCATATGCTGCTCCACTGAGGATTTTTTAATTTAAAAGAGTACTCTTGAACAATTTTAAATGAAAAATTTACCTTTTTTCCCCTCCTAGAGTTACCCCGAGGACAGAGTGTATTCGTGTAATTACGGACACTTTTTTGGCCAACTTCCTCCACTTTCAAATCTCTCCATGTACCAGTAACAGGATGTCTGTGGAATCTCATCTGTTTCTTGGTTGAATAATGAGCACCGATGGTGAACTGTAGATCTTCAGCATGCATTCTTTTACATCCGTTGAGCTCGATCAATTTAACGTCCACTTCATTTTGGAAATTAGTCTACGTAACCACATTTACAAAAATAGCCATTTCAGGTGAAGAACATACGTTTCATTTTTTCTAAATCCTGACCTATACATCGGAAGCCCTCAATGCAGCTTTGGTTTTCCTGGTGAGTAGCTGTCTAGTCCCATACTTTTTATACCTTCGCTGCTCTCTGGTCTGTAAATGTGTCCAGGGCCCGACATCACGTAGACACAGCCACGGAGGGCTTAGGCGACAGTATCTGTACAACTTTACGTTCTTCAGCAGAAAAGTCACGGAGTGACACGGTCTGGTTTTTACCGTGGCTTGCACGAGGCTCTGCGCTCATTTGATTTGTCCCCACTAGTGTTCCCCATACTTCCGTAGTTCCTGTGTATTTTGGGGGACACTGCAGGTGCTCAGTGACATTGACATATGAGTGGAGGACTAAAGCCTAAGGAGACGGAACCCTGAAGTTGTGCAGGTTGGCTCTAGCAGGGCGTTTCCTGGTTTCTGAGAACAGGGAGGAAACCTGTGGCCTTTGTGTTTAGAGGAGAGCTTGCCTTTCACCTGAAAACCCTGGAAACCAAGCTTCTCTTTATCAGAAGTTCACCTTGGGGTGGGATTTTGTTGTTCTTCAGGGCCTCTGACTTTCCTGTTGTCTTTTGGATAAAACTATAAATGCAAATAATTTATAAAATAAAATTGTACAAGGGCACCTGGGTGGCTCAGTCAGTTGAGTGTCCGACTTCGGCTCAGGTCATGATCTCACTGCTTGTGGGTTCGAGCCCCGCATCGGGCTTTGTGTGTTCCTGGCTCGGAGCCAGGAGCCTGCTTCAGATTCTGTCTCCATCGCTCTCTGCCCCTCCCCTGCTCGTGTTCTGTCTCTCTCTCTCTAATATAAAATAAAACATTAAAAATAAAATTTTACATACTCATTTAGGTTTTCTTGTGCCAGCAGGTATTAAATATGGCAATTTGTGAAGGCACATGAAAATACTAAAATGACATGCTTATTTGAATTACAATTTTCTTTTGGCCCTATTTTTGTTTTAATCTGAATTGTGAGAGGGGTATCATCTATTCCTGCAATTAAAGCTAATAAAATGGCAATCAATTCCTGCAATAAAAAATAATCAAACTATGTTTAATGTATTCATGGCATCCATGCGAGCGTATGGTATGCTGCTAGACAAAATGCGAACATATCCTGATACCTTCCCTACATAAACATTAACTTCTCTCTTAGATTGCATTTTGGACACGCTCCCCTTCTAGATATATTTAACGTAAATATGTGAACGCATGATACTGTCCCTGGAGATAGTTATTTCTTCTTAAAGGTTACTTTTCCTTTCTAACCCATACGAAGGCCAAAAAAAAAAAAAAAAAAAAAAGGTGAAGAAATTAAGAAGTGTCGGTCCAGGATGTTCGGATCTGGGTTTGAATCCCACAGAACTGCTGAGTATTGTCATGACTGCTTACCATGTAAGCAGAAACCGGCAGGTATACAGCGGTCACATGCCTTGTCTTTCTTTGGTCCCGTGGATGTGCATGCATCAGGTGGCTGGGAAGAGCACCCAGGCTGGGAAGAGCATGAATGTTCTGGACTCACGAGACCCGGGATGCAAATCGCAACCCCTGGCACGTGGCTCAGTGACCTTAGGTTACTGAGTCCTTGCCAGTCCGTTGCACCACCAGAAAAGTGAGGTTGATAACACCCCCTCAAAGAGGTCCTGTGGAAGGTGAACACACTAACGAGGAAGAGAACCCACAGAGGGTCTGGTGTTGGAGAAGCAGGAGTCCTCCCCACAGTCAGCGAGGCAGTGTCTTTGGCAGGTGGGAAGGGGAGGCCTGGGCCAGAGGGGAGAGGTTTCCGACCCATGAGCTTGAATTGTTTTCAAGATAAGTCAGAAAAAGAGCTCGCATTCCAGAATTGATGACAAAACAACCACATTAAACAATACAATGGCGGGGACACCCGGGTGGCTCAGTGGGTTAAGCGTCCAGCTTCGGCTCAGGTCACAGGCTCATGGTTCTCGAGTTTGAGCCCTGCCTGGGGGGTCTCTGCTGTGAGCACGGAGCCCCCTGCGAATTCTGTGCCCCTTTCCCACTTGAATATGCGTGCGTGCTCTCTTTCTCTCTCTCAAAAAAAGTAGAACTGCCAACACTTAAAAGGACATTTAACGTGTGCCCAGGACAGTTCAAGGCACTTTACATGTATTTTCTCCTTTAACCTTTACAGTCACCCTGTGAGGTAGATGCCATCATTATTCCCATTCTACAGATGGGGGAGCTGAGGTAAAGACGGGTTTTGTTAATTAATGGCCACACAGCCATTAGTTGGGAACACTGGAATTTGAATCTCAACAGTGTAAGTTTAAGCCTGTCCTCTTAACCTGTATTTATGTTTTATGGGGCCAAATTTAACATGAGATGAAACGTGAGGATGACGAATTAAGAAGTAGGAGAGGGCAGATTGACAAGAGCAGGGTTTGTCCTACAAGAGGGTGTTTGGGAGGTCAGCAGACTAGGTGAAGAAGGTAGGAAATACGTTGCATTTCGTCAAGTCTGAGAGACCCAAGAGGGCAAGACCACCAGCCACCAGTGTGTGCCCTTGAGGAAGAGGAAGTCCTCCAGCCCAGCTCTTACACAGCATGGTTTTCAATTAGGATTTTGTTCTTCTTTGTTTTAAAAAATGTTTATTTATTTATTTTGAGAGGCAGACAGAGAGAGAGAGAGAGAGAGATCGCGAGCAGGGGAGGGGTAGAGAGAAAGGGAGAGCATCCCAAGCAGGATGCAGGCTGTCAGCGCACAGCCTGACTCAGGCTCCATCCCAAGAATCGTGAGGTCATGACCTGAGCTGAAGTCAAGAGTCGGACGGTCAACCGACTGAGCCACCCAGACGCCCCTCAATTAGGATTTTTGTTTTCAACTTCTCGAAAGAACTAGCTTAGATATATTTACACACAGATGTTTATGATTTATCACTCAGACATAAACATAAAAGATCACTAAGTAAATGTGAGGTAATCCTATGAGGTTTTTTTAAGACAATCTTCTGAATCACTTTCGACTCAGGTCCCTCCAGTCCCTGCTCCTGTTGTCCCCATGGTGTCACCATCTGGCCAGCAGGAGCCCTGTCGATGTAGCCGCCCCGAGCGCCTTGTCACTCTTGGATCTCATCCAAATCAGTCTATGAGTTTGGATGCGGGCACTTTTGTTGATCTTACCAGAAGTTGTCTGCAGGTTTTCAGACAGGAACTGGTTCTTTCCTCAAATGGTTATGAAATGGTTCATCAGCCGAAATGTCGTGGGCTTGTGGCTTGGCAGTCACGTCCCCAGGAATGGCAGCCACATTTGCACACATGCATACGTGGCCACGACCTCACTCGCTGCTGGTCAAAATCGACTGTAGTTCTCCACGGATTGTTCTCCACCCTGGTTTCATACGTGTTTGGGAAAATGTGTGCATTGAAGTCCATGAAATACGCTTGTCTCTCAAGTTACAAAGGGATTTTGCCCGCCCATCTCATTTTACCTTCTGCCCTCTTACTTTGTTGATAATTATGTAGCAGTAATTTTGTCTCAAACAAAATTCGAATGACTTGGACCCAGAATAAGAACGTCTTTTGTTTCTTTTTGTAGTCGAGCCCGTGCTAGCGTCGTTCTCCAGTGCGTCTCTGACGTGATTTATCCCACAGACACATATTACATATTGGTAATACTTGGCTTACTGAAGTCTGTGTTACACGGACATGGCTGGCTTGTGGGAAGTCTTTAAATAATGATTTAACAATTAGTTCATAGAATTTAGCACCTTGCCCCAGGGAATGATAATAATTTATTTGGGTGTTTTAATTTAAAAAAAAAGTGTTATCTTTGAGTATAGTTGACACATGATGTTACTATAGTTTCAGGGGGTTCAACGTAGTGATTCAATTTCTCTTATGTGTGCCGCACTGGCCACCGAGTGTAGCTACTATCTGTTACCATACAATGGTATTATGGTATCATTGACTATATTCTTCACTCTGTGCCTTTATTCCTGTGACTTATTTGTTCCATCATTGGGAGCCTGTATCTCCCACTCTCCTCCAGCCATTTTGCCCATCCCTGTACCCCCTTCCCTCTGGCAATCATTGGTTTGTTCTCTGTATTCATAGGCCCGAGTCTGCCTTTTATCTGCTATTCATTTGTTTTGTTTTTTTAGATGCTACCTATGAGTGAAATCATATGGTATTTGTCTTTCTCGGGATGACTTATTTCCTTTAGGATAACACCCTCTAGGTCTATCCCTATTGTGGCAAATGGCAAGATCTCCTTTTTTCTGGCTGTGTGATATTCCGTGTGTGTGTGTGTGTGTGTGTGTGTGTGTGTGTGTGTGTGTGTTGGGTATTTCAATTTTTAATAATGATGGCTGATGATAGAGCACCAGTATACGTGCCTACTGTTGGAAGTAGGGCTTTGTTCTCACTCATGCTTTAGGGTAAGAGAAACTCTCTATTGTAATTAGAATTCCACGTGACAGCTAAAACTTTATTATTTGGCCTTTAAATATTGGAATCCTGTGAAAGTGTTTGGAGTTTCTAAATGTCTCCGGGAGTTTGGGCTCCCGTTCTTTGTGCTCAGCGTATGTGCGGTATAGTGGAAAGAGGGCGGGGCCTTGAGACCAGGAAGAGGAAAGAAACTCTAAACTCTCTACTAGGTGACCTTATGAAAACAACAAAAACCAAACACCGACACACAAAAAAAACCCCACAAGTACACTCACAAGGCAGATCAAGTTCTCTACAAATTCCGTTGAAGCCTCATAATAACCCAACAAAGTAGTTACTGTTCCTGTTCCATTCTACAGGTCAGGAACTAAGGCTCAGAGCTAAATACCTTAGGAAGCTCACTTCACCTCTACTATCCTAGATGTCCTTAGAATTTGTGAGAGGAAGACTTCCAGTGGGCACCAGTCATATTCTGGATACAGCATATTGCATATTATCAGGTGCTTGAAATGGAAACTAATTTTTATCACACTCATTTAAATGGCCTTTTCTTCTCCCATTCCCTAAAGAGTGTGAAATTGCTGTTTGAAATCGCCTTATGGATTCTGAGAGGAAAATGAGCATTTTGGAATTTTTAAAGTCCCCACCCCCCCACCTCCAATCCATTTCGGTTACACAGATTGATTCTCCCTGTTTTGTCTTAAGTGACAATGTTTAAAAGTTGTTGGGTTGTTTGTTGTTGTTGGTTTTTGTTTTTTTTTTTTTTTTTTGGCTTGTTTTTAATTAGAAAAATGAGTAAGCAGCTTTATACCAATGCTCGGTACTTTCTACTCCCTGGAAATATTCTCCATGATGACTAAACTGAAGGAATTTAGTGGCCAGATATTTTTTTTAGTGGGCCTCTGGGTGAGACTACATAATATCTTCTGTATTTTAAAGAATCATAACTATCCAGTTGGATACATAACAAACCATAACTTCCAATAGTCTTAGCTGAATAAAATTCCAGTGTCTGCATGAGAAATACTCCCATTGGAAAATTATTTCAATTGCCTCCACCGAATACAAAATAGGGTAATATTTATATACATGTTAAGACAAGTTTCTGTAATAATTTGATGGATGTAATTGATTAAGGTATAGTTTTGAGAAACATTAGAATTGCCGCCTCAAATTATGGAACTCTTTCTTCCTTCCTTTCTTTCTTCCTTCCTTCCCCCCTCTTTCCTTCCCTCCCTCCTTCTTTTCTTTCTTCCTTTCTTCCTCCCTCCCTCCCTCTCTTCCTTCCCTCCTTTCTTCCTTCCATCCCTACTTCCCTACTACTGTCCCTCCCTCCCTCCCTCCTTCCTATTTTTCCTCTCTTTCTTGAACTTGACAACAAAATGAACTAAATATATCTCTTTTAGCCCACAAATCCTATTTATCTGCTTTTATTTTTCCATACTTTAGTCTCCTTCCAAGTACATTCCAAGAATGAGTAAATATATTTTCTGAAAATCTTGGCAGTTTCCTACATTTGGGAGGTGTGAGGAAAGAATTGGCACAAAAGTGATTTTTGAATGAAAAATTAAATCTGTACTTACGCTTAAAATCCCCAGAGACAACATTGATATAAACCAAAGTAGCCATTTTCAGTAAAGAAAATAGCCAGGCTGTATGTAATTTTGATGAATGAGTTAACAAAACAGGCATGTAACGACTGAATATATATGTGTATATGTAAATCTCGTGTGTAGTGTTTTTGTATCATAAACTCTAGTGTAATTTCAACTGATAATTAGAAAAAAATAAGCCAATGAGGGATGTATTCTGGCATCGAGTGCCCTATTACAAAGGTCCAATCTACAAAGATAATAGGTCTGTTGAATGCAGTGTCAGGAAGGAGGCAGAGCCTCTGACTGTGTCTTACCACCGGGAGAAGTTGACACACTTGTACAAAGCCTGCTTCGTGGAGTGAATTCATACACAACTGAGAGAGTAAGAAAGGCCAAGAAAGAACCACACATTTAGTTTATTGCCTGTCAGATGTTTATAACCCCGCTGTTTTATAATTTTTCAAGAAGATTTTTTGTGGCTCCTGAGTGGCCCAGTTGGCTAAGCATCTGTCTTCAGCTCAGGTCATGAGATCACGGTGTGTGAGTTCGAGCCCCGCGTCGAGCTCTGTGCTATCGGTGCAGAGCCTGCTTCAGATCCTCTGTCTCCCTCTCTCTACCCCACGCCCCCTCATGCTTCTTTCTCTCCCTCTCTCTCTCTTTCTCTCTCAAAAATAAATAAACGTTAAAAATTTATTAATTTAATTTAATTTTATTTTATTTAATTTTATTTTATATCTATTTTTGAGGGAGCGAGCGCAAGCAGGGGAGGGGAGGAGAGAGACTGAGACACAGAATCCGAACCAGGCTCCAGGCTCAGAGTCTGATGCAGGCTGAAACCCACAAACGGTGAGATCATGACCTGAGCTGAAGTCGGACACTTAGCCGACCGAGCCACCCAGGCGCTCCCCCCCCCCAATTGTTTAATTTTTAAGTAATCTTTACACCCAACATGAAGCTCAAACTTAAAACCCCAAGATCGAGGGTCTCATGCTCTACTGTCTGAGTCAGCCAGGAGCCCCAAGTTTTTTTAATCTTTCCTTTGGATCTTTTGACTCGAATTAATAGTTAGGTTCAATTATTAGGTTTAATTATTTTGATACTATGCTACTTAGTCGTGTTTTTAGTAGACTATTCCGTGTCTATTTATAATTTATGTGGCTTCATAAATAGGAAATAATACTGAGCAATAAATGTAGTGTGTCCATTTCCACCTTGTTTCCCAAAGAATGCTCTTTAAGTTAGGAGGGTAACTTGCTCTGGGCAATTGGAGATCCTGAGGAAGCTTTGAAATCATATCAGTTCTAAAAATTTATATGAGAATAAATGTATCTGTACAATAACGGGTGAGTTTATTCTTTGCATGATTCAAAAATGATTCTGAGGAATTACCTAGTTGTAGAAAAAAAATTAATCCGATGTTTCCCTTGATGGTAATGTTGGTTGGCAAATGAGAAAATATTAACAGGTTGTAGCTCACATTTTGTAGTAAAAATGCTTCTAAAAATTTGGGAGTTAATCATAGGAAAGCATATGGCAGAGATTGAAAGTTATTTGTGGGTAATAATCACTCATATCTATACATGCTATGTATAATAGCATCCAGAATAATGTTAACAAAGTGAAAACAAATAAATGAGGCCATACTTAGTACAGATGATCAAGCAGGTGTGGAAAAGAAGGGGTGGGACAGGGATTTGAGTTGCTTTCTGCCACCTAAATCACGTGGCCTTGGGCAAGTTACCTGGCCTCTGTGGGGACTATATGAACTATTTGTGCCGTGCTTTGCATACAGTAAGTGACCAATAATTGGTTGCGTTTGTCGTCATAATTCATTTTCATGTTTGACCAATACGCTATTAAGACTGTGTGATGGACGGAGGCCCAACCAATTCCTAAATGCTCCCGTTAGAGAAGAAATTGTTGGGCGGTGTGCCCGGCAGGTACCGTGCTGGGCTCCGAGCGCACTCAAGGAGGAATGAACAAAGGATTTACCTTGTGGAGGAGGAGACGATGTGCGGAGAACTCAACTCAAGCTCCATGAAAATGCGATGACGGTGCCAGATAAATTCCTAGTACTCAACGGCAGAAGTAAAGAGAAGATGTGTATCATGTAGGTGAGTAGTCACCTTCCTTCAAAGGTGGACCGGATTGTGACTATTGAAGGAGGGAGGGATTTCCAGATGGGGGAGCCACATGAGCAAACACCTAAAGGGATAGAATTGCATGGTTGTTTTGTGGAAGAATGGACGTTGGCCAGTGGCTCTGGAGTCTAGGATGAGTAGGTGAGGGAAGATACATCTCTCAGAGCTTGGGAGCAGGTCTCCGATTCTCAAATTTACTAAGAGGATGTACTTTATTTTATAGGCTGGGTATTGTTAGTTTTTTTTTTTTTTTTCTTGAGGTATATGACTGATGGTATTTGCATGCCCAAAGTATTTTCCATGTGGCAAATGTGTACTGACTCCTTCCGTGTGCCAGGCACTGTTCTAAATGCTAGGAGGAACTAGGCCTAAATCCTGCCGTCGTGGAGACTGCATTTGTAATGAAATATAGGTGTGGCTATTTGGTGCTGGCTACTGCTTTCTTGTTCACTCAATGAGGCACGTCAAAATGCAAATAGACGACATTCTGGTTATGACGGAAGAGCCGAATGCACGCAATCGCCGATCACGCACAAACCGCCCCTTCAGGTGTACTTGTTAGCAGAGTCTTGGTACCTCAGAACCAGCAGCCATTCTTCTGAGTGCCTGACCCCAGCAGTGACACCCATCGCTCGGGCCTTGGGGGAGGGCAGTGAAGTTGAGGACGAACCAGTGGGTGGTAATATCCGGACTAGTCTCATTCAAGCTTTTCTGAACGCTGTCATTCTGTGCATCCATGGGCATTCCTTCCCTGGGCATCCCCCAAGACCTCCTCCTTGTGGTGAGCGCCTCTCCTGAGACCATAAAGGCCAAGGGTGCGGCTGTTTGCGAATCCACCACTGGCCTTCTCTTCTCATTATATCCTACCCCCCTTTACTTTAGGTAACATTCTTTATTTTTTCAAATTTTTTTTAATGTTGATTCATTTTTTGAGAGACAGAGACAGAGCGTGAATGGGGGAGGGGAAGAGAGAGGGGGAGACCCAGAATCGGAAGCAGGCTCCAGTCTCTGGACTGATAGCAGCACAGAGCCCGACGCGGGGCTCGAACTCACGGACTGTGAGATCGTGACCTGAGCTGAAGTCGGACGCTTAACCGACTGAGCCACCCAGGCGCCCCTATGTAGCATTCTTATTTCTCTAATTATATTAGTCTAGACTAGTACCATCATGTAGCACTGTCTGCAGTGGTGGAAATGTTTTATTCAGCACTGCCCAATATAGTAGCCATTACATATATGACAACTGAGCATTTGGGATGTGGCTCGTGCAACTGAGGGACGCAATTTTATTTTATTAAAAATTTTTTTAATGTTTATTTTTTAGAGAGAAAGACAGACAGAGTGTGAGTGAGGGAAGGGCAGAGAGCGAGGGAGACAGAATTCAAAGCAGACTCCAGGCTCGGTCAGAATAGAACCCGACATGGGGCTCAAACCCACGAAGCATGAGGTCATGACCTGAGCCGAAGTTGTATGCTTAACCAACCGAGTCCCCCAGGCACCCCAAGAAATGAATAAATCACATTTAATTAAATTAATTTTGATTTAAATAGATTGTTGTAGCTAGTGGTAATATATTAGTATAGGTCTGGATGTTCATAAAATTATCTAATTTTGTATTCTTTTTCTTTGACAATCATATATTGGGCAAATTCTTGCATTTTCTCTACCTTTTAAAGTACCTGGAGTTATTTTTTTGCAGCAAACCTATGATTATTTTTTTCTTTTCTTAATGCTCACCTAGATCTAGGAGCAGGAAAATGGCATACTGATCATGCCTGGTCTGCATATGGCTTTGTAGTCATAGGACAGGCAAGAAAGAGATGCCACCTCAGGGGTAAAGCTCCATGTGGCTTTTTATTTTCATCTACCTCGTGCCATTCTCTAGTCAAGGAAAAGACCAGTTTCTTTTCCCTCTCTCTCCAAACAGGCTGCCTGAGGATAAGAATTGCAAGAGACAAGAAGTAGCTCTGTTTAGACAAAAGCGTACCCTGAAACATAATATGGGTGTCTGTCACGGACTCCTCATTAACGGATGTGGGGGTGAAGGAGAGGGAGGGACCATGTATGACTTTGCAGACACCTCTACGAATGGTGCATTCATTCATGAACGGGACACCAGAGATGGAATCTGTTTGCAGGGCCAGAAAGGGGATGAACTCCATTTTGGACGCATTGAGTCTGAGGTCATTATGGTGAGATGGGTGGTTGGAAGTAGGCCATAAGTCTGCACCTTTGGCGAATGATGTGTTCTGGAGATAAATAGTTGGGGGTAATTGTCATGTACTAACTAAAGCCACAGGGATGGATAAGATGGTCCAGGGATAGTGTGCAGAGGGAAAAGAGGAAAGGTTGAGTGACAGAACATAGCCGTCGCATCAACATTTGTGCGATGCGTGAGGAACGGGAGCTTGGAACCAGGTAAGAGGAAAAATCCAAGAGAAAACATTCACGAAAACCAAAAGAAGAGAAAATTCTATGAAAAAGAATATTCGACAGTGTCACACACTGCAGAAGGGTCGAGGTAAGAATGAAGAGTGTCCATTAGATTAAGCCTCATGACGTGGAAAGCACAGACTCTGGGAAGAAGAAGTGACATGGCTTTGAGGGCTGGGTGGGAGGTGAGGATAAGCGACAGCAAGTGTAGCCAACCTCTTGGAAAATGATGGCTGTGGAGGGGGGGAAGCGGGGGTGGCTAGAGCTAGAGAAGGTGAGAGATGAGTAGAGAGGTTTGTGGATTTTATTTTGAAAGTAGGTCAGACTTTGTCTTAAAAACTTATTTATTGGGGCGCCTGGGTGGCTCAGTCGGTTAAGCGGCTGACTTCAACTCAGGTCACGATCTCGCGGTCCGTGAGTTCGAGCCCCGTGTCGGGCTCTGGGCTGATGGCTCAGAGCCTGGAGCCTGCTTCCGATTCTGTGTCTCCCTCTCTCTCTGCCCCTCCCCCGTTCATGCTCTCTCTCTGTCTCAAAAATAAATTAAAAAAAACGTTAAAAAAAATTAAAAAAAAAACTTATTTATTTATTTTTGAGAGAGAGAGTGCAAGCAGAGGAGGGGCGTGGAGTCTGATATGGGGCTCGAACCCATGAACTGTGAGATCATGACCTGGGCCAAAATCGAGAGTCGGATGCTTAATCGACTGAGCCACCAGGCACCCCAGGTTAGATTTGGATCCAGCTGAGGAGTCCACGGAGAGTGGTTGAAGATCTGATGCAAGAAAGAGAGTGAGCAGATCCTCCAGAGATGGGGCTCCTGAGAAGGGGCGATTGGGGTCCAAGAACTAGTGGAGGGGAGACATCAACCCGAGTCAGAGGGAGGGACAACTTTCAGTTTAAGGTGGAAAGGACTAGTGTGCCCGCAGGTAAGTTCATGGGCTCAGCAGATGGTTTGAGACAGGTCCTTGGGGCTGGTTTTGCCAAAACTGGTTTTACGTCTCAAGTTCTATATTTTCCTACAGTGACCTTTATAGAGCTAATACAGCCAATACAAATATGCTCATAAGAAGAGTCCCAATCCAGATCAGCTGTGCTTGAGAAGTTGGTGTAGGGCTTTGGGACAGCTGCCTGGTCTGCTGTCACCTCGCATGACAAGTCGTTTTGAAACTCTGGAATGGAGAGGAGCTTTAGGTATGCCTCTTGACTAAATTAAAAGCAGGAAGCAAGCACAGTAATTGTTTTGGCTTTTGCTCTCTGTGGTCTGCGTTGCAAAAGCGCGGTTTTTAATTTTTAAAAAATCTGTGAGAACACCTCCTTGAATTTCGAAGGTGCGGATGCCCTATGCTGAGAGTGAGGCTTCAGGTTGGATCAGTGCTATGTCCAGAGGCACCTGTTTGTGTGCCAGGTGTGTGCCTGCCTGTCCCGATGCGCAGCGGAAACGGTATCTTCGCAGGTCCTGGGAAACACACTGACCTCAAGCCTTCAGGGTGTGCTGGGATCTGGGTGGCATCGGCCTCTGAGCAAATCTTGTTACGCAGAGTGAAAATATGACTAAACGCTGAAACACTTAATGATTTCTTAAAGTAACATATTCGTTAAGTAGGAACAGGATGTATAAAATCCATATCTAGTTTTAAACATAAACATTTCATTACATGACTATTTCCCCGATATGAAACTGAACAGCTGTTTTTCCAGATGCCGTATCAGGGCTCTGAAGGGAATAGTTGCTAAATCCAATATGATAGTTAGCTAGATATTGAAGGGAACACTACAAGATGTCTCTGGTCTAATCAGCAATCCTCAGTGAACGAAAATTTAAACCCACAGCCTGGAATTATTGTGAGAATTCGGATTATAATCTAAACAACGCAAATGTAATTGCTGTGTTTTTGAGCTTACCATGTTCTAGTTTTTATTATTTAAAACTTCTTAAGGATCCCTGACAAGAAACTCTCTTTGTTTTTCATACAATCAGTTGTCATTGTGACAGCCAATTGTTTTGAGAGAGAAAGTACAACATTATTATTTATGAGAAAGAGCTGACACGCACAATCCATAGATTTAGCTGACTCTAATATGCCTGGGCCAGCATATTAAATCATATGCATAACTACTTGAAAGACAGATCCAGAAGGTTACAGGTAATTTTTATGCAGGAACCATCAGCTCTATACTGAAATGAAAAACTGCTTGTAAACTGGTTCGTAACCTACTGCCATTCTGTATCATTGAGCTGTACGATGAAGAGCAGGAGAAATTTATGGAAGGTTCTCTTGCTCTAGAATGAGTTACCTGATAATTATGTAAAAAAAGTGGAACCAAAAAAGCATGAAAAAAAAATCACCATTTACCTGGAAAAGGTGAAAAATTGGGGGAAAAAATTAGTTGATTCTTTTGATAAATGAAAGGCAAGTCTCTTGACTCTTCTTCCATTTCTAAAATATCTGCAAATAAAAAATGTTCCATTATGTTGCCAAATTAAAAAAATAGTCTTTAAAATACTCTAAAGTACGTGGCTCAGTCAGTTAAGCATCTGACTCTCGATTTCGGCTCGGATCACGATCAAATGGTTTGGGAGTTTGAGCCCCGAGTCGGGCTCTGAGCTGACAGTGTGGACCCTGCTTGGGATTCTCCCTTTCCTTCTCTCTCTCTGCCCCTCCCCCGCTCATGCTGTCTCTCTCTCTCTCCCTCAAAAATAAATAAAACATTTAAAAGAAAATAAAATAAATACTCTGAAGTACTTCAAAGAGTATATCACTTTAGTAAAACTATATATGTAGTCTATACATGTAGGAAAAATACTGAAAGTCATATGGCGGTATGTTACCATTTCTTCTCCCTGATTGGTATGATTGTAGGCATTTTTATTATTTTTCTTTTACTGATGAATCCTAGCACTGAACATGTACAGTTTCCATGATTACTCAAGCACAAGCCACCAAAAAACTCCCTAAGTGTTTCGCACCATTTATGGAGGGTTCGTAACCATCATTCAGACATTCTTTTTTTTTTCAGACATTCTTAACTAAGGATTTCCTTTTGTTTCTCAAAGAGCTGTCATGTGTCTTTACATTATATTATATTGATAAAGGAATTCTTTAGTCTCTGTAATTTGATCTACTGTTTCTTTCATTTTTTGCCACTCGTGTTCCTTGTCCTAGGGTGCCCAAGACTGTGGTGCTATTTCTGGACAGTGCTCACTTAGTCTTAAAATGTCCTGAGCCCATGGCCTCCACCTACTTTTCCAGCCCCCAGGGCTGGTCTGGCCTCACAGCTGTTGCTCTGGCCCGTTCCTGGCCTACATCCTTTCTCCTTATTATTGGATAATGAGGCACAAGGACCATGCCAGGCAGCGTGGGAACACGGCTTTGGTGGCTTTGCCCCCCTGATTCTACAGAGCATCTTACCACCGATGAGTTAATATATACATTATAATTATATACACATTTTGTTAGTGTGATATATATCTCTTAGGACAAGTGAATGAGGACACATAATTTGCTTTAGTGTTTCACGCAGCTAATTAGATTAGCTCTGAGTGCCTAGTAAAATGTAACTTGTGTGTTTTCCTCGGCAGGTTTGATATCAGCTATAAAACCCTTATTAGAAAACGTGACAGAAAGAGGGAGCCTGAGAGAAAATCATTGTTGATTTCGCAAAAGTGGCTTTGGTAAAATGAGATATAACCAATCAATGGTGTTTAATATATCAAGGATACATGAATGTATGGTTATATGAAAAGTCTTTGGGGGATTTAGGGGCTTCTAAAGATTGCACCCGTCCGTGCTCACTCTGTATTCTTTGCCCCCAACCTCTGGTGCCTCAGCCACTTGAATGAGCCACTCTTATTTATGGGAGGTGTATTGGTACAGACAAAGGTTGAGAGCCATTGATAGTGATATAAGAATCTGGAGAATGTCATGGCAACTAGACGGAAGATCTATTAATGGGGAGGAATGAAGGCCAGTAGAGGATTTTTAAACATTGACGGTTTCAAATGAAAAGCTATAGTGATAACTCCAAAAGCCGCAGTAAATATTATCAGGTGAGGAGACATAAGACTGATGGAGTTATAGCATGAACTTTCTTCCAGTGGTTGTTAGGTCAGGAAACATGCCCCCAGAGTCAATAGTTAATCTCACCAAAGAGAATAAGATTTTGCTTTTAAGGGCTATGATGGGCTCACTGCTGCCTCTTAGAAACTTTAGGTAACAGGCAAGAACTACTAATGAGGAGGCAACAAGGTACTTCTGTTTAGTGGGTGTATTAAGTCTCTCAGGCCGCTGGGAATTCATTTAATAAATTACTACTCTAGCATAAGAAATCGCTCTCTAATGGCCCGAAAAAATTGTTCCAGAGGAGGAGCAAATTACTCCCGTCTTTGCAGGGAGAACCAGCCCCATATACAGAATTAAGAACTTTCCATTTCTTTGTCATTTAAAGGATTCTTATTTTTGGTCTTTGTGAATCTCCAAAGAACTTTGATTTTCTTAAATCCTAGTGCCATCTCAGGTTGAGAGAGAGAATATACATACATATGTTCACACCATGAAGGCTAAAAACAGCTAGTGAAAAAGTAAAAATCCAGTGTTGACATAAATTCTCTTGGAAGGGCTGCAGACATACAAGGGTTGTAATTTAAACCAAATTTTCTTGGTGTCTCAGTTCAGAATGACATCGTCATGATAAAAAGAAATGGGTCACATCAAAGAATGGGGGGGGAGTGAATATTAGGTCAGAGCTGAGATAGCGGCGGTCCTTAAGGATGGCCATCACATGGCGCCATGATTAATTAAGGTATCTGCCAGTCATATGGGCTTGAATCGTTGCTTCAGAAAGGGCAGAAAGCCTCTATATTTACATAGGGATCATCCGCTCATATTCAGAGCGCTGTCACTGCTTCTCTTGGCAGCCTCTGACTTGGCAAAATGTCTTCAGTTATGGGCAAACTGCCTAGTCTCATATCATCACAAACCGATTTGTCAGTATGTGTGTATTTGGAAAGCTTTGGAAACAGAAATATTTTACTTCTTTTAAAAGGGTGGGGGAAAAACCCTGCGTACGTACATTCAAAAATACCAAATTTTATGATATTTCACTCAGGTATTTAATAAAAATGCATATGCCTTTTACAAGGGAAACAAAACGAGAGAAGAAATATCTGTGTTAATGTTGATATTAAATAGCTCTGTGGGTGTTTATGGAGGGATTGCGGAATAGAGAGACTAAAATATTTCTGCCCGAAGTCCACATTTAAGATGATTAGCATGACCGTGGGCTTTCTTTAAGACATCCTCTTTGCCTAGGGTTTTTGCTTGTTTGTGTGTTTGTTTGTTTGATCATCATTTCCTCCCTACTTTGTGGTAATAATGGGTATTAAAGTATTAGTTATTCTAATTTCTATTACAATAATAGAAAGATATGAATGACATAAAGATAAATACAACCATACAGGGAGTGTGGACAAGAGCCTACAGCAGCAAAAATAGAATAAAGGCCAATTAATGAAATAAAAGCCGGAGTGAAGAAATACATGAAACTTCTTCCACTTTTCTTGCTCCTTGCCTTTCTCCTTCCCTGACATACTGTAAGAAAAATTCTAGAATTGTGGGAACCAGGAAACAATTATTGGTACGTAAATTATGTTAACACTAATTCTAATTGTTGTGAACACCTATTCCATCTGTGGTTTTATATGTTATGTTAAGCTTTGAAGGAGATAGCTGCTTTCCCGTAAACTTGAATGTAAAGTGGATGCCAAGGAAACAAGTGTGATTTTCCCATTAGATTTGGTTATGGAGTTCTAGGGTGTTTGTTTATTTGTATGTTTCCCTGTTAATCCTTGTCTTCCCTGCTAGATTGTAAGTTTCAAAAGGGTAACGCTGGGGACTTCTTCACTGTTGTATTCCCAGCACTTGCCACAGCAGTAAAATTCTTAAAATATCCTAAAAACATTTTTTCAATGACTCTTTAAGACATGCTGTTCTGAAAAAGTATCCAGTGTAAGAAATCTGACATCTTGCAAAATAAATAATTATTTATGGTTAAGAGAGCTATACTGATGTCATAATAAGTGTACTCACATACCAACAGGGATACACCTGCCAGTCACTGAATTTGTCGTAAACTTACTTTTCCTTGTGCGGCATTTCAGGAGTTGGTAGGATTTCTCCAGGTCTTCCATCATCTGGGCGAGTCTGCCCTTCCCCATCTGCCGGAGCAATGACTTGTTGGGTTCGTTAAGATCCTAGAACTTACCCTGTCTCCTCCGTTTCATCTCTAACTTTTTAATGACAAATGGAGCCGAACTGTAAGGATCCACTTCCTTACAGGATGTTCTACAAACTGGAAACTTCTTACGTGTGAAGGTTTGCATTTTTCAAAATGAACATGGATCTGCGGTTTCCACTCTTTAAATTTAAAGCGCCTGTAGAGACTTCTTACAATGAGAGATACTTACCCTTATACAGGTTTATAAAACTAAGCAAAGAAATTAAGATGAAACACGCAATCACGTGGGGCACTGGGGGCAGAAGGGGGAGGAATAAACACCAGGATAGAGTTGCTTTAAATTTCCCTCATTTTTATTCTTAGGAGGAATCACTATATGCTAACTAACAAGTCTTGGTAGGAGCCTGAAACATAAATACGTCTCTAATTTGTTTTCAAGTATTTACTTTATTTTTAAAGGTTTATTTTGTTCATTTTGAGATAGAGATTGTATGAGAGCAGGAGAGGGGCAGAAAGCAGAGAGAGAGGGAGAGAGAGAATCCTAAGCAGGCTGCACTCTGTCAGCGCAGAGCCTGATGCAGGGCTCGATCCCACGAACCGTGAGATCATGACCTGAGCTGAAATCAAGAAGCGATGCTTAACCAACTGAGCCACCCCTGTCTTCGAGTATTTTAGATAAATATACAATATGAATCATATTGCGTGGTTTCGCATAATCATTTCAGTTCCCTGAATAAAATGTGTTTTTGGGGGCACCCAGCTCAGTCAGTTGAGCGTCCGACTCTTGATTTCGGCTCGGTCATCATCTCACAGATTGCGGGATTGAGTCCTGCGTCTGGCTCTGTGATGGCAGTGCAGAGCCTGCTTAGGATTTTCTCTCTCTGCCCCTCTCCTGCTTGTGCTCTCTAGCGCTCTCTCTCCCTCTTTCTCTCAAAATAAATAAATAAACTTAAAAAAAAAATGTGTTTCTTGCTCTGTGATAAGAATTTGAATAGATTTTGGAGGACTACTAGACCATCATTTGCTTATCAAGATAAATTATACTTTTGTCACTTGTAAGGTTCATTTAACTTAGAGAAAATGGTGTATTTTTCCGCCCAGGCACCTTTTTATTCATTTCGTCCATTAAGCCATTTCATGGAAATATGGGCATGATTTTCTCTATCGCGTGGCCATACCTCCTGCTTTGTGCCTGTTGTCCTGGCATTATAAACAGCACCCATTTCACTTATGAAAGTGTGTACGGTAAGTTACACGGTCAGTTGATCTAGAAGGACTTTAAGAATACCCACCACATACTTTGAACATGTCCCACTTTTCTCCACCTCTGCTTCTCAAACACCAAACTTGGGTGTTTCTCATATAGGCCACGATTGAGCGTGGCCATTACACCGTGACCCGTAAGGGATCGGATGCCGGAGCCACACGTCCTGGATCCAAATCCACTTTGGCCATTTGCTGGCCATGTGACCTTGAGCCAGCTCGTCAGCCTCTCCACTGACTACCTCAGTGTCCCCATCTGTACATGGGGTATCACGTACATCTTCTTAGAAAGGCAGTAAAGTGTAGCCGTTCCCAGTCTGGATTTTGGGGCCCAGCCGCCTGGGCGTGCAACCCGAGCTCCGCCACGATGTAGGGCTCTCGGAGCTTTAAAGGAGCTGACATGTAAAGAAGTTCCTAAAATAAAAGCCTGACATCTGGAGAATCGGAAAGGATGTGATGGGGACGTTCTGAGGTGACGATCATGTATATCTTTTACAAAACGCTTATTATCGTATGTTGACGTTTCAGGTGCTCGACATAGTGATTCAGCAATTGCATATAGTAAATAAATAAAAGCCTGGCACGGGGGAAGTGCTCAGTCAGTGTTAGTAACTGTTAGTGCTCTGAGAATTAAACACGGTATAAATGCAAGCGTCTAATCTAACGCACAGTCGGCACTCGGTAAATGAGATCCAGTAATGTTATTTGCTACTGACCTGGCATGTCTCTGGTTTCTATTCCTGCCTAATCCCGGCACTAATATATGTGTCGTAGATATTCTAAATATGTGCATACATATGTATGTGTATACGGGCCCAGAATTAGACACTCTGAGCAGATACTGCTTTCTATCTCTAAATAGACGGTTCAGAGCTGCCAAACTGCAGTTAAAACATCCAGCAAAATGCCAGCACATTTTGAATAAGATGCAAATATGAAATTCACTTGCTCTTAGATGGTGTATAAAGGCTTTGCTAAATTAGAAATGCAGAGAAGGGAGGGTTTATTTATCCTGTTTATTTGAAGTCAGAGCCAGAATCGCGATGGTTTAATGGCCCTAAATATTTCCTGGGTTTTTTCCAGGAGAGCGAGACTGTATTTATCTCTTAAACGGCCCACAGCCATTTCCACATATGAACTGGGAGAAATGTTATTTCTTTAACATTCCTCGAAGGCGGTGTTGACTCCAGGGGAATATGACCTCCTTCGGTGAATGAAGTGCCCGACTGTCCCGTGACCCTCACGATCCTGGCGTGGGCCCTGCGACTGTCAGCGCTCAGTGAGTGTCCGTTGCATTGAAGGGGGTCGCACCCCGCGGGAGGGGTCAGTCACTGCCGGATTTCAGTTTCCTTTCTTTCTTTCCACTTCTTGTTTACGAGGGACGAAGGGTAGTACTAAGTTTTCTTGACCTCGCTGAGTAAGTGACACGTTCAGCAAAGTTTTCAACTTTTCCTTGTGAACGGCTTATGCTTTATGGCTCGCGACATGAGGATCCGCATGTTAGCAAGTGTTCCCTTCATGTACCTGGAGAACAGGCTGGTCAGTTTTCCTTGGAAAGGGGGATTTTTTTTTTTTTTTTTTATTAACTTAGAAGATTGTTACTAACTTGGCTTACTGTACTTAGAATCAGGCTATAAAGATCACTGTGACATTTTTGGAAAATGACAAGCTGTGCCAAGCATGTAGTGCCCACATTTCTAGGTCCCTCTTCCTCCTGGGACAGCGAATGCTCCAGGCACAGGAAGCTCAGAATCTCTGAGCCACCTCTGGGGAGTGGTCCTCTGCCTAAAAGGCTTCTTTCTCCCTGCCTTATGGAGGTCAGCCGTAGGGCCACTGGGAAAAGCGGGTCAGAATTAGGACTGGGAAGTAATAGAGTCTTTCTTTCTCTTTAGATCCTTGGAGAGCCTCACCTGTTGCATTCAAGATGTCCAACACGTCTAGGTGTTTCCGAAACAAAGCCCAACCTTGGCCGGTATAAATGTGTCCTCTCCTCCCGGTGCTGTATTTAGTTCTTAAAGGGAAAATGCTTTCCTCCTTCCCATCCAAATGTAGAGGCATCTATAATGGGGTAGGGTCAGTGATAGGAAGGAGTGGGCCCATGCTGCACAGGGATGCAGGAGAGGCACCTGACGTGGTCTCAGGTGTTCAGGGAAGGCTCCTGGAGGAGGCAGCATGCAGGTTAAATTGCCAGCACATCCAGAACCCGGAGATCGGTTCCTGATGATTTAAAAAATTAAGTCCAGATACTGAAAGCTCTACTCAATCCATTGCCCACCCATACTTCTAGGCCTTTTTCTGACTCTGCTCCTACCCAACCTTTCATGCCCATCATCATTCCCCTTGTTCTCCAAACACTCTGGGTCCCACCGATGTCCGCCTTCCTCTTCTCTGACTCCTAAAGTCCTTTCCGTCATTCAGGTCCAAGATTGCTGATCTACAAAGAGCAGAGCAGTCACAAGTTTTGTCTTTGGTTCTCTTTTCTCAAATGGACTCTAAGCTCCCAGAAGACTAGATCCATGTGTTAATAACACCCAGCACTGTGGGTACAGAGTGATGCTGATGATCATGAACTTGAGTTAGCTGTGAAGCACTGGGCAAGATGCTCCACTTTGCTGCACGTCAGTCAGGGTTCATTTGTAAAGCAGAGATAATAATGTCTATATTGAAAGGTTCCTCGCAAAGCAAGTGAGAGAATGTGTGGAAAGTACCTGGCCTGGTGTCGGGCACAGAGTGGGCATTCATGGATGGATGTAACCGCGGTTACCACTATTTCTTTTCTTTTTTTATGTTTGTTTATTTATTTTGAGAGAGAGAGAGAGAGAGAGAGAGAGCGAACAAGTGGGGAAGGGGCAGAGGGAGAGGGAGAGACAGAATCCCAAGCGGTCTCCACGCTGTCAGCACAGAGCCTGACGTGGGGCTCAAACTCACGAACTGTGAGGTCATGACCCGAGCCAAAATCAAAAGTCGGACACCCAACCAACTGAGCCACCCTCGTGCCCCACTACTATTTAGTTTTTGATGCTGTATTCAGGATCTGTAACGCCTAGCTGGTGTTGAGGTCTTGAACCTCCTTCAAGCAGAGGTAGAATCAAAGCCTCCTGAAGTCAGATAAGACCTTCAATATCATGTGGTCTGGAGGGTTGATTTTTTTTTTTTTTTTAATTTGTGTAGTAGAGTCCTGGGATTCTATCTATAGTGTTGAGGAAGGGTTTGTGGTGTTTTATGTTTGTGTCCATGTACCAGGGAAAAGAACCTGTGGTAGAGGAGAGTGGCTTTGCTAGGTCACGTCAGACGTAAGTGGCCAGGACTGAATTTAGCACTCATGCATTTTCCAATTCATTCATTCATTCATTCATTCATTCATATTATTGAATGTTGAGAGCCTACTTGGTATGATCCTGGAAAATACCCAGATTTACAGTGGCAAACAAGTCTTGTAGAGAGGCAGATGACATACAAATAAATATTCAAATAAATGCATGATCCATATACTGAAGCAAAAGGACAAGAAGACTAAGGAGAAGGGGTGGGGAGCCTCCTTTAGATTGAAGGACCGAGGAAAGCCTTGTATACAAAAAAAAGATCAATTTAGGGGCACCTGGCTGGCTCAGTTGGTAGAGCATGTGACTCTTGATCTTGGGGTCATGGGTTCAAGCCCCATATTGGGCATAGAGCCTACTTTTAAAAAATTACCAATTTAGTGGAGCCTATGTTAGCACTATAAAATGTTTGGTCAATTCATGTGGTGTATTCTTCATAGTTAATGTGTTTGAAATTGTAGCTAATGTCCTGGGTTTGCATAGATGTGGGGGACCAGGCATTTGTCGTGGGTTGAAGGATCACTTTTCAGGCTGCCTGTAGCTGAAGGTTTAAAAAAATTTTTTTTTAATGTTTATTTATTTTAGAGAGAGAGAGAGGGAGGGGCAGAGAAAGAGGGAGACACAGAATCCAAAGCAGGCTCCAGGCTCTGAGCGGTCAGCACAGAGCTCGATGTAGGGCTCGAACCCACGAACCGTGAGATCATGACCTGAGCCAAAGTCAGACACTTAACTGACTGAGCCACCCAGGCGCCCCTGAAGGTTTATTACAGACAGTGACGGACTTGGACATGGATTTCAAAAGAATTAAAACTGCAAAATCATGCATAGTGTTGGATTCCATTGTGCTCTCTTCTCTTGCACTTACTTCCCTTCTCCTGGAGGAAAGCCTGCAGTCGGAAAGAACACGTCCATTGTAGGAGGTCTACATGGTCTTTATGCAAACTGGTTCCCAGGAAAGTGAAGCGAAAAGCACCAGGAGCAAAAGAGTAAAGTGCAACCGTGAGCGCTTCCATTTCCTATCCTTAATTAGTCTGTTTGTGCATTGTCTGAGCACTTTGATCTTTCTTTCTTCTCTCTCTTGCTCATTTTTGCTCATTTCTTTGCTTGTTAAGACTCCATCAGCGGTTAGGTATGAGCAGAAAGAGGAAAATGCAACAGTCCCTTTTCTTTTTTTATTAACAGCTCCTGTAAAAGGTTTGGTGGCAGAGAAGATTGAAGGTGAAATGAGATTATAATGAAGTTTAGGGATAATGCCATTGACTTTAATTATGCCAAGTTCTGAGCAGCAGACATAATGAGGCTGAGTTTATTTTACAAGTTTTCCTCTAATCTAGTATTGTACAAAGGCGGATATTGATAAATAGGCGTTTCCACTTTATGGTACATAATTAAACAGATTTTGGAGCATCATTAGGATGGCCAGTTCTTTCTAATAGTGAAAGGAGAAAGACACGAGGTGGGAGGACAGAGCAGGGGGAATTCAGAGCCCATCCAAACTACATACAGCCTTATCTCTGGACAGATAACTGTAAACACTGTCCCCTACTAATTGGTGAATCATAAGTTGTTATCACCTGATGTGTCTCCCAACTTGGGCCCTGCAAGGCAAACTGGGGTTCAGTCCAATGGTCTTCAGGTAATTCAAAAGCTTGGAACACCTTCTTAAGCCTCAGGAAAACAGAAGTATCCAGGTATGCTTTCCTTAGAAGTTGGTGACTGTGCACCTTAAATGTGACAGTTCTGTTTACCAGAATATTTATTCAATTCGCACATCCCTTCTCCACTCCCGACAGGGAAAGATAACTTATTCTGCTTGCCTAAAGCTGCAGAAGAAAAGCTTGGTGAAGCTATTAATTGTATACGGTAGAATAGTTTCCGTTGACTGCCTCAGAACTTGCTCTACCTGTTAAAACCACTGCATAATGTCATCTTGAGAGCTCATCTAGCTGAGACTCCATCCATCCGAGCAGCCCCTTAAAATATTCCCCCAAATATATTTGGAAGGCTTACACACACCATGAAATCTGCTTTTTTGTGATAATGCCAATAATAAGCATTGCTGTTATTAGCACAGTGCAAAAAAGCTTTATATGCAGCCAATAACTTAATGCTTACATGAGGTAGGCACTATTATTTCCCCCATTTAATTGTTGGCCTCCCTTACAATAAATGCGCTCTAGGGGCGCCCGGGTGGCTCAGTCGGTTATGCGTCCAACTTCGGCTCGGGTCATGATCTCACAGCTTGTGGGTTTGAGCCCCGCTTTGAGCTCTGTGCTGACCGCTCAGAGCGTGGAGCCTGCTTCAGATTCTGTGTCTCTCTGTCTTTCTGCCCCTCCCCTGCTCACGCTCTCTCTCTCTCTCTCTCAAAAATAAATAAACATTAAAAAATTAAAAAAAAATGAACTCTAACCTACGTGCCTTCCACTTCCCGCCCATCTTTAGTAGTGGTAGGGGACTTTACTACTAAATCTTAATATGTAGGCAACTCATTCATACTCTTCATGCCTCTGTTTTCTTACCTAGGAAGTAACAACTGCCCTCTATATGGCTCAGGATTATTCTTATCATTTCATCATCATGACACAGAATGAATGTGATACAGACTTAGACAAGTACAGCTTTTGCTGGCTAGGGATATTGAAGGAAAACATACTCGGGATACATCCTGTTTACACTGTGTGTAACCCCTCCTACGTTTTCAAGATTTCCAGTTAAGATACTCAAGGCCATGTAAAGGTAACTAAAAGCTGCCTAAAGAACCAGATGATTGTAGTATTTCTTTGATCTTCATTGACCTCTTCCTTCTTGCTGGGATGACGTGTTTGTGTAATTTGTTTTTCTGTATACGGTTAAAGTGGCTCCTATGCTTTCTCTTTTTTTTTAATATGAAATTTATCGTCAGATTGGTTTCCATACAACACCCAGTGCTCATCCCAACAGGTTCCTCTACTTTCTCAATCAGCGTGTCACCATGTAGTTGGGTTTTATTGGTTCATGACTGTGTCCTTATCGAAGTACATTTAGTACTATCAACTTTCTTATAAAACATTTTCAAGTGTTTAAACTTAATAAAATTGGTTCAAAGGCATATTTCTGATTGCACATTCTGATTGCATATTAAAAACTACTGGTATTTAATTGCGGCAATAATTGCTACACTGGCAAAATTCGGGTGTGTGTATGCAAATGATAATGAGAGACTAATGTCCGTTTTCTAAACATACATTTTCCAGAGAAATGGAATTATTATTTGCTGCTAAGAGCGTCATTTAAAAGTTCGATTTGAATAATGAGTTCTCAAACACTCCAGTGTTTCTCTTTTCCCAATTATTAATGAGCTGCTACCCAAAACTCCTTAAAGTTACAAGGATGATTTATAAGCATCATTTAGATTTACTATGGTCACTTACATTTCATAAACTAACATTTCTCTACAGTTATAATTTTTTACTTACATGTCAAAACATGCCATTTCCTAATGTTAGTACATCTCTGCTTTATCTGTTAGGTACCATAGAAGAAGGGTCTGTCTGCTTTGATTTCATTTTGAACAGTGTCATGCAGATCAGTCCTACCAGCGGGTGGTGATGTCTCTTTAAATTTATTCGGAGCCTTATTTCTAGGAAAGTACTTACTTTTTAGTGCCTCGTGCTTCAAGTTTGAAACAAATACCACCTGAAGACTTTCCCCTTTGTGCCTTAAGGGCTAGTGGGGCTAGGTTGTGATGCTAGCAGTGAGAGGGTGCGAGGGGTGACCCAAATGAAAAATCACCTGGATTCCTGATGTGACTCCGCGTCCTGGATGCCATTGTCTAGTTAGCTGGGAAGTTTCTGAGAAGGATATTTATCATACAGATGGGTCTTTACAAAATCAGCATTCTCTCAACTATAAGGTTGTTGATTTTTAGGATTAATTAGTAGGGTTATTAATCCAAACAATTAAATTCTCTCCTAAGAGTACAGCTGTCTGATTAATTAATCTATTAATTAATCAGTGGCTTCTCCAGATGTCTGTTGAGATACTGTCCCTTGAGCACTCCTGAGATATGTTTTCAGACCATGAATTAATCCCGTTGACTTATTCAACTTTACAGTAAAAGGGGGACTATTTATTAAGAGGGCTTGTTGTGGGTTTGCCGTGAGCAAAAATCTATTTGTAATTATTTCAGGTTATCCTTCTCACTCACGTATGTGACACGCTTCTGTGTCGTGAATTGATAACGTTTGATAAAATCTTAATAGCTTTTCAGATGCATTTCCTCCCACCATTCTGGAAAGTGTACTTACAAAATTAAACATTTCAGCTCAAAAGAGAAGAGTCATCACATTCTAAAATATGATTTATTTGTTTCAATAAAGCAAGAAAATTATACCAATATTTCTAGTCATATAAATTTCATGACTGTTCCAGAGCCACTCTTTTCCAAGGCAAAACTTCGTGTGGCAAACTCTTTTTTTTTCCTGCGTCTTGCTTCAAATTCACCTGGGACTCCAGGTCCCTTGGACAAGTGCTTCTGTGGCAATATTTGGGAATCCCCAGGGAATCCTTGCCTAGTAGGTTAAGAAGTGACTTCTTCCTCCAGGCATGGCTGAACTGCTCTGGTCATCTGGTCATCTAACTGCTGCTGAGATAGAACTACCTTCTGTCTCCCCTGTGGGCCATCCAGCACCTCAGCCCTAGTTGGTTAGTCCTTCTTCTGTAACTACCTTCTTCCTGGAGCCATGTTACTTTGGCTGGATTATGCCAAACCCTTCAGCACGGCATCTACAAAATGAAAAAGAGGATAATGATGATGATACTGACTTCACAGCATAGCTCAGAGTACTGCATTTAAAAGACTGAACGTGGGGCACCTGGGTGGCTCAGTGTTCGACTTTGGCTCAGGTCATGATCTTGTGGTTCATGCGTTTGAGTCCCGGATCGGGCTCTGTGCTGACAGCTTGAAGCCTGGAGCCTGCTTCAGATTCTGTGTCTCCCTCTCTCTCTGTCCCTTCCCCACTCACACTCTTGTCTCTCTCTCAAAAATAAATAAACATTAAAACAAATTAAAAGACTGAATGTAATCCAGCCTCCTTCAGGAACCCAGCCCTTGGATCTCCTAGCAAAGATAAGAACACTTCTGTACATCAGCCGTATACATTCATTCATTCATTCACTCACTCATCAGTTGGTACTTACTCTGCATTCATTATGTGTCCAACACTGAGTTGACTTATGTCTTGGAGGTGTGTCCCAAGCACAGAGAATGGAGAAGAGGACGGGAGGGAAGAAAAAGCTCTGGGCAATAGTTGAGGCTGTGAACCCATTTGAACTCCCCAACATGGTTATGTACAAGTTAAAAAGACAAGAGCTGAGAGTGGACCTTTGGGGGAGCAGAGACTATGAAAGGGAGAGCAGGACAGCTGTCAGTACGGAACATGGAGGAGAAGTGATCTGTGGGGTAGGAGGAGAACCAAGAAAGGGAGGAGAGCCACAGTGGGTGTCATAGAAGACAGGGGAGGAGTTCCAAGGAGCAAGCAGGCAGTGTGACAAACGGGTCTAAGTATTTCTTGGCTTGGGCAAGGCCAAAACACTGGTGAGCTTGATGGGAGTCATGACAAAGAAGGCCAAGTTGCCATGGGTTGAGAGCAGCCAGGGAGGAGAAAAATACAGATTTCCTAAAAGAAGCGTGGCTTTGAAGGGAAGAAGGCAATAGAGGAGGCAAGAAGGTCAAGATGGGTTTGTTTTTTAAGATAAAGGAGACTGAACATGTTGTGATATGTTCCAGGTAGTTTTGCTTGCCAAAGCAATTTAAGATTTGCAATGAAATAAGGTTTCAAAAACTATAAAAATGGAAGTTAATCTGTCACTTCAATTTTAATTATTATAGTAAGGTACAAATTCTACTCTAATGTAGCTCTAGTGTTCCTCAGAATTGGATGAGAAATGCATTATTGTAACTTTTCAATTCTCTTTTTCCAGATTGCAGTTGATATTTTGACTAGTGACATCATTTGGGGGGGGAAAGAACCAATCCAAACACTTCCTTGTGAGCATCTTTGAGGCCTCAACATTGAATTCAGTCGTTTCCTTCCTGAGTTAGCGTTGGAAGCAATGCGAACCGGACCCATTGTCAGATCACATTTCCGTCAGTTTCTCGTCACAGGAAATTTGTAAAAATGAGCACATCTTTGCCCGACTGCTGGGTGAAATTAAAACTCCCCCCCACACATCAAGCTGGGCCTGGGCTGTTCCTTTCAGTCATCTGCCTGAAGGTTTTACTTCCACGTATTTTACTGGACCAGCCCGACCTGTGAGGCAACAACAGATGCCAAATCCAGACGTTGGCTGAGGCTCAAGGAGACCCTTAGAGGAAGCACAGGGACCTTCCCATGCTTCCCCCTGCCTGGGTTTCCCTGAAATCTTCTCTTTGGGGGAGGGAGAGCTTATTAGCTTTTACCAGAGAGTGGGAGAAAAGTGACAAGTGGAAATTGACTCTCCCTCTTCACAGTGTGGTCAGAACTGGTGCCCAGGCCTGAGAGCCCAGGGGAAGGGCCCCTCTCGGACATCCCATCTAGCAGCGGACCATCATGCATTTTGCAGTGATTCTCCGTGATCCCTCTTTTCGAGCTCTGTGCTTTTGCTCCAACCCAGCTTCACCGAGTTCATCTACAAGTCAGCGTGTTCTTAACACGGGAACGGAGCAAGAGTCTACAGTTTGACATGCCAGACTTTTCTTTCTTTCCTTTTGGCTTTTTCTTTGTCTTGGATTCACACAAATACCCTACTTCTTGATGAAAGAAGTAACTAAACAGAACTGAGAAGAGACTGCCCCCTCCCCCCCCATTTCCTTCCTTTTGGGGAGGTTCATTTTGAATCCCACCTCCCTGTCTCTTCCACCTCCCCCCCCCCCCCCCACCACCACCCCCATCTAGCTCAACGTGCTCCCTGCCCTCAGGTTTGTCTTTCTCTTTAATTTCAAAATTAGATGAATAGACATATCTATTCTTGGAGTACATTACTTTCCCCCACTTTCCCTCTCCTCATTTAGAATCCTGTGTTTTGACATAATTTATCAGGGGTTGTCACCCTTGATGATTAAAAAAGGCACTAATGAGAGGAAGCTTGTCAAGACTTGATCACAGGGTCTCTACGTTCTGTTGGATGGTAATAGGACACCTTCAGGAGACTTGGAGAAAGCAGAAAGTGTGAGAACAAATGATGAATTCTCGTGGATGAGAGCAGAGGTGAGGCGAGGCTACCCCAGGTCAGAATTCCTTCAGGAAATCAAATACTACCATCGCAGTTCTGTTCCCGGCTGTGCAAATAGGGCGCCCAACAAGAACGGTGAAACGGGAAGACTTAGAACACGTATCCACGAGACCAGAATTTTCAAAGATAGATCTGGGCTTTTCTTGCTGTGCCTGGGACTGGACTGGGATGGTTGTTTGATTTGTGGGACAAACATAACGTGAAAGACCGACAGCTCGATTAGTTTTCCGTAGGTTTCACGTGGAAGGCACAAGGGGGCCCCAGGACCGATGAGGCTGAATTTACGTGCTCCTCCGACAGGATTTCTTGTTTGAGATTCAGCTCTTATTCTCCACCAGTGTGGTGTAGCCACCAAGTTGGCCGCAGGTCATTAGGAAATGAGTATCCAAAAATAAACATCGGGTTGAAATCACCATGTTTCTGCCATATGAGTTTACAGATTATAGATTTATAATATCAGACATACACTGAATGCTATAAATTGGAATTCTTCTGTTGGTATGCATGCAGCTATTTCAGTCAGATGTTCAGATAAGCAGGTTATTTTTATTTATTTATTTTTGAGAGAGGGAGACAGAGCACGAGCGGGGGAGGGGCAGAGAGAGAGGGAGACGCAGAATCCGAAGCAGGGTCCAGGCTTTGAGATGTCAGCACAGAGCCCGAAGCGGGGCTCGAAATCGTGAACCGTGACACCATGACCTGAGCTGAAGTCGGACGCTTCACTGACTGAGCCCCGATCAGGTGCCCTGATCGGGTTATTTTTTATATCCAGAACCACTTCTCTCACTGAGGTAAGAACTTCGGTTAGTGTAAGATTTGGATTTAACCATAGCTTGTAATTTATCGTTTTTTAAAAAATACCATTGGACATGTGTCTGTTGACTACTGTTTCAGACTGTTAGAACTTCAGTACGTCCAAGGACACACTCTAAACGTTCACAACTGAACACATGTCCACAGTTTATCAGCATAAACATACCTTCGATTATAATCCTCAAACCTTGTCATGAATCGGAAAACTCATTAGGGAGGTATAAATTTTTTTTTTAATTAAATAACCAAGCTCAAGCATTATTTTTTTTGCCTGACCTCACCGTTATCCTTGTCTCAGATGGTACTAAAGGATTAATCATAGTCTGTTGCTGGTCGACCCGTAGATTTGACACAGCTAACTCCACCGTGAATACGATTATACATTTCAGAATTTTCATGGAGAAGCAGCTGCCAGAAGGAACATGTGCTAGGGAGTGTTCGTATTTTATGAAAACTATCTTGGTCCATCGCCTCCTTCCCTTGAATTAGCACTCAATTATCCTAAAGGAAGAGGCTGAAGATTCAGCCAAGCTGGAAGATAACCTCCAATCTCCTTAGCCCAGCAGCAGCTGCCTGAATTTGCTCGCCCCAAATTGCAGCACCTTGTTGCATTTCATTGGTGCTGTCTTACTCTGTAAAAGACACACATGTATCTTGCATTTTCAAAATGTCTTAGCACAGATTGAGAGCTACATAACAGCCTGAAAACTGGTAAAATCTCTCATTTATGAAATCTCTTTCATACTCATTTGACAGGCTAAGGGCTGCATGCTCGCTCTCTCTCTCTCTCTCCCTCTCTCTCTCTCTCTGTTTCCCTTAACTTCTGGACTGGAAAGGATGACAGGGCTGAGTCAGTACCATGGAGTCTGTAGCTTTTTTGTTTTCTTTTTTTAAATTATACTAACGTGTTTTTTAAAAATTATTTAGGGAGATAGTCGATTAGGTCATGTTTGGGAAGGGTGCCTTTCCTACGTTTGAAGGGGTTCCTGTGGAAACAAACATAATCACAATAAATTCTCACCACATAGAAAAGAATAGTTCCAGAATAAGGTAAATAAACATAATCACGATAAATTCTCACCCCACAGAAAAGAATAGTTCCAGAATAAGGTAAATAAACATAATCACAATAAATTCTCACCCCATAGAAAAGAATAGTTACAGAATAAGATTAGTTGTGAGATAACTGAAAATAGAGAAAGGGGAGAGAGAAATATTCGGCCAAGAATGCTGAAATAAAAATGGTGTGGCTGAGGCTGTGGGGGACTCTGAAAGCATGTGATTCAGCAGAACTAGTGGAAAAGAGGCTACATTATTTGCAGCTGATAAGCATCAACCAGAATGCATGTAATGGAAATACATTTTCTAAGTATGAAACAAGTTACGGCGCTATAATTTTAAAGTCACACAAAGGTAAAGATGAAATTGAAAGATAAGAGTGCTTAAGTTCAAGATTCACATTCTTTGAAAAAGAAACTGATCTTATGTTTCTTCCCAGGGAATTACATCAGATATGTTAACTGAAGTGATTTCTAGGTGATTACAACAGAAATTAAATTGAGGGTTAGGGAGGAAAAGATGGCAGGTTATTAATAAAACAGAGCCTCCTATCAGCATAATTTTTGGCCCACTGATATGCGACCCAGGCAAGTGTAAATTTTTAGCGCTCTCTCCAACCACTTTGTGTGTGTGTGCATGGAGGTCTGTAGATAGGTGTTAATATAAGTTTATATTGACAAACAAAGAGATATGGTTCATTAGATTTCTGGGTTTAGCCTTTCTTATTAGAGTCAAGCGTTCCGTGAAGGCAATCCTGATTTTAAAACTCCAGGAATCCAAGTCAAGATCTTGAAGTGATAACTGCATTCCCATGTTTATTGCCACGTTATTCACCATAGCCAAGTTACAGAAACAACGTTAAGTGTCCTTCTGTCCATCGGATGGATGAATGGATAAACAAAATGTGGTCTATACATACAATGGAATATTCTTCAGCCCTAAAAAAGGGGACATCGTGCGGTTTGTGACACAATGGATGAAGCCGAAGGACATTATGCCGGGGAACTAAATCGGTCCCAGAGGGACAAACACTGTTTGATTCCACGCATGTGTGGCACCTAAAATAGTCAAACTCACGGAAGCAGAGATTAGAGAGGTAATTGCTGGAGCTGGGGGGGGGGGGGGCGGCGGGGGGAGGAGGGGGCAGTTGCTAATCAAGGGGTATGAAATTTCAGTTGTGCAAAAGGAAGTTCTAGAGATTCATTGCACAACATTGTAACTATAAGAATACTGCCTTGTATACTTACAACTTTGTTAAAAGGGTAGGGCTCACGTTGAATATCTTACTATAAAAAAAAGAAAAAACCCTACAGGAATCAATGTTTCAAATTTGCTCTACTCAGAAATTAACAGTAATATGTAGATTGAGTTGAGGGAGTAATGAACCTCTCCTTCCTCCCTCCTCCATCCCCCCCCCATGGCGGGGGTGGGGTGCCTCTGCTGCTGTCTGCTCCTTGGGGGCCCAGCAGGAGTGGGTGTCTGTGTGTGACACAGACTCACTGTGTCACAAAACTAATTATGTCGAAAGCCAGGTCCAAGATACAGGTTTCCCAAATCCCTGACCAAGATCTTCCCACTAAGCTGTTGCACCGAATTTCAGGTCAATTGACCTTTAGCACATTTATGAATGGAAAAGCCCATTTGATTCAAGAACCTACCTGGCCGAGAGGTGGAGGCTTAGATTTTCCCACGTTTATGCAAGAATTGAAAGCTGGGCAGTGTGGATTTAGTCTCTATGTTTTTGTAGCTTTAGGTGATACTATTCTCTCCCAATTTTTCTAAAAGACATTCTGTATTAGCTTGTGATATGAGGCTGCATATATCTTGTTAGGCTTTAGTTCCCCATGGTGGTTGAATTAAAACGCACAGTTTTAAATTTAATAACTCTGGGTTTTAATCTAGGGTCTAGACCTAATATTAGAAAATCATGTTTTGTTTCTAACACGGGGAAATTTTGGTGGTTTAACGAAACCTCCAAAGTCAGTTAGGCCAGACTGACAAAATTGCTGTTTTACATAGTATGTACTTACTGTTTTGTTTTGTTTTTTCCACTAAGTGATGCTTAAATATCAACATCTCAAACTTATGGCTTGCGTTAGTGCTCAGATCATTTTTAATACTACCCTTAATTTTTCCTACTAGAAAGGCCTGGCAGTTCTTGATGAATGTAGTTTAAAAAGAAAACAAAAGTGTTCTGCAGTTGGTATGAGATTGTGAGGAAATTATGCCCTTTTCCCCCTACCTCATAAATCTGAGCCAGGAGATAGTTTCCCTGTAAGGTTAAGTGCTGTGTAATTACAAAATTATTTTCAAGACAGGGGAGAAACAGTTGGCAGGTTTGGGGAGTTTTGAAACAAATGAGACTGTGCCAGCGGTATTAGATGGGGATCCGATTTCAGTTCTGGTTTTTAAGAAGAGAACTAGTTTTGACTCATCTTTCCTTGAAGTGCCAAGGATCCTTTACTCAGCTTGGTTGGAAGAATTCTTTTGATCCTCTGACACATTGGCTTAATTAAGCTTCAGCATCATGGAATTTGTGAGCCCAGGTTGGCAAATTAACCGAATTAATTCACCTAGTACATGATTGCCTTAAGGATAGCTTCCCATGTAGGTCTAGAACGACTTTTGTCCGTGTGTGCTGATGTTAGGAAAACACCAGGCTGTACCTTATTGGCAAACTGGAGCGCGGAGACTGGGAGAGCTATTGAAACAAACAAACAGGCAAATACATAATGGGGAACTTGTTTGCCAGAACTTCTGAAGCTCTAAACTGTGGTCAATGATTTCTATCTTGTGTGGGATAAAATCAGGGCCTTGACTGCTAAAATATGGTCTGGTGGCATTTCCGCATTTAAGATTTCTCTGACACTAGTTTGTCATTTTCAGTGTTAGTCAATGCCCTGCTCTTATTGCTGGTTTTAGCAGCATTTTCAGTTTTGCAAAATATATCGGTAGGAATGGATGGTGAGGAATCTGTCGATAATATTTGTGCTTTTAATCCTATTATGGAAACCAAAGGATCATGTAAGCTACTTGAAATAGAAATATTTATCAGATTTTTTTTCCTTAAGGAAGCAATTGATGGAAAGTGGGGTGGACAGAAGGGATGTTTTAAAAAATATTAACTCATTAAAAAAACTGTTACAATGGGTATTGATGAGGGCATCTTTTGGGATGAGCACTGGGTGTTGTATGGAAACCAATTTGACAATAAATTTCATATATTAAAAAAAAAGAGGGGCACCTGGGTGGCTCAGTCGGTTGAGCGTCCGACTTCAGCTCAGGTCACGATCTTGCGGTCCGCGAGTTCGAGCCCCACGTCGGGCTGATGGCTCAGAGCCTGGAGCCTGCTTCCAATTCTGTGTCTCCCTCTCTCTCTGCCCCTCCCCCATTCATGCTGTGTCTCTCTCTGGCTCAAAAATAAATAAACGTTAAAAAAAAATTAAAAAAAAAAGATATACATAACAAAATTTCCCTTTCTAAAAAAAAAAAAAACAACACTGTTACAATTCCATTTATATCAGCGATTTACCCCTTCACGTTTTCTTAAATTCAACAGAATTTATAATAATTAGATTGCCACGTTTTGCAAGTTTATCATGCAGTAATCTAAGATGGAGTGATGAGTTGAACCCAAAAGATAAAAAAAAAAAAAAAATTAACCATTAAGATTGTATCTGCTTCCGGGCAAACATACTTTAAAAGGAGAAAAATTCCTCTTTCGAACAGAGAGGTCAAAATGGTAAAGGAGAATAAAATTGTTTCCCATGAGAGATGTTTGAGGCCCAAGAATGTTTATCATGGAGGAGACTCTAATTGGTCTAAGACTATGTTGGCCACATAGCACACACACAGCAAATATTTGTTGAATGTATGAGTGAATCACAGGATTCAAATACTTGGGGGTATTGTCATATGAAAGAGGAATTAGATTCTATTTGGTCTTATGGATAGAATTATCATCTACTTTGCTGAATATCAGGAAGAATTTTCTACCTCCCAACTGTTTAAAGGAGGATAGACATCTTCTAGGATGGGTTTGCTGCCCGGCGTGGACTGGATGAATCTTTGGTGTGGGTGCTTTGGAGAGGACTCAAGAAATGTACGGAAGGTTGGGTCAGTTGACTTTGCTGGTTCCCTTTGATTCCGACATGCTGTAAAGGGATCTTTTCTGTTTGTTTTTGATTCCTATTCAATTTCCTCACTCTGTTTGGCAAATGCTGAGGATTTAATAATGCCCTTGGACTTATTAAGCCAAGACAAAAAAGCCCGGAGTGAGATAAGGCACACCTGATAGCCCAAGGTGGGTCCCCCATCACAATACTCTGTATTTGTGGCACAAGTAGCATATATTTCCACCGCATTTTAGTTTTTAGAATTGTTTTTATTAACTCTGATGGAATTTTGAAATTCCTTTTGACAATAGAAAGCAATTACATTTTTTTAAGTTTTTTTTTAACGTTTATTTTTGAGAGACAGAGCATGAGTGGGAGTGGGGAGGGGGGTGCACGCAGAGAGAGGGAGACACGGAATCTGAAACAGGCTCCAGGCTCTGAGCTGTCAGCACAGAGTCTGATGTGGAGCTCGCACTCACGAACCATGAGATCATGACCTGAACTGAAGTCAGATGCTTAACCGACTGAGCCACCGAGGTGCCCCAGAAAGCAGCTACTTTTTAAAGGAAGCTCATTTTTCTATATCAAATGGGTAAGAGCTACCTTTAACAGCTATTATTTTTCAAATCCCTCATTGTGGGGTTCATATGCTGACGTCCTAATTCCCAGTACCTCTGCATGTGACCTTATTTGGAAGCGGGGGTTTACAGAGGTAATCAAATTAAATGGGGTCCTTTGGGTAGGCCCTAATCCAATATGACTGGTATTTCTATAAAAAGGGGAAATTTGGAGACAGACACACATACAGGGAGAATATCACATGAACGTGAAGGTGGCCGCCTATACACCAAGGAGAGAGGCCAGAAACAGATCCCTCCCTCACAGCCTGCAGAAGGAACCAACTCTGTCAGCACCTTGATCTTGGCCTTCTAGCCTCGAGAACTGTGAGGCAATAAATCTGTGAAGCCACTCAGTTTGTCCACTTTGTTATGGAAGCCCCAGCAAACTGATACACTCTTTAAAAGACTTTACATATCTACTGGGCTGCTAAAAGGAGAATATATTTAGTAAGTCCGAGGAAAAAGTTGCCTCATATAAAACATTTATTTTCTTGGGTACACCTGGGTTTAATTTTCCTAACAGTCCAGTTCAAGTCAACACAACTTGTGGCTTCCGTTGCTTTCATTAAACAGTTGGGAGACTAGCCCTCAACAAAGCATAAAGATCGCACATTATGTTGTATGCTGTGCTCTGTAAACGGTGAGCATAATTTTCTCACTTATGAGATACTTTCCATGCTGGGCACATACCTCTTGTTACACATTTTACATTGTGCGTGTTCAGGTTTCCATTTACATTTATATGTGAAAAATATTTGGGCTGGCTGATAAACACACAGGGAGAGGAAGGAAATGGATAATTTACCTGAAGCATTTAGTCCGTCACAACCTCTATTATTCCTAGCTACCCCATTGGAGTAGAAAGAGGAGGCAAATGTCCCCTTTAAAGAGACACTTTATTCAAGACATGACTGGCTTTGGTGCAGTGACTACACTCGCGGGAGCAATTGTCGTGCCGGGCGATGTTGTGTGTAGGCAGACCTCCAGGGATATGATTCTTAGCCGTCTCTCCCCGCCACCATCTGTCGTGCAATATATTTCCTACAAAATCGTATTCAAGCGTGGAATTGAAATTTGTATCATTACCAGTAGTTTCCTACGAGTAAGATACTTGCTGGACATGTCAAAGAACATCAGAATATTTTTGAAATTCAAATCACCTACCAGTCCTTTTAATCAGACCGTCCCCCACCCTCTTAGGGCATCGTGAACAGCCTCCATCTTAGGAGATGAACCAGCGTTATTGAGTCAGTCATTCTGGTGAGGGTTTGGCCTTCATTGCCCTCACAGTTGCACAAGGCTTGACCAGGATTCTTGGCGTGGGATGGGTGTCCTCCTGGGGAGAGACTGAGTCAGGAGGAACCGGTGGAGGTCAGTAAGAGCCAGAGTTCTTTGCGAAAAGGCCAGCCAGGCGCGGGGAGTGACCAGATACACACTCCTAGGTGGGAAGGGAGAGAAGAGACAGAGAGCCGATTAAAGTGGAGGCTGGTCAGAAACAACCAGGGAGGGTGAGGGACAACTTCTGTGACCACCCCCCCCCCCCCCAGTGGTGTTTTCCATAGTGCAAAATGGGAAGGGTGGTTTGGACTCCTCCGAAGATTTGGAATTGAGCCAGATAGTCCTCAGCTTTTCTGCTGGTTGAAATCTTTAAGAGGAACGGAGACTCTCTGAAGTCATCTGAAGCAGTCAGGTCTGGTTATAAGGATCTATGGCAGGAATCTCACACAGGTCACCTAGAACCCCAGGAACAGTCACACATTTGAGCCCCATGGAGCTGAAAATGTCACTCGGGGGGGAAAAAAGATGCCTATCACTGGGGCTCTAAGACAGCTGGAACTTCTATCTTCCCGCTGCCTCCGGGCATGAATGTAGTTCACTTCTCTCTCCGATTCAGTTTTCCTGTATCTACCTTTTGGCTTCTACTCTCACCACCAATTGCTTATCTGTCATTGTTTGTCGCAAGTTCAAAGTCTCACCAAGCAAGGGTAGTGTTGGTTTAGTTGGTTGGTTTAGTTGGTTGGTGCTGTCCAGCAAGTAGGTGGACTGATCTTTGATCAAGTGCCCAGCTCTGGCTATCGCAGGGAGGTCGCATGGCATCTGTGTGGTGACGGATGGGACCTGAGACCCATTCTGAGACCTGATGGACCCAAACACCACAGCCCAATAGGCCACGATATGTGTCACTGCCAGGTTAACCTATGGCCTCAAATGCTGTTTATACCTTATAATTTGTTGGATTTTCTTTCTAAACCCCCTTAATTTCATTACTGCTTCTCAAGGATCAAACTTCAACGTTATTCCTTGGCATGGAAATCCTTAGTAATCCGGCCTCAAACTACTTTCCTAACCTCCTCTTTCAATAATGTTTTACTCCAACTTCTATTATTTTGAATTACTCTCTATGAGTTTCTTTACCTGTCATATCCTGCTCCTGAACCTGTGTGAGTGTGTGTGTGTGTGTGTGTGTGTGTGTGTGATAGGAACAGTGCTAGATTTGGCCTTAATAAAACTGCTGGAGAGCAGAGGAGCCTGCTCTGTGACATCGGATGAATCACCGTTTCTCTCTGGGCCACTGTCTCATTTACAGAATACACTGAGTTACAGCATTTTATCTGGTTTTCTTCCTCTCATCCGTGCCGTAGAGCTGAGCCAGTGACAGACTCAGTCCTCTTTCTTTTCTTTTTTTCTGAAGCCTTTGCATTTAAAGTCTCAGCTTTTCTTGAAAGTTCATTATGTCCTGTAATCCACTCCCCACCTTCCTGCATGCCCTAACGTGGCTGTGAAGTGCAGAGGCAGGGTGGCCAGTTAGTGGGTCCTGTCCTGTGAATCTACAGCTTTCCTTCCATATTGAGCTCCTGGTCCTCTAATATGCCTGCTTCTAAGGCATATATGAGGAGAGCAGTCTGAGCCCTGGTCAAACTCGTGAGCCCCCTTCCGGGTACCCGAGCTGTTTGGCACTTAGCTCGTTTCCCACCAAGAATCATTCTTGACTCCTATCATTGGACTGACACCCTTGAGTCACTGGTTTTGTCCTCCTGATCCTCCAGTTCAAGACCACCAGACACATCATCCGTTGTCTTGGCAGAAGGCTAAAAAAATTTATGGGAACTCAGTAGCCTGATCTTCCATCATGTTTTTCCCATGGATTAATTACATAAGAAGAGAAAAAATGAACATACAAGGTAAGGAAAGCAAGGAGAATGAGGTTAAGAGAAGCAGAGGGGGAGCTGGAAGGAATAAGAAAGAGATAAGGAAGGGGCGCCTGGGTGGCTCATTCAGTTAAGCATCCGACCTTGGCTCAGGTCATGATCTCCTGGTTTGTGAGTTCAAGCCCCACGTCAGGCTCTGTGCTGACACCTCAGAGCCTGGATCCTGGTTCAGATTCTGTGTCTCCCTCTCTTCCTGCCCCTCCCTGGCTCACTCTCTGTCTCTCTCTGTCTCTAAAATAAGTAAACATTAAAAAAAAGTTTTTTTTAAAGGAGGAGGGGAAGGGGGTGGAGACAGCAGAAGACAAAGCGGCAGAAGAGGAAGGAGGGTGGGAGCATCGTGAAAACGGGTTGTTGCCAAATGAGACATTTTTCTCAATCGGTCGTCCATGGCTGCCGCTGTTTACACTCATCCACTAAGTGACTATTCATCTGGACTCCTTTCCTTCTCCTGCCAATCGCTTTGTGGAGTGGGGGCACCCCGGCACACGGAGCCGGTTGGCACACGTTGGAAAGAAGCCACGAACAGAAGAGGAGATGCTACTTTCGTCCGGGAGGAGCAAGAAACGGGTGATGGCGGAGGTGGCAGTGACCGAGCTCAGCAAGATGGGAGGATTCGTTAAGCAAATAGGTGGCCTCTGTGGCCGAGGAGACGGCCTGCAACGTGACGAGCTGATAAACCGAGGCAACAACGTGGAAGCATCTCAGGAACGCGACGCTGAGCCACAAAAGCCAGACACAAGAAGCAGGAGACATGCTTGCGACCCTGTTTCTGTGAAGATGAACAGGCAAAAAGTGTCTATGGTTTTCGAAGCTGAAAAGTGATTGCCTGGGATTACAGGGGAGTAGTGTGTGGGAAGGGGCACACGAGAACTTTCTGGGAGGTTGTAAGTTTGTCCTGTGCCAATTTGGAGAGTGAGTAAATGAGAGTATACATATGTAAACGCTTGTCAAGGTGCATGCTTGTGACTTTTGCATTTTACCATATAAAAATATACTGCAATTAAAAAGAAAAAAAGCTAAGCAGCAGAAAGTATCCATGTAGAACAGTAAATTTAAAATACCAAGGGGCGCCTGGGTGGCTCAGTCGGTTAAGCGTCCGACTTCGGCTCAGGTCACGATCTCGCGGTCCGTGAGTTCGAGCCCCGCGTCAGGCTCTGGGCTGATGGCTCAGAGCCTGGAGCCTGCTTCCGATTCTGTGTCTCCCTCTCTCTCTGCCCCTCCCCCGTTCATGCTCTGTCTCTCTCTGTCTCAAAAATAAATAAACTTAAAAAAAATGAAAAAAATAAAATAAAATAAAATAAAATACCAATACAGGAGGGGCACCTGGGTGGCTCAGTCGGTAGAGCGTCCGACTTCAGCTCAGGTCATGATCTCGTGGTCTGTGAGTTCGAGCCCCGCGTCCGTGCTGACAGCTCAGAGCCTGGAGCCTGTTTCGGATTCTGTGTCTCCCTCTCTCTCTGACCCTCCCCCGTTCAGGCTCTGTCTCTCTCTGTCTCAAAAATAAATAAACGTTAAAAAAAATACCAATACAGGCAAACAAAGCTTATTAGACCATGGCCCTGATTTTACAATTTATATTACTGTTATTTAAAAGCTTGTTGAAATGCAAAATTAGGCTCTATTAACAACACGTGAATACATGGCAGGTCTGATTTTAAGATGAGATTTAATAAACGTGTACCTTTAAATATTTATTAACTTAAAAATAGGTTACAGGTAATGTTTGTCTCGTGCCTTCTTGGCATCTATTTTCTATGACTTTGGAAAAATTCAAAAATTCAAAAAATGATTTTTATTTATATAAAAAAATTAAGAAAAATTGAGACTTTATTTGTTTGGGGGGGGAAGTACCCACTATTTTATTCACGACTGTGAACTTGTTTCTAAGAGCCCTCCAGAAATAGCTGAAGAATTCGCTGTGCATGCCAAACTGGCAAAATAAATGTTTAGCTCCTTGAAATATGCACAAAGTGTGTGTTAGTATAAACTTACCTTCCTTGACTGAGTGATGTGAAAATATTGGCTGGAATGATTCATATTTTTTTGGTGAGCCAAAATGTATGCATGAGTATTATTTTAATAAGTAAATTATGTTAACTGTAGTTTGAAATATACCAAAGACAAACAGTTTCTTTACTGTAACTCTTCTGGACCAGAGGTCGTGACTTTCATCTTGACTCTTATGTTGTTAAGAGAAAATGCTGCAGGGGATCCAGAAAGTTGGTCACAGGCAGAGTGAAATTTAGGGTCCACAACCTGGTAGGCTGTGTGACCTCATGCCTTTGCCTTAACCTTTCCTAGGCACAGTGTCGTCATCTGTAAAAGCCTAACTACCTGTATCTGCCTCGAGGTGCAGCCTGGTGAAGAGTGAATGATATTTCAAGCAGAAAGCGTAAGGTCTGGTGTATAATAGTTGCTCAATAAATGTTTCCCACCTACTTCCTTTCCTGGGGATTCTGTGGTCACTGCGATCCTTGCCTTAGGCTGTAACAGTGGCCACGCTCACCTTTAATAGTTCTGTTCACTTGCTAGCTGGTCATTTCACAAGAAGGAGAGAGGGAGTGATAGTTGGTCAGACAATTCTCCTTGTCCTTGGTGTTAACAAATGCATTCTAGTTGGACAGAGCAGGTTGAAATGAGGGGGTAAAAGTGTCTTGTCTGAACTCGAACTGTTGGGATTTGCCTGGTTGAGGTTCTCTGCTTGTGAATCTGTTACAGGACAGTTTTGTGGATAGTCTTTCTCTAGGTGAATCTTACACCTGGTACCAAAAGATGCTATGCTCTGGACGGGAGATTTGCACTGGCTTCTGGAAACTTGAAGGGACATTAAGAAAAATTAATAGTCTGCCTTGAAGAGCAAGTGAGAGACACTCAGGAGCTTCAGGAAAAGCAGGATCTCGTGGGTTGCTTGTGTGTTCCTCCATGGCTGCCATTCCACTGGGCCCCAAACGACTGCAGAGATGCCCGGGAAAAGCAACTTTTCTGTTTCATTGGCCTTTGGAATTGGTTTGTGACTTATAAACTCAACTTAGAGCGTAATTATGTCATTTTCATCTTCGCAAATGTGGCATGCTCTCGAATCTGAGCTGCAGGGATGGCTTTATGAAATGAAATTGCTCCATAGTTGCTTTAAATGGAAATTGCTGCATCAGCTACACGGCAGTGTCTATTCTGGAAGCTAATTGAAATTGCTCTGGCAGATGCCGGAAACAAATGCTGGGTTACATTAGCTTATGGGGGTCACTTTCTCCACTGTGTCACATGTTAAACTTGTCACACTGGCTTGGATTCTAAAAAAGAGCACAGGGCTGGGAGAAAGGGAATTTGGCCACTGCCTTCCATACAGTACATACTTCTGGTGGCATTCCAGTTCTGTCTGGGACAGATATGTGCCTTGTGCAATAGCAATCCCTTTACCCCTTAACCACCACACAGGTTTATTGACATAAATCCAATGTGAGAATGTTTAAAAGACAAAACTTACTGGGCAAGCGAGCCGTTCAACTTTGAATATTGATTTTGTCATTATATCCATATTTATTTAGTCTTTTATTCAACCAAACATTTATGGAGTGCCTAACAATGGCTACATTTTATTGAATGCTTAGAATAGGCCAGAACCCTCTTTTTACGTGTTAACCAGTTTAATCCTCACCATAGCCCTATAATCTCTGTTTTGTAGCTAAAGAAACTGATATAACAGAGGCAAAGAGGTTAAGTGACGTGCTGGACATTGGAGCGTTCTGAATACGCTGGGCACTGCTGGATGTTAGGAGCCCACAGATCGATAAGTTCCAGCCGAAGTGCGATGCCATTAACATCTAGCTGAAGGGAGAACGAGAACAGAGAAACCTGGCCTCTGTTTAAGCCGAAAGATGGAGAAATGGCTGAGTGCTGGGGGACCCCGTGGAGGGACACCTGATAGCACTTCAGGCTCAACGGTGGGACGTGGGGCAGATTCCAAGAGGATCGGCGGGGCGGTGGGGCTAAATGGAGCCTGGGGCATAGACTGGGCAGCCGGTTTGGGAACCAGCTGCACCTACGAGAGTTTCGACATCAGTGGTGAAGATACCAGAAGCAAAACAAGCGATCAGGGACTGAACACACAGGGCAAGGTGAGGTCAGAGACTCGGGGAGATGGTCCACCCCCATCAGCCAGATGTGAGGAGACAAAGGGCACTGCTCATACTCAGTCCTTAGCAGGAGCCGGCTATCTAGTCAACCTGGAAAGCTTTAGTTTCTGCTGAATCCTGGAACCAGTTACCCACTTGGCCAGTGGGAGGCCTCCCCTCAGAGTACCTGGTCATGTTAGGAGTGCAGAAAGGATATTTATTTAAGTCTTGTTTTTTTTTATTTGAGAGAGACAGAGGCAGCACAAGTTGGGGAGCGGCAGAGAGAGAGAAAGAGATCGGGGGAGGGAGAGAGAGAGAATCCCAAACAGGCTCTCCACCACCAGCACGTAGCCCGACTCAGTGCTCGAACTCATAAAACTGAGATCACGACCTGACCCGAAACCAAGAGTCGGATGCTTCACCGACTGAGCTACCCAGGCACTTCCAGAAAGGATATTGAAAGAAACCATCCAAGCTGGTTCTTAGGAGCATTGCGTTTCTCACTAAGTCATTTGAACAACACATGTCTACTTAGGGGATTCATCTGTTCATAGTATTGTGTTCCTTTAGTACATTCCGATGGTTCACCAATGTTTTTAAGTTGCCTTATCTATTGAGGAGAATGTGTCTCTACCTAGGAAGTGGAAACTCTTAGCAAACAAACAAAACAGTAAAAGGAGAGAGATGCCTCCACACCGTTCATAAATGACACCCTCTCCATCCTTATTCAAAAGAAATAGGAAATCTAAAAGGAAAACAATAACAAAAAAGCACCATGTACTTGAAAGGAATGAAGTACTTAAGTGAACACTGAGTTTACATCTGAATTTCCTAGCAGCCACGCTAAAAAGGGAAATGCATTGGGTTATTTAGTTCTGATATCCTGACAGAAAAGAAGCACACACCTGGATCTGGAGAGAAGCTTTCCTGACCTGCATACGTGGTGGATGTACTGCTCCTAAGCAAACAGTTAAGTCAAGATGCTCCTTGATGCTCCAAAAGTCACCAATTAGTACAAGAAGAGATCCTTGCTTTCTGCCTCCAAATAAATGAATTGGAGGGGGTGGGCTTGTACCGTTTCTGCTTAGCTGTGATTTCTGTGTGGGAAGAAATGCCCCTTCGGAAGTTCTTGAGAAACATGGCCAGCGGTCAGGAGAAACCTGCGAGGTGGTCCCAAGAGTGTTCGGGCCATAGTCATTGTTAGCCAGTGGTCTAGGGAGGCCTTCCGCCGTGGGGCTAGGCTTCCGGACAAAGACGCATGCCATCTAGTGGTGAGTACCCCTAAATGACTAGCACCCAGATCCTTCAGGGTCTCCAAGCCCCTGCAGATGCGCCTGAGAGATCTATTAGAGCAGGTCCGGTGGAGTCCCAGTCGACTGAGGGAAGCTTCAGCTGTGTTCTCTGCCCCTTAATGGTTTAGTGAAGATACATTATTACCATCTGAGTTGTTACGGATTCTGTATGAAGTAGAACGTATTTAATCAAAATCAGTGGGATGTTGGTTTCATCCTTGGAGCCACGTATGACCCTTACTGGAAAGAGCAGGTGCACTGCTCTTCCTCTTTCCCGTGCAGCCCCACGAATCTCATTCCTTCCTTCCTCTACGTCAGCAACGTGGAGCTCTCTCCTGCCTAGTTCGCTTACCCTTTCCCTTCTCTGTGCCTTACTGCTGTTAGGACACCCGAGCCACCGCAGTGGACCGCTTTCCTGCTTTCGTTCCGCTCTCGCAATGAAAACCACGGCACTTACGGCGCACCGATTATGGGCAAAGCCTGGGCAGGAGTTCTACCGGCAAGGAATTCACAGTGTGGGGGCAATGAGACACAGGCCTAACGAATTGAGCTTCAAGGCAGAAGTAGTAAATGCCCTAAGAGGCCTACGGTCCTTCCGGAAGGACCCAGAGGGGTTCCGTGAAGGAGGCTGTGTTCTAGAAGCCGGGCCCCCTTACCGGTGTGCTGGGCGTAGCGTGTCGCTGACCTAAGCCGCCTGCCGGAGGACGTGGCCAGCCAGAGATCGCCAGCGGCTCGGTTCACCTCGTGGGATGGGAAAGTAGCGTGAGTTCCCACGCGCGTCCAGATGGAGAGACCGTGAGTACGCTCGCTCACCAACGGGTTAGGTTTGGACGCTGGGGTTGCGTGTGTAAGGAGGAGTTTGAGGGGAGACAAGGATCGAAGAAGGAACCGGGTGCATTTGCGTGTTTGCGGGTGTTTGCGTGGAAGGGAGCAGTGGGCCATAAGGCTGAAAAGATGGATCAGAACGTCGTCACGGAGGGTCTTGTGTGCCAGGCTGCTGAGTATGAATTGTATTCTGGAGTCTGGGTGGTCGGCGAAGGCTTATGTGATGCGGATTGCTACGATCTGAGTGAGGCTTCTTGAGTATCTACCTGTACTTGTTGGGTTAAAAAGGAGAAAGAGGCTGGAGGTAAGAAGTCCCAGGGAAAGACTGTGAAATTTTAGATCTGAGAAGTAAGGAAGGGTGAACTGTCAAAGGCACCAGGCATGGTTTTCTGTCTGTCATCCCTGTGGCCCAACTGCCTTTGTTCCCTTCATAGTCCGCATAGCAGGAAGGTGACCCCACAACAGCCCTTGTTCAGGAGACCAACCCGAAATGCATACGGTCGCTTGGTCACAATCTCATATTCTCCAGCGGACGGTCTAGCCTGGTTTAATTAGCTGCCCTGGATTGTGGGATTATGGTTTATAAGCATGACCGCACTGTGTGTGTGTGTGCACGTATGGGGTGGGGGGGGCAATCAAGAGGGGCCTGTGTGAGCTGCACAGACCCCCCCAGAATTTGCCTACCTACTACTCTTAATGCTTATGTAGCTATTCTCCTCCAATGATTCCTCACGCACACCCACAGTAGGAATAAACGAATCGTTAGCCACATAGGACAAATTATTTCAGTGTTAAAAATCATTCTAATACCAAAGGATTTTGACACAAAAATTGTACGTCTGTATTTGAGGACATCTGCTATGCTACCAAACTGTAGCGAATATTAAACTAGCGTCATAAGAGGTGGTCTGCTTTCTCCCCCACTGTAGCATATATGGGACGGAATAGGGGAGGTGGAATAATCTGATGTTACCTTTGCCATTTCCATGGTATATTTGCCTGTTAGAACATTTGCACTGAAGAAAATAATATACCTCCGCAGCTCCTTGCGAGAACTCTTCCTGAAAACAGAGGATGTTGGGGGAAGAAAATAAGATTTTGCTCACTGTAACTCTAACCTCATTATGCCTAGTGTATCCGAAAACTCAAGATCTCAAAGGGCCATTAAATTTAAGTAAGATTGAACACATTAGAGAAATGAAGAATTGGCAAATGGTAGATGCCAGTGAAGATGTTTCAGTTAGAAATTTAACCGAGGGCGCATACATTTGCTTTTTTTATTGTATTTATTTCCTGGGCACATTTGTTTCACGTTCCAAATTTTTGTAATTCTGAAATCAAAGGGAGAACATTGAAACCCTTCCAGCTAGGCTCGTAAGGAACCTAAAAAGTGGAACTTGGCCGGCAGGCCTAAGCAGTGGTCCTGGCTGGGCCATGCACACCTCCCCACCCCCCAGGGCGAGTGGAAATACTCCAGGAACACGGGCCACGGGAACCACGCCTCATCCTCCTGGAGCATCCGATTGGCTTGATGTGAAGTAATTAAAAACATTATTTTTATGTTAATGAAAAAGGGCAGATAATGAAAAAAATTCAAGAACTTCCTTTTTTATTGTTTTATTATTTTTTTTTTTTTAATTAAAAACTGCCTATTTAGGGCAGTTCTCTGGCTGGGCACCTAGTCATTGCAGGGAAGTGGAGGGAGTGATGTCGGAGGGCAGTTAGAATGAAGGTCAAGTACAAAGACCAAGAGAAATGGGTAACTTCTTTCCAGACCCGTTGTTCCATTGGTGAGCGTTTCAGGTGGGGGCTGGAGGGGCCGTGTGACTGTGGGTGACTATCCCTTGCCTTCCAAGGGCTCAGGGTCTCTTGGGACCATAGGCTCAATCTGCTAAGGTTTTGTGGTTAACACGGATGTGGTGCTCCCACCATTTGGGCTTTTAGTCATTGCGATAAATGCTGTTGTTTCCCTTTTTTATGCTTTCCTGATGTTCAAATCACTCAGTCTTAGGGCTGGAGGGGGCTTGTGGCCCATCAAGTCTAGCCTCCGCTTTGCAGGACCCAGTCTGGCTGAAAGAACTCAATTTATTTGGGGAGTTCTGAAACTACTTGCCTTACTTATTAAGTCACACATTTATTTGTCAAATTATTTGTTAGGCTAGGAATCTGGTTTTCCTAGCTCCCGGTCTTAATTCTTTTGAGAAAATCAAAGTATAGATCTAGGGAAATGTTAAGGCTCAGAGGCAGTCTTAGCTGATTAGAGTTCCTTCATATCTGGAGCCTTGTCCCGAACCTCTGGCAAACCACAGCCTTGCTCACAGCTGATGCTTAGATAGCTCAGGACTTAAGAATTTTTTTAAGGGTCGTTAAAAACAAGAATAAAGATGAACATGTGGCAAAGATTACATGTGGCTTCAAAATCTGAAATGTTTACTATTTGGGTCTTTACTCAAAAAGGTGGCAGATCCCTAAGGCACGGTGGCCAGCTAATGTAACCCCAAATCCAGTCACAGCCTTTCTCACAGAACTCCTCTTTAGTTCCAGGCAGGGGGGGCTCGGCCAGGTGATCACAAATGATTAAACTAGTCACAACAATCCTGTTTGTATCTCCTGTTTTACAGTTAAAAGTAGCCATGAGACTTCGTTCTGACCTACAAGGCCTGGAAGTCTTCTGATGAGGCGAAAGGTAGCTGTTTGGGGAAAGCTTTTGCTTTTCTGACCTATGCATTTGACAGCACGTGTTTCACTTCTTGGACTGTGGTATGATGGCTGGAGTTGCGGCAGCTCTCTTGTTGCCATGAGGAGATAACCAAGAGGATTGCAGTGTCACTGGCCTTAGCATGATTGAACCAATTCCAGCAACCATCTACCTTAAGAGGTTTTGCTGTGTTGAAGAAAATTAAACTCATGTTTCCTGAAGCCACTGCAGCTGTTTTATTTGTTATATCTTCCTAGCGATGGAGGTGCCATCTAGCCTCGCAAATTTCAATTGCTTCCAGTTTTTATTCGAGGAAATGTTTTCTAGTCAACCTAGAGTTACTTGTTGTTTTCTGATCTGTATTTTTATTCATAATTATCCCACTTCCTTATTACCTCCTCTGATAGAGATTTAGCTTTAGCAATTAGTGTTGCTTTTATGCATTTTAGATAAGCCACATAACCTTGGAAAATTGCCCTTTTAGTTTCCGGAGTTTTAGGATGGGAATAGTAATACCTTACCTTATGAGGTAAGTACTTTGGGGGAAAAAAAAAGTAACGCATAGTAAAGCACTTAACAGAGGGTTTGGTGTGCATAATTTGCACTAACAACTGTGAGTTGTTGTTGTCGTGTTTTGTTGTAATTCTGCTCATCTTCCTCGTCCTTCTTCTGGGTTTCTAATAAAGGAATAAGCATCTTGGGTTCTATATGGAACTCCGTCCCTTTAATAATGATACAAAGGCAGTGGCCTTGGAACTAGCGGGAAATATTTACCTCAGGAGAGGAGACTTTACCTTGAAATTCAGTGTTGGAAATAACCTGAGATTTCTCATCCCTGGATGCAACTTTAATTTGAATATCAACATTGGACAGGTTTGGAGTACAAATAGCAGAAGCAGCATTCCTTTTTCTCTCTGCTTTCAAAAGTTACCCGGGTAAACGGGATAACAATATTTAGGAACACACCTCACGACCGACGGAAGGCTCTTGCTTATGTTTAACCCAGTTTGATGATCTGAAAGGTGTAGGACGTCACCTGAGCAATCTATGTTTTATGTGGGAATTTTTTATCGTACCAATTGAGATTGCTCGTAAAGAATCCTTGGGGTTTTTGACAGGGAAGAGAATCTATTTAGCAAAATTAGGGACGGGGGAAAAAAAGCGCCTCTTTTTAAAATGATGCTTCAAAAGGAGGAATATTTCTATTGCAATAAATTATTTTTTGATTGCCTCTATACCTCTTCCTGCTCCAAATCCCCATTCTGAATGTCATCATTAAACAGTGCCCGATGTGAATATTAATGTGAGTCAGGAGAAGGCTGCCAGCCACACACAATGCATTCAAATGTTGGCTTTACATAATTATCCTTCCTTTTTCCTGTGTTCTTTATGATGCCCGGTCTAGATTTTGCAGTGCTATCTAGTAAATCTGCGGGACAATTTCTTTGTGTTTGGATGGCAGCCTAAAGTATTGCCAGCCTTGTACCTAGATGAAATTTGGCTCAAATGAAAGCAAGCTATTGGCAAAAGTGAAATTTTATTAGAGTTTTAAAGACGCTATTTATATTTGACTGTTTCACTTCTTTTCTGTCCAGATGTTTCCCTGCCTCTAGGTCATTGTTCTACATCTTTGATAAGTGTGGAAGGGTTAATCATAGTGGCCACCATATCTGAATGCCAAGGATTTGTTCAAAATACTTGCTGAATACTGAATGGAAAGCCTAGAAAAAATATTTTCTCATCGGTGAAAACATATAGTTCTTCGTGCAAGAAAATATTATTGAGGACCAGTAGATATTGCTGATAGATTTGTTTGTTGTTTCCTGAATATTGCCGAGGTTTCTTGAATCTGCTCACAAGCTTGAGGTGAGGGAGAAGGAGGTCCCAAATAGGAGTTGAGAGCTTTCGGCTCCTTTAAAGGACTCTAACCCCGTGGTAGGAATGAATTACACTCTGACATAACAGAGCAAACTTGGAAATCCTATTGATAGATCATTATTGATCATCTCTAAGAATTTGTGGGGGGAAATGATCATTTCTACAGTTCTATGATTTGGCAAATGTGTCCCTAATTTTCAAAAATAATAAACTTAATGCTCATTCCAGCTCAGTATAAGTGTCTTAAACTGTATTTTGAGAATTAAGAAAAATGGAAGGAGAAACAGTGGATGATGAGGAGTCAGCATAGATTTGCGCTAAGATTATTTGCTTTAATGGTAGCATTACAGGAGTGTTAGTGAGGGAAGGTTGGTACGATCTATCTGAATTTCAAAAGACATTTGTCAAAGGATCTCAGATGTACTCAAGGCAAACAGAGAAATTTGGTCTATATCACTGGTTTTCAATAATTCATTTGAATACGGGATTGTTCTCAAACAGAAGATCATGAGAAAACGCCATATGCAGAAAAAAAGAAAGAATGAAAGAAAAGGAAAGAAGAGAAAGCAAGGAAGGAAAAAGAAAAAGAGAAAGAGTTGGCTTAGGGAGAAGGGAGACCCCCCTCCCTTTGCTCCCTGTCCCCCTGCCGCCTATGGAACTCATAACTCTCTTTGGAGAATAGAAGGAAAACTACCCACTAATTTGATAGCATCTTTGATTGCGTTCGTTAACTGAATGACCCTACTCAACAGTGCTCATTATTCTATTGATGACATTCTAGAGTGCGTTCTCCAGTGGAAGGTCACAGAGCTTTCTCCTCTGTTTCTCATCACCCAAGAAACTTAGAAAATGAGCAAGATATTGGTGATGATCATATCCTGGATATGAAACTAGGGAAAATATTAATGTGATGGAAGGCAAAATCAGACTCTAATTGGGTCTCAAAGGGTTAGAATGATAAGGAAGTTCCAATAGGATGAAATTTAATGGGAATAGATGAAAAGCCTTGCATTTAGGTTATTAAAACCAGTCATATATGTACAAGACAGAGGATATAATTTAGCAGTGAGTGTGAGAAAGGTTTGAGGGTTTCAGTTGAACTGAAAGTGAATAGTAGTCAAGCATAGTAAAAGGATGATATGTAGGAGAGGGCAACATATGATCTCCTATTTTTTGATGGTCAGAGCCATGTGAACTATGGTGTTCACTATAGTAATAACAGTTGTTAAGCTCTTGCTCTGTGTCGTGGTGTTTTCTTCTTCAACCTTACATGGACTGTTATCTCTAGGTTTCTGACCACATGGTTTCTTCTCGTTGGGGTGTATGAAGAATCTCTTTCTGCCACTTCTCTTCCAACTTACCCATTGGCAGTGATGTGCTCTGAAATACCTAAGTGCCCCTCCCATCCATGGAAGAGTTTTTAATGAGTTATGACCCTTGGATTTTCTGAAGACAAAATCGTCCTGGCTTTTCACCCATTCGTTACAAAAGATGGATAAAGGGTTGGGATGATTCAGACTACAGGCTTCCTAAGTGTCCTGTGACAACAGACTGTCTTGGGCTATTTGTTCATTTCCAACCTAGTACCGAGTGCTAACATTTGAACATATGTGTAAATGGCTAATGTTCTTTTAAAAATAATAGACCGCAACATGACATTCTTTCCAAATTGATGCTATGGTGGGTATTAGATCAGTTCCCGTATTTGTGCCTCCTGACTTAAAATTTAACAGGCTGTGGAATACTAACTGAAATGTCTTACAGTCAATACAAGTTCTTCCTTCCTCCCTGCTTTCTATGTTCTTTCTTTCCCACCATCTTAACCTTCCTCCTCCTCCCTTCTTCAAGTACCTATTAATCACTTTCTATGCCTTAGGTGTGGTGGGACAGAAAGAATCAAAGGCAGTTAAGTGTCAGATGCACCCCTTGGACGAAAAGGGAAGTTGGATGAAATGACAGGACTACAGGCTTTTCTGGATTCGTGTTCTCTTTCAAAAGAGGCCATCTTTTTCAATGCCTAAGGCTTTGTGAAGTTTCTTCCAAAATATACCAAATATAGCATTTTTTGAGGCAAATCGCCCTGTTGCTCCCTTTAAAACTGTAGGAATTATTAGAGATAAACTTTCACCAGGGTTACAAGCCACTTGGTTTGAAAAGAGGAGAAATTCCAGCTGGCACTTACCGCTATCGCTTCTCTGCGAGGTTTCCTGACCCAAGGCCTACAGTTTCTTAATTCCCGTCAGCAGGGGCAAAATAGCCGGCGACATGATTAGCTTTGCGGATCGCTGAATGGAGCGGGAGTGACTGGGGACAGGGTACAATCTGGCATTTGGTGACGATAGCCTTAGGGAGGAAGCGTATACCCCCATAAGCTAACAACTGCTGTTTTTCCAAGGAAAGTATGGGTATTGGTGTGGAAATCCTTTCCTCTGGAGGCTAACGCACACCGCCTCTATGCAGAGCACTGAACGTCACCTGGCAATTTATATATAATTTAAACATTTCAGGTAATGATTTTTTTTATAGCATCTCAGCAAGATCTGCTTTTTCTTCTAATTCCTCCTCCTTTTCTTTCTTTCACGCTTTTTCTCGTGTGTGTGTGTGTGTGTGCGCACGCGTGAAAAACGGTGTCTACTTCCCCCTTTTGGAAAATAGTTTTATTGAGTTGTAATCCATACCATACAACTCGCACATTTAAACTATATACCTCAGCGATTTTTAGTATATTCAGGGTTGTGTAACCAACACCACAATCACTTTCAGCATATTTTTATCACCTCATAAATAAACCCTGTATCCATTAGCAGTCACCCCCCATCGATCCCCAACTCCCATCCCTGCCAGTGCTCAGCAACTACTAATATTCCTCTCGATATAAGATTTGCCTCCTTTGAACATTTACTACAAAGGGAATCCTGGATATGGTCTTTCAGATCAATAGATGGTCTTTTATGATGGCCTTTCATTTGGCATAATGTTTTCAAGGGTCTACCCGCGTTGTAGCTTGAATCGGTATTTCACTCCTTTTTATGGCTGAATAATATTCCATTGTGTGGACTATTTGCCTTCTTTCATTTTCTTGAGGCACTGAAGTCTTTGTAAATTTTTTCAGTGTTTATTTTTTTTGAGAGAGAGAAAAAACACCACATCTGCGTTCTTTCATTTTCTTGAGGCACTGAAGTCTTTGTAAATTTTTTCCGTGTTTATTTTTTTGAAAGAGAGAGAGGGCGCGGGCGGGGAAGGGAGGCATCGAAGTTTTATCTCACCCATTGGGTTGTGAGCATTTGGAGGAGATGGATTTCTTTCCTTACTAGACTTGTCTTCTGCAACATAATACGAGTTTGATAGTAGTGAATGGACGTTAAATAGAAGTAAACGTAGGAAAAGGAAGTTTGGCATCTTTCAAGCTTTGCCAGAGTGCAGTCTACGTAGTGAAGGTGTGAAAGGGAGACTGAGAGAAAGGGTTTGGTGTAATAAACTGAATGAGTATGAAATAACAAAGGATAAAATAAAGAAGAGGCGCTAAACCCCACAGTGGGACGCCCAGGACCTTGGAAAGAAGGCGGCTCGGTGATAGAGTGGGAGTAGCCAACCGAAGACAGAAATTTCACATACTTGCCACGCGTTACGTTGACAACCACGGATGTAGTTATGTTTGGTTTGTGCAGGAATCCTGAAATCGTTGAAGTTTTAAACGTAAAATGAGTTCGTTGATGAATAGCTGCAGTTGGTTGTGACTTGTCACCATGCTCCTTCTCATCAACCCCGTTGTCACCACCACCACCGTCATCATGTCAACACTTATCAAATGCATATTAAAAGGTACCCCAAATGGGCATTTCTTGGTGTTCAGGACACTAGGCTGAAACATTTTACTAGTCTCCGTAACGATTTTATGACGTAGGATCGACTCATATCCTCGTTTTTACCCGTGAGAAAACTGAGGTGTGAGGTTGGAATTGGAAGATGTCCTTATATTCTTCTGAAGTAGTTTCTAATTGGGGCTCCCAAACGTTTAGTCTCAACTCTGCTTCCGTCCATTCTGACTTTGAGTTAATTGGTATAGTTGTCGTGATTTGGATGATGGTTGGCAAATATACCCACTCCCCTCCCCCCACCCCAGCTGCTCTCCCTGTGGGTGGCATGTGCTTCCCACTCCATTAGTTTGGGCTTATGTGACTGGCTTTAGCCCGTGGAATATTAAAAGACCTAACTTAAGTAGAGGCCTTAAACGTGCTTACGTTCTTTGACTTGCCTTTTATGCGCCAGTGGTTAACCACAAAAAGAGGATGCCCGCGTAGCTACCGCCCCTTCAGTCTGGGCCCAAGAATGAATACATATGGAGCAGACCAGAGCCAACCTGCCTGGGGCCAAGCCCAGCTGACCTACACAACCTGAAGCCCACTCAGATCTGCTCGGCTAGGCAAATCTATGCACGAGAATAAATCTTTGATCTTGCAAGCCACTGAGTCGGGGTCCTTTGTTACACAGATTTCTATCTGGCAATATTATTACGATAGAATCCATGAGTGCTTTTGTTTGTTTAGTAATTGGTTCAACCAAGATGAGTTCGATCGTCTAACCCATACCTGCCGCTGTAGTAGGTGCTGGGCATACAAACATGCACAGAGGAACGTCTTTGTTGTCTTACGTTTGGCGTTTAGGCAGGAGAAATGATGTGTCCATACATTATTGGAAGACAGATGAAATCTGGCAAGGTGCCCAGCAGGTGGCTATATCTGTGCTCTGGGAGCTCTGAGGAGATGATAGCACAAATGACTGGAGAGACCTACAAAGGCTGAGGAGCTCTGAGAATGCAAGGAAATGTATGTAATAGGAGGACTTAAGTGCTCTGGACACCAAGAAATGTACATTTTCGTGAGGTTTTCCACCATGTTTTAGGCACTCAGAGATGACACCTTTATCAAGAGTTGAGAAATTAGACATCCATCATCAAAAACTTGACAAATTTGGGGCGCCTGGGTGGCTCAGTTGGCTGAGCGTCCAACTTCGGCTCAGGTTGTGATCTCACGGTTCGTGTGTTCGAGCCCCGCATCGGGTTCTGTGCTGACAGCTCAGAGCCTAGAGCCTGTTTCAGATTCTGTGTCTCCCTCTCTCTGCCCCTCCCTTGCTCGCGCGCTGTCTCTTTCTGTCTCAAAAATAAATAAACGTTAAAAAAAATTGAGAAATTAGAATATCTTCCAAGTAATTCATTGCTATGAGCATGTGGTCAAGATACTTGCATGAAACTATAGGAATGAAATTATAAAGTCTCCTCATCTTCTTCTTATATCAGTTGGTCTGGATTATAAAAAATAAGGTAACTTGTCATTTTATTTCTGTATCTGTCATTTTTTTTTTTAAATCAATGTTATTTATTTTTGTGGCCAAGACCTGGCATGATGGCTGAGAGTAGTGCTGTCCAGTTAAGTGTTTGAGCTCTGGGGTCAGAGAGACCTGGGTGAAGGTCCAGCCTCTCAAGTTATTTAACTTTTCTCCACCTAATAATCCTCATAAACGGTCTGTCATGTGGCAGGCCACTACCAAATGTTAAATATTATTCACAGTATGATCTAAATTCTTGATGAGCAGCCCCTGGGACCCATGGTCCCCCTCTGCAACCGAATGTGATAACATGGGCAGCAGCCTAATTTCAAATATACTTTTACTTCAGACTAAACAGTGGACTTAGTGAAGAAAACAACAACAGCAATGTCTTGGGTAAATAGAGGAATATATCTTAGAATTACTCATTCTAGGTAGTAATGCTCCAGCCATGTGAAGACACTGAATAGAGAAGTGGTTGAGTAGTGGGTTGAAATCTGGGTGCTGGAAGCCCGTGGAAAACTGTTCACCTGGCACAGAGCTGCCCAAGCACTGCACAGCCACCATTTTCTGGGGCCAGCCAAGACGCTCCAGGAAACAGGGCTCTATCTGCCGAGCCCTTCTCATTCTACGGAGGGGAAATCCCACAGCCACAACAGGGGGAGTCCAGGTAGGGTGAGGAGTGCCCCCATATATTCAGGTCAGCATGAAAGAGTCTGGGACATCCAAGGCTCTCCATAAACTTTACATGGCATGGAGTAAACTCATTTCAGCTCCAGATTTCCGGTGAACCTGTGTCATTAAAGGCAGGTGCACTTTATGTCTCAGAACCACAGCTTTCCTATCTGTACGGTGGAAGGGTTAATACCTACCTGTTGTCCTGGGGGTCATTTCAGGGGTAGAATGAAAACACTGCCTGCAAGTGTTCTTCAATCCCTGGTGTGCTTGTTAGATGCAAGGGATGAAGGACTAGAAAGTGGCCGCCATCTTGAAACTCCCCAAACGGCCCAGGCATTAATGTCTTAGCAGAACTGGTTTCTTCATTGACTGTCTTCTCAAACAGAAATGCAGTCTAACTGAAGACTGTGAGATTTGTATACCTCTCATTTTGTAAAAACAAAGAGAAGCCCTTAATCTCGTCAACATTTTTAGCTCCCCTAACTCTACCCTGGGCAGAAAAAAAAAAAAGATGTTTACCATGATGGGGACATGAGGACTTTTTTGGTTTGTTATTGCTCTTGGCAAAGCAGTTGTTTCAGGAAAATGCATGGTGGCCAGTCATCAGAAGCCTTTCCTGTGGACGATTGAAGTGTCTTCCTTTTCATAGGCAGGTTTTTTTTTTTTAGTTTTAAGCCAGTTTAATACTTTTGTTCGGTACCAGCCATTATTAATTTCTCTCAAGCACATATTTTAAATTCCTCGCATGACAGTTTTGAGAAACTAATGAAAATTAGAGTGTGTTAGCATATCACATTCCTACAGAGACCTGCTAATACATTCAATTACATTTAGTAATGGTAATGGGGACTATAGAGAAAAGCATTACCATTTATACCTGCTTGCTCATGTGCTGTCTCTGTCTCTCTCTGCACCAAATATTCAAAAAAATATAGAGAGAGTGTAAAGCAAAGGAAAAATCACTTTTGATGCTACTTTAAAAAATGACTTTCTGAAAATGCTTTGCTTCTTGATAAGAAATAGGATGGTTATGGCACATGTAACTTACTTTTTTGTGTCAGTTAGGAACATTAGTCCATTTATCTCCACTCCTGAAATTTTTCCATTTGTTCACCAAAGGCTTCAAAGGAATTACATAAAGATATTTTTCTGCCTAGATACATACTTTGGCAATTTGATTTTGTTTTAAAGTAGCATGATTGCATTTTCTTCCTCCACTCTATGAATCACAGCCAAAGGGAATTCCTTTGAAAACTTGATTAGGAACGTGAGACATGCGTATCTGGTACATGATGGTGTTGATGTCCACCTGCCTCCCAAGCTTGGTTTAAAATTCAGCTCTGCCCAGCAGGGCTTACCTTGAGCTGTGTGGCATTATTTTGTGACTGCGGGCCCAAGTGACTATGTGTGCTGCGACCAGCAGGTTGCCCAAATCACGTTTGGGCTAATAAATATGGGGTGTCTCAGTCCTTGATGTGAGACGCTTTTATAGCCTATTATGGAATAAATTATGTGCACGTTTATTCTTCATGAGTCTGTCGACTTCAGTCTGTTCTGTGTTAGATGGTGACCTTCTGGAATTCAGGGATCGTGCTGTTAAATTTATTTCGTGTTACTTGTATATGCATCTTGATGGGCGACAAATATATGAGTGAGTTTTTATCCGATGATTTGCTAGGCTAATGTTTTGAAATGTGTTTATTAATTTGTTTGTGTCAGAGCAAAGGCTAGCTGGTATTTCCCAGTAGGGAAGAGTAGTTAGTGCAAATATATAAACATCCGTTGACCTGGACAAGTTCTGTACAGGCAGGGTGCTCTGTGTGCTGGTTCTAAAGATAGACGAGACAAAGTTAATTACTTAAGCTGTAAATTGCAAGTACTTGGCAAATGAGAGTTATTCAGCGTCAAACCTTTTTTGCATTTTTGTAGTCTCGGAATTCATGCCAGGAAGCCAGAATTTCTAACTAGGAGGTAGTTACAATTCTAAGCATCATACTGTAGTTATAGGAATTATCCACGGAATACAAAAGCACAATTAATGAAGTTTCTAATTTAAAAAGTGCTGAGCATTATTGAGTACTTGGCCTGTGACTATATACATATTTTCGAGATAAGGATTATTAAATTTTATATGGCCCGGCCAATGTATATTTTTATGAGTGTGAATGGTGTCTCCAGTAAGACCCGTTTCTCCCTAAGCTTCCTGCAGACCTTAAAGCTGTGTCCACACTGGTCAGGAAGAATGGAGCTTCTGTTCTGGAGACCCCGGAGGAGTTATTCGTGATCCCTTTTCATCTTAGTGGGCTCCTTGAGCAAAGTGGGGGTGCTCCATCCTCTTCCAAAGTTCCGGCAGCCAGAGGCCTGCAGGGGTAGCAGGGGAGGGGACAGCGTAAGGCTTACGCTCCCTCACAGCTGCCTCCTTTCCCACTAAAAAGGGTTGAAAAATGTGCTTGCAGATGTTTTCTTTGCATCTTTCTTTGGAAGGATTTTTACGTGTTCACTCTTAGAATATCACAGGGTAACGGTTATTCAGGTTTATCAATTTGAACATCCATTCTATTTTGCATGGCAGCCAGTACCCTAAAAAACTTAAGGAGAGGTAATCTTTTTTTTTCAAACTATAAAAAGCAGATTTTGTGGCAAAGAAATTTGAACGACCAGTTTTTACATAATTGCGAAGGAATTATTATCACATAAACATCTTATCATAAAAATTCTTGTGATAAAAATGTTATCGAATAAAATGTTATGTGAGTCTATAAGAGAATGTCCATATTTCTAATCAAGGCATGCTCAAAGTATATAGGGCTAAAAAAAATAACAATGTCAGGAGTTTGCTTTAAGATACTTCACGGGGAACAAACCATAAGCAACTCTGAACGATAGAGAACAAACTGAGGGTTGCTGGAGGGGAGGTGATGGGGAGGGGCGGGATTAGATGGGTGATGGGCATTAAGGAGGGCATTTGGGATGAGCACGGGGTGTCATATGTAAGTGATGAGTCACTAAATCTATGTCTGAAACCAATTCTACACTCTATGCTGTATGTTAACTAACGTGAATTTAAATAAAATCTTGGAAGGAAGAAAAAAAGATACTTAAAGAGAGAAGAAATAGGTGAAGCGGGGCACCTGGGTGGCTCAGTCAGTGGAGCGTCTGACTTGGGCTTAGGTCATGATCTCACGGTTCGTGGGTTCCAGCCCCACTGCTGTCAGCCTGTCAGCACAGAGCTCACTTAGGATCCCCTGTCCCTGTCTCTCTCTGCCCTTCTCCCGCTTATGCTCTAAAAAAAGGAAAAAAAAAAAAAAGGTGAAGCATGTATGTTAAAATCTAGAAAGTTTTTGATTCTGGATGATAAGTATATAGTGTTCATTATCCTATTCTCTTTTGTGTATATTTGAATATTTCATAGTAAGAAATGCTTAAAAAGGCAAATGAGTATATCCTCGTTCCCTTTTTATAAATGGAAGAAAGTGAAATGACCGGCCCGCAGTCATAAAGCTGAAAAGTGGTAGGACCAGACTTAAATCTCAGACTCCTCTCTCTCCTTCCATGTATTTTACATCTCCAGAACTGAAGGCACTTATTTATTTATACATTTATTTTCCAATCTCGGGTGCCCAGGGTTCCTTCTTGATGCACTCTCATTGTTTCATTCGTTGCTTTTTTTCTGTTTTATTATGATGACAGGTAATCTTTAATAGCCACTTAGAAACATGAACAACTTCTAATTGAGACAGTTATTTATTGATTTGCTTTAATTAGGAAAGGTTGCTGCTGGTGGTAAAGGGCAAGAATATTGCGGCTTCTTTTGTAAGGGTGGAGATGCAGAAAAGAGCATGAGAGCTGAATTGTTCAGCGGAGACCACACAGGTTACAGCTAAAAAGGCTTACGGGTGGTAAGAGATGATAAACAAAAGAAACAGAGCTCTGCAAAATCTAACCACGTTTCAAGGAGGAACCCTAAAGTATGTTCAAAACGCTAAAACTTGTCTCACAAATTAAAGGAAAACATATTTTAACCTAAACATTTACCCAAATAAACCGGTATTACTGTGTTCTTCCCATTAAAAACGGGTCCAATGGGAAGTATCCTTATTAACAGAAATAAACTTTTAGGGAGGCTATTTCCTTGATACCAAAATGGAAGAACACCTAGAAAAGTTGCCAACCCAAATGGCCACCGGCTTTGCAAGATTTTGTGTCCAAGCCATGACCTGTAAAGTTAGACCTGGGGACTTTGTCTTTAAGAAGATCACTCAGATGCTTATCTTGTTGCCTAGCAGTTAAGTATTTTTTAATTTAGTGTTAGCTTCCCTTGTTCTGCCTCCTCAACTCCTCAAATATCCCTTTGAAGATTCATTGAACTCTTGTAGAAACTTAAAGATTGCCTAATAGTAAGTTTGGGTTCCTTAATCCTCTGTAAATCTCCTTTAACATCCAGTAGACATTAATAATAGCCGCACACTGATAGATGGGCATGGCTGGACACGGGATCTGAGAAGTCTGGACTTTTCACCGGAACCCTGGAGTTTTCTGCCTGGAACAGCCTAGCTCAATGCTCAGCTCTTTCAGCTAAGATATTGGGTTCGAAGTTGGAAGTCCAACACTGGGAGATTTCCCCCAAGAATTTCCCTTCCCACGTTTGTCCTTTGAAACGGGCATCGGTAGCACACAATGCCATCTCCTGCCCAGTTGCTGGAAAGTTCTGTGTAGGAGCTGCTGGACTCATGGGCCGCCATGGATGTGATCAGTGGGTGCGATCAAGAAAGTCACACCCATTTGGAAGGTGGACCTTCCGGATGTGGTAAAGTGCAGTGTTCAGGAGAGAGGCACCAGTCAGAACGTATTTCAGGACTGCTGCGCGTCAGGCTGCCCCCAACTTGGTTATCGCCTTCTGCAAACTCTCCGACACTCTCCCTCTCCCGGCCTTGAAAAAAATTTCTTTTGCTCAAAAATCTAATGGGTAGATGATTAGACTCTCATCATAAAATTTCAAAATGTCTATAAAGAGTGTGTGTGTGTTTTAAAATGATGATTCAGATCCTAAATTTTTAAGAGTTTTGTACATGATTAACATCCAGCTGTCTCAAAGCCCTGCTGGGAGCTTTCTTTGGTATTCGGCCCCGCATGCCTTTGAGAGACTTCTGTGGTTACATGTGTGGTATTTGATCAAAAGCATGCAACACAGAATCTCTTCATCTTACCTATTAACTTTGAGTAAGTTTTAGAGTTTGGCGGTAAAATCCTTGTTTGTTTCGCTGGAATTTTGAATTCGTGATGTGTTTACTAAAGCTATTTTTCACTTAATTATAAAACGCCTCAAAGAAAAATCACATTCTTAGGATACTTGCTTTTTTGTTGCAATAATGACAGACTGCCATGAAGACGTTTGGTTTATTTTCCTATTTTATTGTTCTGTTTTAATTCGTACAGATCCGGAAATAATGAATTATCCCTTTTGTTCAAACTTTCCTTTTTGTTTTCTGTAAAGTGAACAATGGGGTTATTGTACACACATCGCACGATGTTTTTTCCCTCTCTCTGCATGGGGAAAATAATGAGCTAGATTGCGGCCCACTGTTTGTGACATTCGTAATTGTTTCTTAGTTAAAAAGAAAATCCATTTGTTTTTAAACCTTCCCACTTGAAAGGGCTGATAAAAGTGTTTAGTTTCCAGCTTTTCCATTGCCTCTCATTGTCATGGTCAGTGCATTTAATTCTATATATGAGCTGTGAAAAAGGCCCTGAGTAAAGGTCCCTTGGGTAGAAATGTCATCTCTCTGGGCCTCAGACTCCTCAGCTGTAAAATGGGAGACTTACCCTGCAGGATTCCAAAAGGCTTTTAAAGTCCAGTTTGGAAGACCCAGTGATCATGGCGATGTTCAAGGTTAATAAGTCCTTTATTTCAGTGGCTGAATTACCCTACTCATGTAATGCATTTTTAACATGTGACCTTTCCATTTGAGCTGCAACGTCCCGTTTTGCATGTTCCCTGAAAGACGTTCTTTCTGAGAGGCTCCTAGCGGCATTTAGTGCCACGGTCATGTAGCCCAACCCTTTCATTGTACAGATAAGGAAAACAAAGCTGTGTTTTAGTGAAACATCAACGTGAGAGCAAATAAACTGACTTCTTGTTTTCTTTCTAATAGCTATGCAACCCCGGTCTTACTATAAATAATTCCAAACCGAGGCTGCAACATCGCAAAGCTAATTCCATAAAACATGCCTATGGAAGGTCAAAACCTGCCTGCTTCCTCCAAGGCCACCCCTCTCCCACGTTGGGTGTGTGGGGACTCAGTGCCAATGCGAACGGCATCCCGGGGGGCAGGGGGTAGCTGGTCGCCATCTACACCTTTGTCACCCCAGAATGAAGTCCCAGAAAAGGAACAGAAAGCCCGAGCCACTTAGGTGTGCCTAACTCTGTGAGGATAAGTATTACTTCCCCACATACGAGAAATTTAGCACATGAACTCATCATGACGTAATAACCAATCTATTCATTTATTCTGTGAGGAACACTTAGCTGTTTCCTATCTATTTAATGCTCTCTGCTTTGACATTCTATTTGATATTGCAGATCCTTGTGCCGATGGACACGTGAATAATTATTTATTCACCTTTTTTAAGAGATGGAGCTGTTTTAGGGCTGACATTTTGCACATGCAAGAGATTTATATTTTGAGCTGACCTTTTGCACGTGGTCTGTGCTTGTCCTCGGAGAAGCTCACGAATACACCGGAAGGAAAGAATTGCTTGGTGTAGAGAAATAAAGCGGTGAGCGGGGAGAGGTCTGGCCAGAGATCGGAGCGCAGGTGAGGGGTCAGATCTCTGTCACTCATCTTACTTTCCGAGACCTTTGCTTTTACACCAGTGGGTGTAACTCTGCCAGCTCCTGAAACTGATTGTGGAAGCATGTTTTCTTTTTTAATCGTTAGCACTATTTTTGCCTGTGGAGCAGACTTTTAGGACCTAGATCAGCAGGGAGGACCAGGAAGTGGGTTGAGCAAGTGGCAGACCTTTCCTCCTAAACCCAGAACTCCATCCTGACAGAAGTTTTATTCAGATTCCAGGGATGTTCCCCGTCTTCTAGATCCCTCCAGCTGGGATGGGGAAAAAAATTGTAAAATCTTCCCACCATCCTCACATTCCATTGTTCTCCAGTGTCCTATATATCCTTCCATTTTATTTGATGGGGCTCACCCAGAGCCTTTGCGGCCAAGTGCAACATTGCTGCTAAACAAACAGCAACCTGAAGTTGCTTACATGGTCTTTCACGATGGGATCTGTGTGGGATTTCAGGATGACCTCGGACAGCACAACGCCTATGATAACAAGGCTTGCCCCAAATGGAACGCTACATTTTGTTGTGTGTCCAGACTCCTCCTCTTGAGCAAAGGGTTTTCATAGATTCTCAAGTATCTGCTGTTTTTTTGAAAGCTGTTAGAAGGGAAACACAGGGTAGCTGGACTAAAGAAAAGACCTCAGGTTTCACGAGGGGACAAATGAAAGTATGTTGTTGCCATCACAGAATTAGCTCTAGCAGATGGGTGGTCAACGGGCCAGGAGCCTGAGGGTGTGGGACCACAAACTTTGCCACTGCTGGTGCTGCGTGAGCCACAAGCAACGTGTGTGGTTTCTCATACAGACGCAGGACCAATGGAGAAGTCTACCCGTGAGCTAAAGCCTAAGAATGGGGAAAGAGAAGAACGTAATGACTCATGCAATGTTCTTGAGTAAATTGTACGCATGCAATAAAAATATCCGTATGCTTCTGTAGCAGAACATCACAGTTTCTGTTTTGACGGAGCAGCACATGAGAAGATAATCCCACATGATTTAAATTGGACAGCAGGGGCTGGAGGGAGGATGCATAATCAAATTATCAGAAAGCATCTTTTGTAAAAAAAAAAAAAGTGTTTATTCATTTTGAGAGAGAGAGCATGGGCAGGGGAGGGGGAGAGAGAGAGAGAAAGAGAGAGAGAAAGAAGGAAAAGAAAAGAAAGGAAGAAAATATATAGAAAGAAAGAAAGAAAGAAAGAAAGAAAGAAAGAAAGAAAGAAAGAAAAGGAAGAAAATATATCCCAAGCAGGCTCTATGCTGTCAACACAGAGCCCAACGCTGGGCTCAGGCCCATGAACCACGAGATCATGACCTGAGCCAAAATCAAGAGTTGGATGCTTAATCAACTAAGCCACCCAGCTTCTCCAGAAAACACCTTTATTAAAAGTATGAAATAGAGTACCTTTATGTGAAAGGTAGTCTGCAAAATGACTGAATCATATGATATAATTATACTTGAGTATAAACCATGAAGCTTGAGTAATAGTTTCAATTGTATTACACTGAGACCTCCTGAAAATTAAGTCAAAAAGACTATTTCATTCTATTTGTTAATGCTTCTTTTAAAAATTAAGAATGTATTTTTGTTTATAGTTAAATATAGTTAAACATATATTTATAGTTAAAGTACATAGTTAAATATGGTTAAATATATTTGATAATTTATGTTCTATACTCTCCCTGTATACTGTATTTTTCCTCTATATTTGATATATTTTCCAGATATATCTTTATGGGCTTCAGCATCCCATCAGTTTTTTTAAAAGGAATTTAAATATTTGCTTAGTAATTAGATGAGTCTTTTACAGTCCTTTTAATTTTGTAGATAGCTTTTTTTCTTAATTATCTAAGGTAAGGGGGACAAGATAAACTAAAAAGCACAGTAAAGACGCTAATTTTATCCAAGCGTGTAGTAGTTTTCCAATCCTTCATTTCACTTTGATATAGTTTAAAAAAGACCACTTGTCTGATTTGAATTTTACTCCTTTTATCCTGGGGAAACATTTAGAGGGAAGAGAATAAAATCTCCAACTGGAAAATCATCCCAAATTGCTTAGACTTACCACTTCTCTACGAATGAGAAGCAATTTTAAGTTGAGTTTTTCTGCTTGGGTAAAGTGTATACTCCGAAGCATTTTGTGACACAGGATTTGGTATACTTTTTCAGAAGGCTTTGCTGAAAAGAAAGAAAGAAAAAAATTATGAGTGCCTGACATATTAGCAAGGGTTTGTTTGGGAACTTAACTTGCCTGGGGTTAACCAGTGTTGTAGGTCCAAAGTAGCTCAGTTTAAATGTCACATATAATGACAAGTAGGAAAATTGGGACGTTATTTGCATGTGAATGGGGATAAAGGTGACTGGATGTTGATTCATTGCGTGATGAATGTTTGCCCTTGGTGAAATGTTTTACCTTCCGTGAAATTATAAACAATATTTCTTATTGACTGTAAAATGTAGACACCAAGCCCAGAAGTCCTTGCTCCTGAAATGCTACTCCTATTAGAAAACTGAGGAGACAAGGAGACTTGGAATTCTGCCCTTTTGAAATTAGGACTTCCCTTAATGTGTCTTTATTTGGGAGGGACGAGGGAGGAATAGGGTACTATATTCCAAAAAGCATTAGAGATGAGTGGACAGAGACATTTTACTAGCATTCCTTAGAAAATATTTTTGAAGTCTTCAGAATAAATTAGATTTATTCTTATTTTGTTATTAGTGTTTATTGATCTAAGGCGCTTTTTTATTTATAAAGTTAATGCTTTCGTGGAAATAAACACAACCTCAACTATGAGACTGAAGGAGCAATTTTTTTCTAGACAGTGTCAGTATCTCGTCAAGACTTAGAGAGTCTTAGAACTTGGTCAGAACCATAAATATGTTTCTTAATTTTTTTTTGTAGAAACGTTATCAAATATATCCATTTGATTTTTTTTTTTTTTCAAAACCGGTACGCTTCCTAATCCTTTCATTCAACTAGATCATAGTTAAAGCATGATTTTATGGTGTAATTATAAACCCTCGGATGTGCACGTATTTGTACATGGACCATCTGTCTGAACTCAGGAATTCTCCCAATCACCAAAGAGAAATGGGATTCACAGAAGGCCCTTGATTTGCCCTTGGTCAAATCATAAATTAGGATCAGAGTCAGAATTAGCATCGACCAGCAGCCCTGAAGTTTGAGCTTGTTACTGAAGCATGCTGGGTGTAGTTTGATCTGTAGAGAAACGGAGATCAGGCTGCTCACACAGGTTTCTGTACTCTGTGAAGAGAGACAACAAAACCGAACATCAGAGACCCCATGGGAAGCCCCCTTCATCGGGCATGGAACACCAGTGTCCCGGGACTTTAAGAAGGCGATGCCACAGTCAGAGGCTCTGTGGGATACCCCTCCCCGCCGCCCTGCCCCACAGGATGCCTGGATGATTTGAAGAAATGCCACCGGCGGCTGATGGCGAGTGCGAGGAGAAGCGCTGACCTCCCCCTTGGGACTCACAGGGCCTGACCTCTGTCTTTTAAGAAATGGAGCAAAGCCCAGCTCCTCTGGGCTATACAAGGTCAGCATTTCAGTCAGCACCACCTGTGGAAGCTGGTTCAGAAATTGTTTTCAAAGAAGCACTCTCCAGGTTCCTTTCTCTAAGTTCATCCAGTCTGCTTCTAAAACAAAAGGAATATTGTCCCTTCTTCTGCTTGAGGTGATGACACTGACCCCCCAGGTCAGAATCCTAGAATTTTCCTGTAGCTGAATATATTTATAAATTTACTGCAGCTTAAACGTGCAGACCGTCTGGAGAAAGAGAGCCGGTGACATTGAACTCCGATGTAGTAGGTGTCATCTTGTTCCCGTGTGCCGGTGTTTCATCTCAAAGGGCTTTCCATAGTTTTGCACAGCAAAGGCCTTAGGCACAGATGGGCTTAAGCTGAGAAGCAGGCCAGGGATAAGAGCATAAGGATTAGTGTGGCCTGTGGCAAACTGAACTTTGTGTTTTATTCGGGAAAGGATGATGGGCTCTGGCTGAATGTTGTGTGAGAAATACAGATCCAGGGCTGTCAGCTTTTAAGACTTGTTTCATAATAAACTAAAACTGAATCTTTATATGAGACCATTAAAAAAACTTAAGTAGCAGTCTGAGCTTAATAAAATACGTGAACAGGCCAGAACCGACCCTTGGGTCATCAGGTTGCAGCACAATAGGATCATTATCAATGGCAAGCCCTGTGCCAAGTGTTCTGTGTATGTGAGCTTTTTAACTTTCGGCACAAGCTTGTGAGATAAGTATTGGTACCCTGTTTTACTAAAAGGATACTGGAGTTCAGTGTAGTTAAGTAACTTGCATAGGATTTAGCAGCGATGACGTAGGAGGAAAAGGAACCCACGCTCAGACTTTGAGTTAGCAAATATTTATTGAGCCCGTGACGGTTTCCAGGGACTTGCTAGGCGCTAGGGATCCAATAGGGAATGAGACAAATGCAGAAGGCATCTAGTCTATGTAAGTTAAAACATGGGAGATGAGGGCAAGGGTAAGATGCTTTTGGAGTCCACAAGAAGAGAAGGCTTTCAGGGGGTTACATGATCTGGGACCTGAGGGATGAGTAGGAGTTGGCCAAATGAAAGGGGTATTGATGGGAATTGTGGTTAGGAATACGTAGCAGGAATCCCAGAGGTGAGGGAGGACGGACAACCTAGGAAGTGATAGATGTTTGCTGTAACTGAAGATGGAACTCAGCATAGAGATGGGGAAGGACAAAAAGAGATAAAACTAGAGAGATGAGTCAAGGGACACAGTTTTGTTTCTTTCCAGCTTTATTGAGGTTTGGTGGGCAAATAAAAATGATATATATTTAGGGGGTACAATGTGATTTTTAAAGGTGTACAACATGGTTTAATATATGTATACATTGTAAAATGATCATCATAATCAAGCTAATTAATACACCTATCACCTTGCAGAGTGACCCTTTGTATGCATGTGTGTATGTGATGAGCACACTTAAGATCTACTCTCAGAAAATTTCAAATCTACAATAGTATTATTCACTTTAATTACTCTGCTATATATTAGATACAAGAATGTATTCATCTTATAACTAAAAGTTTGCATCCTTTGGCCAACATTTCCCCATCCCCCGCCCCCCGCCCCCACCACCCATACCTACCCTTGGCAGGCACTGTTTTGTTTGGTTCTGTGAGTGACTTTTTAGGATTCCACATGTAAGTGAGATTATACAGCATTTATCTCTCTGTGCCTGGCTTATCTCCCTTAACATAACGTCCTCCAGGTTTATCCAGGTTGTTGCAAATAGGATTCCCTTCTTTTTCATAGCTGAATATTCCTCTGTGTGTGTGTGTGTGTGTGTGTGTGTGTGTGTGTGTGTGTGTATGTGTGTGTGTATCATTTATTAATTACAGACATTGAGGTTGTCTTTTTATCTTGGCTGTTGTCAACAGTGCTTCAATGAACATAGAGGATACAGGTGCCCCTTCAAGATACTGATTCATTTCCTTTGGATATATACCTGGAAGTGGGATTGCTGGGTCATATAGTAGTTCTATTTTTAAGGTTTTGAGAACCTCCATACTGTTTTTCATAATGGCTGTACCAGTTTATATTCCCACCAGCAGGACGCAAGGATTCCCTTTTCTCCATATCCTTGTTGATGTCTGTTCTCTTGTGTCTTTTTGGTAGTAGCCATTCTAGCAGATGTGAGGTGTGATATGAACCGTGGTTTTGATTTGCATTTCCTTCATGATTAGTGACGTCAAGCACTTTTTCATATACTGGTTGGTGGACCATTTGTATGTTTTCTTTGGAAAAATGCTTATTCTAGTCCTTTGCCCATTTTTTAAATTGGTTATTTGAGGGGTGCCTGGATGGGCTCAGTTGGTTGAAAATCAGACTTTTGATTTTGGCTCAGGTCATGATCTCACGGTTCATGAGTTTAAGCCCCACGTAGGGTCCCTCTCCCTGCCCCTCCCCGCTTGTGCTCTCTCTCTCATAATAAACGTAAAAAAAATTCATTGGGTTATTATTTTTTTTTTTACTATTGAGTTGTGTGAATTCCTTATATGTTTTGAATATTAACCCCCTTTCAAATATTTGGTTTGCAAATATTTTCTCCCACTCGGTAGGTTGCCTTTTCATTTTGTTGTTTCCTTTGCTGTGAAGAAGCTTTTCAGTTTGATGTAGTCCCACTTGTTTGTTTTTGCTTTTGTTTCCTGAGCTTTTGATACTGTGCCCCCAAAATCATTTCTGAGACCAATGACAAAGAAATTTTTCCCTGTGTTTTCTTCCAGGAGTTTTGGTTTCAGGTCTTATATTTAAGTCTTTAATCGCTTTCGAGTTCATTTTGCACACAAAGTTTTAAACGGGAACGACTTGATAAGTTAGTATGATCACTCTGGCAACAACATAGGGAGAGAAAATTTAGAAGGTCATTGATTATGGAGGTGATAATAGAAGGAAGGAGACCTTTAGGAAGCTAATTGGAGCAATCCAGGAGAGGGGAAAGTGCCTTAAAACGGGGTAGTGACATGAAATTTTCATTAGGTGATGCAGGAAACATTTAAGGGGTAGAATAAACCCAAAACGGTGACTAAGTAGAGTCAAGGAGTGAGAGAGAGCAGATAATCAAAGGCGAGGTTAAGATTTTGCTAATTGTGTACATGGTGAAACCATTCAGAATTTGCAAAGAACTGGCTTTGAGGGGGGTTGCAGATTAAGCAACCTGATTTAGATGGATTGAGTCCAAGAATGATGTTCCAGTGGGATATGCAAGTGGAAATTCCCAGAAGTCAGTCAGTGATATTGATCTGACACTCTGGGGGCCACTCTGGGCTAGGCATATAGACTATAAGTGTGTCAAATGGGATGGAAAGTATTGAAGAAGGCATGTATTGAGAAGAAGCATAATCCCTCTCAGATACTAGTTCTAGACATTGTGATTCACTGAAGACAGCTCTCATCAGGGCTCCTGGAGCCCTGGCAGGATGTCACTCTGAGCAGGTAGAATATCACTGCCATCAAGTTGAATTCATCTCCCAGGAGGAGATTTAGGTGAAAGTGTATCCTTGGAGCTTATCTTAGATGTAATACTCTATAATTGAGGTGACAGAGACTGTTCATTTCACCCAAACCCAGAGCTCTGTAGGAACTCTTCAAGAGATTTAAGTCAGTTGATGAAGGTTATGTGACAGAATTTGAACACATATTCCTGGAACTTGATGTTACCACATCATCAGCTAGTTAGCTCTATTCTTTTTTTTTTTTAATTTTTTTTAACGTTTATTTATTTTTGAGACAGAGAGAGACAGAGCATGAATGGGGGAGGGGCAGAGAGAGAGGGAGACACAGAATCCGAAGCAGGCTCCAGGCTCTGAGCCATTAGCCCAGAGCCCAACGTGGGGCTCGAACTCACGGACCGCGAGATTGTGACCTGAGCCGAAGTCGGATGCTTGACCGACTGAGCCACCCAGGTGCCCCTAGTTAGCTCTATTCTGGTTAGTAGGGGAGACTTCTGTGTCTGAGGCCAGCTCTCTAACTGTCTTGGAGAAGTAGATTGTGGAGAGCATTGCTACAATCCCCAGACCACTGCCAAGAAAGATCAAAGCCTCTGGCAGACCAGGATGTACCCCACCATCATCCCCCTTCCAGTTGATGTACAAGACCTACGAACCATTCCTCTGCTAGAAGTACTCAACTCTGGAAGAGATGTAAGCAACAGTTTCAAGTCTGGGTCTACAAAGCTGGAGATAATTTCTTAAATATCTCTGTTTATGCAGCACAAATGGGCTTGTATTGTTCCCTTTTTGGTGCCTCCGCAAGTCAGCTAGAGAATAGAGAAGGTAACTAGAAGTAATTGGTCTGGAACTTTTGGAACGGCAAATCAATAAAAAATTTAGTAACGTATTTAAGTACCAGTTAAAAGTTCTTGACCAATGACACTTCGCCATATACATTTAATGACTATAAAAACTTGATAGGAAACATTACTTTTCTTCCATATGAACATTCCATTAAGCTTTAGCTGTTTGAAATGGTGAAACCCATTGCCCTGCAAGATAGAATTGATCGTGGAAGCATATTCACACAAGAGGATGTTTTTTTAGATTACCTCTGTTGGATTCTGATTAGCAATGTTTATGTTCCATTTAATGTTTTCCATATGCTGGTTACTATTTGAAAGTTTGGTCTGTGCATTTATCCTCATCACCAGCTGTGGAAGTCGACCCTGTGCAGCAGCTTCAGACCCAATGTCTGGATATTCTGGCATCCTGACCACCAGAACTGTTGATTTTAGTCTCATTTCATTGTTCTTGGAATGCGGGTTTGGATGACCGATTTGTGAATATCATCACAAACTTCAAATGTCCTTCATCTTTATGATGGGACCATTTTGTCCCACGCTTAGCTGACTTAAAATTTGAAGAATCTTGGCATTTTCCATAGCTGTAAAGATGAACCTGAATATTCTCAAAAAAAAAAAAAAAGCACATGAGATAAATTATATGGTGGCTTTTTAAAAGTAGCTTTAGTTTTGTAAAAGTGATGCATATACGATGAATGAAAGGAAAGTCAACTAATCAAAGTACAAAAAGTAGGAAAAAAGTCACCTGAAATTTTACCACCTGGACAAGAACATAGTTCAGTGTTCATCCTTCCCAGATTTCTCCAAGTCTTTTAAATGATATTGGTAATTAGTAAGACTAGAAGTGTCTTATTAATCTATCAGTGTCTTGACTGATAGTGAGTATATAATTTATCGTCCACACATGGATACTTCTGTGAGTGAATAATTAGGCGAGGACAACAAGTATGTACCTGGACTGTCCTCGGCACCTGGGACTGGGATTACCTAAGTCTTAGACACATTGCCGTGTACAAATTTGTTATTTCATTATAATTTATTGGACACTTATTCTATGCCAGGCATGAGTCGATAAAGTAAATAAAACACAGACTCTGCTCCTCTGGCCTCACAGTCCCACAGCAGTTAAATGCCATGCAGTGGGGACTGTGGTGGAAAGATGGCTCTCGTATTATGGGAAAATAAATGGTCAGTCCATGAAGGCTCAGAGTGAGCAGTAGAAAGGCTGACGCGAGTTTCAAAGGGTTGATGGGGTTAGCCTGGCAGAGAAGAGAGCAGAGGACATTCCCACTAAAAAGGGATGATACATACAAAGACTATGCAAAGGGAACAAAGCATATGGGATATTGGGAACTTGCAAAAGGCTCAGGAGGATGAGAACTTTCGGGGGGAAAGTCATCAGACTTGACTTTAGAATGCTGGCTCAAGATGCTACTCGTGGGGAAGAATGGGATGTATCTGAGGCAATTTGGAGCCTGAATCATCAGTGTTTGGGGCAGTGGAGAGGAGAGTTTCCTGAAGCCCAACTCGGGCACTGGCCTGGACCGCGGGAACATTCGCAGAGACACGTAACGCCGAAGAGGGAGCTGGTTTGGGAGGGAAGGAAGCAGGTGATGGCTATGTTTGTGTAGTTCGAGGCTCCAGTAGGGCATCCAGGTGGACAGACTTTGGTTGGAACTCAGTAGAGAGCTCTAGGCTGGGGAGAGAAATTGAGGAATTGGTGGTTTATAGGCAGTATTTGAAGCCATGGGAATTTGAGGCCAGTTTGATTTTTATTACTTATCATGAATTTCTATTAACTCTGGTTCAAGGTTATTGAATTTGTAATAGAGTAGAATAAATGGGAGCTTAAGTGATGACATTTTGAAATTCATTCATCCCCACCCATTTTCATGAAAGAAACATTTGTCTGGGAGATGTAAAATACCGCTATTCAGAATTTATTGTCCAAAGGAATTGGCAAAGAGACTTTCCGCCAAAAATCAGATTTAGAAAAGTCAACCTTCTTTCTATTTTATAATAAAGAGAGTAATTAAAGCTCTCTGGTTAAAATTCCAAATAATTACAGTCAAGCCTGTATCAGTCGTGGAGACTGGGAGCCTTTTGGATCCTTGAAATCCACAAACAGTCCTGATGTATTGTAGCCACAACTTTGTCTCTTGCTAATCTTGAGCATTTCTCCTCTGAGAGTTGCTTGGCTTTTGAGATTTCAACATACACAGGAAGAATAAAAATATAAGGGAGAATAATCGAAGAATAGGGGAGCTAGGAGAAACCTGAGAGATTCTTGATTCAGCTGTGTCAGTGTTTTCGAAGAGGAAGCTGAAGACAGGTCACAGGGCCCCAGGGTCCAGCAGGGGTCAAAGTGCTGTAGCTCAACCATTCCTAGCACCCCCGTGGCGATGAATGAGCGATCCCTTCGGTATTCAATAAAAACAATTTTGATTTTACTCTTTGCCATTTAGAAGCATTGCTATCTCAAACTACTGATAAATAAAAGCGTGTGATAACTACATCTTAATTGGCCAACATGTAGGAACAGAAAGTAAATAGAGACAAAGGAGCTTTCTTTATTCAGTTGCTTTGTATTTTTCTTGTAAATTGCAAATAGACAAAGTGTGTTATCTCTCTGGCTACATGTCCTTTAATTGCACTAAAGGCCATTTGGTTTCATCATAAAGTCCAAGTATTGCCTCTGATTTAATAAGGCTTATTACTGTCTTATAAATATACCATTTTATAAGCATTTGATAACCATTGGCATTCTCCTCTGAATCTAGCAAAACACACAGGTAAGAAAGGACAGCGAAGCAGAGAAACTGATGTTTTCTGTTATTTTCTCCCACTAATTTTCTCACTGGGTGAGAGGGGTCTAGGCATTGGAGACACTGTGGTGTAGTGGAAATAGAGAAGGCAGACGCTGTTCAGCCTGTGGCCCTCAGTGGCCTCTTGTGGCTCCCATCCCGATTCACTCTTTCATATGGGAGTGTTGGGCCAGATTGTTTTTATGGCTCTTTGCAACTCTAACAGTCTATTATCCAACAGTCAAGGCATAAATTTTCGTTTTCCCATAATTTTCAACTCACGCTTTTCCTTATCTAACGTGTTGCTGAATCTTGTCACTTTATTGGGTCAACATTAATTTACTATTTATTATTTATGTCCTTGGTGCCAGCCAATGTCTTAGATGCCCTTTTTTTTTTTTTTTTTTTTTTTTTGCCTGCCATCTCTTACATTCACTAGACCTGCCTCCTCTGAGAGCTGAGAACACCCAAATCTGTGACTTCCATTTCCTTGCCTCTTAGAGACTAAACATGCCTTCCAAGTTCACAGATGCCCGTCCTTAAATACACACTCTACCATATTCCTTTCTGCAGAGTATACCTTCGGAGTAGTCCAAGGTACTGATGTTTTATTGTCTCAATTTAAAATTAGAAAATGAGAAGCAAGTTGGACAAATTATGAAACCTCTTTAAAATCCACATATTTCCGGAAACATCCAATTTTGATCTAAATAGGAAATAAAGTAGTAGTCAGAAATAAATACTCCTAGATGTAGTTAAGTTGACTTGCTTCATACTCAGAAATTCAAATAAGAATAATATGCAAAGCTTGCTTGCATTGCTCTTTAAAAATCCCATTTCATTTGGTTGTTTCATTTACAAAATGGCAGCCAGAGACGTTTAGGACAGTGGAAATGTATGTCTCCACTGCACATATTACAAATATAAAGTGTACATGTGAAGACGTCACACATCCATATGCATGTTATCTATTGCTCTGTCGAGCAGTCCTCTTAATTACGCTTTATATATGCTTTGTGCAGCCAGGCATTGATCTTTCAAGTACCGTTGTCTGGTTCAGAGACTTGTAATTAGGCAGAAAGATCTGGTAAAATGGATTCTGTGGAATTATTCAAATGTTCTGTGTGTATGAAATTGTTCAGCTAGGATTATTTATCTGGAAAAAGGCGCTTTTACATTTGCACTGAGCCTATTTCAAAATTTCGATTCCTCTCCATTATTTACCGATAGCTCATGCATTTCTTGGACAGTTGCAAATTGCAGGGCTTTTCTGTTTTGATATGAAACTGCTTTGTGCTTTCCTGTGGGCTTGTTAATTGGTGAGCTCTTTATCCAGGAGATCAAGAATCAGGGGCTTCTTTATTAACCCATTGTGAGCTCTCAAATAGTCCCCATGGGTGTGGAGAAGAGGAGTTGCTGTTGAGACTTCATGCTCTTCCTGTTCTTTTACGACACCGATCACAGCCTGGAAGATACAGTCGAGAATGACAAGGAGAATTTAATAAACAGCTTAGAATAGAATCTCCTGATACTGAGGGTTCTGTAACGAGCCTTTTTGTCTCCCCCCCCCCCCTCCACCGCCCTTTTTTGGTTAGCATTTGCGATTCCTTTGACTTATGGCAACTTTCTCCTGCAGGATGAAACAATCCTGATAAGGATTTAAAAATATATATAATTGAATTTTGCGTTGCAGCCTGAAAACCATGAAAGGAACAATGTTTGTTTTTCCGGAAGGCATTGTCCTGCTCCGTAGGTGGTGATGTGAACATTCTTTGAATTTTCTCCCTTGAAAATAGACAGGGAGATTCCTTGTTCCTCGCTCACGCACAAACACACCATCATCACGCGCTTTCCCATAAATGTATGAATTTACCTTCTGAGTGGCCTGAGAAATTATCTCTGTACAAAGAGCTCCCTGGGGATTGATAAGGTTTGGAACTGGGGGAGAGAGTGAAAGAAGCCCAACACAGTTTGAGTGGCTCTTAGGGAGTTAAATTCTCCATCGCTACATGGTTTGTTTGTGTGTTTATTTATATTTTATTTGTTTGTTTGTTTGTTTGTTTGTTTTTGCCAAAACACACGACTCCCCTTTCTAGGACACTGCTATTGCTCTATGTTTGCATTGTAGGGTATGGTTTTTCTTCCTTCTGATTAGCCTCTGCTTTTTTCTCCTGCTGCTGGCCGCCATCCCGATAGAAGTGCATGTGAGTAAGCAGTAAGCTCCAGCTTGCAGGGGGGGATTTTTTTTCCTCATGACTCTTAACGGCTTTTTACCTCAGAATGATTTTGTCTGGGTGGCTTGACTAGTTTTTTTCTTAAGCACACACACACACACACACACGCACGCACGCACACACACACGCTTGTTGCTAGTTTGCCATCCATCCTCCCACCGAACTCACTAGAATCTTCTTGGTCGGCCTGGAAATTGGTGGCAGTCACATGGGGGTCCTTTAGATTGACAAGAAGGACAAGCCCAAGCGATGGGGACCATGAGAACCCACGCATGCATTACATACCTGTTCAGTCATCATCCTAAAGGCAACCAGTGACTACTTTCACGTGCTGAAATCCCCATTCCCTCTGTATTTTCCTTGCCCTTCCTACGTTTCTTTCCCAAAGAGGACGTTGGTGAATGTTTCACTTCTCATATAAATGGCCCGTGAAGAAAGGGTAAAAATACACACGTCGTGTGTCACATAGGCTTGTTGGGGCACGAAAATTTTTCTGTTGACCAAAGTATTTGTAGAGTGAACAAGGCACTCTGAGGTGCACACAAATAGACTTCATACGTAAGCATCAAAAGAGCACTTGACTAATTGTTAAGCAGCCTGCGTGATGGGAGTGATGTTGTGCTAACTAGCTGTGTGACTAGGCAAGTCATTTCACCTTGCTGGGCCTCATTTTTGTCATATGTAGTCTCTTTCAAACTGCCACATGTAATTATTTTTATATAAAATGTCCCTTATGAAACAATAAGGAAGCATACCTATGCACTTTGTTCCAATTTTCTTATAAGAGCTTCAGGCTTCTCAAAACTTGAATAATACTAAATGAACAGAAAAACTTATTTCTAGACAAGACATTCAAAGTGACTCTATTAATCGGGATTTGTGTAACAAAATCAACTCTTGCCATGCGTAATTATAACCAGCACGAAAATGCAAGAGAACATTTATGTAATTTATTAAATACAATAGCTCCTTAATTCTCTAGCTTACCATGCCATGTACACAGAAGAGGTTGCAAACTCTCCCCACATCACACATCCAATTACTTACTTGTCATTGTACTTTTCTAGTACAAAGCTGTGCTAATGATCAAAAAAAAAAATGTGTTGATCATACTGTACAATGAATGTGACATTTAAAATCACATAAGTGCAAGTCTCTCTTATAGGTTTTCAGAAAAAGTGAACTTCAAGCTAAAAAGCATTAAATAAGACAAAGACAAAACACTTTATAACATGAGAAGCCATATTCTACGGGAGTTATAACAATTATCAATATCTCTGCACCAAAAAACACAGAATCCGTCTATAAAACAGAAGCCAGTAGAACAGAATACAATGCCAGGATAACCCAATTACGTATAGAAATGCAATAGAAAGTAAAAGTAGTATCTTAAATCATGGAGATGAGAGGTCTTCCTATAATAAAAGGTGTGGAGACAACTGAATAGCCATTTTGAAAAAGGTAAAATTAGATCTTTTCCTCAGACCACGTACAAAAATATACTCGAAAGGCTTCAGAGCTCTAAAAGTGAAAAAAATAGGGGCCCCTGGGTGGCGCAGTCAGTTAAGCATCTGCCTTCAGTTCCGGTCATGGTCTCACAGTTCATGAGTTCAAGCCCCACGTTGGGCTCTCTGCTGTCTGCACAGAACCTGCTTCAGATCCTCTGTCCCCCCACCTCACCTCTCCCCCACTTACACACTGCTCTCTCTCTCTCTCTCTCTTTCAAAAATTAAATAAAATAAAAGTGGAAAAATAAAAGTATATGTATTCCAGAAGAAAACATGACCGAATCCCTTTAAAACTTGGGTATAGGGAAAGGTTTTTGAGCAATGATTATAAAAATTCTAATGCAACAAAACAAAAGATAAATTTGGCTGCATAAAAAATAAAAGCTTTTCAGGTCAAAAAGCAAACAAAACACTCAAAGAGGGAAACACTGTAAACAAAGAAGTTAAAAGACAAGTGGCCATGGGGAGAAAATATTTTCGGCTTTTATCACAGATAAAATTAGTAAACAACTTTTAAAAATGAAAGTGGAACGAATACAAATCCCGTAGAAAAACTGGCAAATGACACAAACAATTCACAAAAAGAGAACATCTGACAAAATGCTCAAGTTCACTCATAATAAGACATATAAATAAATGGAAACAACACTGGTAATATTTCTCATCCACCAGACTGGCAAATTTGAGAACTTGATAATTCGTTCTTTGGGCAAGGCTGTATGGAAACCTGTGCTCTCATACATTGCTTATTGAAATAGAAAATGGTACAATTTTTGCAGAGAAGGATTTGGTAATATGTGCGTTTGCTTTTTGACCTGGCAATCCTACTTCTAAGAATTTACCCTGAAGATAAACTTCCAACAATACAAAAATATATACAATACAAAAAAAAATTGAATCATTTGTTGTGATTGCAAAATATTGGGAACTCAAGTGTCCAAGCATAGAGATTGGTTGCATGAACTAGAATATATACACACACTGCACCATGATACAGAGGTAAAGAAAAAAAAAAAAAGAGAGAGAGAAAACCTCCATAATAGAATGATTTCCAGGGTATATACTTAAATGAAAAAAGCTGTGCACAAAATATATTAATAGACTTCTTATGTATGAAAGAAGGGAAAATTAGCATATATACTTCTGCTTGTTTACTAAGAGCTGCATAGGAGGAATAAACCAGAAAACAATAAAGTTGTTTATCTATGAGGGGTGAATAGAAAATACAGTGGGAGGGATATGGAAAGGAAGAACACTTCTTTGAGTATATCTTTTTATATATCTTAACTTTTGAAAGCATGTTAACACATTCAAATTCAGAAAATAAAATTAGTAAGAATTGGAAGCAAGTTGAAATAAATGAAGTATTTCATAATGAATATTTTAACGCCACTGAAGAGAGAAGGAAGGAATGATCCATGTACCTTAGAAAAGCAAAATAAGTTCATCAGAGAAAGACCAATATTGTATGATTTCACTCGTAAGTGGAATTTGAGAAACACAACAGGTAACATAGGGGAAGGGAAAGAAAAACAAAAACAGAAAGGGAGGCAAACCATAAAAGACTCTTAAATACAGAGAACAAACTGAGGGTTGCTGGAGGGGAGTTGGGTGGGGCGGATGGGTTAAATGGGTGATGGGTATTAGGAGGGCACTTATTGGGATGAGCACTGGGTGTCATACGTAAGAGATGAATCACTGGGTTCTATTCCCGAAGCCAAGATTACACTGTATGTTAACGACATTGAATTTAAATAGACTTTTAAAAAAGAAGCACAGAATTTGGTTTGAAATCCTCCGTCTTGGTAAGGGGGGAGTGGCAGGTGCAATCAAATCCTCACCACTATTTACTAAGTTTGTTTTTGGATTGAGCAAAGCAATTTTCGAGCTATCTTAGATATGTTATTCGTACGAGCAAATAAATGTGTTGATGTTGTTGGGATCTCACTGTGGAACAGACACACAAATAAGAAATGGGAGAGGACAAGCCCTCCCATGGGGATACACAAAAACTGGCCGTACTTGGGTGAATTCATGATTGACAAAATATGCAGTTTTTGTAGTTATGTGTATATAACTACATTTATAGTTGTATGTAATCGTATCTGTATCTGCACCTATTTCTAAGCTCTGTGTGCTGAACGTGTCAAGAAGGAAAAACCTCAGTAGCAATGACCCTTCCTAGTTCCTTATCTGTTTCCCACTTTAAGGAATCAGAGATCCATGAAGAAATGGCCGATTGCAGGACAGGGATGGGTAGAAGGAACCGAATCTTCTTGTTCTACCACAAAAGAAGGAGGTACTAAGAAAAGGTGGGGGGACGCTGCAAGGACTTAGAAACCAGCATGAAGGGGGTTCTCCTGCCAAATCTTAGACAATGTGAGCATCCACATAATTAAGGACAATAATGAATTATAAACTATTAAACATAATAGGAATTCATCGGTCCTGCCAGTAACCGAAAGGCAAACACAATAATTAATGGGGGAGAAAGGAGGGTCTGCTTCTAGGAGAATGCTGAGGGCTGCGTGGTGAATGAGGAGGGCTGGAAGGTGTGTGGGAGCTGGAAAAGTCATGGGTAAAGATTGGGTCGAGCAAGAGTTATCCATTGATACTAAATTTAGGGAGAAATTTTGATGAGGAGGAAATGGGTATTTGTATGGGCTTGGTGTCTTCCCACATACTGCTTATTAGTGGTGAGGGGGAAGATCTGTAGAGTGGTGTGGTCCAGAAACTGGGCAGCGCCTTGACCAGATGATCAGAATTGACATCACCAATGAGACATTATGCACCATAAGCCGTGATACCGAAGGACACATCACCTAAGCAGTGTTCTAGCCTAGAACGAGAGCTGAATCTAATCATGAGGACAAGCGGGCAAACTTATGTGAGGCATGTTCTATCCCAATAAATAATAAATGAGGGTGTAGGGAACTATATTCTTCAAAAAATGTCAGTTCTGTAAAAGATATTGAAAGTTATTATAAAAGACTGTTTAATGTTCCAGATTAAAGGCTATAGAGACATGGCTGGTAAAGGAAATAATCTGGATATAGACCAGATCCGGTACTGGAGGGTATAAAAATGGGATAAAAAGCATATTTGAGACAACCGATAAAACTTGGAATACTAATTATAGATTGGAGAGCAGTATTCATGTAAAACTTACTGAAGTCGGTAACTATACTGTCATCATGTAAGGGAGTATCCCTATTCTTGGATGATAAAACACTTGATATATGTACCTATTTTAGGGATAAAGAGGTCTGTAACCTTTAAAAAGTTCAGGGGAAAAAAGGAGAGAGAACAAATGATAAATAAGGTAAAGTTTTATAAAAAAAGGTGAATCTGGTCAAAGGGTAGATGGCCATTCCTAGTTTTATGTTAATTTTTGCATTTCAGATTTTGAAATTACTTCTAAATTAAAAGTCTTTAGAAATGGGAGTGCCTGAGTGGCACAGTCGGTTAAGTGTTTGACTTCGGTTCAGGTCATCATCTCACAGTTCCTGAGTTCGAGCCCCGCCTTGCGCTCTCTGCTGTCAGCATGGAACCCGTTTCACATCCTCTGTCCCACTCTCTATCTCTGCCCCTCCCCCAGCCATGCTCTCTCTCTTTCTCAAAATAAACATTTTTTTTTAAATGGGGAAAAATATTTTTCTCCAAAGCATCCAAAGGGGGCTTCCACAGTACTTGAAAGATAGCCTTTGTCACTTTGTTCAAACACATCATATAAATCAGGCTAGTCCTGCGGCCTCTGGGATCAGTTCAGGGCTCTTCCCAAAAGCCCCTCCGGGGACTCCCCCCACCACCCAGCAGCCCAGTGTCTCAGCCCAGCGGCACATTTAATGTGTTAAACTACAATTATGTTTCTGAGGATGTTAGCAAGATAGCTTGGGATCAGTTTTAATTTTTTTTAATGTTTATTTTTGAGAGAGAGAGAGAGAGAGAGAGAGAGAGAACGTGCAGAAGAGGGGCAGAGAGAGAGGGAGACACAGAATCCGAAGCAGGTTCCAGGCTCAGAGCTGTCAGCACAGAGCCCGATGCGGGGCTGGAACTCTCAAACCGTGAGATTATGACTTGAGCCAAAGTCCGATGCTTGGTTAAGCATCCGAGGCCACCCAGGTTCCCCAGGATCAGTTTTATTTCATAGCTCTCTCTGTGAACTGTAGAAGGTGTGGGCGGTACTCAGAGCCACCAAAAGTAGTGCCCAAGATGAAAGACCACAGTTTAAACGCGGAATCCTCTCTACTGAGTCTTTCCCACAAAAATGATGGTTGGTGTGGAAACTAGGATAATTGATACTATTGATCTCAAAATGTAGCAAACCTTAGTGAGAAAGTGAAGAGAGGGGTCATTAAAAACCTTCACAGTTTTCTGCCCACCTCTGCACTCAGAAATGATTTGCTAATTGAGATGAGAAGATTAGAGAAATTAAAGAGCCAGATTGTTGTCTCCTGCCAACATGGTTTTTTCCACTTTTAAGTCAGAATGTGGGTGGAAGAGACCATTTCGTTGAGCACAAGGGATGAAAGTAAGAATGGGGATAAAGGTGAATGGGGGTCATGGTTGTTTTGTGGGGCTTGTTCTCAGTCTTCCTCAGATATGTAATAATGGTGTTAGTAATAGCCAACATTTATTGAGTGCTCTGGGAAGGACATGCTGAAACCTCTTGGGGATCAGCTAATTTGATCATTGTGTTCATTTCTGAGATGAGGAAACAGGCACAGAGATGTAATTTACTCCATTAATGAGTGGGAATTACTCCAGAGCCCAAACTACCAAAGCCAGGTAGACCTTGAGATTAAGGGCATTTATCCAGAATTTTAAAAAATGAGCATAGAAGACACCTTCTCAAAGGCTAGTTTTCATATAGAAGATGTCAAAGAGTATGACTATAACAGAATGGGCTGAAACACCTGTGTTCCTACCAGCTTTAAAATTAATCTTTAAGTCCAAAGCTTTAAGATTGGCAAGTGACGGCTGATGTGTTGTGAATGGTTAGTAGGTTAATAGGTATTCTTTGGGGAAATGAGTTTCCTAATCAAATAAGATCAGGAGACAGGACATCTTATCAGAACATTAACAAAAATAATAACTTCCGTATTATTGGTCCTGGAAACATGTCTGGGATACTGTGGGTTTTTTTTTTTTCCATCCCCTGGTTCTGTGAATTTGTCTACTGTAGATTATTTTGCTGTCAGTAAAGCTTTATCAGTGATCACCTAGGAGATGCCCCCCAAAAGATCATGTGATTAAGAGAAGAGACTAAATACAAAAGCATTTGTATTTGTATCCTTGTATTTTTTTTCACTTCAACTCCAGCCTTCTCCACTAGCATAACTTCCTTCCGGAACAGGTGGGATGGTTTGAATGGTGGAGAGGTGGCTCATGAGAAAGAGAAAGAATTTGAAAGGCGATCGAGAAAAGAAGTAAACATAATTTTTCCTATGGTTCCCCTGGAGTGTAAAAGAATGAATGTATTCCACTTAGGAAATTCTGTTAAATTGCTTTTATTAAAAATGAGAGAAATAGCATCTAGAATATCAGTAATAAGCTATAATGAATAGATCTTTGGCGATCCGTCGCAACAGGGTACACATCAATAGCATTAGGGTGTAGGGTGTAGTTCCGTCCCCCAGTGTCAGATTTTCATGGCTTGTGGCAGCTGACCATGGAACCAGGGAACACTATATAGTACCTCTCCTGTAGGTCACGGCTCTGTTGTGCCTGTGGAAAGAAAGCTGCTCTGTGGGGAGGGAGGGGAGATGGCCACGAAGTCCTAATAGGCCATTTCTGTCTTCTCCCTATGATTGTTCTCAATCATTGGGCAATCACGAGGCTATTAGGAGCTCCCTGACCGAAGCCACTCACGCGCTTAGCTTTGCCATTAACAGCATTGACAGGGAGCTTTGAGGCTGCTGAAGAGCTGATGGGTCTTGAGGGCCTTGAATTAGGAATGCGCCTGTCCTTTTAACACGCTGACATGGGCCAGCTCCTCCTGTGGAAGGACTCTCAGGCAAGCATGGGAACCGTACATGTGTAAACATCTGGCTCATTTCCTCTCCTGTGTCTCTTTTCATATTCGACAGTATATTACGTGCAAGGGCAATAAGTCATGACTGCTGTCTGAAATGGTGCTCGTGGGTTTTACTAAAACTGAAGTCCGGCATGCCCTGGAAGACAGGATTTATAGAGTGACTTCCAGCATTCCTCCCTTCTCTAGACCTCTGTCTTCTGGCCACCCTGTCTCTCCACCAGGGCGAACGACTGCCGGGCTGGAGGAGACCTTGCCACGGTTTGCTACCCCATCTTGGCCTTTTTAGATGTCATGATCTGTAGGAATTGGGAAATCAGGTCAAGGTTTCTTTGGGACAGCGTTTCGAGACTGATCCCCCAAGTTTTATTGAGGTCACCCTTCCTGTCTGCCAGAGTGCTCAGTGAGGTTAGACACAGACTTGTCCCTAATCTTCTGGGCCGAGGAGGATATAAATTTCCAGATTGGCCATCGGGGCTCATGTTCTGGATGGCAATAGGCAGTTCTAAGTATAGTCCCTTTAGGAGCAAACTTTGTCAGGATTTCCCCTGGCCCCCCTGCCCGCCCAGCAGAGCCACGAATAACCATGAAAAAAAACAAAAATGGAATCTTAAGATTCCAAATAAGTGTCATCACTAAAACGCATTTGCATTTGTGACTTCACCCTCAGACATTTTACTGAAGAATATAATCTTGAAATATTACAAATGAAAGTGTTGTTTTCTCTTGGAAGAAGTAATGACATAAAATCTAGGGGAAAACACACCTTATATTGTGATGGAAGACAGTATCTTTTACATTTTTTAAGGCAGGCGTTTCTCTAAAATTCTCAAACATCTGAGAAGTGTGGGGGTATCATGTGATCTTGGAAGAAGTTGTTAGCCATCAAATTATTAATGGCTCTCAGAATAAAGCCCATCTTGAGGAAAATGGACTTGCTGGAAGGAACAGAGCTAAGATTACCCAGGGCGTCCTCATTCGTTAGCAGGACCTTACTCCGTTCACTTAGCTAAGAAAGCTTGCCTCTCATTTAGGTTCATGGTTTCCCCATTTTCCCTTCATTGGTGTAGATTGGTGAGCGATGTCCCTCCACTCACTTCGTCCCCTTCTTTGCATCTCACATCCTCAGGAGAGTAGGAAGAAAGAGCAGCAAAGGGCAGATGACCCACATGAGAGTCTACAGGAAGGAGAGTAGGAGTAACAGATCAGCCACGCTTACTGGTAAGCGGTAGTTCCTCAGCGTAATGATCTGAATTAAGTGCAAGATGAAAGAACCATAGTATTTGATGGACTTACTCACCTTTCTCAGTTAAACAGCTCAGATGCATCCCGTTTGTAACTTATCAAACTTTGGGAACAGATAACAAACGAGGTCATAACTATCTCCTTTCAGAGACGGATGTTCTGGGCAGGCCTCTGGGACCCTCTAGTTCACTTGACAGTTAAGGGCCTCATTCTGACCTTGCAAGCTGGCTCTCCAGTTTATTCTTAAAATGAATGAGGACGCAAAATCCGAGAAACGGAGGGAAGTGGCTAGTTTCCATTTTGATAGGCAAGGAAGTGATTTGAATTCGTGAAGGAATGGAAAGTTACATGCAAACCCGAGCAACCTGGTTGTGCCGCAGATTGTGTAATAAATGAAATCCCTCTCAGGAGATCTCTTTCACCTGTTGATGAATGCACATCTGTGTGTCAGGACCCCTCACTCCAGGATCCCTACGAGGGGTGGGCATGTCCAGGGTGCAATGGCATGGGTCAAAGATCACAGATGGAATAGTTCTGGTTAGGGGCCCATTCAGTTGTCTCTGATTGTCCTTGAACTAGAGTCCTTTGATTGTCTAGATTCTCCCCTATTGCTACATCCCTCTGGCATGCATTGAATCATTTTAGTTTGCTGTCAGGTCCCTTCTAAATGGTGTGCATAATTGGGTACATGTCCTACAACAAAGAGAGCCACTTTGACACCTGCCGCTTCAGAGAACAAGTACAAGGGAAGAAGCAAAGATATTGTAACAGACAGATGTATTTATTTTGACAAGTGGGATTTGTTTTTAATTATTAATATTTCACAGTATACCGGTCACTGTCTTGTAGGAGATTTTATAAAAGCAACAACATCTGATAATATGTCATAACCACATGAGCATACCTTGATGCAGTTAGGGATCTGGTCAGAACAGGGGTTGACTTCTGTTTTTAGTGCGAATTATCATGAAGCTAGAGAAACACGAAAATGGGAACGAAGAATATTGTGTTTATGTTAAGCCCTTCATCAGTGATTTGAAAACACGTCGCTGTTTCTTCCACAAGGAAATCCTGAAACCTTAATACAAAAATCTCCAAGGATAAAGGATTCTCTAATTGTTCCATTCATCCATTTCTCTGAGTTTTTTTTACACATGGAGTCCATTTTTTTTAAGAAATTTGCATCCTTTGTCTTTTTCTTTGCATCCTTTGCATCTGGAATTTGTCACAGAATCTATTTCGAGTTCTAAAAGATGAAGTTGTGAGATTCATCTTCTCTTGTCTCTGTAATGAGTAGGGAAAGCTGAAGGAACGTGGGTAGTGGTCTCCCACCACTTTACTCGACAGTGACAACTTCCCCATTCAGCGTGCATCATCTCTGTTTAAATTTTCTGGTGTGAGTCTCCTCGACAAACTCAAAATGGCCAGAAGAAAGATAGGGAAGGAAAGATTCTGCCCCTCCCCCACTTGCGCCACACTTTCAGCTACTAAAAAATCTGATTTCCCTTTAATTTGTACTCAGCAGTGTCAGCTCTGCTAGAGGAAAGGGCATCCCTGCTGACAGTAATCATTATAACTCCAGGAGACCAGCAGAGATAAATATACTATAAGCCATCTTCTGAGTGGGTCAAACTTGTCCTGATACTTTTGAGGTCCGTGGACTTTGCAGAAAGATTTCCTCCATCATCCTGGTTTCTCACTGATGCCCAGAGATGTGCTCGTGTGTGATCCTTTCGTGGAAAAAGACTCCTCTAGTGCACACGGAAATATGCCAATTGTGTTTATTGAAGGACTCTCTTTGAGTGGACATTTATGCTAATATTCAGCAAACGGGATCTCCATAAATTAAAAATAAATAAAAACACAAATCCAGAAAACATTTAACATCATGTGCAAATTGAGTTGGCATTTTGTTCTACTCTCTCGTGACTGAACCGAATATTTGCAGAATTAATTGAAAATCGAATATGTTTGATATGTGTATCGCATTGAAAAGCGTGAAGTATCTAGGTTTTTGGTGGGTTCTTTGCCATTAGAAGTTCCTAAATCCTACAAAAGGTAAAACAAATAGCACCAAGCAAGCATCTGCTGGTGAAATTAAATTATGCTGCTTTTCATTGCTGCTTTAAATATTATTGTCTTATATCTCCTTTGTTCTGAGTTTGCCCTACTATAACCTTCATAAAATTTACTTAGGTAGCAATTCCTTTATTGGGTCCCAAGATTGTAGAAAAGTAAGTGGGGGAGTCGCTCAACCTTGTTTAACTAGAATGGGCATTTGCACTGTTACTGTGGAATATGGTTCTGGTGATGAATGTCTTCCCCTAAAAGAATGTTTTTATTGTATTTTCCACTGTATTGCCTTTATTGCATTTAAAGATGAAATTTAAGCAACTGAATCTACAAACATAGTTTAGTGTAGTTTATACGATTATTCCACGGTGCTTCTTTTTTCATTTCACGTGGATAGGTCTCTTTTGTATATATACCAGTCGGATAAACTCTGCGATGTATCTTATAAATTAATGTTTGGAAAGCGTGGGAAGAACATAAGGAAAAAAAAAGGAGAGAAACCGCAAAATGAAAAATTGTTAGGTTTACATGACGTGATTGTGAGTGAGCTGTATTGCCCTCTCTGAATTTTTTTTCTACCTTATAAAAATTTACCATCGGCAACGGAGTATTTTGATAATCGGAAGAGAAAAAGAACGCTGTTTTGGAGAGAATGGACAACAGACCTGTGAAGATCAGTCCGTCCACCTGCCCAGTACGTACAGAATTCCTACCGTGTGCCTTTTCCCCAGTCAACTCCAGGACTCAAGCCTAATATAATTAGAGGGTGATTTCCCACTGCTTTCCGAGTCTGTCCCTTCGACCAGCCACAGAAACCATTTCCACAGCTGCGGTCCCTGAGATGTCAACTGACATAGTTTTTGCCAAGACAACCCTTGATGTGATACCATCTTTCAATGAAGGAGCTATCTCTAGTGTGAAAATATTCTTTTGAAAATACAGTAGGATAGTTCGTATGTCTATTTTTTTCCCCCCTTTTTTCCTGTGGAGGTCTTAGAAATGAACAGTTAAACTATGTTCAACCCTCTGGTGTTTTTGCCCTCCCAGGCCGCTTCTTTAAGCAAAGGCTATGAAAGGATTATCATTTTTGCCTGTTTAATATCTAATTACTCTCTGTGAGTGTGTGTTTTTAATTTTTACTTTTGTTACATATGATTCCATAAGTTTGCCTTACTCAGGCTTAACGAGTAGTTGCATAGGATTTGTTGCTACCGGCTCGATGGGATGTGTATGCATCCTTCGAGAAGAGGGCTTTAAATAAAAATGCTTTCTGGAGTCCCCAGATGACTTCCTTGGTAGTCTGCTGCTAAGAACGACGTATATCCCCATTTCTGCTTTAGTGTTGGCTATTGAAAGCTCTGGGCCCTTCCTCCTCAGTGCCCCTCAGGCCTCTGACTCCCCCTCTCCTGTGCCCCAAGCTGCTTTAGGAAGCCAACGAGGACAAAAGTGCCATTTCTCCTGGTGGCCCTAACCAGCCACATTCTCCCTCTGTGTTTAAGTGGGAATCACCTTTCTTTTTGTGATCAGATTACCAACGAAGTGATTTGGGAATAACAGATTTTTTTTTTAACTTGATTCAGAATGTCCAATTTAGCAAATACAGTGACGTCCTCCTATTACATAGCTCCCATAGACAAGAAATAAATCCCAAACCAGGAAAAAACCCCGAGGATCCTCAAAGAAAGGAGACATTTACCAGGATGCTACTGAGAACTTGTGTTCCATCTTTCTGGGAGAGATTCCCAGGTCTATCTGCCTCCTTTTCCCTTCAACTTCCCCTGCACACCAAGCTTCACCACGAAATCACTGGCAGTTCTCACTCTTAAGCCTTTTGTCATATGGATCCTTCTTGGAATATCCCTCTCCCCCATTTTTTCAAGGCCTAGACGACATGTCATTTTCCACATGAAGCCTTCTGGAGCCCATCTGGTTAGAGATCACCCTCCTCCCTGTGAGCTGCCCTGTTATTAAAGCCTTTATGGGATTCAGCCTGATATTAAAGTGGTTGTTGACATAGCTGTCCTCTCTATGACATCATGAGGGCTTTTAGAGAGAGAGAGAGAGAGAGAGAGAGAGAGAGGCCTGCGTCTTAGCTTGTGTTTTCCCACAGTTTATTGTTCTGAGTTTTGCACGTATGAGGCACGAGGTACAGGGCTGTTGTTGTTCATTTAAAGGGCTCACATTTATTTATTTTTATGGTGAGGGGTTGATTAGAGAAAGGATGAAAGGCATTACAAAGTAATTTGCAGGAACTGGTAATAATCACCTCTAACAATTTGCATGGCAATTTGAGATGTTTTACAAAAAAAGGCCTTGTCATAGAATAGGGGAGACTTAGTGGCAAAGACTAGTTTGGAACATCTTTCCAGAAAAATCTAAAAGGGGCTAAGAAAAAGCTGAGCGAGCAGTTTGGTCTTGTCTGCTTCTTCCGTGTTTTTGGCGTGTGCACATGCGCACGAGCGTGCGTGTTTTTATTAGGACAAAGCTACTTTCCAGACTATTGTTTCCCACCTCTCTGAGGTTGGAGAGGTGATGAATCACTTTATGCAGTAAGAATACTATTGGGCTTTTGGCACATCTTCTGGAATCACTCAAATTTTCCTTGTATCCCTCTCTCTCCCTCTTCTTTTCCACAGAAATTTTAATTATCATAGTGGGAAAAAAAAAGACAAAAGGTAATGATTAAACTGAAAGGTAAGCACTTAATTTTGAGTTCTGTACCACGTGTAGTTTTTCTTTCTTGCAAAAAAAAAAAAAGTCTAGGTGATAACATTAAAGTTTCGACTTACACACGAAGTGATAAAAATATGGTTGCCATAGGCTTTCTTCTTTGGTAGATGGATTGATAATGCTTTTACTGTTGCACTATGAAACTATGACGTGGGTGCCTTCGTGGCTCAGTCAGTTGAGCATCCGACTCTTGATTTCGGCTCAGGTCATGATCCCAGGGTCATGGGACTGAGCCCCACATCGGGCTCCACACTGTGTGAAGCCTGCTTAAGAGTCTCTTTCTGCACTCTCCTGCTTGTGCTCTCTCTCTCTCTAAAATAAAAGAAAGGAAGAGAGAGAAAATGTTTAATTACAAATGGATGTGAACATTTCCTCCCACGGAAAAAAAAATCAATCTTAGAATACATGAAGTATAACGTGAATTTCTGTCTTTGTCCTACCCCAATCTCTCCTTTCAAAAGGAACATTTGTTAAACATTTTATGTATGTTCTTGAAAAGCTTTTTCTATGCACATATGCACATACATATATAGATCATAAATGACTTGTATCTTCCTACACGTCATCTGCAATTTGCTTTTCCTGCTTTCAGTATAAAGTATACCTTGGGATATCTGCCCATTTGATACATAAGGTTGTACCACATTATTTTTATGGCTACAGAGTTCATCGTCTTTAACAGAATAATTGATATTTAAGGAATTTCCAGGATTTTTTTTTTGGTCAGCAAATATTCCTGTGTGTGTATCTTTTTAGCACATGTGTGAATACAACCCCAGGATAGAGTTTCAGATGTAGAATTTCTGGGTCAAAGTTTAAGCATATTAACCGTGTAGATTTCCTGCCAAATTGTCCCCAGAATGGCTGAAACAAGTTGCTTACACCAATAGCACATGGGGACACAGGCTCCCCGTATCTTCCAGAATACGGTATTATTAATTTTTCCTTAATACTTCCAACAAACGGGGCAACAGGTAGCTCATTGCTTAATTGTTATTTCTCCTCTGATCAGAGAGATTTAGCATCTTTTCATGTGTCCATCAGACTGTGTAAGTGTGAATTGCTTGTTTATCTTTTCCCATTTCCGTTCATCTTCTTGTTCATTCCTGCTCTGGTGCCTCATTTTTAGAAACTACTGGAACTTTATAATGTGTTTGATATCTGGTAGAGCAAGTCCCTTTTTTTTTTTCTTTTTTAGCGTTTTCTCAGCTAATTTTGCACATTGACTCTTCCAGATGGATTTTAGAATCAGCAGGATAAGTTCCGTAGAAAATCTATGGGGGATTTTGTTGCAGTCTGCACTGAATCTATAAATTAATTTGAGGAGAGTTTATGGGTTTACAATATTGAGTTTTCCAATCAGGAACATGGTTAACCTTTCCACTTAGGTGTTTTCATCTGTAGTTTTCTATAAAACGTTACAGCTTATGTACATGTGTTATCTGTCTTATTGCTGGTGTGTTATACTTGTCCCCATTGTGAATGGGACGCTTTCACGTTATATGTTCTAATAATTATTAAAGATCCATAGGAAAGCTATTTGTTTACCTTGTTCTAGACACTTTCACTGATTTCAGTAAATGTTCAATGGATTTTCTTGGATTAAGAACTTATTTTTTAATTACAAAATAATACATGTTGTAGTATTATACAGTAGTACTATGCAGCCTAAGTGAATAAAAAGAGAAAATGCTTCTCCATCACTTTAAAAAAGTCTACAGTGTAGTTTTTTCACTTACCATACATTAGACTATTTTTCATGTTAGCACACGTGCAGGTACCCTATTCTCTTGAGCAACTATATAGTATTTCATGGTGTGGATAATCATGATTTATTTTTACCCAAGATCTATATGTGCATAGTTAAATAAATCAATAGCAAATACCATTAAGGAGCTGATAATGAAAAAAAGTCAATCTCTTTGTCACAGCCCTTCTCACCTCCTCTGCCCTCCCTAGAAGCTACCTCTTTAAGCAATTTTTGATCACTTTTTTCCGGGCATTTTTCTTTCTATTTCTAAATGCTCTGATTATACTGATCTTTCCCTATATATCAACTTCTATAGATTTTCTGGATGAAAATTCACTTTTTAAATTCCTCTGCTTTGCTTCCTCATTTCCTCCCAAATAACATACATCACGATTTGTGTTTTTGTTTTGTTTTGTTTTTTGTTTCGTTTTGTTGTGTTTTTTTGTTTGTTTGTTTGTTTGTTTGTTTCCCACCAATAGCCACTATTTACATTATCAGAACTTTTAAACATCTTTATTGCTGGGCCAAATAGTGTACCATGATTTGATTTTCGTCTCCGATTTTTTAAAGTGATATCTTTGCTTCTTTTCTTCCTACACTTATGCCACTCATTATTTTATATGACTTCATTGGGCAGAACTCTTAGAATAATGTTAAAGAGTAACCCTAATCCTGGCTTTCTTATCTTGTCCAGACTCTTACAGAAATATCTTGAAAGCTGATTATTTAGATGTCTACCTGAAAAAGACAGTATTAAAAGAAAAAAAAATCTTAAACTTATCAATTTCTCAATGATGGGATTGCAATGAAGCTAGGACATTCAGCAAGACCAACATGAATGAAAGATGTGCTGGAAAGGGAGACTTTAGTCTATGCAAGAACAGGATTTTAAAAGAAACTGGAGGTCTACTTGCCAGAAAAAAAAAAAAAAAGCGTAATGGTGTCCTCAAGTTTCTGGACAATGAATAAAAATGGTTATATTGTACAAGGTCACTTTAAGCTCTGTACTTATTAGAAAAGGTTAACAGTAGTTTAAATTTGTGTTTAATCACAATGAGTGCACTAATGATATAATGTACTGTAAATAAAAACTGAAAACTATTTTCGTGTCCTCTTTGGATAGGAGAGAAAAAGGGGATAGTGGCTGTGATAGTCGTTTCTTAAGCACTACATATCCCCAGAGGTCCTTGAACAGACTTTGGTAGGAAACGGAAGACAATCTAAGCTTTTCCTGAGCGATGGGGGTAGAGCAAATTGGGGGCTGGAGGATTGCGGCTGATGCCCGGGCTCTAACAGACTGTGCCTCTGGGAGCTGTCATGCAGAGCTGGGGCCCACCTGCAGCTCATCTGTTCTCTTCCAGGCTTAAAGTTCACCTTTTTCCACCCACCTTTCACACTCGTGAACACCAACCTCAAAGCCAAGGTTAGTAGCACAAATTCTACAGATGTAGCACACGTTCAAATCAGGGTTTCCTCATGAAACATCTGGTGGATGATCTCTGCATCCAGGTCCCCAACTTCTTCTAACCTGGGTTATGGGACAGCGCAGAGCGGCTCTGCACCCCATGTACACGCCTCTCTAACATAGTCCAATTCTGCTACAGAGCGCTGCATGCAGTCTCTTCCTGCGTGAAATATCTAGCGTACGTCCTGCTTTCCTGATGGAACCTCAACAGATACACAGTCATTCTCTCATTGTTTCATGTCCTGAGAGGCAGGTAGCTGGTCTGTAGTCTGTGCAGGAATTACCTGCCTTATTAAAACAAACAAGCAAAAGCATGAATGCAAGCTTTCAGCAAAAGGAGAATCTGCGAGTGAGGAGGGACAGCTGGACGAAACGATGGTCTGCTCTCTTCCTGCTTCCATCCTTCTTTTCAGGTCTCAAACTGGATTTTCTCCTGTATCACCATATGTGCTTGCAATAATGTATTATCATCCTTTGAAACCTAGAATAGCGTACGCTATAACATTAACCCTCGCCGGAGGCAGACATTAATAATTGATCACCGCAGTCTTGCCTGCTGATAGCAGATTTAGTGCACATTCTCCTCAGTACAGTGATCCGGCCAGCCACTACTAATTGACTGAAATTGACTTGTAGAAAGAACCTTATGTTTTGCCCACAGCTTTGACAAAAACCCCCAAAGACATAAAAACCATAATGTTTATGTAAAAACAATTATATTCCGAGAGTAATATGGGGATCATATGTCAAACATTCTTTTTCTCTTAGGTTTTATGGGTAATCTATGATTGTAACAAGGAGACTAAAAGCTCTAATTATATGATGAAAGCATGGTTCCAGTCTATGTTCATGGGCTTCTTTTAGAATTACAACCACAACTTCTGAAATGTGAAAGACCCATCCTGAATATGTTCCTTCTGCTTCACTGTTGAGGTCATCTTGTCGAGTGAGTGCCTAATACACATTCACACTAGAAAATGTTATCGCTTCCCCAACAATGTAATTGATGCAGATATTCTAGAGACAGTTTTGTTCTTCAGTGATGTCATCTCAGCAGGGATAAACCTTTCTTTGTGCTTTTCTATGAGTCACTTTAACTCATTCCATGAGGGTTTTGTATTTGTGACGGTTGTCAATTGGTCACAAGCTTCTGATGTATTTTGGTAGACACTCCTACCTGATCTGTGTCATTAAGATCTCATGCTTGAATGAGCTGCATTCGATACGTATTGTAACCACTTACTGGCTTAGCGGTATCATTTAAATATAGACTTTAAAATATTTTTATCAACGTGGAAAACTGTCCTACCTTCCCAGAATCCATTCAAACTGCACTGACGGTGATTTTCCATTAATGTGGTGCTGCAAGGAATCGCTATAGTTCAAGGATGATGCGTTGCGTGAAACTTTTGGTCATTTACATTAACAAAATGCCGTGCAAAAGAAATAAATTTCCTTTACATTTTATGAGACACTTGTAAATATGTTGGAGAAGGCCAAGAATTTAGCTTTAAGGTTCAATATATCAAACCAAGGACAGTTACCTTTTCCCTGTTTATTTTACAATGAGCACTGAAAGCATGGGGTGTGTTCCTCTTATGGTGATTGAAGTTTGTCATCTTTCGCTCAGTTGCCTATTCGTAATGTTACCTCTGAGAAAAGTCACCTGCACATGTGAAATGTACCCCGATAGGGAGAAGCAGAGCATGCTGTAGGTATTAATTTTAATTCAAACGTCATTTGTCAACCCCTCAAGATGCCAGGAACCATTCTGGAAACTGGAAACACAACCATCCATAAGAAATCGTCTCTGTCCTCACAGAATCCACGATCAAACTTTGGACATCAAGATATTAGCAGTGAACAGTGATCTCACCGTTCTTCAGCTGCAGGCTCATTTCTCAGCTCCTGGATCTTTATTCAAAAGTCATCCCCTCATTGGGGCCATTTTGGGCCACGCTACTTTTTTTATATTATTTATGTTTACAATTCCCCTTCCAGCTGCTCAACACTCCATATTCTTCTAGCCTGGTTTGCAGCACATCTCTTTTTATCCTGCCCTCTTGTTTATTATCAACTTACTCCTCTTGGAAAGTGAGTTCCAGGAGGGCAGGGATTTTCATCTGTTTATTGGTGAACCTCTGGATTCTAGAATGTGCTTGATCTGTAACAGGCACTCAATAAATGGATTAGGAGTGAAAACTCCTGAGAGATCTAGGAAAGATTCAAAGAGAAGGTAACAACATTTAAATTTGATGACAGCAGAGAGAGAAATTTCCAGAGGAAATTTCTTCTGGTAGAGATGACCCATGAGCTTAGGCACAGGCCTAAGGAGGGAAGCCACCTGGGGTGTCTGGAGGGGCAGGGCTAAGAGGCCGGAAGGGACACCCCATCAAGGGAGAAGGCATGGGAGTAGGAAATGAAGGAAGTTAGAGGCAGATGGTGAAGGGCCTGATAAACATTCAAATTAGCATATAGATGGACTTGCTTTGCTAAATCAAAAGGAGGGTTTTCTTTCTTAAAGACAGCTACTGTTTTCCTGATGTTTATGGCTTCGGCTTATAAACCGGATCTTCAAAGCCGCTAACAATGTTAACGTCTCAGTCCCGATAACTAGGTGTCTTCGTTTGCTGATGGTGATCGTAGATCCCATTAAAATACAACACTGACTTTGTGGTCAGGTTTAGCAGCAGGAAGTGACCGGACAGTGGAGTGACAGCGGACGGTCAACTGTGATTAGCAGCGGGTATTTCAGAATCCCCGAGCAGGGCAATCTCAAAGCGCGTGCGGCTGACAGGAGGTGAACCTGGCCTTTGCTGTGTGAGACCAGGCTGGGAACACTGGGAAGGCCCGGGTGCTGGAGGAGTTATCCTCTCAAGTGGTGAGGCAGGTTCTGAGAATGATGGCAGAGAAATGAAGTTTGTGAGGACGGTGGAGAAGGGGAGGAAATGGTGCCTCAGATGCCATGAACCTATACCTGAAGAGCCGTCGGGGGAGGGTGAGCTGGGAGCCCTGGTTGGAAACAAGACCCTCCTGGCCGCTGGCCCTGGTGCTGGAGCAAAAAGGGCTGCCCTCAGAAGATTTTGAGGACGAGGTTTTGAGTTGGAGAGAGACGAAGTCACATCTAATGTGAGAAAACAGCAGAGACGTTTGATTCGGTGGTCACTGCGTAACACGGAGATGGAGGTTAGAAACCCAGAGGGGGTGAAGTGTTCAGGGTGGCTGAGTGGTGATGGGATGAGCGGTTCTGGGTCAGGATGATGTCACAGAGGAGGCAGGGAGGGTGTCCAGTGACGGTAGAGAGCTGGAGGAGAAGCAGGGACTTGAAGGTCAGGCCACGGGGACCTCAGCCCTGCCGAGGGCAGGGGGGCTATGGGTGGGTTGGTCATAGCTAATGGGGAGCGTTGTAAATAGTCACCCTACAGATTCAACCCCATAGTGGGTGAGTAAGCCACTTTCAGGCAAGGCTCTTTCCCCATAATTGAAACACTCCTGGCACGTCCCAAGTGTCATCTTATATTACCCCTGGAAATAGCTGCTCCATTTAGGGTTGCATTTGACTGGGCTTCTGCAGAAAAGATAAAGAATGGTACAATCTGTTCTCATCCTACATCTTTGGTTAAGGGCATAACACGGAGGGGTAGAGGTGAGGGCGGGATAATGTGTAATTGATAGTAAATTATCATAGATATTTATAGATACATTTTACCCCTAAGTTGGTCTCCTCGCTATTTTCTATGCCTGACTTACACTTCTGAAAGAAAGCAATTTTTCTCTTTTCGTATGCGCATTAAAGCACACATACTCATTTCTAGTAAAGTAACATTGATAGCAATTTGTGTCATTACTATTAAAAATAAAACAGTAGATTTTACAAAGAATAACGAAATTTGTTATCGCAAAGTATCACAGTCCCTCATTGTTACGCTGTTACAGCATCTTCATATTTTAAGGAATTTGCAATCATGTAAAATGTATTGAATTTGATAGACTCCCACCATAAAACAGCCGAATGCTTCATAACAACCAACAAAGGGATGGCATTTTTTTCTGCTTGGCAGATTAACTGCTGGTTTTGTTTCTTGCCAGATCGCTCGCGGTAACACGAGTAATAAATCAGGATGATTTCCTTCCTTTTTCAGGTTTTTCTTTTTGTTTTCTTAAGGCTCTCTTTTCTAGCGGACAGAAAGACCCAGGACCTAATCTGTACCGTTCCTTGCCCTTATCAACACTCTTATCCAAATTCAAACATTTAAAGATAAAATCCGCCTAAGGACATCTGACAGAGAGAAGCCGTAAAAGAGCAGTTTGAGAAATGGGAGTTTGTGGAAAGGGGACACTTCACACGGGTGTCTGACATGCAATAAACTGCCCAGATTTAAAGTATACAGTTGCTCAAGGTTTTTTGTTTTGTTTTGTTTTGTTCTTGCTTATTCACTATAGTTTATTTGCGTTTATTTTAAGTTTGAGCTTTCATTTTAATTCTGCTTGGCTGATACAGTGTTATATTAGTTGCGGGTGTACAATATAGCAATTTGACATTTCCCTACGTCCCCCGGTGCTCGTCGTCACAAGTGCACTCCTTAATCCCCACCACTTATGTACCCCATCCCCTGCGGTAATGATCGGTTTGTTTTTTATAATTAAGACTCTGTTTCTTGCTTGGACTCTGTCTTTTGCAACTTGTTTAAGTTTTGACTTATGTATATACCCATGAAACAATCACCACATCCAGATAGTGAGCCTCTCTATCCCTACCAAAAGTTTGTTATGACGTGTATCAGTAGTTCATTGCTTTTTATTGATGAATATTAATCAGCAATATTATTGTAGACTACTGCATGGCTATAACTATACTATAATTAGATGGCTATATACACAACATTTACTTATCGGCTCACCTGTTGATGGGCATTTGGGTTGTGTGGTTATTGCAAATAAAGCTGCTGTGAACATTTATGTACACATATTTGTAAGATCAGGTGCTCTAAGAATAGAATGGCTAGATCAAATCGTAGAGTCATGGACCGCTTCTTAGGAAGCTGCTGGACTGTTTTCCCAAGCAATTGTGTCATTTTACTTTCCCGCCGGCAATGGGTAAGGGTTCCAAATGCTTCACATCCTAGCCGACACTTGAAATGGTCAGACGTTTTTTATTTTAGAGATTCAAACAGGTTTGTAGTGGAATCTCATAGTTCTAATTTGTATTTCCCCCCAGTGGTTAATGATGTTGAGCATCTCTTCACTTACATGTTTGAATTGGTATATCTTCTTGGCTGAAGAATCTGTTTAAATATTTTGTCCACTTTTAACTTGGTGGTTTTCATGTCATTGGATTTTAGCTTTTTTTATGTATTGTGAATTAAAGTTCTTTAGCTGATGGAAGATGTGCACTTTTTCTCCCCCAATCTGTGGCTTATCTTTTCAATCTCATAATGCGTTTCTAAGAGCAGAGTTTTTTTGTTTTTTTGTTTTTGTTTTTCTTCCTCCTACTAACCTACAAGTAATATGATTACAGGGATTTAGTTTTTTCCATATCTGTATTTCCCAAACACAGCATTTGGCACAAATTAAACACTAAATAGGTCTTTGCTAAGTAAGTGAATGAATTTTCTTAACGTGTATTTATTTTTGAGAGACAGGGAGTGACAGAGAACGAGCAGAGAAGGGGCAGAGGGAGAGGGAGACACAGAATCCAAAGCAGGCTCCAGGCTCTGAGCTGTCAGCACAGAGCCTGACGCGGGGCTCGAACTCACGAACTGCGAGATCATGACCTGAGCTGAAGTCGGAAGTTCGACCGACTGAGACACCCAGGCAGCCCTAAGGGAAGGAATTTTCTAAGGGAACTTTCTCATTTTACAGATGAGCTAATAGTTAAATGGGAATTCTCAAGTAATCTGAATTCTAGTTTCTTTAATCAGTTGGTTACAATGAAGGTTGATTCAACTAATGTTGAAAATCTTTCTGAAATGTTCTGGTCTGATTTCTTATTAAGGACAGTGCATCACATAATATTTATTCTTCCTTTGGTGGTCAGGGTCTTAGGGTCTTTTTGGGGAGAAGTTGGGGGCTTATTATCTGAAGGTGAATTAGAACAAAAACAGGTTCACTTCGCTGAGAAGTTTATTGTGCTCTGCTCCCCATTCCCATCCTCCAATCACCCACAGCAGTGAGGTGCAGGTTCATAAGGAAGATTAACTTCAATTATTTAAAATGAAGAAATTATATATTTTCTTTATACAATTGAATAGAAATCTGTTTATTCATACCTTTATTTCTGTTTATTGTCAGTTAATATCCTCAACTCATTTTTCTATTAGACCTTTTAGACTTCTTTATCCATTTAAACTCTTTTTATATAGTCAATATACTAATCCTTTGTTTAATATCTTATAAATATTTGCTTCCAACATGCCACTTGCTGTTTAACTTGTTTAATTTTACGGACTTTTGTAGTTCTGATACAGCAAAATTTTATAATCTTTTATAGTTTGTATTTTTTGTGTCAGCTTGAGAAGTCTTTCCCAGGAGAGATTATAGAGATATTTCTTTCCTATGCTCTTTTCTGATAGTTTTAAAGATTTGATTATAATAATATATTTTCTTTAACCTGATATACCCCCAAGTATTGTCATTTCAACAGGTAATCAGTGTACAAAATTATTATTTTATTTTTATAATATTTTATTATATATGTATAATATATATAAAATATTACATAATATTATATATATTATATATTTTATTGTTTATTTTTATAATATTTTTATATTTTTTAAAAATATTTATTATATTTTTCTGCCTTTTGACCCTCTTCACCCATTTCTTCTACACCTCATCCCCCTTTTCTGGCAACCACCAACCTGTTTTCTGTATATCCCCTCCCCCAACCAACATATAAGAGAAATCACATGGCATTTGTTTTTCTCTGACTTACTGTGCTTCGCGTAATGTCCTCAAGATCTGTCCATGTTGTTGCAAATGGTAAGATTTCAGTCTCTTTTATGGCTGAATAATATAACTCTATATATATCTGTGTATATCTATATGTATATATATATCATAATTTTTTATCCATTTATCCATTGATAGATACTTAGATTGTGTCCATATCTTGACGATTGTAAATAATGTTGCAATGAACATGGAGGTGCATGTATCTTTATTTGTTAGTGTTTTCATTTTCTTTGGATAAATACTCAGAAGTGAAATTGCTAAATCATATGGTAGTTTTAGTCTTAAATTTTTGAGGAATCTCTCTACTGATTTCCATAGTGGGTGCACCAATTTACATTCTCACCAACAGTGCACAAGGATTCTCTTTGTCTTTACATTGTCGCCAAGACTTGTCATTTTCTCTTTTTGATAATAGCCATTCTAGTAGGTATGAGATGATATCTCATTGTGGTTTTGATTTGCATTTCCCTGATCATTAGTGATACTGCGCATATCTTCATATACCTTTGGGCCATCCGCATATCTTTTTTGGAAAACTGACTATTTAGATCTTCTCATTTTTCAATCTGATTGTTGTTGTTTTTATTATTGAATTGTATGAGTCCTTTATGTATTTTGGATATTAACCCCATGTCAGAGGATTTGCAATATGATTTGCCCATTCAGTAGGTTGACTTTTTCTTTTGTTGGTGGTTTCTTTTGCTGTGCAGAAGCTTTTTAGTTTGATGTAGTCCCACCTGTTAATTTTTTCTTTTGTTGCCTTTACTTTTGGTGTCAGTTTAAAAACAATAATCACTGAGATCTATATCAAGGAGCTTACTGCCTCTGTTTACTTCTAGAAGTTTTATAGTTTTAGATCTTATGTTCAAGTCTTTAATCTGTTTTGAGTTAATTTTTGTGTGTGGTGGAAGAGAATGCTCTGATTTTTGTTGTTGTTTGTTTTGTTTTGTTTTGTATGTGGCTGTCCAATTTTCCTACCATTTATTCTTTCCCCATCGTATATTCTTGGCTCCTTGTCATATGTTAATTGATCATATATGTGTGGGGTTTATCTCTGGGCTCTATTCCGTTGCATTGATCTATGTGTCTGTTTTTACGCCAACATCATACCGTAGTATATAATGCTACACTATAGCTTTGTAATATAATTTGAAATCAAGAAGTGTGATACCTCCAGCTTTATTTCTCAAGAATGCTTTGGCTATTTAAGGTTTTTTGTGGTTCCATAAAAATTGTATGTTTTTTAATTCTGGTTCTGTGAAAAAAATGCCACTGAAATTTTAATAGAGATTGTACAAAACCTGCAGATGGCTTTGGGTAGTGTGGGCATTTTAATAATATTAATTCTTCAAATCCATGAGCGTGGAATATTTTTCCATTTACTTGTGTGTTCTTCAATTTCTTTCCTTAATGTATTATTGTACCTTTTAGTATACATGTCTTTCACTTTCTTGGTTAAATTGATTTCTAGGTATTTTGTTCTTTTTGATGCAATTGTCAATGCGATTTTGTTCTTAATTTCTCTTTCTGATAGTTCATTATTAGTGTATAGAACACAAAAGATTTTTGTGTATTGATTTTGTATCCTGCAACATTATCAAATTCATTTATTCTAACAGTTTTTTTGATACTCTTTAGGGTTTTCTATATATAGTATTATGTCATCTGCAAATAGCGAACAACTTTACTTCTTCCTTTCCAATTCTGGTACGTTTTATTTCTTTTTCTTGTCGAATTGCTCTGTCTAGGACTCCAATACGATATTGAATAAAAGTAGTGAAAGTGGGCAACCTTATGTTAACCTTGATCTTAGCGGAAAAGCTTTCAGCTTTTCACCATTGAGTATGATGTCAGCTGTGGACTTGTCATATTGCCTTTAAGAGTTCTTAATTTCTATGAAGTCCAACTTATTTTGATATTATTCATCTTCCTTTCAGTGTTATAGCTAAGAAATCTTTGCTGAACCCAAAATAGATACTTTCCTACATTTTCTCTATGAAATTTCATTTTAAATTAATAATTAAGTATTTTGTAAAGTAGGTGAATTTTTTTTTTTTTTTTGCATATGGGTATGTAATTCTTCACCTTTTTTTTTTTTTGAAAACACTATGATTTCTCTATGAAATTGCTTTTGAATCTTTTTCAAAAGTTGATTGACCATATACTTTGGGTCCATTTCTAGACTCTCTATTCTCTTATTTTATTTCTCTATCTTGATTATGATACTAATACCATGCTACCTTGACTAGTAAGTCTTGAAATCAGGTAGTGTAACTGCTTTTTCAAAGTTGCTTTGGATTTTCTAGGTCCTTTGCATTTTCATGTAATTTTATTTTGCAGAAAAATCTATAGATCAATTTGGGAATAATTGATATCTCAACAATATTATTAAGTCTTCCAACCCACAAACATCTATTTCATTCTTCATCAATTGCTCTTAATGGTATTTTATACTTTTAATTGAGCATTACCCACCTTTTGGTAAGATTCATTTCTTAGAATTTCATATGTTTACATTTTTTTAAAGTTTTTATTTAAATTCCAGTTAGCTAACATACAGTGTAATATCAATTTGGGGTATATAGTATAGTGATTCAACACTTCCATGCAAACCTGGGTATTCATCATGACAAGTCTGCTCCTTAATTTCCGTCACCTACTTAACCTATCACCCAACCCACCTCCATTCTAGTAACCACCAGTTTGTTTGCCAGAGTTGAATCTCTTTCCCCTATGTGGAAATTAAGAAGAAGAAGAAAAAAAAAAGAGGTACAAACCAAACCTAGAATGTCACATTTTTGTTGTTATCATAAATGGCATTTTTAGCTTCAATCTCCCATTGTTCAGTCTTTGCTAATATATGGAAATACAGTTGACTTTTATATATTGATCTTGTACTTTGCAAACTTGCCAAACTCATAGATAGATTAGTTTTAGTGGAGTTGTTATTATCCTGTAAATTTTTACACACAGATAAACATGTGGTCTGCAAATAATGACAGTCATACTTTTTTTTCTTTTCAGTCTGGATGCCTTTTTTTTCTTTTCTGTATTGCACCAGCTAGAACCTACATTATAATGTTGAGTAGACATCCTGAAAGCAGACATTATTTCTTTGTTCTTAAGCTTAGGTGGAAAGCACTTAGTCTTTCATTATTAAAATGTTAGCTGTAGGTTTTTCGTGGTGCCTGGATGGCTTAGTGAGTTAAGCATCTGACTTCGGCTCAGGTCATGATCTCACGGTTCGTGAGTTTGAGCCCTGCATCTTTATGAGAGGATAGTTACTGGATTTTGTCAAATGGGTTTTCTTTTTTTTTGTTTTTAATTTTTTTAAAGTTTATTTATTTTGAGAGAGAGCGAGAAAGGTAGAAGGAGAGGGAAAGAGAGAATCCCAAGATGATTTCACTGTTGTCAGTGCAGAGCCCCATGTGGGGCTCAAACTCACAAACTGTGAGGTCATGACCTGAGTTGAAATCAAGAGTCAGAGGACTAACCCACTGAGCCACCCAGGTGCCCCCCAGTTGTTTAAATGTTTTTTTCTGAATCTATTGTGATGCATATGGTTTTTCTTTTCTAGTCTGTTAATATGGTGAATTCCATTAAATGAAATTTTAGTGTTAAAGCAATCTTGCATTACTGGGATAAACCTTACTTGGTCATGCTGTATTACCATTTTTACATATTACTGCCTTTTGTTACCTAAAATTTAGTTAAGGATTCTTATATCTGTGTTCATGAAGGATATTGTTTTGTAGTTTTATTTTCCTGTTTGTTTTTTTTTTTTAATTTTTTTTTCAATGTTTTTTATTTATTTTGGGGACAGAGAGAGACAGAGCATGAACGGGGCAGGGGCAGAGAGAGAGAGGGAGACACAGAATCGGAAACAGGCTCCAGGCTCCGAGCCATCAGTCCAGAGCCCGACGCGGGGCTTGAACTCACGGACCGCGAGATTGTGACCTGGCTGAAGTCGGACGCTTAACCGACTGCGCCACCCAGGCGCCCCATGTTTGTTTGTTTTTTTAATGGTTTTGGCATCAGGGTAATATCAGCCTCATGAAATGAATTTGGAAATTGTCCCAACTCTTCAATTTTCTGGAAAACTGGATTTAAATAGGTATTATTTCTTTCTTTAAATGTTTGGTAGAATCCAGTCAAGCCATTTGAGCAGGACATTTTACTTATTTATGTATTTTTGATAGGAAGATTTTTAACTACAAATTCATTTTTAAGTTACGTTGCTTGAAGTTACCACACGGGGAACTGATGCACTTTTCTTTTTCTTTTTAAATCTAGTTTATATGTTTCATTTTGTGTCGTTCCTATTGCCGTGTCTGTGAGTTTACTCTTTTCGTAATAACTAATCTGCTAATTATATCTGATGTGTTTTTGATCTCAGGCACACATCATGAAATGTATGGTTTGGGTTTTGCTTTTGTTTGTGGATCTTCCATGTCTCTATTTAATTTCAATCACTCCCCTGTCTTATTGATAATATTGAATATAGTTATAGTGTTTTTAATGTCTTTGTCTACTAGTCTGTCATCTGTATCATTTCAGTGTTGATTTTGATTAATTTTATTCCTCATTGACGGTTCTTATTTTCTTGCATCTTTGCGTGCCTGGTAATTTTTTACTGGATGTGAGACATTGTGAATTTTACCTTGTATTTTTTTTTTTTTTTTTTACTTTGTAAATATCTTGAGCTTTGGTCTGATATGCAGTTAAGCTACCTGGATACCTGGAAACAGCCTAATACCTTCCGTTCTTGCTTTTAAGATTTGTTAATATGGACCTCATCAGTGTATATTCTAGAGGTAATTTTACCCCGCTGCCTAGGCAAAACTCATCTGAGCACTGGGCACAATGCCCCATGTCTTATGAGATGTACCACTCTGGCTGGTGGGAACAGAACCTATTTATTCCCAGCTCTATAGGAGTCTTGAGGAAGGCTCTGTCTACTCCTTTTGTGAGCTTTGGGTAGCTTTATCACATACATACACTGATTAGTACTCAGTTAAAGAGACCTTCTACAAATCTCCCTGAGCTTGCTTTTTTTTATTTATTTATTTATTTATTTATTTATTTATTTATTTATTTATTTATTTCCCGTACAGCCTTTATATCCTGGTGCTCTTCTGCAAACTCTAGCTGCCTTTGCCTCACTGGACTCTCATCTCTGTGTCCTCAATTGAGGATGATCATCCCACCCCATGTTGGTTTCCCATCCTTAAGTCATGGCCTAGAAGTTCTCACTAGAGAGGAAGCTGCAACAATTGCAGGGCTCACCTTGTTGCTTCTCATCTCACGGGAATCAACGTCCTTCATTGTTTAATAACCAGTGTTAGAAAATTGTTTCATGTATTTTGTCCAATTTTTTAGTTGTAACAAGTGGGAGGCTAAATGTGATACCTGTTAACCTGTCTTGGCCAGGCTTTGGTTGGTCCGGAATTGGTCCCGAGACCCTAAGCTCTGGTCACTTCCACATGCACCTCACAGAACCCAGGAACCTCACAAAAGTCTCACACTTGCCTCAGTGATAGCCCTAGGTGTGGGAAAGAGGATTTTGCTTTCGTTTCCAGATGAACACCTGAGGAAGCCCATGCTGTGTAGTTATTTTTAATGGACGCACTATTTTTAAAAATCAGAATCAGAGCCTGGCTTACTATTAAGTTTACAAAAATCTAACCTCAAAACTAGTAGGTTCTGAGGCACCTGAGTGGTTCAGTCAGTGAAGTGTCCCACTCTTGGTTTTGGATCAGATCATGATCTCACAGTTTTGTGAGTTCGAGCCCCACATCAGGCTCTGTGCTGGCAGTGCGGAGCCTGCTTGAGGTTCTTTCTGTCTCTGTCTCTGTCTCTCTCTCTCTCCCCCCCTCCCTCCCCCGCTCTCCGCCCCTCCCCCACTTGCTCTGTTTGTCTCGAAATAAACAAATAATCTTAAAAAAACGAATAGGTTCTGACTTAAATGCTAAGAATTGCAGATAATTGTCCCCATGTTCTTTATATTTTTGAATCTTTTTTGTTACATTTTTCTCACCAGTTCTTAGAGGTGATCTAACACTTGGTGTGCCTTTGTTGTTCATATACTTTGAAACATTGAGTAAATTTTTATTAAATCATACTTTCCTATAGATCTACCTCATTTTAGGTAATAGTAGCAAGATTCTCACACCAAGTCATGACACTGAGGCTTTTCTTTCCAGGAAGAACTTCGTTCCTGCAGGCACCACTCAGTTGGGTTCGTACCCAAAGAACTGAGCCTGAACGCCATGTGGCATAGTTTTTTATATATTTTCTGCTTCTTTGTCTCCCATATATGGTAACACACACAGACGTGCAGTCTGATTAAGTGGTCTCATGCTACAAGGTCATGAGGGATGTTGTCGCGATGGCACACAGCCAGGTTACCTTGAGGATTTGTTTGTTTGTTTGTTTTTGTTTGTTTGTTTGTTTTTCCTTGGGAGGGGACCCTACCACATAATATCCTCTGTTGTAAAACTGTGTGTAAAAATTAAGTGAAAAATATAGTGGGGCGTAGAGGTGTGGAGGGTTTTATTCTTCAATGAAGTTCACGGTGACCAAAGATACTTGTTTTTGAAAGACAAGTAACAACTTCCTCTTATCTGCCCTCAAGCCATATTTTACTCCTTGAATAAGTTGAAAGGAGATAACTTCACACCCATACTCTCGGTTGACTTATGATGGGAAATTCTGATCATTGGGTCAGAAACTAGGCTGAACTTTATCTTTGGGTGTCATTTAAGAAGTCTGCCTAAGTAAACAGAACCTACAAACGATTGAATAATGAATATTTTTAACTACTTCAGAAGATTTAAGCACTTAAAAGGGGGCTCATTGACATTTAAGTGGGGTAGTTGCACAGTAATCAGAGACCTTGTATCTCCTGAGTGGTTCTCAAACGTGTTTGGTCTCAGGACCCCTTTTTCCTGATAAAATTATTATTATTGAGGATCTAAAGACCTTTTGTTCCTGCTATTTACATCTCTTGGTATTTGCTGTATTAGAAATTAAAACCAAGAAATACTTTAAATATTTATGTATTCACTTGAAAATAATAAATGCATTACACACAAATTTATTACTTAATCAAGGACACTCTTAAGTGAAGCTCGTTTCTCTCCTCTTTCTCTTCTGCCTCCTCCTTCCTGTTCTTCTTTCCTGCCCTCCTTCCTCTCCCCCTACTGCTTTCCTCCTCCTCCCCCTCCTCCTGCCCCTTCTCCTCTTCCCTTCCATTCTCATTCTTATTCTTCACTGTGAGTACAGGACAGAGGACCATCCATGACAGCTCATGCATTCGGTGGTACTGCTTGATTCATGCTAAGATGCCTGCAACTTTCTGGCCATCCCTTTTATACTATTAGTGTAAGTGAGAACAGAGGAAAAGGCAGCTACTGTCTTAGTATTACTTTTATTTTATTTTTTAAATTTTTTTTTTAACGTTTATTTATTTTGAGACAGAGAGAGAGCATGAACGGGGGAGGGGCAGAGAGAGAGGGAGACACAGAACCGGAAGCAGGCTCCAGGCTCTGAGCCATCAGCCCAGAGCCCGACGCGGGGCTTGAACTCATGGACCACGAGATTGTGACCTGAGCTGAAGTCGGACGCATAACCGACTGAGCCACCCAGGTGCCCCTGTCTTAGTATTATTTTTAAAAGTTTTGATTTCATGGGCCCCCTGAGAACGTTTGAAGGACCTTCAAAAAGCTGAGTAAGAGTAGTTTGGACAGTGCCTGCCTTCCCATCGTGTGGCTTCCAGTGCAGACATCTTTTCTATGCTTGGCAACTCGTCACTCAACCTTGCTAAGTTTGGGGTTCCTAAGTTTACCCCCCATGCTTACAATCTTGTGTACTATCCCTGAGAGGTCCTTTAATCTAAAGTATTTTACTGGACTCACTTTCTCTGGGAGATTGTAATCCTTTTCATCACAACCACTTTTACGTGGATACATTTGCCTTCACAGAGTTCCTCCGGTTGCCTGTCCAGAGTCTCTCAGATGGTGGCCGGGTCCACATTCTCACGATCGGTTATTTCTTCTTTCACTTCATTTACATTGTTTTGGTTCTATTTTCAGTATTATCCCTCTTCCTTTTTTTCTTTAACTTTCCTTTTTTTCCCGCACTTTCTCTAGTTGGCCGATTCCCTCTGTTGATTATTTGTTTTTTGTGAAATATCATATGAGTTTTTAACGGGGCTACAGGGAAGAAACACAACTGCATGCTTTGCTGTCTGTGAGGGAACCAAATAACGGATTCTCGGTGACCGATCACTGACAGACTTTGAAAGAAGTGACGTGATTGGTCGTTGGTCATGATTCGCAACTATTCACAACAGCAGCTTGTGCCTAAAGAACTATCAGCAAAGTTTGCATTTCATGCCATTATAGGTAAGAAACTGGTAAATGAAATCTGCGGTGCTGTTGGGTGACTGGTGACATATAGATATCAGAACCTTGGAAAATGAGGACTGTATTGGTCGCATGGATATCCTCTTTTGTGAAGTATTTACTCATCTTTTTTGCCCTTTTTAAAAAAAATTGTTTTTAATGTTTATTTATTTTTGAGACAGAGAGAAACAGAGCGTGAGTGGGGGAGAGGCAGAGAGAGAGGGAGACACAGAATCCAAAACAGGCCTCAGGCTCTGAGCTGTCAGCGCAGAGCCCGACGCGAGGCTCGAACCCATGAACTGTGAGATCACAACCTGAGCGGAAGTCCCAGGCTCAACTGACTGAGCCACCCAGGCGTCCCTTTTTCGCCCTTCTTTTTAATGGCAAATTGTCTTTTTTGTTATAGAAAATACAGGAATTCTTTATTCTGGGAGTTAGTATTTCTTTGGGTTATATATTTCAGATACCATCTCTGACTTTGTGATTTGCCTCTTCAGCACTTCACAATGTTTTTCTTTTCCTTTTTAAACATTTTTATGTTTATTTATTTTTGAGAGTGAGAGAGACAGAGCAAAATTGGGGGAGGGGCAGAGAGCGAGGGAGACACAGAATTGGAAGCAGGCTCTAGGCTCCAAGCTGTCAGTGCAGAGCCCATCCCAGGGTTCAAACCCATGGACCGCGAGATCATGACATGAGCTGAAGTCGGACGCTTAACCGACTGAGCCACCCAGGCGCCCATACAGCATTTATCAATGTAACGTAGCCTGGTTTATCAAATGTTTCCTTTATGGTTGCTGCTTTTATTTCTGTGTTTAAAAAATCTTTAAAGGTCATAAAGGTATTCTCTTACATATCTTCTAAATGCTGTATTGCTACAACACCTTTCATATTTAGAATTATAATCACATGGAATTATTTTTATAATGAGATAAGGTAGAGAGCAAGTTACTTTCCGCCGTGTGGGTATCCAGTTGGCCCAGCCTTTAACGAGATCATCCTCTCCACTGCTGTGCTCTAATCACATTCCCATTTAAGTAAGAATTTCTTTCTGGTCTATTATATCCATTGGTGTATTTGTCCATGCTTGCACCAATTCCACACCCTTCTTACTTACTAGACCTTTTTTAATTATTTTATTTTATTTTATTTTATTTTATTTTATTTTATTTTAACGTTTATTTATTTTTGAGACAGAGACAGAGCATGAACAGGGGAGGAGCAGAGAGAGAGGGAGACACAGAATCCAAAACAGGCTCCAGACTCTGAGCTGTCAGCACAGAGCCCGACGCGGGGCTTGAACTCACGGACCGTGAGATCATGACCTGAGCCGAAGTCGGACGCTCAACCGACCAAGCCACCCAGGCGCCCCAACTAGACCTTTTTTAAAGACATCTTGTTGGTATCTGCAGTACAATAACTCTTTCTTGACAATATCTTGGGCCCCTTTTAATTCCATGAGAATTTTAGAATCAGCCCATTGATTTAATAAAAAGAAGCATGCTGGAATTGTGATTGTGTTTGCATTGAATTTTTAGACAAATTCTGGAAAAAAGACATCTCTATGTATGCATGTACACACACACACACACACACACACACACACTTTTAAATTCCATTCTGTGGCTTTTCTTCATCCAGCCTTGTCTCCTAATATTTTTGATAATATTTTATTTATTGGCAAATGTAGGACAATAACATGTAGAGGTAACTTGAAATTCTCAGTGATGGTTCTCTTTCTCCAAAGAGAATGCATTTTTCTTTCAGGCAGCAGCGAAGATAAATGAAGATAACTTGAAGCCAAAGGAGGATTGAGTTGATCTGGAGTTTGGCGTTAGCCCTGTTTCTCACGCATCTGTTCTCATTCATGTGTCTCTCATCCATTCATCTTTGTTTGGGAGAGGAGTTCTGAACTGAAATCCAGTGGGCTCCAGAATCCGATTTCTGCCATTCTTGCTCTTTAAGACCGGTGGAAGTTCTCTGTGGCTTCTCGGTCCAGCCACGCCGGATGTCAGGCTCACCTCTTGGAGCTTCCCTAGTCTCCAGGATTTTACTCTTCACATCTTGGCTGCCTTCATAACTCCCCAATATTTACACAAAAATTGTGGTTGCGTGTGTCCAGCTTTTCATCATGTTTCAAGTGGGACCGTTTGTTGGTGACAAGTTCATCTACTGTCACCAGAGGTAGAAATTCTGGCTTCATTCTTTAAAGAGAAACCTTGTCAAAATCCAACTAGATACAGTTTGGAAGGCACCAGAAGGGTCTGCTTGCTCAAGGTGTCATCCTGGCCAACTGGAGATTCTTTCTATACTGATCCATGTGGTAACTAGTGGGAGTGTGCCTTTCTCTTGAAGTTTCTGGAGTAGGTTCTTTCTTTGTAATGCTCTATTTGTTTGGCATCTTAGGTTATTAACCTTTGAACTGAAGGGATAGAATCCGTTGACAGTCCTAGTAAGAATTAGTAAAATGAGGATCAGCAGGAAAGGTGAGTAAGACAGAATCTCTCTCTGGGCCAGTTAGTCCTACCATGAAGGCAGTGAACAAGAGAGCGCAAGCCTAGATCCAAGGTCTCAAAGGCAAGATGCTTGGCTTGGAAACTGTCAAAATCGAAAGAAAAATCGCATTTACCATACTGTTATTCTAAATTAGTTTAGTATTAAAATAGAGTCAGCCCATATTGGGCTTCAGACATAACTTCAAAACATACCAGCTCCTTACCTTGGAAAGCTGTATTTAAGCCCTCTGAGCATCAGTATCCTTATATATAAAATGGTAATAGTTCCTTACTTGCTAGTAGGGGGATTAAATGGGAGAATGTATATGAAAGCATAGGAGCTATCAGATGCTTATACACGTTAATTCTGTTTCCTTTCCCCTATCAAATTTAGTGGAATCAAAAAGGAAGCAAACGAAGGCATATAATTTTTCTAGATAGTCCCCTGTCTTTGCAAGGGTTTCTATATGATCACACATTAAACATGGTGGTAATGCAATTTTGGAAAGAGAGAAGCTATTTTGGTGCTTCAGGAGAGCAATGATTTATTGTCAAAAATAATTCCGTCTCCTGATGCTACAAGGCTTTCTAGGAAATAGACATGGTAAATGATTTCATTTTCTGCTGAAATACAACTGTCTATGGGGTGGGATGTGGCAAATTCATATTGCAGTGCTTGTGAGATTAAATCCAAGATCTTTACATTCTTTTATCTCTTAAAAAGTTACTCTGGAAAATCGGTAAAATGAGTGCTATCTGGGGTGGGGGGATTTTAAAGATTTTGCAATTTGCTTGATAGTTATATTTCATCTGAGATCTATAAGTTGGGGCTTAAAATAACTTTTTAGAGAAATATAAAAAAAAATTGTTTAAAAAATTGTCCATGAAGAAAACATGCATGATGTACTTTTCAATTAAAATGTTGTTGGAGACATATTAAAATATAAATGAATATAATCACATGAAATAAATGAAATAATTTGATTATTAGACAATTACTAGGAATACTTATCTTTTGAGTCTAAATTATAACTTTCCAAGTATACAACCTCTTACCTTCAGAAACTTCACTTTGTGGTATTTCCCTTGGTGCATTTATGGATCTTTTCTTTCAATGGCAAACTTTACTTAATGAGCTATTCGTAAATTAATGCAAACTTGTCATACTTAATTTAGGGTACAGGAATTAAAAGGGAAAGTGAATTATCACATTTATAAACAGTTCTTTTTGATGGGAGGCAGTATCTGTTTCTTTTTTTTTTCATAGAAACCCTTATTGAGTTTTTCGTATGAACAAGGTAAAACTAATTTTTGACAACTGATGACTGAGTATTTTTTTGATCTAGTCCAAAATGACAATAATAAATTTATAAGGTTATAAGAATTTATAAGTGGATAAGGGGACATTTCAGCTCATTCTGTCCCATGTAGGAAGTAGTTCACAGGAAGTCTTACTACCCCCAAGGCAATGATGCCTCATGAGTAAAGAATAGAAGGAGGAGGAATGGGCTGTAGATATCTCTTGCTGACCAGAGATCGCTTCTAGAAATAGCCCCGCCACTGGGCTAATGTCTTAGGTCCTTGGTTTCTTGGTGTTGAAGACACACACTGTTATTAGATTTCTAACGGTGGTGTTAAAAGTGATATTTATTTGTGGAAGTATTTTTTAACAAGTTTTCTTAAAAAAACTCTGTCTTCTTTAAAATCCCATTTCTAAAACAACAAACTATAGTGGAAACTTGGAGTAAGATCTTGATCCAATTTTTCATTCTCCCTCTTTCAGTCTATGTGGTTAGACAAAGCAGTTAATTTCTCTGATCTTTGTTTCCTCTTTGAAAATGAGAGCATTGGTCTACAACTCCAGATGGTCTCCAGGACTCCTTCTAGCTTTCAGGTTTCTATAACGAAAGACATCATTCAGTCTTTCCTCTTGTAGAACTCAACTAGTCTTTTTTGGATTTCTTGCTTTTTTTTGCAATCACTAACTACTAGAATCTGTCTTATTCTCCAACCTGTAAACGTATACACTAAACGTTTATTAATTTGTGTCGGCTGTTCAGATTTACTGAGAGACTCTAGATTTGTTACCTGTAAGGATGGGGCTTTATTATAAAGTAATAAAAATGTGTATTTCACAACCTCCAGTGTCTACACAGCCAAATAAGTGTTGGGTTTTAATGCAGTCATCCCGGAAGCTGCACATTTACTCTGCTGAAGCCATTATTACTCCCTCTTTGAACTCCTCTTTGGGAGTTGGCTTTAGGCAGGAAGTCACCCAAACAACAGTATGCTTGTTTGATAGAGTATATCTCAATCTTGCCCCCAAATGATATATTTTGGATTGCTTGCTTGAGCCTCTTTTATAACTCTCACTCCTGAATGACAGCACTGCTCAGAAATCAAGGCCACTGTCACAGAAGTTTTTCCAGTCTGTCTAAGATTGTTCTTTGCAGATATTAAGTACTACATAAATCTTACTAAAGAGAATGTGCTGAAATCTCTGAAAGGAATTCAGGGGTTTCAAAAACAGTTGTAGTTTGAACAGTTGCAGCCTCATTGCAATAAATACATTGTCTTCAAACATAAATAGGATATCTATATTACACACACACACACACACACACACACACACACCCCTCCTACTGCATGCCAGGTATTAAACCTCATGATTTCCCCACATTATGTCATTTGATTCTTGCAATAACAATTGGAAGGGGATGATAAAGTACTGAACTACAGAGATTTTAGCGTACTTGTATAAAAAGGAACTTCCATACTTTAGAGCCCTGCCCAATCTGTTTGTTCATTCATTGTTCATTAACTTCTCTCGATGAGAGTAGCTATGGCTTTCCTTAATTTGTTGTTTTTTAGTCCTTACAATAAATAACTCCTTTGTGTGGTATACTTGAATCCACTTATGATGCATCTTAATAGAAATCGTCTTATTATTGTGGCCTCAGTATGAGGAACAGTTCACTGTCACCCATAGGATACCCTATAGTGTGAGTTTTCTCTTGTTTCACGGTCGTTTTCTGTCTGTTATTGGAGTCAACATGTATTTGGCAATTTTTTTTCATAGCGAGGGGTCTGTCAAGTATGGAGTTTCAGATAAGGCTAGATAAACAACAATGAGGTTGTACATCTGCCTAGCTATGAGATGTTCCTGGTTATTAAATGGCATTAGCATCATGACACAAGTGATCTTTATACTCGTTTGGATAAGTGTGGGTCTCACATCCATTCTCTAAACTGTAACTCCCGGAAGCAAACACCTTTTAAGATGCAATCAGCCAGGGACAGACTGTTGGTCCTCTGGTCCTCAAGTGGAACCAGGGAGTTTCTCGCGAGGCTACTCTCTAGGCAACATGTAGAAGTCTGGGGCCTTTTGGGTTTCTGACTCGCGAACAAACGTTGCTGACAAGTAATTGGGGTAACAGTTGAGGTTCCCAAAAGTCCAGCTCAAGTCATAATTCTTTTTAAATATACATGCAGAGACCGGTCCAGAACGACCGATGTCTTCTTTAGCGTAGAATCTCCAGAAGTTCGGAAAATCCTCGCGCTGGGGAGAAAGGGGGTGGTGGTGGGGAAGGCCACCGCAAAACCTGTCACCACTTACACCAGCTTCATTTGGTTTTCAATCAATTGAAGGACTTTGCAGAAGACGGTACTTGTGAAATTGATCTCAATTCAAATCAGTCTGGGCGCACGCCCTCTCCCCCAGCAGCTCCCAGGGCCGGGAGGGGAGCCTTGCGTTTCCAACGCGATCCCACCGGCAACCCGTCCGGCCTCTGCTGGCGCTTTTCTTTTTTTAATTTTCACCTCAGCCTTTTCTTCCAAGCAGTCTTTGACCTCCGTGGCATCCCTAATGAACTCCTCTCATTGTGTGAGCCTCTTCTCCTGCACGTGGTAATGGAAATGCGGTGGGGGGACGGGGGGTGCCCGGCTGTCTTTCACCTCCGGAGACACGCCTGCCCGCGGCTCCCAGCTGTCAGGACACTGACACACTGCTTCAGCAGGATAATTGGGTACTTGAGGAAGATTCATAAGGCAATATGCGGCGGAGCCCCCCCCCCCCCCCACCCGTGTCCCGCCCTGGGGCAACAAGGCGAGGCCGGCGAGGTAGGAGAAAGGAGGCTCCGACTGGGGACACAAATCCGGTCTGGATAGATAATAATCTATTTATAACAGGCCCCGCGATGAAGACTTTTGTTCGCGACGAGGCCACAACTCACGCATTCGGGGAACGGTCTTTAAAGATTTCAGGACTGGACTCCGTGCAAGGCGCCTCCAAAGCTAGGTTCGCGGGAGAGGAAGGTTCCCAGCCTCCCATCCAAGAGGAAGCGCGGCTCTCACTTGAACGGGGCCTTTCATAGCAGGAAGTTTGTTGCTCTAATCAAAGCCAGCCATCTGACAGCTCGTTATTAAGAGACAACAAGGAGTGACTTTATTAATACAGTGTGGAGTTGGTGCCGCTGCAAATTAAAGTTCTTTGTTCACTTGTGACAGTTTGCTTCGGAGGCATCTGTTAAGAGGTGCCCAAGTGGGATAACATTTTAAAAGTGTAAGGTGATAACAATTAACCTAGAATTCCTTTTTTCTGATGTTCTCCCCTTTCAATTTTAGTAGATAAATTCATCACGAAAGGGGATGAAGACAAAACCTTTCATGTGATTTCCTTGTGAAGCAGCCCCTCACGACCGACATAATCTGGCGCAAACTTGTTGGCGTCTTATTTCCCAAATATTTACGATTTTGCCTATGGAATGCGACAGGCTGGTAGTTTGTGGGTCTGCTTGGGTTGGGAAAGGCCAAGATCCTTCATCAAACATAATATCTTAGTGGTAACAATAATAATGTGGTTGATTTATTCATCCAGCATAGATTAGGTTACCAAAGCTGAGACAGAAAAGTCACGTAATACTCTGGAATGTCAGGGCTGTGAAGCAAGATTTGTCCTTCCGTAGTGACATCCTGGAAACCCTGAAATCTTATACCAATCAATAGTCAATGAAAATTTTGTTGATTGTAGGAAATTTAGTTTTGATCACCTAGAAAATTATTTTCAAAGGCAAAAGTACACATTTGTAAGGATAGCCCATAATAGAAGAGCCTCAAACCAACCTCAGAACTCTGTCATGTCTAAATTTTGTTTTAATGTTTGTTTATTTTGGAGGAGAGACCTAGACAGAGCGTGAGCAAGGGAGGGGCAGAGAAAGAGGGAGACACAGAATCTGAAGCAGGCTCCAGGCTCCGAGCTGTCAGCACAGAGCCTGATGTGGGGCTCGAACGCACAAACCGTGAGATCATGACCTGAGATGAAGTCGGACGCTTAACCGACTCAGCCACCCAGGCGCCCCCCCATCAAGTCTGAATTTTGAAGGCCACATGAGATCTTTCTTCCACCCCAGGTGCTTTCCTTCTTACATTTCTACTCCACTGGAAATCACAGCTAATTTGACCCATGAAGCAGATAGGAGTCCTCGAGGCATTTAAATAACGGATGATGTTAAATTTGTCCTCTTTAGACAATGAACAGAAACTTCTGTGACTTGTTCAGTTGACATTTTCTGTTTGGTTAGTTAAATACTGTCAGAGATAAATTTTTCCTTGGTAATTATTTTTTTTAATTAAAGAGAATAGCTTTAAGTGTCTAGGTTTTTTACCAGAAAACCTCTAAAACTCAAAATGCCTGAGTTATTCTGAGGCCAATAGTGCACATATGTTCAAATTGTTCCTTAGTTTAGGTGATAATTGAGATGTTACCATAGTTTTGCTTCCTGATTGCTAGAGAAGGCAGGGTGAATAAAATAATGGATGAGAACATTAAATCAGTTAATGATATTATATTGCCATTTAAAGTTATTGTCAATAGGAATGAGGAATATAACTCATTTCTTTCAATTTGCATTGTCTTAAAAAAGCTAGGGAGGTTTCTTTCATTCACTCCCTCATCCAGCCTTTACTTAGAATTTTCTGTGTCCCAGCTTTTGTGCTAGCCATGTGTCTACAAAGATGAGTAAGACAGGATCATTGCCACAGAGGATTTAAGGCCAATAAGCACCCCAAAATGTAATAATGACCAGGTGTGGGGCACCTGGGTGGCTCAGTTGGTTAAGCGTCTGACTTCGGTTCAGGTCATGATCTTGCGGTTCATGGGTTTGAGCCCCGTGTTGGGCTCTGTGCTGTCAGCTCGGAGCCTAGAGCCTGCTTCAGATTCTGTGTCTCCCTCTCTCTCTCTCTGCCCTTCCCCCTCTCATCCTCTGTCTCTCTGTGTCTCTCAAAAATAAATAAAACATTAAAAAAGGTGGGGGGGGGGGCGTCAGACCTAGGCACAAATGACAGATAAAGTTTGGCCTTTATTTAAATAAGGGCCAGATGAGAGGTTGGCAGAGGGCAGAGCAGGGACATTCAGAAGGTTGGTACAGTGTGTATAAGTGTGTGTGTGTATTCAGACTTTTGATAGTAATTCTCTATAAGTAACCCACAAGGGTTAGAATAGAGACCATTGCTGTGTCCCATAAATCATCTATTCTTTATTTTCCAGGTCTTCTGGGAATTACCAAATTAGTTGGGAGAAATGAGGAGGAGTTTTCCTCATGACCTGCCTACTCACCAGCCTGATTTCACACAGGGGCAACTCGCAGGCTGGCCTGTGGAGAGACAGGCAGGGATGGTGACAACCAGTCAGTGGTGTTCACTGAGGAGCTAGTTCTTCCTGAGATGTCCGCCCGCACCCCTTCCTTCTGCCCTGGGCTCCCCACTTGTACATCCGTTCCTTCCACTGATGTGAGCTTGAGCTCCGTTCTCTCCTGTGCTGCTCCTGGGTGTCTACCCAATTCAACAAGTTAACTTCTGTGCAATTCCAAACGTCTGTTGATGGCTCAGCCAGTCCCAACGTTCTTCATAAGATAGCAAACACAGAAAGCCGCACCGCTTGTCTCCAGGCATCCTGGAGGAAACAGGCACTTGCGGGCCTGAGGTGGTCATCCTGGGCTCCCCCCTGGCCCGGAGCATGATGGGACCGATGAGTCGGGCACGGCGGTTACCATTTGTACCATGCCTGAGCCCAGCACGCAGGCCAGGTGTTCTGCTCTTCGCCCTTCCCTGTCACCTTCTGCTACTGTACTAGGAACGTTCGTTGCCCAAATACAAAAAGAGTTATGTCCAGCTCAGTATTTCAGCGCTGTGGAGTTTGACTAGCCTGTACTGGAAGTCTGGCTCTGCTCTGTTAGCTGAGTGACTTTGGGCAGTTTATTTCACTTTTTTTGGTATCTCAGCCCCTACCTAGTGGGGTGGCAAGGTGGATTCGATTTTAGGAGTTAATGTACACAAATCAGCCCGTGTGGAGTTTCACGCAGGGTGTGTTCCATTAGTCAGCCCTGCCATTGTTTGTGGGTAGTAACAAGGCCACTGCGGCAGAGACCGAGTAAGAAAGAGATTTAACATAAATCCCTTATCTCAAAGCAAATAGCCCATGTGCTTTCATACTTTTTTGCATAAATGAATATGTGTATAAAAGCACTGCTCCCCTTTCTCCTTTGTTCTCCTGCTAACTTCTGCTGGTCTTTTCAACTTAACTCGGATGTGATATTCTCCGGAGAAGGTCCCGGCTCTCACTCCGTGTATATGCTAGCAGAGAGACAGGGATGCAGGTCAACCAGATGACTGAGAATTGTGAATGGCTGGAGACGACAGAGGATGCTGTGCGGACTGCCTGGCGGTAACTTGAGAGCCAAGACCTCGAGGAAGATGGTGCCTGGCAGGGGCTTTCAGTGGAGGGGTCCCCCAGGGCAGCCCATGGTGGAAGTTGGCTCCGCAGGTTTAGAGAAGGGAAAGGAAGTGGGCGTGGCTGGAACCGGAAGAGTGAGGGGAAGTTGGTATAGAGGAGGCAGAGACTCCCGCCAGTTCTTGGGAAGGATTTCGTCGTCCTCCCAAAGCCCCTGGATGCTGAGACCACATGCATTTGAACTTGATTGCTAACAGCTCCCTGGTAGAATCTCAGACTCTCTTGACCCAGGTAGAGGTCAACTAACTTTCCAGCCCGGTCGTCAGTCAGAAACTTCTTGTTCTGTGTGACTTGATGTCCTTCATCATCTAGCACAATGCCTGGTACGATGTAGGGGCTCAAAAAATATTACCAGGATATTCGGATGAGTGGGTTGAATACTGGATACATGTGGGAAAATGAACTCTTGTCTTAAGGCACTGGGCTTCCTCATACTGAAAGGGTGCCTTGTCTCTAAAAAGAGCCCTCCTGCCTCCCTTGCCCCACCCACTTGTTCAGTGTTTCTTTGGAGAATTCTTGAACGCCATTTAGCATTGAATGAAATGACTTTTTTCTCCCTCTCTTGCTAATTATAATCATACAAGCAATGTACTAAACAGCTGGGGGTGAAAGAAATTCTGATGATGTTAAAAATGCAAATAGTGTTCACACCAGATTAATTCATTTAACTAACAGTCCTGATCTTTAAACATTAAATGTTTAAGTGTGAAACGTTTTACTCACCGGGGAGATTGTCCACGTGAGTCTGGTCTGAAGCCCATTCCTCTGTCAGGAGTGATTTTAAGATAAACAGGATACACATTGTTAGCTAGTTATTAACTAACAAGTTGTAAGTTCTTAAAAACATTTCAGGATGTGATTTACATGATACAAGATTCGCAGGCCTGGGGTACTCTGGGGCTGTTTGAGGTTAGGATAAGCCAAGTCATACAAGGATCTGAACGGATGTTTGTGTTATCTGCGTGTTTGACTAATATTTGAATGAAATGTTTTATATTTAATCAAAGCAAGATTAAAATTCATTATTACTGCTGATATGCAGTACTAATTACAGGAAATAACCAGCCCTTCCACGTTCAGTGCCAAATGCTGATGGTGGAGCAGTCTGTTCTCTGGAGGCGGAAACCATAGGTCTTAGATCTGGAAGAGTGTTTCACTCACTGGTTTTTGGCTATTTTAAATCCAGACTCTCTTTTGATTTAAAAAAAAAAAAAAATCCCTTGCCCTGATTTTCTTTAACCTTCAGTTTCTTTCATTTGTGTAATTAAAACAATAAGATGCTTTTTCCGAAGATGAGATTATATTATATTGATATGTGTAATTTTTCAAACTACCCATGTGGTTCTTCTCATCTTGCATTATTATCCTGGTTGAGAATGACTTTTCCTTTTAGAGATGAGAAACACGGAGGCCTCGTGTAATTAGGTCTTGAAATTAAGCTTGATCACTGGCCTCTTTTAAAGTCAAGTAGGTGCATGGTTGGGATTCACTTTTTTTGTGGGTCTTATATAAATGCCAGAGGAGTCTAGAAATCCAAATTCAGGTTTTTCAGATATTGTGGTGTATTCCTTTTTTTTTTTTAAGTTTATTTAGAGAGAGAATGAGTGGAGCAGGGGCAGAGAGAGAGGGGGACAGAGGATCTGAAGTGGCCTCCATGCTGACAGCAGAGAGCCCAATGTGGGGCTGGAACTCAAGCTCAGACCATGACCCGAGCAGAGGTCGGACGCCTAACCGACTGAGCCACCCAGGCACCCCTATTGTGGCACATTTCTTTTTTCTTTTTTTCTTTCTTTCTTTCTTTTTTTTTTTTTTTTTATTGTGGCGCATTTCTGCTGTCCCTGTGATGTAAACCCCTGTGTTGGGTAGGTCACTCCATGTGAGCTGACATCACGAGTCCACATTTTCCTCTGCATCTCAAGCCCTGAGCACATGTATTTTACTTGTATAGCAGCAAACATCTGGATCTAAGGGATCAGTCTGCTAAATGTGATGGTCTCTGGCAATAATAGATGGTATACATTAGGAGTGTGTACCGTATTCTTTTAGGAAGAGTACTTGGTTTTAACCCTATGATTTCCCAGAGTAAAGAACAACTGGAATGAATATATAAATATTTATATATTCATTCCAATATATAGATATAATATCTATATATCTATATCTATCTATACATAGATAGATATTATTAGGGACAGTAATGGCAAATATGATCTGCTGGTGGGAAATTGAAATCACAGATTAAATTACATTCCTGGATAATAAATTCACTAGGAGGACCGACCAGAGCAAGTTTCAGCAGAACACAGCCCTAAGACATTAAATAAAGGTTATCTGATTGAGGAAGGCCTATGGAAGCAGAGTCTTGTTAATGGGTCTGGTTATAATTATTTCTGGCCGGTGAAAAAGAATCCTTGAGTCTTACATGTTCAGCTAAACCAAATGAGCTGGTTCCTTCCTGTAAACTTCACTGAAACTTGTTTCTGGGGCCTCTGCATGGAAAGGTAGAGGTAGGATAATAATAACATTTAAATAATATAATAAACATTAAACCATTATTCGAGGAATCTCAGACATTGATCTCAACATCCTCACCAAAGGGCAAGATGAAAATAATTAGACATTTAAGTGTGCTGTACGTATTTGTAAGTGCTGATACAAGCATAATATAGGATAGATTCAAAATCACATATGAGCATGCATATACACATTAGATAAAACACATAATTATAAAGAAGATAGAAACTAATTTAAAAACTGAATTATCTGTATTAAAATAGAAGGGTTTATTTTGCTGTGATTGGCATTACTTGTTAAAATCATGTTTTTCGATAATCAAATTAAGGTAAAATTAGAAATGCTTACCAAAACCCAACTGATGTCTCAGCTCCACTCTGGTTTTGAATAAAATAGAACTTGAGGGACAGAAAATATAAGCTTATTTATAGGATGAATAGGGGGAAAATACATATGGGAATAAATGGAAGAAATCCGTAGAAAATCTGTTGATTTAAAAATTATGGCTAGATTTGGGGAATTTGACGAAAGAATGGGCAATGGGAAGGGACCCCCTGGTAAGATTCAGTTGTGCAAAATTTTTAAACTATAGATGAGAAGCTAGGAGCATTTGGGGAAGTTACTGAGATTTGAGCATGATCAGGGTAATAGATGAAGAGTGACATATGTTTGAACTAATTTATAGAGGAGAGGCAGTGGATGCGTTTGGTGATAAAAGATTTTCTGCAGAATTAGGGATGAAGCACACTAATGAAGATTATGGTGTGTGAAGGTTATTGCTGAGAGGTATTGAGGTTATTGGCCAGCTAGAGAATTTAGGCATTCATGTATCAACGACAAGGAAAAATCCAGCATTTTGTGGCCAGATGTTTAGGATTTGATATCACAAGTTCAGTTGGATGCAGATTCTCTTGTTTTTTGATTGTGTTGAGAGCTCTTCATTTTATTTCATTGACTGGCCTCATTCATTGATGACGGACCAGCAGACCTGCTGGCCTTCGATGTTTTAAGGTTTAGAAGCATTTTATACTGTGCGTGTGTGTGTGTGTGTGTGCGCGCGCACGTGCGCGTGCTCGCGTGCATGTTTCCCAGAAAATCTCCATCTACATACAGACCTCTCTCTTTCCCATCTTGAATCCTGTTCAATTACTAGGTCCTCGGGAGCCTGTTCCCTTCGGCTGAGTAATCAGAAATTGAAGATAGGAAACTCAGAAAGGACTTTAAGGGAACTTAGGTCTTCTGAGTTTTATATTTCTACTCACAGTGTGTTCCAATAGCTTATCTGTTCATTCACTTGTACTTGGAATATTTAATCTTAGACTTGGTTTCGGTAGACTGCACTTTGGTTCTTTCAATTGTCTGCAGGGGTAAAACAGCGACCTACTGTTACGCCAGGAACACATTTCCACACACAAGCACACTTTTATCAGGCAAAACCTCTGAGCACAGAAGACCTTAGTTTACACATTGCCTGGTTCTTCTGACGTCCTTTTATTTGTTTTATTTGGGAGATGTGAGTAGGAAGAGATTTGAGCTACCAAGTGCAAGTCACGATCTCCTTTTTCTCAGAGACCACAAAACACGGTTTAGGTGGCACAATTTAGAGATACTGTGGCAGAATAAAAGGTGGCTCTTTCATAAAGAGGAGATGAAAAGAAAATGTTTTCACACTGAACACAGGAATGTAAGCACATTCCAAAGTGAACATACCCATCATCATGATGATGTTGATGTAAGAAAGTAACACGTGGGTGGTGCTGGTGTGAAAAGATGAGCATCCCCTCTGAAAATCCAATTCATGAGGACACATCTATGTGTATATGGAAATTCCAGTGTGTATTCAACTCTCCAGCACCAGCTTAGTTTTAATGTTTTGCCAGAGGAATCATGAGATAGCAGAGGCTCTTTGCCTACAAAAAGAGGCATACAGAAACTGAACATTTAATTTTCTGGGAAAAAAAATCCCAACTAGTGATTATTGTCCAAACCCTTCTCATTTTATTAGGCACAACACCATTAAATTATGTTCTTCATTCATCATCTGTTTAATGAAAAAATTACATTTAAATACTCATGTCAAATAGAAACTGAAGCAAAATAGATTGGACTACGCTAGTAATCCCGGAAGAGAAATTTAAATTCTATAGTTAATTTGTAGGCAATTACGAATTGTATTTCCAATGCAAATCAGAAGAGTGGGCTGCGACAAGTTACAGGGATGTGGGGTGAAGAAGTTTGGAAGAATGTGTTGTTTTCCTGTGTGATGGAATAAAGTTAACCAGATCCCTTCAAGTTTGACAATAATAAGGATCAAAGACATAAGGTCTATAATTTCAAATGGCAGCCAACTGAGAGAAAAGGAAGCCTTGTGTGTTGAAAGAAAGAAAGAAAGAAAGAGAAAGAAAGAAAGAAAGAAAGAGAAAGAAAAGAAAAGAAACGAATAGAAAAGAAAAGAAAAGAAAAGAAAAGAAAAGAAAAGAAAAGAAAAGAAACGAAACAAGATGAAATAGAAATTTCCAGGAATACATAAAGAAGGTGGTAGTCCGTGTTACCATAGGTCAGTGCAATTGTCTGGGGACAAGAAGCCAAACGTGCTTGGTTGAAGCTGTCCTACTCCTCCTTGGGGATCAGCTGATAGAACTCCAGTCACCTCCCTAAATCACATCACCAGCTGAGATAGCACATAAGTTAAATGAAATTGTCATCGCCACAAGGTCCCCAGCACACAATACCACATTTTGTCCACGGTGAGCCTGGCTGTCGGCACTGAGAAAGTGAGGCGGGGATTGTGAGGAGTGATTTAAGAGAGGAAGATCGGAACACTTACGTGTAAAGGATGTTAGATTCTCCCCAATAGACCAGTTGAGGCAAACTGCGTGAGACGGAAGAAGAAAACTGCAGTAGGAACTAGATTTCACTGCTGCCCAGTGAAATATGTTCTAATGTTTGGAATGTCCTTCTCGTGTTTCTTCTCCATTCCCTTTGAAGGTTAACACACACATGATATGCGCTGTCTCAGTTCAGCACACGTAAATGCTCTCCATGAACCCGGGTAGAACTAATGCAGCAATCCTCAAGTTAACTGTATACTTGATGGTGTCAGATGTATACATCTCCAAGAATTACTCTCAACTTCTTGTTCTGAGATTATAAAAGAAAATAATCTGCTAGCGATTTCTTGATGCATTTGTCCCCTTCAATTGTCATCTCACTTTAGGCTAGCGTATTGTTTTTAGATTGCTGAAGTGAAGTCCTTTTAAAGGTGTAAAACTTAAAATTTCTGCTGCGTTTCTGAAAGCTTAAGGAAAAATCCATTAAGCAATAGTAGGAGAATTCAACTGAGTCTTCTCCTGTGTTACAAGCATTTTGCATTCCAAATAGAAAATATGCCAAGGTGCATTGTGTATTAATCAATCAAAACGCAAAAGTAACAGCAAAATTCACCATAACAACCGAGAATATTTCTCAGGGGAGCTTTCATTGAATTGCCTGGGTTTTGACATAGAGTAACCCAGCTGTCCAGCTATTGATTTGGGCATAATTATCTGCTGCTTAGTAATTATTTACATATGCATTGGAATTGTGTCACTGTGCTTTCCAGTAGGATTGGGAGAAACGGTGAAAATATATTACTGTTTGAGGGCAACACTATGGTTTCCAAAGATAAGAACTCATTGTTAGGTTGTCTAATGGGCTGAATTTTTTACTGGATATGGTCCCACCCAGAAAAACAGGGAAGATGGCTTCTGGATATTTGTTTCTGGATTTTATTTTATTTTTTCACAGCCTGTAGCTGTGTATCGTATTCCTTTATACACCTGAACTTGAAGTCATTTCCTAGGTTTGAATTCATTAAAATGTGTGTATGCACACCCATACTTCCTTGACAAGTTTTGCATTATAAGAAATTTTTTGTAAGTTTATTTTTGAGAGTGAGTGAGTCGGGGAGGGATGGAAAGAAAGAGAATCCCAAGCAGGCTCTACCCTGTTAGCGCAGATCCCAATGCAGGGTTCGAACCCACGAACTATGAGATATGACACGAGCCAAAGTTAGATTCTTAGCCAACGGAGCCACTCAGGTGCTGCTCATTATAAGAAATTTTTAGTATTTGATAATGGGTGTGGCTTGGGCCAATGATGCTTATCTTTTGACAGATCTTCATAAAAGAAAGGGGGAAAACAGTATCAAGTTCATTGTCCGTAATGAACATAAGGCCATAGGACTAAAATTAGAGTTGTCAACGTGAGTAACTCATTGGGACAAAGCTAAAGGGTGGCCTTCTCTGTCTTTCCATACTCCCGAGGATAACCCCACGGTGGGACTGATAGAGGTGTGCACTATTCATCGATGTTAAAATATGTGACCAATTAGCTTTTAATTTTGTTCAGATCAGGTTCTGATATAATATGGGAACATTTGATTATGTGTAAATTTCATTTCAAGCCAGCTTTGGCCAGAAAGTTGTGGCTAATGTTGCATCACTTGAGGAACACAAGTTTCACTCATTACAGAGGTGTTATTCACGTACCTGTGATGCTCAGAATCATTTTCCAGTGTTTACACAGTGGTAAGGATGTTGCAGATTTCTTCTTATTTGCTCTTAAATGACTGGCGACTGAGAAACCTAGCCAGATGCCACTTCAGCTGACTTTGATGTTTTAATATGGAATCAAGTTTTATAAGAGTTGATGTTAGGTTTCATTTTTATGACCTAAGGAATTACAATTTTCCATCAATATGCCATTTTACTCATGACCATGTTTACAAACTTTTTAATGATAACACATTCCTGAAGATGAACGGGGACAAAATATGTAAAATCTACAATGGGCTTTAAAAAAGTGAATTGAGGGGCGCCTGGGTGGCTTAGTGTTTGAGCGTTCAACTTCCGCTCAGGTCGTGATCTCACATCTCATGGGTTCGAGCCCCTCATCGGGCTCTGTGACAGCTCAGAGCCTGGAGCCTGCTTCGGATTCTGTGTCTCCCTCTCTCTCTGCCCCTCCCCAGCTCACACTTTGTCTCTCTCTCTTTCTTTCTCTCTCAAAAATAAACATTAAAAAAAATTTTTTTTTTATGAGTTAAGACTGAGCTGTTTTTGGAGGCTTCTGAAACCCTTCCCACAGTCGTTCTTGAATAACAGGAAAAGAGATGAAGATTTCCTTCAGACCAGCCTAATCTAAATATGAAACTTCCTTCTGGTTCTACTTATCTCTTTGCTCTTGTTGAATGGGAATCCTTTCATTATCCAGTTAATACAGACATTTCTTCAGCTCTTATCATTTATCTTTTCAACTTGTTTGCATTGGTCATGTCCGTCATTGGTGTTCTCCTAGATTACAGGGTTAAGTTCTCTTATATTCTGCTTCTAAAATGCATATTACCATCCCCTGTTAAATAGATAATGAATAAAAGCATGTAAGGTGCCTTTGTTTACATTTCTCCTTCTGGCAGAAAATTATTTTTCTGTATTGCTTCATCAAGTGACTCACTTTCATACCAGTGGTGAACCTTGGGATGGGCTAGAGGGATGGGATATGGCATAGGCTGGGGTCAGGACTGGAGAGCAGTTTGGGGTGAATAAGAACTTGCTGCCTGGAATCAGACTCCGGGAAATAGTCACCTCACAGTTGACTCGCTTTCTGGCCTCGGACACTCCAAGCCCACATTTCCTCAGCTGTAAAATGGGAAAAGAATGCCTATGTTAATGGCCGAATTGTGTCCCCCACAAAACTCATGTCGTAGTCCTAAGCTGAGTACCTCAGAATATGACTGTGTTTGGAGGCAGGGTCTTTATAGAGGGACTTAAGTTAAAAAGAGGCATCCAATATGAACAGTGACCTTCGAAGAAGAGGAAATTTAATTTTTTTTTTTAACGTTTGTATTTATTTTTGAGACAGAGCTGGACAGAGCGTTGAGCAGGGGAGGGGCAGAGAGAGAGGGAGACACAGAATCCGAAGCAGGCTCCAGGCTCTGAGCTGTCAGCACAGAGCCTGATGTGGGGCTCGAACTCTGAACCGCGAGATCGTGACCTGAGCCAAAGTCGGACGCTCTTCTGACTGAGCCACCCAGGTGCCCCAGAAGAAGAGGAAATTTAGACTCAGACATGGACAAAGGGAAGATGTGAAGACACAGGGAGAAGATGGGCAGTCCAAGGAGAGAGGCCTGAAACAGATCCTTTCTTCCTAGCCCTCAGAAGGAATCAGGCCCTCCTCTGGGGACTTGCAGCCTCCAGAACCGCGAGACAATTAATGACAGACAACCCAAATGCAAACACATTCAAAAGATAAACGATAAAATGATTTCTATTGTTTTAAGCCATCCGGTCTGTCCTACTCTGCTACCGCAGTCCTCACCACATCATTTCATTGTTGCAATTCGGCAAGACCCTGTTCGTAAAGCGCTTCTCACGGGGAACGATGCGTAATAGGCAGTTGCCAAACGGTAGTGTAATAAAATAGTCAGGGGCAAGGAAAGAGAACAGAAGTAGGAACATTTTTATAAATCTATTTGCATCCCCAAGACCCATGTGGGCACAGGAGGTGGCTTCAGAAGAAAACACAGAGAAGTTTCTTTTTGTTTAAATTAGGCCCCAATGCAAACATGCGAATATTATGGATCGGCTGTGTTCAATCGTGTTTTCCTTTGTGGTTATCCTCTGGGATGATAAATGGGCCCAAATATTAACAAATGAGCCTCACAGGAGGATTTATGATCTTGAACCATAGAGTTCGAATGGTGTCTGCATGTTGAATGCTTGGTAAAAATATGTAAGTAGTGGTGTCCCAATCTATCTGGCTTCATTGGATTGGTTTCACACTTCATCGCTCTCTGGCAAAGAAATATATCGCGAGCCCAAATAATTTTTAAAATTGCCAGTGTTAAAGTGATGCCCCCTGCTATTTGCTTCTGAGCCTCTGAACGGCAGTGGTCACTGTATGTTTGTGGATCTAAGAGCACATTTTTTAAACATGAGTCCTACATGCCAAGCAACCCCGTGCCCCATTGAGTTTTTTCTTTTTCCGTTTAGGTTGTTTGCAAGCTATTTTTCAAGGTAAGTATTAGATTCTTTCATTTATTTATTTATTTTTACCTCCAAAGAGCAATTCCTTCTAATTTGAAGTTTAGTAAAATTATAATTTAGAGGAATTGCTTCTGGAAGGACTGAGTTTCTCCAGAAGAGTGTCGGAGTTGGCGCATTTCTTAGGACATTCGAATTCTTCAAGCACTTTGCCCTTCAACTACATTGATGCAGCATGTTTTATTAAACACTAATAGGTCCTGATAGGTCTTCCTAAGTGCTAGCTGGAGTAGGTGGGGAAGGTGATTGAAGTGGGGAGGTTATATTTTGTGAAACATTCCCCCCCCCACACACACACATACACGTGCGCGCGCACGCCCAACACGGTCTTAAATGTAATCAAATTCCAGAGAAAGCTAGTCAAGGAGTTTGTTTTGCTTGCTTTGTTGGGTTAGCAGGTAGTTTAGTCAGCAAGGCTCTCTTGGCACAGAAACAAGCGTTGGTCACTGCCTCGGAAGGTGACTGACTCTACAGCAGTCACCAGCTGGACCGTGACCCTCACTTAAATACCATGAGTCACAAAGGAAATATAAAAATGATACTAGCAACTATTCATGCTTATAAACTGTTAACACCGGCAAGGTGGAGAAAGTGGTAAGCCTAGTCGACCAGCTAGAAACTTCACAGAGGTTCCCAAGGGTCATTCTTCTTTTAAAGAAAGGATAATAACTCTGGGTCTGGCTGCCTGTTGCCTTTTCCCTGGAGGACTCCAAAGGCCTCCCATCTGGCTTCACTATCTTGACTAATTTCTATACCTCGCCCACCGTCTTTCTAAAGCGCAAGTTGTAGCCTGTCTCTTCGCCACTTAAAACCCTGCAGTCGCCCCTGGTTGCCCTCTAGACCTCAACGAGGTCTACAAAGTAGTTCAAGATCTAGCTGCTGCTCACTTCCGCTTTCATTTCCTGCAACGTGTTTGTGCCCTGCCTCCAGCCAGACGGAACTCCCTACAGTTCTGGGCTTCCTCTGGCCTCTGGGCCTTTGCACCTGATGCTCTCACTGTGTACGAGCTCTGTCCTCCGTGTATAATCACCAACTGCTCACCACCAGCTCACCCTAAGCTTTGCCTGGTCTGGGACTGGATTAAATGTTCCTTCCAGTTGCTTGCCCCACTACCTGCCCCTCAGCCACACACCCATGTACTTACCACTGTATTGAAAGTTCTAATTACTTGTCTTCCCTACTAGTCCTAAGTATTTGAGGGCAGGGGCAGAGGGAAGAGGGAGGGAGGAAAGGGACGAGGAAAGGAAGGAATGCAGGCAGCAATGGAGAGTACTGAAAGTGAGTAGGGGTTATGGGGAGAAGGGACCTGTCATTAATAGAGAGCTTACTGTTTATCCTACCAGCTTCTTTCATTAAATCTTCATGACAACCCTTTGCAGCAGGAATTCTCATCTGAAATCACAGACCAGGAACGCAGTCCTCAGAGGGTTCAGCCCGCTGTCCAAGGTCTCACAGCTGGTAGGCAGGAGCGTAGGGATTTGAATTCACACCTGCCTGATTCTAGAATCTGAGCTCCTCCTCTGGCCCTATGCCCCCTTTTGCATTTCCCAGCCACGTGGTGGGACACATAGAGCAAGATGTCATACGACCACCTCGCAAACTCGCCCAGCTCTTGATCAAGTCAGGAGAGCCTAATTCTCCACAGCTGTGCGTTACCCAAGGCTTCCTGTGCTTTCGGCTGAAAGAGAAATAAACTCAAAATGAACCTACTGGCCTATTTTTGTTAATCACTCTGAAGTGGTTGCTGTCGCCGAGTTGATTCATTTAATTAAGGTTGTAGGAAATCCTGCAGAAAGGAAGGGAAAGTCTAGGAATACCAAATTAAACTTCTTGGGAGAGTAGCAGTTTGCGTTTCTTCAAGGGGGTCATTGCCAAATTCATAATCAGGTTGCAATGGATTTCAGCCAAATTATTAAATATGTGGTATCCAGAAACCAGGAAATATGTTTGTGCTGTGAGTCCCTTGCATCATGGAGTGTCATGTGCATAATTACACTTAATTGGCTACTCTGATGACATCAGTTACAGTGTCATATGTCACGAATGGCTAATTGCTTGAGAATCAAAAGCCCTATTTGAATAAACACCAGGGGCTCACTCTGAGGTCTGCACCAACCATCTTTTAAGCTGACAAGGCATATCTTTGGTACCTTGGGGCAAAGAAACGAGCATTTGCATACAGAAATCCAAGACCCATTAGTGGAGCAAGGAGGACATTTTGTTAGAAACCTTCTCTTATCTAACCAGTTGGTACAAACTTTAAGAGGTTTTAAAATACTAGTTATTAAAGTGCCCGATAATATTTCATGGCCATTATATCTAACTGATGCCCAGTACTATCTTCTGTATCTTATGTCTTCTAAGTGTACTTTGATTCTGAATGGAAGGTTTCTGCCAAGCAACTTAATTATATTTTGAAAGCAATTTTGGGATGTTAGCTTTACAGGGTTAACCTCCCACCTCTGCTCCAACACCCACACAGCCTAGCATCAAATACATACTGGGAAACAACAGGTTAACTCTATCTGGAGATAACACTTGTGTCTTAACTTTTAAATGAGGGACATTAAAGGGATTCCCATCCAACTTGCCTACTTTTAGTCCTGAGAAACAGCTAAGAGACAAAGCAATTCACCTAAGAGCCCCAATCTCATTGGAATAGGGTTGGAACAATTCGTTGGTTCCTACAGATGATTATAATCCCCTTATATAAACTTTTTCAGACCATCAGGAATGCTAGACATCTTTTCCAAAGTTAAGCCATAAATCGATGTTAAAAAAAAATGAAACCAAAGTTCGGACTTCCTGATTCATGATCCAGAGCTTGTAGCCCCCAGGATGTTGCCTTTTTATGGAAAACATACTTGTGTTTGATAGTCTTTTAATTATTTTTTTCATTAAACCCGTTCATTGACTGCATCTTGCGGACACTCTGCTGTCCTTGGTCTTCTGGGGACATTGCAGGCTTTCTTGATGTGAGAAAACTTTAGTGTTTAAAAATTATCCTGCTATATTCAAAGAAAAATAAAGGGATAGCCCTTTGTTAGTGAGGAGTCCTGCACAAGCCCACAGAAGCAGGAAGGAGTTAAACAGTGGAAGGAACTAATAGGCCGCCTATGATCTAAGAGGAGGCCCAAGGGTATTTGGGTGTTCGGTGACTCACAGAGTATTGGGTAGTGCCTGAACAGGAGTATCACCCAAATTCCATGCTATTTCCATGTCCTTCTTAGCCAAAGGAGTGTTTGTGGTGGAGCAAAGGGCACTAAGGGTTAGCTAGAGTCAATCTGTCTGCCTGCCTTCCTTCCTTCCTTCTTTCCTTCCTTCCTTCCTTCCTTCCTTCCTGTCTTCTGAATTATTAAATCTTTACTGAGATGTCTGGAGAATCCCTTTCTTTTTAGTCAGCAACTTTTCTTTGAGATCTAAGAAATGATATTCCGTAACTGCAGAACGGGGAGAAGTTTTGCATTTCAAAACAAAAGCCTGTGTATTTACTTTTGTGTATTGGTAGAATTTACGGACTCCACTTAACAGTGTAGGAAGACAACACTACAGTAAGATGAAGAGTACTTGTGTTAAGTGCTTATGAGAATGATGAGTCTCCATGACCCACTGAGTTGATATTGAGGTTCAGCGAAGGCAGTGCAGAGCCCCCTCCTACTTGCTTAGGAGTTAGTTGACAGATGCAGAAGTCAGAGGTACATTTAAATGTCTGCTTTATTACCGCTGAAAGGTAAAGTGAAGGATGGGACCTAGCTTTCCAGTAAAATTGGGATTCCCCGTAGATTTTCTGACTTAGCCATGAGCCATGTCTAGTAAGCCTGTGGCATGGAAGGAATTGGAAGAAAAGCACACTACAAGAGGGCTTCCCAAAGAAAGTGCCAGGCAAGACTGGGGAGAATGTAGTCAGCTGCTTCTCCCCTGAGTTTCCAATCAACTTTCTTCCATTGGAGGAGTGACTGAGAAACAGAGTCCAGGTGACTAATTGAGGTCCTTCTACATAGAAGAGAGGAGGAAGACCATTACTTTTTTGCTTCTAAACCTATTTTGATGGCTAAACAATTAGAAGGAAAAAAACTTTTCTTAAAAGGGAAGTTAAAGATTTTTTAAGTCATACCTGTCTATTTTGAAGACCTGTATAATTATTTACCGTTTAAGACAAAAGTTACGTACTTTGAGTCAATGTTTCTTGAATTAAGTTCGTACTGGGATCACCTTGGAAGTAAGTTATAATGCAGATTCCTGGGCTGCATTCTTGGAGATTCAGTGGGATGCATAAAAAACAGGAATTACTCAGGTGGTCTTATAGCCACACTTTGAGTAATATTACTTAGATATGTCTTCTTCTGTACCCATACCCATCTATCTGAATCCTTTTTGTATTGTTGGCCATTATTTAGCTATTTCAGATTTACTTATTAAAGCTGATGATTGTTTACCAAATCACCATTATTAATTTATATTTTTCTTTTTTTATGTTCATAAAGCCATAAAACCTGGACACACAAAACTGTAGACAATGGTTACATGCTTGGCATGAGATTATAGCAAGAGAGAAACAGTTTTATGTTCTCTCTCCTACACTGGCATGTTTTGGCAATTTTTAATGATAAACTTACATTTCTTTCTCTCTTTTTAAAATGTTTGTTTATTTTTAAATGTAGGGGGGGCGGGTAGAGAGAATCCCAAGCAGGCTGTGTGCTGTCATCACAGAGCACTACATGAGGCTCGATCTCATAAACCACAGGATTATGACCTGAGTCGAAATCAAGAGTCAGACGTTCAGCTGACTGAGCCACCCAAGCAACCCACACTTCTCTTATATTCAGCAAAAACACTTAAGATTCTCCGACTTCAAAAAGGAAAAGAGGCAGAGTAAAGGAAGGGAAGAAGGAAACAGGTAAATGAGTTAAATGCTGAAGTTTTCAAGGAAAAAGAAAACATAATCTCTTCTTATTAAACGTAACTTGAATCTTGGTCCCACCTGTTACTCGGATGCATTTTCCTATTGCTGAACTGATGGACTTCTGACAAACTCTTACCAATTCTGCATCCCCCACTCCACGCATCTCTCCATTGTATTTTAAAATGCAAACCATATCACATCAGTCCTTTACCTAAAACCTTCGTAATTTCCGTTGTACTTAGATTAAAATCCAAATCTTTCATGTTGACCTGTAAGGTCCTTTGTGACATAGCCCTGCTAAATGTCTTTATCTCATGCCTCTCTGTATCCTCATAGACTACTACAGTACGTGGCCCCAAATAAATCCTTCACAAATATTAAGTTAAAGAATGAGTGAATGAATATCCCTTCTAGAGAAATGGAAATGAATGTTTGATTGAATTTCCTTCCAAAACTTACAGTTGATCTTTCCAGTGGGTACTTATGGCCCTCCAGGGGACACAGCCATTTTCCAGGTTTCATGCCCTTCTCATTAGACAGTTCTCTTGTCTTCTGGATCCCAAAATCCAGCTAAGTTCTTCTCTGACACTGAGGTGGAGGGGCTAAGTTTACATAAGACAAGGCAGCGATTGAATGCATTCTCATCAGGACTCAGATAATTGGCCTTTCTAACTGATTGCATGGTTTTCCAATGTTCTTTTGGTCACAGATCACTCGGACAGAACGTCCGTTCTCCTTCATCTCTGACCCATTCGGGTTTCCACCTAAAAAAGATTTTTAATATTTTCTACAGTGATTAAAAGAGATGAGAAAAAGTCTTTTGATATGTCACCAAGATGTTGAGGTTGTTTTCTTTTCATTGATTATTAGAAAATATATAATGATAACTGTCATTTTTGAAATAGTATTTGAAGGAAACAAAAAACCTGTTTCTTCTTCAAGAATCCATTTGTGGTGTAGTTCACAAGAGAAGTTGCCACATTTTGCAAAGTAGTGGCTTTGATGCTATAACACAATTACTCTCAAGAAGTAGATTGCTTACTATATGAAGTGAATTAATGTCTACAGTGGTGGAAATCAACTCTCACAGGGCACCAGGGTATCATTTAGTACATTAGAAGAGGTGATTTTCTGAGGAGTGCTTTATGTATCGTCTGCTAAGCTGGGAATCGAAAGGAAGGGGCCGTGGCTGGTGGGCACCCCCACCAAGTGTGTGTGGAGCCACTGTCTGAATCAGGCATTGCATCTGAAGCCTGGGGGTGTCTCTTAAGGCTGATTTCCAGTAAAAGAAATTTTCCCATGGTTTTCTTGCCTGCTGAGCTAAATGAAAAGAAAAAAAAAAAAGTTAAGGAACAGGAAGGTCACCAAAGCATGTCCTTCGCAGCTACCTCTGGATGAGTGGTTATCTATCTCTACCACCTCATGAATTTTTATTTCAAGGCTAAGCAATTCCCACAATGTACTGAAGTAGAAAAATAATAGAGCTCTGTTAGTTTGAGCAAAGGCAAAGGAGGCCTGGAGATATATAGAAACTTCAAGGAATTGATGGTTTAACCCAGGTGTAGTAGCAGCTTTGTTGCTAAAAGGTGTAACCTTGATGTAGAGTTTTTAGAAGTGTCCTTTTCTCTTCTTTGTTCTTTTTTAATTTTCTTTTTGTATTTTTAACTTTTTTTTTTTTTTTTTTTTTTTTTTTTTTTTTTTGAGACAGAGAGAGACACAGCATGAACAGGGGAGGGTCAGAGAGAGAGAGAGACACAGAATCCGAAACAGGCTCCAGGCTCTGAGCTGTCAGCACAGAGCCCGACGTGGGGCTCGAACTCACGGACCGCGAGATCATGACCTGAGCCCAAGTCGGACGCCCAACCGACTGAGCCACCCAGGCGCCCCAACTCTCTTCTTTCAATTACCAAAGGACAGACAGTTTACTTGAGAACATTTGAGAGGTAGGCTTATCTACAGAGGAAAGGTGGAAGAAAGCATGGCATCCCTTTTGACGCTGACTTCTGTGCCGCTCTGTCTTCTGCACTTTGCCAATAACCACTTAACTCAGAGGGCAATCAGCCCTTACCAAATAGCGGCTTCGGTGAGAATAGCAGAAGTAGTTATTGTGAGAAGGTGGAGGGAGGCCACTTATAGAGCCAGAAGAGTCTCTCTTAACACTGTAAATTCTCCTGTGGAAATAACAAGCGGGAGTTCCTTGACTTGTGCCTGCTCTGCAGGTGTTCAGGTGGGTCAGACTCCGCTGGGGGTCAGCATCACGTGTCAGTCATAGGGAGGGCTCTGTGGTGTCAGAAGGATGCTCTGGACGCTATACCAGAGTCAGAAGGTTGACTTCCTGAGGGAAGCGCCTCCCTATGACCTAGAGTGGGAAAAAAAGGTGTCAGAATATCTGGGCCCCAGGGCAGTTCAAACAAATTTTGTAGTACTTTTTGTAGTTTTTTTTTTTTTGGGGGGGGGGATATTTTTGTTGGGCTATGGCTTTTTTTTTTTCTGGAATACTGCTCTTAAAGGTGATGGTGCTAAGCCTAGAACAATGAGAGAGAGAGAGAGAGAGAGAGAGAGAGAGAGAGGAAGGGAGAGAGAGGGAGAGAGATCTGATCCATTCTGTTGAAGGCCTGTGGTTCTTGGATCAGGAGAAACCATAAGCTGAACTTTCCTCAGCTCTTCCTTTGGTGGGCAGCTCATGTTAGTTGAGTTTCTGTTTAATGCATTTCTTAACACTAGCGATTTCTTGAAGAATTATATTGTGACTATTACAGAATGGCTTCCTATTAGCTACAACCATACCTCCAGATTTCTATATGCGGTGCGTTAACTCGCCTCAGCAGCTCTCAGAGTTTCTTGCAATATCCACTATGGTCCCTTTTATAGGAGAAGAGCATGAACAGAGGAGCCTACTTGTGTCCTGGGGCAAAGGTGAAGACCATTTGGTTTATCGTAAAGATACGTTAATTTGCATTATAAGTCATGATATAGCTACATTTATTTATGAAACATCGTGTTTTCTCCAAAAATATTTGAGGGAAATGAATGACCCAGGACGGTGCTCCTTGCTTATCCTAGCACCAAAACTCTCAGCAGCAGCAGACTGCACACCTGGGAATACATCTGCTCATCTGAGAAGCAGGGATGTGTGGATTGGCTGCGTTTCCCTGGCCATGTTGCATTTCTATCTCCTCCTGCACAGCTGTACATAGAGGAATGCAGGATTGCAATGGATGCATAAATAAATGAAATACAGACTCTGGAGGGCCTGATCCCTCCCCATCTAAATGAAAGAGGGGGAAGATCAATGATACTAATGGAGATTTATAATGTGTGTGTGTTTTTTTTTAGTGTTTTAAGTTTGTTTATTTTCAGAGAGAGAGAGAGAAGGGGAGAAGGGCAGAGAGAGGAGAGTGAGAGAATCCCAAGCAGGCTCTGCACTGTTAGCACAGAGCCTGACGCAGGGGTTGAACTCATGAGCGCGAGGTCATGATCTGAGCCGAAACCAAGAGTCGGATGCTTAACCAGTTGAGCCACCCAGGCACCCTGAGATTTAAATATCCCACAGCCCCCTTGCCCCCGTGGAACCCACACATTCTATCCTGACCTGTAGAGAGGCTCTACCTACCTTGAGGGAGTCAACTTTCCCACAGAGAAAATGAGGACGGGACTGAAAATTAATTGCAGAGTATTTGTACAGCTTCCTGAACTGCTCAGTGGCAGCCTATACATAAAGTGCACTGTGTGTAAGAGTTTAAATTTCACACTAAAAATCAATTTAAGCTAACTGCATTGAAAGTTTTGTGCAGTTGCGCCATTTCCTATACTTTATAATCAAAAGCTCTCCCTGTTAGCTTTGGGTGGTTTCCAAAAGGTTATAATTTTTGTAGCTCTCTAAAACACACATGTGAATGTTTATGTTATTCAAATAAAGAAACTAATTACCATTAATGAGAAGTGTTACAAGCCATACAGTTGTCTAATTCAACTTTTCAATAAGAAAAGGAAAAAAAATTGGTAGTGTATTTCCTGTGAATAGACAAATGTCAGAAATTTATTCAAATTTATGCTAATATGCTCTTTGTGGAGAGGAGGATATTCCGTCTTTGGGATGCTCAGAAGGCTTCATTGATTACAGGTGTTTTCATCTAAGAGCATCTTTTCAATTAAATATCAGCAATCACCAGTAGCAAGAAAACTCAACTTTTCCAATGGCAGCTAATGAATGAGCTAAAGGGTATTCAAGAATCATTCTTCCCGAGGCCACTGTGGTAAGGAGTCACTTCACCCCCAACATAAAGTCAATTTGTTTTCCTGTTTGCAGAGAACAATTAGCTTTGTGTATTGATGTACATTCACAGACACCAGGAGAAAAGCACCAAACCATGCAAGAACTGTTTCCCCCCCAAGGCTCTATTGGCCTAACTGAAATCACCAATATTTCATGTCCTTTTCATTCATCTGTGCCTTCACACAGCAATATCCTCTACTGAGAGGCTCATTCCGTCTGTCCTCAAGGCACACGCTCACTTAATGTCTCTTATTTGCTTTTTTCTGGCACCTCCCCTTGGGCAGAAATAATTACTCATTTCCTTGTATTTGTACTACTTCTAAAACATTTGTAAATATTTCTAATATAGTACTTTGTTATAGTCCATTTTAGCTATTGGCTAATAGTCCTCTCTCCTAAGCAGGAACTTAATAAAGGCAAAGCCTTGTTTAGTCACTTTTTATTCTTGCTTTCTTATGTGCCTCGTTATTTTTGATTGAATGTCAGACATTGTGTTCAAAAACCAGAAGAAACTGAGTAGTATCACATCCAGAAATGGACACCCCTCTTGTTCTGTCAGGCCATTATTGTGGGTGGTTGTAGTGAGAAGCTAGAGCTGGTGTGTTAAATTAAGAATATGTAGATTATGACCAGCTGGATGGGGAGGCACAAGGCACCCACATGAGGTTAGCAAGTAGCTCCTTCAACATTCAGGTTCCCACTTTGGGGAAGTTAAAACCCTGGGGTCATTTTGCTTGAGGGCACAGTTTCAATATAGCCATAGAAAGGGAGTAAGTTCACAAGATTTATTACTTACGGATCCCAGAAATGGGGGGTGAATGTGCAGTGAGCCAGGAGAAAGTCAGTCCTCTGTCCCAGGTTGTGGGTGAGCAGGACATAGAGAGATATCCCAACATTTCCCTTTACCATACCGCCACAGTTCTTCCAGCAAGAGTGAAATGGTACAGAAAAATACTTTTTATTCTTCTTTGGTTTTCTTTCTTTCTCTTTCTTTCCTTCTTTCTTTCTTTCTTTCTTTCTTTCTTTCTTTCTTTCTTTCTTTTCTTTCTTTCTAGATCTCATTAATTAAATAGCAACAGATTTCAAACAACCCAATATCTATTAATCTTTTAGTCCTCACAGAGAAATGAGCTTGACACAAATAAAAACACACTGGGTTATTTTAAGACCGATATGAACCAATCTTTTTTCCTTATTGCCTGAAATAAAAATTCAGGTAAAATAACTATGACATGACAGCTTGTGACAAAAGTATATTCAGCTATCTTAAAAAATTATTTAAAAATGTGCAACATTGGAAAAATCACCTTACCCTGGTGTCTGGTGTAGATCATGCTGAAGTGGTGAACTGTGAGGCTGCCTGTGGCCAGTTGGTTGGGGCTTTGCCTGTGTTTCTGACACTTCATAGTGATGGGGGAGGGGAATGGCCTATTTGCAGTATTGTGAAAAATCAATTTTCATCTTCAAAAGATGAAACTACCAAGTAGGATATTGACTTAGAAATAAAGTGTTTCTTAAAGACTTCCCATATCCTATAAATGTCAGACCCAAACCTAAGAGTTTGCATGATTTAAAGCTTATTGCTAATTTCAGACAAACATGCATATAGCTCTGCCTCAAGAAAAGAGCTAGTTCTATATAATTTTCTTGCAGAACATTTTGCGGCATACATACAACTCATGTCAGAACCCTCAAAACCAGTCTTTTTTTTTTATTGATTAGGTATAACTTGAACGCTTTCCATTTATTTTCCATTTTAGGATTTTATTCTTCTTTGTTCCAAAGATAAATTATTTCCAAATTTATATGATAAATTTTATATAACTGGATTTGACATACCTTTCAATACAGCTTCTGCTGTCCGTGACATCCCTAGTTGTCTAAGGTTTAATAAGGAATGTGTTATTAACTAGTTGGGGTAGACCTTTAGTTCTCTTCTGGCCTTGAAGGCTGACCAGTATGATGGCCAATATCCCAACATACAAAGTAGACACGGATGGACAAATACGATTGCATCCTCACCCCCCGTGGGGGGGAGCAGAGCAGCCGTGCAGGACGTGAGCAGACCTATCTTTAGAAGGAGTGCTTTGGAGAATATTGAAGAGTCTGATGTCTTGTTGTTTGCTTCCTGTCAGCCTTATGTCGAGTGGGCTTATCTTGACTGGAAGCATACACCTGCATGCTATTTTAGGGAGAGAAAGAAGGGAGGCAGGAGGAAAGGGGAAATAATAGAAAAGATAGAGATGCTCATTTTTATGAAAGAGACGCAGCATTATCTGAAACGATTATTTAAACTATTGGATCCAACTAAGCTTTACTCTGGACAGCAATATCCAATGCTTTTCACTATTAACTTGTGGAGGGGAGCTAGTGAGGGAAACGGGTCAGCTGTAGACAAAATAAAGGGATTATTTCTTTACCCTGGTGTATTAATATTGAATTATGAATTAAATTGATCTCTACACATATTTGAGAAACTAGTACTTTCCAGAAAGCAAGTCAGAAAGCTGTCAGAAGCAACTACAATCTAGTTCCTGCCTTGAAAATGCTTTTCACAGGATTGAAAATATCCTGAAATTACCATCCTCTGTCCCCTAAACACTGCCCACCCCACCCTGCTCCTCCTTACCTCTCTACCCATTTTTCCTAGCTTGGGGACTATCACTGATATGGAGAATGTAGGCAATATTTTTGAATAATCACAGTAACGATAACCGTAATTTACCTGTGGGCTTTCTTTGTGCTAGATATGGTGTGTCCAGTTTACATATTTAATTCCTTGGGATAAGCCTGCAAAAATCCAATTTTAAGAATTACTAAGATTTTACAGTTTCAACCGAGACTCAGGAAGATCGGGTAACACGGTTTCAGACAAGGGTGCGAGGCCAGCCTTCCATCTTGGCTTGTCGGGCTCTCAAGTCCGTGTCTGTGCACCTTGCACGGCCTCTTCTTGACTCCATGTCCTCTTATCTCCCACTTTTGCACGGTGTGATGGAGTCTGAGCCCCAGGATTTGAATCCGGACCCGGGTAGGCAGAACTTTGTTAACTTGGACACAGTCCTCCCCTGCTCTTACCACAGAGTCGCCACCTGTAAAATGGGATCGTAGCGGTACATACAAGCATGGAGTGGTCCAAGGGATTTTAGGAGATACGCATGGAGTGCTTAGAACAACGCCTCGCTATCTCCGTCACTGTACAAGAACTCCATGGTATTACGATTGTTATTTTCTATTTAGGATTAAGTTTAAAACCGCATTCTTTTTCCTGCCCTCTCTTTTCACTTGGACTTCATTAATAACCCCTTAACTGGTCTCCTTAACCTCAGCCTCGCTGCTCTCCAAACTTTTTTTTTTGTCGTAACAGCCAAGTGGTATCTCTAACATTCAGAACGGTTCACGTCACCCGAAAACGTTATTCCCCATTAGCTGTCCCATGCCCACTGATTACATTTCATTTCTCTCTGCTTGCCTTCACGTGTGGTTTGTTTCAACCAAGGGGGAACTATTTTCATTTCCTAAACAGGTCATGTCTTATACAGGCCGTTCTCTTTATCCGGAAGGCCTTTCCTCAAATAATTAGTTTGGCAAGCTCCTGAGCATCCCTCAAAGCCAGCATGAATGTCCCCCCACCTCCAGGAAGTCACTCTGGTACTACTCTGACCCCTATCAAGAGGTGCCCTTCATAGTTACCCTTACAGTTGTTGAGGGTGCCTCCGTCACACCCACATCGTACCGAAGCTAATCGTTTGGTCTTGCTTTCCCACCAAGAACAGTAATATTGTCTTATGCTTCCAGTTATTCCTAGGGTTTCTCATGAGGCAGCACTTAGTGAGTTATACATGAATGTGGAGACGGTATCTGGTTCACTCCATCCTTAGGTGAAACAGAACTAAAAGAATGGGTGAGGGGGTTGCTGAGAAAGGAGAAACCAGAGAGAACCAGGCACGCGGTGATCTGGAAGCAGGGGAGGCAGGAATTCTAAGAAGGGGTGTGATCACCGTGGCAAGTTTGCGTCTGTGTGAGTAAACTGAGGACTGCCGAACTGTCTATTGACGTTAGCAACATGCATGCCGGTGGCAACTTTGTTGTTTTTTTTTTTTAATGTTTATTTTTTGGGGGGAGAGGGAGAACAGGAGTGGGTGAAGGGCAGAGACAGAGGAAGAGTGAGAATCCCAGGCAGGCTCCACGCTATCAGTGCAGAGGGCTCAAACCCATGAACCGTGAGATCAGACCTGAGCCGAAATCAAGAGTCAGGCACGTCACCGACTGAGACACCCAGGCGTTCCATGTAAGATCAGTTTTGATGCAGGTGGTCGGGAAGCCTGAGTGGGGTGGGTGCAAGAGAAAGCGTGGGGGACGAAAGCGGGGAAGTGAAAACAACGTTTTCAAGGAATTTCACCAAGAGGCAAAGGGAGAAAAATCAGGAAGTTTACTATTTATGTATGCTATTTTATGAATTCAGATGGGCTTTTACTAAGGGTGTGCTGCCTTTCTAGAATAACAGTAACAGTAATAATAACGGGTACATACTGTGCCTCTACCATGTGTAGGTACGGCTCTTCTCAACACTTAGATAATTCTTTGAATCCTTACAGTCACCCAATGAGGGAAAGGTTATTTTTACTCCCGTTTTATAGATGAAGAAACTGAGGCACAGAAAAGAGAAGTGACTTGCCCTGCACCACACAACTGGCGAGTGAGGAAACCAGGTTGGAGCCCAGACATTTGACCCCAGAACCCGACTTCTATACCGTATCCCCACTTGAAGCCTATGCCCACAATAATGGTTTTATGATGACGACCATATATAGGGCTGACACTGTTGGTCAGGAGAACATAGAACATAGCAATTCTCAGAAGGTTGATGTTTATGAAAATATTACTGTAACCATTATAATCTATGAACCCAGTGAGGGATGTTCATGTGCAGCTGTGATGGGGGAAAAAAAAAAGACTGCATTCTATTTTTAGTAGCTTAGCAAAACAAGGCTGCCAAGTAGACATTGGCAGTGATAAACTTTGAAAATCTGTTTCCTTTATTCTCCACTCTCCATACTCTGTACCCTCTTTGTCTCCCGAAACACACTCTCTCCATTCGTTAGTTGCCCCATGAATAATCCACATTTAGAATTACTGTTTAATACTTGACTCTCTCTTTAGCTCCTCCAGTTACTACGAAAATAATATCCTGAATGCACTTTCATTCATTCATTCACTCATTCATTCGTTCATTACTTTTGGCTCTAATAATATAGCAACCTGTACAATTTGGAGTGGCTTCTTGTCATTCATTCACATTCTGTATTTTCACACTTGGTAGTAGACATGCGACTGCAAGGGAAACAGACTGACCGCAGTACTTCTGAAGTTTGGAAATTCTAAGGTCTGGAACCGGAAAACAAGACTTTGGACGATGTGAAAACTCATACAAGCCCAGTGCTTTGGGGACTAATGCAATTTTTCAGTGAAAATGCACAATTATAAAATGTTACTACTAGGTAGGGAACTGATGAAAAGCAATTATTGGAATGCAGTGTACTTTAAAAGTGGATTGGATTTCAGAGAAAGGACCATCCGCCAGCATCCCTCATTTTGTGTCGTAATTGCAATTTCTAGGCCATCTGAACAATTCTGTGACCCTTGAGAAAAGAATTAGTGATTGCAATCATAGACTCCTAATGAGGCATCTTGAAAGGAGTAATACTTGAAAATCTTCCCCATACACAGGGCATGCCAACCAGCTTTGCAGTTTCTCATATATTATTGCGAGGACACAGTGTTTTAGTTTGCTGATAATCGTCCAATCCATTAAAATCAAAACGGAAGTTGCAATGGGGGAGACTGCTAATTCCATCTAGAGAAAATGGGAATTGTTGATCTATGTCACTTTATGAAGCTTGGATTCTTGCAGGAATTCCATAGTAAAGCCTAAAATTGTATCAAGGTGGAAGCTTGGTCTCCTCAAATAGTTAAAAATGACGAGGCAGGGACATTGCATGTAATTCACTATGAAAGATGAATATAATATTATTCAACTGAGTTTCAGATTTATTTTTGATGGACTGGGTCTTGTCTTCTCTGCTGTAATAATATTTCTGGCCTGGGTATTTGTTTTTGGAATCTTGTTAGAGGATCTCTTAGTCTGACACAACACCATGGCATCTTTCCCGTCTCTGCTTGTAATCAGCCATTCTCCAACAGAATCAGGAGGGTAATTTATATGGATAAGCACCTGTTGTTGGAAGCAATGTTTTAAATCAGATATAGAGAAAGAATTTAAGGTACAAATGAATTATTCACCCTCAACGAAACACAGAGCTGAGAGCTGGTTGTGATTTGTAATTTAATAGGGTATTTTTCTTGAAACCTGCTACATCTATTAACTCCTTCATTTAAGAAAAGCCTTCAGCATTACTGGAAGCTTCTGTGTATTTATTTGAATGTCAGCTGATTCCATTTCATTCATAGTTAGGTCTGTCAGGCTGGCAACATTTTGAAATTTCTAGATTTTATTTCTTCATTACAACTGAAATGAATTCCCTGGAAATTGAAAATATTTTCCATTTAAATAGTTGAACGAATTTACCATTTTCCCAGATTAACATTTAGCAGGTCATAACAAAAGCATCAATGATGACATACGGTTTGAAAGGATGTCAGTGATTAAATAGCCCAAGGATTTTGTTGTTGTTAATGTATGTATGTTTCGCAACAAGATTTTACTTGGGTACCGTCTTTGAGTGTCGTAGTTCAGTAATATTAGCTTGGGGTTTTTATGTTTGTTTGTTTGTTTGTTTGTTTTTTTACCCTTTTCTTTTTTCTAGAAGCCTGAGTTTGATGTCCATCTTCTGAGACTATTCATTTGCTATGCTTTTGTGATGTGAAATACAGCATTGAATCAACTGGACTGAGACCATTCCATTTTCACTTTAGGCCTTTCTCACATCAGTGATCAGAATGACCTTTTAGTCACTCCAGTCAAGACTTGAATCCAACTAGTCTCCGGGGTGAAAAGTCAGGGGGTTATCCATTTAGCCACCCAATTCTCTAGGTAGAACTTTGATAGCCATTACAATGATTTTATTCTCTCCTGCCTCATCCATGGATTGCTACAGTTAATGTGATGTCAGAATTTCCATTATGAATCATGTTTTTCTAGGATCTAAAATGGAAATTCTTCAGGCAGAAAATGAGCACCTATAGTTATAGAAAATGAGCACCTATAGTTATAGAAAAAGTTGTTTTAAAGCCAATTTTAAGGTGAGCTGCTGAGATTTGGCAGAGGAAAACACTTAGCCTATCCCCACAGCTAGAAAAGGACCATTCATTCCCTGGGACAATGTTAATGATCAGTAACTCGAGTTAGTTTTTTCTTCCTCGAAATTTGAATTTATCTGTGTGAAAACTTAGTGAACTTATCCTTGTGATGGAAGCAGAAATGAAGCAAAATAGGTATTTCAATCTTAACTCTTATAGTTGCAACTAAAACTTAATTTCCCCCTATGATTAAATTTTTCCTTATGACACAGGAGAGTTTACATTGGGATAACTGGAGAACTCCGGCACACGTAGAGGTAGCTGACTTGTGTCAGAGAAAGTTTGGCCATAAATTCATGCTCTAAGTGGTTTTAGTCCTTACAGGTTGCATTTTCTTGAAAAATTATAAATAAATGTTTTTGAAGACATGACTCCTGAAGAAGGGATAGTGTGTTAAGGACTGTTTTTTAAGACAGCGTTCCAGTAGCATTTATGTTTTCTTCCCTTTCGATTGAAAATTGACTTTACATTGACTGAGGAGTCTTAAGACAAAGAAAATAATGGATTTTGCCTCATTCTGTGAGGATCACTGCTCTATGTATATTTACGTTGTAAAAGCACATATCTGAATAATTAAATCCATATCAAGAAAGCACAGAGTTAGCACTCAGTAAAGGTTTTTGAAAACGAATTTAACTAACAGTGTTTTGACGTACAAACACATAGGAAAAACTGATCTTATGACTTCTGCTAGGTATTGACTCTCTTAATTCCATCATGGCTTGATATTGGCTGCCAAAATGATATATGTGCCTAATATGTTCTCACTAAACCACATAATTTTTGTTTTAAAAACCAGCACAATCAAGAGAGAGACAATTATATGAAAAGCACTTATTGACGAAGAGCGTAATGTACAATAGAAGAGCTGGCTAAGCGTTTCTGAAATGAAAGCCCATTGTTTACTGAAAGATTCTACTCTCTTTTACTGGTTTTAATTATTTCCAAGTTGACAAATTGTGATCGATACTCTGTTATTGGTCTGATAATTAACAGATGATGGCCTGTCTCTATGAATAGTAAATGCTGGGTACTAATTAACATTTGTTTTGATTACTTGGTATTTAGTTGTCAAAGGCAGCTATTATAGTGGCAGAGAATGTTAGAGGAGGGTTTTTTGTTGTTATTGCCTTTGCTTGTTATCAGAAATAACTATTTGTGTGTGTATGTGAAAGGATGCCTGATTTCTGTTACTGCTCACTGTAATGTAACTACAGTAGTCTGAGAGCTCGTCCCAAAACCTTACGTGTTTCTAATGAATTGATGGATGGCCTCTCAGCTTAAAGGGAGAGAGAAGGGATCTGTAATCAAAGTGGAGATGGTGAGATTCTTGAACAAGGACTAACAGTGCCAAATGTGGTTGATGGGTCTATCACTGAGTTAAGTTTTAGTATAGTGTGAAGGGATAGCATGAAGTCTTCAGAATTCCAGAGGTTGTATAATTTATCATTTTGTTAAAGTCTACTTATGTTTTATAATCTTTTTTAAAAGTCTACTTATTCTTTTCCATTCAAGGGGGAGTTTCACTGGGGTTTCAAGGTGTGTGGTTATCTGTAGAGATGTCTAAGGGGTCACCATGGTGGAAATGATTGGGAAAGGAAAAGACCAGAGAGCTGATATTTTCTCTTAGCCTGAAACTTTCTCATCTGTTTTCATATGTTCAGATTGGGTACTACAACTACGGGGAGAGTGTATGGATTCTAGATTTAGACTTAGCTTCAAACCTCCCTAGCAGTGCAACATTGGACATCATTTGGGGATCTATAAGAATGTGACTACTATTACTTCTCTAGTTGGGTAGATATGAGGATTAAGTGAGATTATATATATTAAGGTCTATATCAGTCTGGGCTTTACAGAGAAACAGAACCGATATGAGACACGTATAAAGAAATTTGTTCTAAAGTATTGGCTCACATTGTTATAGAGGCTGAGAAGTCACAAGATCCATGGTTGGCAAGCTGGAGACCCACTAGAGCTAACGGTACATAGAGAGTTCTAGTCTGAGTTCAAAAGCCTAGGAAACAGGAGAACCAATGGTATAAATTCAAGTCCAAGTCCAAAGGGAGAAGACTGGTGTTCCAGCTTGAAGGCAGTCAGACAGCGTGAATTCTCTCTTACTAGTTTTGGTTCTTTCCAGACCTTCAACAGATTGGATTAGGCCCACTCACATTGGAGAGGGCTGTCTACTTTATTCAGTCTTCCAATTCAAACGTTAATCTCATCCAAAAAGACCCTCAGACTCACTCAAAGTTCAACCAAATATCTGGGTGTCCCATGGCCCAGTTAAGTTGATACATAAAATTAACCATCACAAGGTCCTATCATAATGCTTGGCACACAATTAAGAGACTCTGGAGGCAGACTACATCCCTTCAAATGCTGGCTGGGCCACCTTTTAGTAATGTGACATCAGGCAAGTTTATGTAACATTTGTGAATGTGTCAGTTTCCTCATCAGTAGAATGACAGTGTTATTAATCTCATGCATATGGTTGTTGTACAGACTAAATGAATTGATAAATATAAGGTATATAGTCTGGTTAATAGTCAGTGGTATGTATTTCCTATTATTAGTAATCGTAATTATAAGAAGTGCTAAATAAATCCTAGCCATTTTACATTCTTTAATTCACTCATTTAACATATTCACTGAAAATTTCGCCACAAAATTACTCCTTAATATAAAATGTAATCATAAATGAGAGGGAAAATTTTGTTTTCTATATTGACAGATAATTTTTACAGCTTGCACTGAACAGCTCCTACATGCAGTGAAACTCACAAGGGCTAACACGTGCATGTACATGGTCTCGGGAAAGCAAGGGATTAACGTGTGTGTGCCTTGATTATTGACACATCCTTTCTTGAGAGCTTATTTTGAAGGGTTTGAGCTTTGATAGTTCCTAAGGCTGTTTTAAATTTTGTTTTAAGTTTGTTTGTTTGTTTGCTTATTTATGCTGAGAGAGACAGAGACAGCGTGAGCAGGGGAGGGGCAGAGAGAGAGGGAGGGAGAGAGAATCCCAAGCAGACTCTGCACCATCCGCATAGAGCCAGATGCAGGGCTCGGACTTGCGAAACCAGGAGATCATGACCCACCTTAACTGAGAATCAAGTGTCCGACGCTTAACTGACTGAGTCACCCAAGTGCCCCTTTAAAAAAACAAAAAACAAAAAACATTTTCTTTTAAGTTTATTTGTTCCTAAGGCTGTTTTAGATAAAGACTACAGTCTTTATCATATTTTGACCAAGGGAAACCTAAAATAGATTCAAAAATTAAACACGTATCTTAATATTTAGTCTAAAAATTGGATTTCTCTTGGTCTCATTTTTCTTCCTTAACTCAACATGTTCCATCCAAAAGTACAAATTTTAGTCTGGTGCCTGTTCTTAAACTCACTGACTTTTTAATGCTGATTGGTTAAATACCAGATGTGTTTAAATGTGTATATGTATTTATTCATATTAACTAAAACGAGACATATCAGTTCGATTTGAGTTTTGAACTCATCTCTATAAAAAGAGAAGTGTTTTTAAAAACTAAAAAGACAAGTCAATATCTTAGTAGAGAGAGAGAAGATTGGCTTGTGGTTAGGTGAACATTCAAATATGTATGAGTGTTATATAGCATCTAATGTTATTATGCATGTATTATAATATGTTATATATAATAAATACATACTTTTTTTTTTTTTGATCAAGGTCTTTTATACTTAACAGCATGTCCCTCCCATCCTTGGGCAGGCTGGACTTTGGTTTTCCTCCTCCACTGTGCTTTTCCAGTAGGATTTCACTGGCAACACTTAATTAAACTTCATTTCCTCTTTTTACGCTCCAGGTATGATTATGCTGCTCCCTTCAAGAAGTAATTTGTGCGTTGTTTATTTGAGCTATGAATTTAATCATTTTCATCCCACCCCAGGGCAGGGTGACTCCAATAAGATGTATCGACATCTCTTTGCGGCCCATTTTTGCCCCCATTGTGTGTTGTTTTGCCAGAATACTGAAGGCAGTGTTGGTCTTATGGCCCATCTCCCTAAAGGCGGCTCTTCTTTTTAGGACAGTGATGAATTTAGGTTACTTGCCTCAGTAAATGCCTGAAGTTTTAAAATAAGTGTATTCTTGGAACAGTGGTTTAAAGTACACAGAGTATAGGTTTGGAAAGGAAACACAGATGGACTGGCACTGGAGCTGGGCTTTTTTTTGCCCTTCAGCTAAAATAGAGTGGGATGAATAAACCGCCCCAGTTCTCCCAACTAACCTCTCTCCTATTCTGTGTATGTATTTATATAATTGTTCACATTTCACTTGTGTCACATGTGTACATGTAAATGTATGTGTTTGTTTTATGCACAAGCCAGGATGTCAGTTATTTCCTAGTCATGATATTAAAAAATATAGAGGCCCACCTAGGTGACTCCGTCGGTTAAGGGTCTGTCTCTTGATTTGGGCTCAGGTCATGATCTCAGGGTTCATGAGATCAAGCCCTCCATTGGGCTCTACAATGATAGCGTGGAGCCTGCTTGGGATTCTCTCTCTCCCTCCCTCTCCTCCTCTCTCTCTTTCTCAAAATAAACTCTAAAGGTAAGGAATATAGAAATGAATGGTAAAGCTAAGGAGGATGGAGAAAGAGATGACATGATATAATAATGACTCAATAATGACGCCTTTTTGAGAGTTTATGTGATGGTTATTCTTAACATTTTACATATATCAAGAGGTATTGTACTTTTAAACATACCTGTAGTAGAGGGTAGATTAGTGTCCATAAAGGCCTGAATAATACATTCGTATCCCCCCCCCCCCATCTGCAAGTTTTCCAAACCCAGTGTCCACAAGGTTCAAACAAGGCCATGCACCTGAGAGAAGCAGTCCTGGGATGAAAAACTCTAAACTGAGCAAAGGGGCCAGCACGGCCACTCCTGATTGCCACAGATTGCCAGGAGTTGGTACAACTTCCGGTTTTTAAAGAGAAGGTATTAATTGGGATATTTGTATATTAATTCTCTCGATGTTAAGTTTCTGGGAAATAATTCAAAATCTTTTGACATACTGTGAAAGCTGTACCACACCCACCCATGGGCAGGAGGGACTCAGCTGTTTAAGCCACCAGAGAATCACCACTCAGACTCAGCCTGTGAGAAAACACTGCAAGCTGGGTCATCATGTTTCTTCAGGAGATCATCTGACTATTTGAAAGAGCTGCTTGCCTACGACAGAGCGGGGGAAGAAAACATCATAGTAATCAAAGCAGATTTCCCTTTGTACACAGCAGCACAGGGGTTCTGCTTCTGTTTTCTTTACGCCTAGTGAAGCCTGCATGACCCCAAAGCTTCAGTGACGCTGCTCTACTCAAACCCTAGGTCCTAGTTTTATTTTCTGCCAGAAAATATTTGAACAGCAACTGACGTAATGTACTGTAAATAGTATATCAGTTCCTGAGGTCAGTGGACAGAAATTTTTAGGACTGTTAGCCTCTTGCCTCGAAGTAGGAAGAAATAATTGATTTTCTAAGCAAATAGATGGGAAGTCATTTGGAATATACAATTATTTACGTTAGTTTGTTATTTGTATTCATTTTGATACATTATTTTAAATTATGCTGTTTTAAATTATTTGTTTTCTCTATCGCTTATATAGTTAAAGCTGTATTACATTATTATTTGCTTTATTTTCATTACCTATTCCTTTGTCATGTGCACGGCTACCTCTTTGAAACAAGCAGGTTCCAGATCAGAGGGATCTATCCAGAGATGTAAGTCAGAAAAGCTGGCTGATTCCCCCTTCCCCACAAGGAGTGGGGAGGCCTACATATGAGTATTTTGGAAAAAGGTCTCCATTTGATAGTTAAATGCCTTTCTGAAAATAATACTAGATCAAATGATCTTTAAATTATATTTCATTGATTTCCCGCTACATTTCATTACTTATCTTAGATCCATATTCCACTGGAATTTACCAACCCATGGGATTTAAATGTAAAGAGAGTTTATTTCAGGTAAACGAGAACTTCCTTTGTATTAAGAAACTTGGTTCCACTCTCCTGTTGTACAGGAATCCGCTTATGTTTTGGGTTCCAAAGTTGCAGATTCACACAAGCTTACCCTTGGCATGTTGCTACTTTCTTTTTCTGGAACTTAGACCTCGCTTCAGAATGTTTTATCAGTCGTACAAATAAAGCAGGAAGAATCTGGTGATTCTTAAAATGCTTATTTTTTCCCCTAAAATACTTAGTTGATTTTTTTTTTTTTTACAGAAGAAGCAGAAATTTGTAAATAAGATCAAATTACTTGCCTAATGTGGTTGTGACCTGTCTGCCTGGGGATTTTAGCGTCAGTTGCTTTCTTTTGTAAGACACACCCAAGGTTTTGTTACCATTGGGCCAGTCCTCGGTCTTGATGTTGGCCAGTTAACTGTCAGAGCACTTGGGATTGCAGCAAGGAACTGGACATTACTTTAGATAAGTGCATGATCTGGGCTTTAAAATTGTGTTAAGTGTGGTATTTAGTTTGCAAACTGGGAGGTTTGTTTCTTGAGGTGTACATGGAGGCATTCATCCTAGAATGACATCTGTGGGATTTTCTTAGATTTTTTCTTTTTTTTAAAGAAAACAGGGAAATCATGAGTTGAGTCAGTCTTGATTTTATAGTAAGACATATAATATAGATATTCGTCTCCTAGAGGCAAAGACATGAAATCCTACTTTTCAAACCAGAAGTTGGAGAAACCCAAGGGTAGACACGCAGGGGAAACGTGTTTTCACGCTGGGGGTGTGCAGAATTTGCAAAGCCCCTGGATTGATATGCTTGCCTCCTTCCTGATGGTGGTGATGTGTGAGGGCCCTTTGGGCCAGTCCCCAACCCCCCCAGGATGTTTGCATTCTCTGCTGCCCTAGGGGTCTTTGATAAAGAAGCTTCAAAGCCTTTGACTAGATAATTGTTCAGAATTCTCCAGAGTTTCACATTTGTTTGCAGGGATCTAAGAGTTTGAATGGAACAATGACTTCAATGTGGAACATGTTGATTTTATTAGACCTAGTGTACTCTTCATTGTTGAAACGTATCTATTTTCTGGATACAGGGGATGAGCATTACAATAGAAAGGCAAACAGAAATGGTACTTTTCCTTGGATGGTGGTTCTAAGTGGCTTACTTTTTTGCCATAAGTGATAGAGGTCACATGTGTTATTGGCGTGTTACCCGTGAGCCATTCCCAGGGGCCGGGGCGGTACACAGCATCTGATTATAACTGCGCAGAAGGCGAAACGGCTGAGTAAAACCTTGAATATGTGGAAAAATGGATATTTAGTGTGGTCCCCATCCCCAACCTGAGGGCAGTGCTGTCTTACAAAACACGACCCTCCAGTGTGTGTATCTACACGCGTCTCTGCTTCTTTCCTCCTCTGTTCTGGTACGTTTGCAAAGCTCACCATGTTGGCATTTCTTTGAAGAAGGCTAAGAGCTGTTATATTGGGTTCCTTAAAATTAGACCTTACATCTATTTCCAGGATGTGTGTGTGTGTGTGTGTGTGTGTGTGTGCGCGCTGATGAGAAACACATAAAGGACTTCCTGATTGAAGTTTGCAAATTACACTAACAATGCAAAGTCTGATGACATAGTTTGAAATACAGTAAAACGTGGGTTTGTGAGCATAATTCCTTCTGGAAACACGCTTGTCATCCAAGGCGCTTGTGTATCAAAGCGAATTTTCGAGGACCATCGGCTCAGTTGTGATCACGTGACATTCAGCATCACGTACGGCTCGGATTGCAAGACATCACTCGTTTATCAAGTTAAAATTTATTAGAAATGTTTGCTTGTCCCCCGGAACATTTGCACACCAAGTTACAATCTAGGGTTTTACTGTACATAAAACAAGATTCTGGTCAGTGGCTGTGGCCTTTTTGTTTAACAGATGTCCTTGAATAAAGAAAGGTGAGTTTTGTGTAGGCAAAAAATAGAGTAACAACCAAAACTGTAGTAATATTATGAAGCTGCTCCCGGTTGGCTTTTCTGACCCGAGTGGAATTCTGCCCTATTCATTCCTGAGCATGTTCATTTGTGTGTATGTGTGCACACGTGTGCACGTGCATGTGTGTTTCCTTTCATCTAAGTGCAGAAGGTGTCTGCTTTCGTTCTGTGGATCACTTTACGTGTTTATTTTTCGTTGTTGAAATTGTTCTTAGTCACATGCAACCAATAATACTTTTCACGTGACCTGCATGTTTTAAGGAAACGGTGTTGGAGCTCTTCTTGTCTGATACACACACCATGCATCCTTATGATACATAAACTTATTATCAGATGAAAACAAACAAAAATCATGCCAGGGAAACCTTTCCTTCCTTATTTTAGAGTTAGAATGAGCCTTCACTTTTTTTCATACTTGTTTATCTGAGAAAGCATTTAGATCGGCTCTAAAGAAGGCTTTTCGCCTCTCCTGTTTAAGTGGGGGAAGGGAGAATGCTCTTCCCAGTCGTAGTTAATGAAGTTGGACAGTTGGTCACTGGAATGTAACAAAGGCTTCCAAAGATCAAGATAGTGAGGTTTCTTCCTGAACACCTCTGCAGGGTTTTTAAAAGGACAGATGAGCAACTAAATATTTTCCTTCTTCAAGAAGGGCTTAAAGTTCTTATTTATGATTTTCCTAAAAAAACAAAAAAAAGATAAAAAAATCAAATGAGCTTGACTTATCTGGCTTCTTTTAAGTAGAGGATATCACTCTGTCTGCTCTCTTATCTGGGAAAGTGCATCTGAAATAAACCTTAAAATGTAGAGAGACAAGAAAAACCATTATTCTCTAAATTACTGTATTACGTTAAACTAAATTTAAAGGGAATCTTGAACAGTGCTATATATCCCATTATTTTGACAATCCATCAATTTATGAAAGTAATCCGAGCATACACTTCAATTTATTAGAGATAATTGTTCTGGGAATGGTAACACCCAAGCTCAGGAAGATCAATAACAAGTTTATACTTGAATTTGGGGTTATAGTTTAACTTTCCAGTCTATTTAACTTACTCCTCAATGATTCACATCCTATAAATTGTTTTATTACATATATTAAATAGAATATTTATCTTCTGAAGTTCAATAATCTTATTTGAAGCAAATGCACATAATTATAATTGATATTGATCACTTTTTCATATCTTGACTATTTTAGCGCAATATTTTATGTATTTAATCAGATGACAACCGTGATATCCCTTTAATTAACCCACCCTGCAATTAGTTCACACTAGCCAGTTTAGTTGGAACTCAAAGTCCCAGCTTAATAAATATTTGTTGATTCATGAATCACATTCATGCCTGGTTACTGGAGAAGAAGTGCCCAAAGATTTGGGGCTTAACAGAGGCTGTGTACTGCATTCTTGACTGCTGTGGCTCATTGTAAGGTGAAATTTTATAAAAAGAGGTTTCAGTTAAGTCCTGAAGTGACTCTCTGGATGAGATTTATGTGATGTTTATCAAATGCTCATTGTCTATCAGGAAATCAGAGAGGGCAAGGACCCTGTTCAGAAACACACAACTAATATGTGGAGTAGTGACCAAAACCCAGGTCAAGGGTCTTTTCAGCTATGCAGTGCCAACTATGGAAAATGACTAGATTAAGTGGACATTTACTGGGGCGCCCGGGTGGCTCAGTCGGTTAAGCGTCCGACTTCGGCTCAGGTCATGATCTCATGGTCTGTGGGTTCGAGCCCCGCATCGGGCTCTGTGCTGACAGCTCAGAGCCTGGAGCCTGCTTCCGATTCTGTGTCTCCCTCTCTCTGCCCCTCCCCTGCTCATGCTCTGTCTCTCTCTGTCACAAAAATAAATAAAAACATTAAAAAAAAAAGTATATTTAAGTGGACATTTACTATTTCCCCAACCTCATTTTCTTCATAAAGCTGTCTACTTAGCTGTGTGACCTTAGGCAAGTTCCTTAGACATCTCACGTCTGAGCCTTAGACATGTCTTCTGTAATAAGGGGATAATAACATTATGGTAATTGAATGAACCGGTATTTGTGAAGAAATCAGAACAGTTACATATGGTGCTAAATAAATGTTGGTTTAAGTAAAACTAATTGAAGTATTTCTCAAGCAAATTTTTTTTGTACAGTTGACGAAAGTGATGGTTATAAATTATAATGAGTGGAAAATTATAGTTGAGATGGAGGAAAGTTGGATTGTTTATACTGAGAGAGAAGTGAATTTTATATAGCTCACAGAATTCTGTGGGATTGTATCAACTGAACAAATGATCTAATTTCTTCAACAACAGAAAAATTAATTACAATGAAAAGGGGAAAGCTCTGAGTAAAAGAGTCTGAGAGACGTAATATTCACAAAATACGGACCTTATTTGGTTCCTAACCTAACTAAACTGTAACAACAACAACAGCAACAAAAAACTGGAAGAGGGTAGAGAAATATAAACATCAACTATATATTTGATAATATTAAAGAATTATTGCTAAAATTTTAAGTGTTATGTTATCGTGGTTGTGTTTTTTGAAGGAGTCCCTACTGAGGTGCCTGGGTAGCTCAGGTGGTTAAGCATCCAGCTCTTGATTTCAGCTCAGGTCATGATCTCACAGTTCATGGGATCGAGTCCCATGTTAAGTTCTGTGCTGACAGTGTGGAGCTTGCTTGGGGTTCTCTCTCTCCCTCTCTCTCTTTGCCCCTCTTGCACTTGTACGTACGTGTGTACTCTCTCTCTCTCTCCCTCAAAATAAATAAATAAACATAAAAAATAAAGGAGTCCCTATCTTTCAGAGATATATATGTAAATATTTACAGACAAGATTTACAAATTGCAGGAATTTGATTCAAAACATAACTGCACGTGTATGTATAGAAATATAGTTGAAATACGATTGCTCAAGAGTCTGTAAACATTGAATCTTGGAGACAAGTACCTGAAGCGTCCAATTCTTGGTGTACAATTCTTTATGATTTTATAGATGTTTGAAATTGCCCATTAAAAAATGTTTTAAAAGTGAAAAAAGAAAGGAAAGAGTCTTTAGTGGAAACATTATTCTCAGAGTCATTACTATTCATAATATCTGACATTCACAGAGTGCTTTAGATAAATAATCTCATTTATTCTTTAAGACAGCCCTGTGACGTAGGTCCATGTATAGTAATCATTAAACAGATACTAATGGAGTCACAGTCTGTGCTCTTAACTGGTCTCTCTTGCTGAGGAGATAGATGCCTAAACCAAACATTTCCCTCCTGAAAATTGTTGTCCAGACTGGAGGAGACAGGTAAGCACCACCCTCACAAATGGTGTTTTAACAAGGTGGTCACCATCTAGGTGTACTACCCGGGCACGGCGTCCACGTTGAGTGTCACTCGTGACTTGGAAGCCTACGTGGGCTAGTGAAAAGCTCGTACGCCATCTCTGTGCCTTTGGGCAAGCTACCTTCTTTATCTGAGCTTCAATTTCCTCAAAATTTCCTGGAAAAAATTACTATTTCAGGGGCCACCTGTGTGGCTCAGTCGATTAAGCATCCCATTCTCGGTTTTGGCTCAGGTCATGATCTCGCAGCTTGCGAGTTCGAGCCCCACATCAGGCTCCAGGCTGACAGCACAGAGGCTGCTTGGGATTCTCTCTCTCCCTCCCTCTCCTGCCCTTCACCCACACAGGCACTCTCTCGCTCTCTCTCTCTCTCACTCTCGCTCTCAAAATAAATAAGTCACCTTTAAAAAAATTTACTATTTCAGTCCCTGTTTCACTAGGCGGTTGTAATAATGTGCGATTTGAAAACTGAGATCCTTGAAGGGGTCAAGGGCAGAAGCACAGTATCCTTAGTACTCAGCATGGAATGAGTGCTTAGAAATGTGTCCTTCCCAGCTGCCATCTTGTCTTCTGCCTCCCTCTCTCCCTCCTTTCCAATTAGAGGTGGTCTCCTGGGCCACACGGACACTCTCAGACCACAGCTTTCTCTGTTCAGAGGATGGCTGTGGTGAAGGAGTAAACCCGTGCAGGTAAAATCACCTAAGATGTCTTTGCTCTGTTGTGTGCTCAGTTCTTCCTAAGGCCTTCAGTGGTTCAAGTTGTGGGGTTTTGTGGTGTTCACTTTTCATTTTGCTTTCATTACTTTGCCACATCAGTAATCTATAGTCTGAAAATACTAAACCAATCGTGGTTAAAGTGGAAGTCCCAGATGACAATGCAGTACGAGTGGGTAATGGGCATTGAAGAGGGCACCTGTTGGGATGAGCACTGGGTGTTGTATGGAAACCAATTTGACAATAAATTACATAAGAAATTAAAAAAAAAAAAGAACTCAGGAGAAGAGGCAAAACTTTGCTCAAATGAGGTAGACAAATACTGAAAAAGCTAGTCAGGCGTCTTTATGAAAGACTGATGGAAAATCGCGGAAGGCTTCCAGTGAACCAAAAGTGGGCAAAAGTGGATGTCAGAAACTAGAAGGTACTTCATGCTCACAGTGGTAACCTGGACTCAAAGACTAGTACATTTTACTAAACATCTAGAACATAAAGCAGGAATCACTGGGAGGCAGGGACCGTATGGACTCACCAAGAATAAGCACCCCAGATTAGGCTCACTTCCTTTGTGATGGGTTACCAGACTAGGTCATGGGGCTGTGGTGGACATGACTCTATTAGGAGTCCCGTGTTTTATGTAACACTTTCTCAGTTGATCGGGATGGACGGTGTGTGGTAACAGTCACAGTCTCTCGAAGAGCATGCCCAAAGGAAGCTCTGCTCTGCTCTGGGAACTGGTGCTTCAGAGGGATGCTGACACTGAAGATGATATAAAAGTCTGGAAATTCTAGTTCGCAAAGTAGTTGAATGGGTCCGGGATGTTTCGCTTGAAAAATCCTGGTGGGATAGATGAACATTTGAATTCGGAGAGGAGAGAAGCTTCCTTTTGTGTCATTTTGGGGAATTGCTACCATAGGATCTCATGGTAAAAGCGAGAGCATGGCTGGGGTTCTGGGAAACTGATGTCCCCAGGGGTCCGGTCAGAAGTGGCAAAGGCCTATCCTGAGGGCCCGGCCGTGCCCATGGAGGGGAGGGATGCTGTGCAGGGGGTAAAGACAATAGTATTGCTGAGAAATTCTTTTTTTTTTTTTTTTTTTTTAACTTCACCCAATTGAATAGGAGTCTAATCTATCCTTCTGAATCTACCCCTGTGCTGGTATGTTTTTGCCGTATCATCTGATCGCTATTTATAAGCCATTTGAGGATAGGGACCCTGCTTTATTTATCTTTGTATCTCTATTGCTCCTGGGTTGGTTGTTAGTAGGTATTGATTTCAATGAGTCCTTTGTAAGACAGCATTAATACAGCTTAATGCATTACATAAAAACGTTAACCCTGGCTGCGTGTTGTTTTTATTATTTTTTAATCTTAGAGAAAAGATTTTCCTTTTAGTACTATTTTCACTTGTTTTCACATAGTCATTCGTTTTTCAAAAGTATAGGGTTGTTTTGTTTTGTTTTGTTTTGTTTTGTTTTGTTTTGTTTTGCTTAGAAGGGGGTTTTGAGAAGAAAATGATCCAAGGAGAGGGGCGCCTGGGTGGCTCAGTCGGTTGAGCGTCCGACTTCGGCTCAGGTCATGATCTCGCAGTTCTTGAGTTGGAGCCCCGCATCGGGCTCTGTGCTGACAGCTCAGAGCCTGAAGCCTGCTTCGGATCCTGTGTTTCCTTCTCTCTCTCTGCCCCTCCCGGCTTGGGCTCTCTGTCTCTTTCTCTCTCTCTCTCTCTCTCTCCCTCTCTCTCTCTCTCTCCTTCAAAAATAAATAAACAAACATTTAAAAAAGATCAAAGGAGAAATGCTTGGATTTTGGAAAACATTTCTCTCCTTGAGGGCGGTTCTGGCCTCTTCTGACTTAATCATGACAGACCAGTTGTTCATTATCTGGGAGACAAAAGCTCTTTATCCTATTAACGCCTCAGTCATCAGGTTGAAGATCCTCTCCCAACTTACTTGAATTTAACAAGGAATTACTTAGTATTCTATTTTCCTCACAGTAAGCGCTCAAAACACATTTATCCCAGTGATCAAGTCTGAGTTTGAGGAACCTTTGAAATGGGTCCACCATGGGATGGGGAAATGGTATTCATTACTCGAGACCTATCTCCTTGCACAGGCAGGGTGGAAGAGGAGGGATGGGGTACATCCATGTTCAAGAGTACAGACAGTTTGGATTAGAAGCAGATTCTACCACTGACTAGCTATATGACCTTTGGCAAATTATTTGAGCTCTCTGAGTCTCAGTTTCCTCACCTGTACAATGGACATAGTAATAGAACCTACCCGTATGGTTGTTAATGATGCCTGAATGACTTATTACATATAATACACACGTAGAGCATTGCCTGGGGACGGGGGTAACTAAGTTTTATGTAAGTGTTTATCACTGTTATTTGCAAGACCTCTCAGAGAAAGTTTCCTTTGGAAAATACGAGGAATGGCTGATAACCCTCCTTTACCTCTGTGTTCCCTCTCGTGGTTTCGCAGGGAAATCATAGCTTGTTTGACTTGCAAAGAAGAAAGGGTAGATGCAAAAGGGAAGGAAGGAATGCAAGAAAGGAAGGAAAGAGATGACAGGCAACATTACGCTGCTTTTCATCTCTACCACGAGATCAAGTCCATAGAGCATCGATAGACAACAATTCTCTGGAAAAACAAATTCCAGTTTGTATAACCAGCCATTGATTTGTTATTATAAATTTCGTATGTGAAGCACTCAGCCAAGTATAGAGCCAAGCTGGATGGCCCAGATAATCAGTAGTTTGATCTGGCAGTACAATTAAGTCATGTATTGACTGTTGTTGATTTAAAGGCTAAGGGCCTTCTATCTGTCTCAGCTGCATTTTAGTTAACGACATTTAATGATATTTTCATGCTAATAACCTCAACTTGCTGACATCCTGAGTTTCATTTCTTTGGCTTCTATGTTAGAACTTGCCTTGAAAACCAAGTTTTTTATACCAAATTGTGTGCTAGTGAATAATTTATATTAATATAAATAACACCGTAAATGTGTGGAAGGCTCTTATTGGGGCTGAAGAACCTTTATGGCAGATCATAAATTTTTAGTACTAGAGGTTAAGTGAATAAGTGAGTATGAGTATATTTCAGAATGTATTTCAGTAGATATCAACCTTCTTAATTTCAGAGGATGGGTATAAAATGTATGATAGCCACTAATGACCAAGAAGCCAGAGGCACCTTGAACTGTATTCAGACAAATCCATTGACTCTGAAACTACAAGGTGGAAGAAAGTTACAAGAGCATCTTGGCACGATGTTCACAATCATTTTGCCACGATGTATGTAGGAAAGTGATTTTTTTTTTTTTTTGTCATGTTACTAAATCTGTGTCTGTGTGTTTCTGGGTGTATGTACCGCAACAGCAATTAAGTCAGAGTTTTCTCAACATAAAAAAAAAAAACTTTTGGATGAGCGCTGTCATTCAGGCTTCTGACACATTTATTTTCCTTCCTCTTTCTTATTCCTAATCTGTGCCTTGCACGTCATATATCTCGCCAGACAGAAACGGTTTCATTATATGGTGTAAAATAAAATACATCAAGATTTTTGGCACACAGGGGCGCTTTCCCGTTGGAGGAGACATACAATTTTGTATTTGTCTTAGTCACTTTGAACTGCTATAACAAAATACCACAGGCTGCGTGGTTTATAAACAGCAGAAATTTATGTCTCACACTTCTGGAGGCTGGGAAGTCTACGATCAAGGCGCTGGCAGGTTCAGTGTCTGGTAAGAGCCAACGTGCTGGGCTCAGAGATGACATCTTTTCTCTTCCTCACGTGGTGGGAAGGGGCAAGGGATCTTTCTGGGGTCTCTTATCAGAGCGCTCATCTCATTCATGAGGGTTCCACCCTCATGACCTAATCACCTCCCAAAGGACCCGCCTCCTAATACCATTATCTTGGGGGTTAGTGTTTCAACACACAAATTTAGGGGGAACTGTTCATAGCAGTATTCAACAGAATTAATAGAAAACACAGTGTGTCTGTTTAGACTTTATGTTTGAACATGTGGAAGAGTAGGTTTTTTTCTTAAGCAAAATGATTGCTACGAGGCAATGGTTAGGTCTTCCATGCGTATGTAGTAATCGCATATGCATTCTCCTTTATTTTTTTTTTAATTTTTTTTAACCTTTATTTATTTTTGAGACAGAGAGAGACAGAGCATGAGTGGGGGAAGGCCAGAGAGAGAGGGAGACACAGAATCCGAAACAGGCTCCAGGCTCTGAGCGGTCAGCACAGAGCCCGACTTGGGGCTCGAACTCAAGGACCGCGAGATCATGACCTGAGCCGAAGTCGGACGCTTAACCGACTGAGCCACCCAGGCACCCCTGCATTCTCCATTAAATAACAGTAATTAAGAATGTACATTTTTGTTGCATAAATGCACTACAGGACTAAATGTATTTTCAAAACAATTTGTTTCAGGGCGCCTGGGTGGCTCAGTCGGTTAGGCGTCCAACTTCAGCTCAGGTGACGGTCTCGCAGTTCGCGAGCTCGAGTCCCGCGTCGGGCTCTGCGCTGACAGCTCAGAGCCCGGAATGTGCTTCGGATTCTGTGTCTCCCTCTCTCCCTGCCCCTTCCCAGCTTGTGCTTGCTCGCGCTCTGTCTCTCTCACTCTCAAAAATAAACACTAAACCAATTTATTTCGTGTATTGCTTCCATATTCCCAGTCTGGGTTATTATGTTATCAATGTATCTTAGTAATTTCTTTTCTTATTGTTTGTTTGTGTATGTATGTTCCAGTGATCTGTGTCTCCTGACTTCCTTTCCGCCTCAGTGTAAAATTTCAAAGACCCGTGACTGCTGTACTTCATCCACTGTTACCTTTTCTCTTGTTCAGTTGGCTTCAGACCAGGTCCTTACACTTTGGGGTGGTCACAATGACAGGTAAGAGGAGAGAGCTGTTAATACACAGATGGCGAAATCCCATTTCACCTCCAGCCCCAGTTATGACAAAGAAGGTCTGATCATTTGAATTTCTGACAAAGTTTTAGGTGCCGCAGCTGGGCAGAGGACCACATTACTGCTCCAACTCATGGATTTCCTTTCTTTTCCTAGAACACAGCAGGCTGGTTGCCAACTCAGGACCTTTGCACTTGCTGTTTCTTCTGCTTGCAAAGCTCTTTTTTCTGACACCCTTCAGTTACTTCCTTAAATGCTGTTTTCTTAAGAGAGCTTTCTTGGGTTTCAAATTGTAGCTCCCTCGTTACCCACAGGACTTACTGCTTTGTTTTTTCCATTCATCTTTTACCCATTTGACATGTTACCCACCTTATTTATACTTCTGCTGTTCTTTGGTTTTTTTCTTTCTCTGTCTCCTTACTAGAACGTAAGTGCCCAAAGTGTAGGGATTGTCTCTGCTTAGTTGATACGTTTCCTGTTGTATCCTCAGGACCAAACCTCAAAAAATACTTGCTGAATGAATGAATGAATGAATGACCGATCAAGATTAACTAAAATTTTTAACAGGATTCCAAAAGAATTACTGAAACCACCAAAAAATGGTGCGGTCGGTGATGGTTATAATTAATGCAATGCTGAAAGCTCACAACCCCCGAGAAGTTTGAAGATCTTTGATTTTCAGGTGCTTATCTCCTGAAAGAGATGAGATTATTAACCCCCACAAAGAAACCGATCAAACCAGATGTCACTAAACACGTGACTGAGGCCTGGTCCTGTACTAGATGCAAAATAATTAAGGTCCCTGCTGGGGAGAAGGTAACTCTCTCCTTGCCAAGAACTTCCTTTTTTGTTATATTTGGATTAAAGGGTAATATTTTCACGACTGGTCATTTTTTCCAGAAAAGATCCAAGGTGACTGACAGTAAACAGAAAATATGTATAATAAATAGAGGAAGGGGCGGAAATAATTTTCCAAAAATCTAGTCATAGATAGTAATAAATATTAATAGGAACCATCCTTTCATATTAAACATCGATTGATTAGATTTTGCTGTGACTTTATATCCTTGCTTTACATCCTTTGTAGTCTCTGTTTTTGATGCAACAGAATAAAATATATTTGTAGTGCAATGATTTTTTATTCCTTGTATTTCTGTGAATAAGAGTACCTTGTTCTTGAAGTGTAGATTTAAATTTTTGTCTGTAATGCCCTTTTTCTAGTAAGTGCATAAACCAGCTCATTACTTCTGACTTTTAAAGTAAATTGGTGCCTTCATAAAAAACAAGTAAGAGTTAGGTACCAAGCCTCAAATAATGTGGTCATGTTTCATTGTAATATTAGTTCTGAATCTTTTTAGGTATTTTTTTTTTAGCTCCTGAAGTTTAAGCCTAATAATATGAATTTTTATCCACGAATTATATACTTAGGAAATTTTCAATATATTGCCATGATGGAAATTTTTTGGAAAGCAGGAAGAAATGTTAATTATTCCATCATCGTTTGTAGTAATCTCTCTCAAATCCTTCTCTGGAATTGATAGAGATATTTTTCAAGCCTTGCAAGTAATAATTATAGTATTGAAAAAGATGACAGCTTGTGTGTGCTGTGAGCTGTGTACTTTTATTGGAAACATGCAAATTAGGGCTTATGGAGGGCTGGATAATAATAGCCTCTAATTATGTCATATTTCCCTGAAATTGTATCATATTTACATATACTGGCACTGATGATGACACCATGGAGTGTCCTCTGATGACACACTGGTGGGGTCTGACCTCGTGACAAGCTCAGTTAAGGTGGGAATGAACACAGGAAACAATACCAGCTAAGAGACCTCAGCACTTACCCATTTCCCTAAAGAAATAAGTGAAGAGGCAATTTGAAGCATGTTGGAATTTGTTTGGAATCCAGATTTCTGCTTTTAGAGCTACTTACCATGTACTTAAGGAGTGCTCAGACACTTGGAAGCAATTTGTGGGTTAGTGCATTTATTTTTGCCTTACTGCCCTATAGCAGTAAACTGTCAGAATATAACAAAATTGGAATGTGATGCTTGTTTCATTTGATTTTACAGCGAGTATGACCGGTTTAACTTTGAAAAAGAAACATAGCGGTCGCCGCATTTGCTCACGGATTAACACTGTTATCAGTGTGGATTCTGACATTCAAAAAGTCACTGCTTCTTTCCTTTTTCTGCAGCATGATTTAAACACTCAGAGATAGGGAAGTGCAGGGTTCAGGGAAGGCAAGCCCCGGTCTGGAGTAGAGGAAATTTACCTGGACCTAGCATGGTGCTTATCACATCCTAAGCACACACTGAATGGGAAATCAACACACACGCACACCCCTACCTACCTGCCTACCTACCCATCTGTAGTTACAGCTGCTTTGCTCTCGTTAGTACGAAATTCTCAATGTTTAAGAGTCTAGCTGAGGAGTGCAAAAGCAATCTTTGGCGTAAAAGCATTAATATGTGGCAACCATAGTCATTAGTAGTCTACATTTTGATGCTTTTTTTTTTTTTCCTAGTAAGTGGGAAAATGCAGACAATTGCTCCTCCAAGATGGATTGAATTTTCTGTCAAACAAAAGTCAAACCATGTCTTCGGAATGCAGTACGTCACTGTCACCCCCCTCCCTCATAGAGACCTGCATGGATCAGGGGCATTTCGGCATGTGCTTTCCCACCTCTGATATCCGTTCCATGCAGTTCCAAATGTTGGGGATAGAACTTCATCTAGAGAAGTTTAAGATCATGGTGTCAGCAACATCACTGAATGTGGGCGATATGCATGACACCCGTTTTTCCAGAGGTTCTAGGGAAGTGTCAAAAGACATGCAACGCTTCAGAGTTGACAATAAAACTGTAAATGGGACTGATGTAAATATATTTCACTAAAATACAAATTATATTTCTGGAAGTTCTAAAACCTTTTTTTACCCTCCCTAATGAATGCTTCAAAGCAGTCTCCTTAAGCAGATAATACACATTTGTCTAATAATGGGACCACTTCTCAAGACAGTTTTGGAACCTGTGTCACATTTTTGAGCTTTCTTAAGTGAGGATAACATATGTCACTTACCAGAATTTGGGGGGAAGAATATCATTTGGAGCCATACCTGGTGAGTAAGGTTTTGCAATCAGAGGTTAATAGCAAGTTTGGATAAAACAAAAACCGTTTTTGAGCCAAAGAATGTCTGTAGTAAAGAAGATAATCACTGGTCCTAGGCATGTATTTGCGTCATATAGAATTCTTTAAGTGTTGGGATAGGTTTTCTTTTTTTTGTTTTGTTTTTTTTGTTTTTAACACTTTGACACGTATAACTGACTTGGGCTGTGTATATGCAGAAATCAGGACTTGCTGCTTCAACAAAATCCGCTATCAAGAAAGAAATCTCGGTGCTCAATTACAATTTTGATACGTGAACTCCTTGGATCCTGAGGAGTTTGGAGTTTCCAATAAATCCATCAAACATTTTATATCCAGGTTATATTTTGTAAGTATTCAACAAGTTTTTAAAGTGAGTTTTAGCCTACTCTTTCTGAAAATTAGCAGAAATGACCTATCTTAATTTTCTGTTGTCGTTTCTCATCCAAATTACTCAACATATTCTTTCCAGAAACTTGTCTCATAGTTCCTTTCAGAGCAAGTTAAATTAGTTTTAATTCTACCATTTAGGGGTCATCTGATTTCGGTCTCACTTCTCTTGGCTGTAAAAGGAGAAGTCTGGACTGAATGAACATTCATATCCTTTCCAGCCCTAATATTACATCATTATCTGTTCTTTGCTTCAATATTGTGCCTTAGTTACCGTTTGTGTCTTAATTAAATTAGTGGAAACTTAGATATTTTTAACATTTTTATGAATGACTCCTGGAGACCGATCCCATAGGCATTTTGTGTAGCAACATAAACATCTTCCGTAGGCTTCTTCAAAAGTTTGTTGGCACCAAAATTGTGACTCTCAATGTCCTTTCTTTCCTAAAAGCTTACTTTGGCATGTCAAGTAAGTATGTCGAAGATTTATCGCACAGAACTCAGCATCACCCCGTTTTGTTCTGACATAAAGCAATATTCAACTGCAGCTGTTAGCACATGACAGTTGACTGGCTGAACTTGGAAATTCTGCTGCTGCTCATTGAAACATGTTGCCGTTATATTTGTGCTCTTCTCCTTTCATAAGCTTTTCAAGAAGAAAATTAGTCTCATTTCTTTACAGAGACACTTTGCATAAACATGCAGCCATCATTTATCTACAAATCATATAAAGTGAAATGTAATCAATTACAGTTGTATATAAGTATTCAGGGTGCTAGGATGGGGGTGTCCTTGCTGCCAATGGCTGAGAGGGGTTGATCGCATTATATCAGGGACCCTCATTCATTTGCAGCTGGGATTCCTTCAAGTAAGAATATACTGACATGTTTTTACGGGTATAAATACTCGCAGATGTCCCCATTTTCTCTGAGTGGCTTGGATGCCATTTTGAAACTGGCTGAACCCCCTCCCCACCACTATTTGGTTAAGGGACAGAATTATGTTCCATATAAACCAACGCTAGTGTAATCCAAAAACCATTTATACGTTTGGCATCAGTGCTGGCACTTGGGTTCTCTGCTGTTGTTCGTATCATACCAAGAGATTCCGTTTAAGAGTCATTGATGCTAACTAATTTGGATGTAAATTAGAAAAATATTAAACTAAAAAAGAGTCACTGATACCTATGGATGTATCTTTTGGCAAATGGTTTTTGAATGCATTGAGAAGAATTGCCTCCACTTAGAAGAAATGGGTTGTCAAAACTGGCCACTTTTTAGTCCTTAGAAATTTTGAAGCATTTCATTTCCCTGCTTATGATGGGGAAATTTGGGAAACTCCTTTTTTTTTTTTTTGGTAAAATAAAGGAGGGAAACGGTCTCCCCCTTTCACGTCCCAATATTTTTCTACATAAGGAATGACTTCTTGAACTTGGTGAATGCTGACCTTTAAAAAAAAATTACCAAAGTGAGCAACATTGAAAGACCAGTGGGTTTTTCATTTGACCGAATGAAATTCCAACTACATTATTGTTTTCGACAGTGTTTGGCTCTATGGCTTGTTGTGTCGTCGAGGAGAAATTGTATGCACCACTGCACAGTCGCAGCCTGGACGTACAGACTTTGAGCGGCTTTGCTGGGTGACAGGATGGGGTAACAGAGCTATAATTTATAGTCACTAATATGAAGATGTTATATCAATTACCTAAGAAAAATACCCTGCTGGATTTATATCCTTTAGTTATTAAAAAGTGGCAGCTATCTTAAATTAGTTACAGCAAATAAAGAACCTCGCGACAGAAATTAATCACTGTCACGATCCATACACAGACGCTGAGTTGCAGTGTTCTGCAAAACATTTGTTTGGAAAAAGGAAAATTGCTATGATGGTCACCTTAATAGAAACAGACAATCAAACAAATCTTAATTTAAAAGATTTCATGCAGTCATAAATCATAATGGCAGTAAGATTTCAGGCCCCAAAAGCAACTTCATAAAGAAGTGAGGCGTGCCAGGGAGAGCCGGTGACCAAGCCCGTTGCCCCTCTGGCCCTCCATCCTTATAGCTGTGTTGCAATGGTTTTGATATTTCCACCCCAAACCTAGACTGCTCGTTTTGCAGTAAAATGCGACCATCTTCTACTCTGCTTTTCTCCCATTGCCTTTCCTGATCGCTTCCAATCCATTCTCCATCCAGCAAGTGGAAGGACAGCCTTAAAATGTAAATGCAGTCCTGACAGCCTCCTCCATCAAAGCCCATTAGGGCCTTCGAGTTGCAGGTAGGATTATATCCAACCCCTTAGAGTGACGTGCCTTCACCTCCCGCACTCCTACAGCATGTGGGCTCACCTTTTAGTTCCTCAAGTATTCCTTCCCTCCTCCTAGAGTCCTTGGAGAGAGAAGGCTACGCGAATGCTTGATCTGCATTTGGTTTAACTCATCATTTCTACCACCTTCAATTCCACTTAACCTAAGTCACATGGCAAAAACAAATGGCAACAACAAAAACACTAAGAGAAGAAAGAGGGAGGGACTACGGCAGTGAAATCAGAATCACTTATCTGCTAATTGCCGCGCACAGGTTGTATTGCTGATTGTCATATTAGCTGAATGTTGAGTTCTGTTTATCTACGGTGAAATCAGTGACTGCCTTAACTGATATTTTGTGGTTGAGCACAAACGTTTGCTTGCCTGTGAGTGATAGATGTCCCATTAGGGGGTGTTATTTGGGAGTTGCAGCGTCCGCTTGGAAGGCAAAATAAGCATCAGTCTAAGTGAGATTTCCTTCGTTATTGTATTGCTTTACCATCTGTCCACCTAGCTTTCTCAGGCTTCTATAAATAGGCTTCAGACTGGCCAGTGTCACCAAGCATCCAACTCTTACAGATGGAGCCTGGCATGGCCAACTGGATTGCAGCTGTGTCTCAGTGTAGGCCAGGGCATACTCTTTTTGGCCAGTAACTCTTGTCTGGTCTCAACAATGGTCTGATAGCATTAATATATCAAAAGAAGAAGCTGTTCGTTTTGTGGGCAAGGTGTATGTGTCTGTCTGTCTGGTTTTAAATTTTTAACCAAAGATGTAAACTGCCAACTCTCAGAATGAACTACTCTCTCAAAGTGTAGTTCCCAAGGCGCGAGTGATGGAGGAATTCTCTTTACTCAATGACGGGAAGTCAGCATTTGGCAGTATATTTTCAAAATGGAGTAATCAGTGCATTCTATGTGGATTATTTCCAAGAATGGTCTTTCTTTAGGACCAAAGCACAAATAGAGTTTGGAAAAACAACCTTAAATGCAATTTCACTTTTATTTTTGAATGCCGTACAATATATGTAGATTCTCAAAGCATCCATCTTCTTGAATGGAGTACGAACTCATGGAAAATCCATTTCTGTTCTCTTTCCTGTGAATGCATCAGGTCAAATATAGCTCAAAATTGGAGAATAATAAATGAGGCTGTATCTAATCTTTCTGCATGGCTCAATCACAAATGACACAGTCCAGCTTTTCAGGTAAATACACAGAATTAGAAAATGGAAATAGATGTGCAACTAAATAGTTTAATGGATTGTTTTTCACATCCTAGGCCAGAAAATAATGACTCAGATGTAGCTTAGCTTTGCTTGGTAACTAATGAGCATATTGATAAAAATGGTGACTCATTTAAATGACAGGTCTCCCTTCCATCACCATCTGTCTGGTTGTGGCGGACAGTTAAGGTATAAGTTTGTATGTCTTTTAATAATAGCTTTATATGAAAGCACACCATAGCTAATACTGCCATAACAATCCAAAAGCTCATAGAATTTGTTCTGTGTGCTTTGTTTTTTGGTTTTATTGTTTGTTTGTCTGTATTTACTGTCTTGGAACAATATATCTGGTAACGCAGTAACTTTTTAAAAAACATGGCATGAAAAGAATTAAGGAATTCAGGAAATCTCTTTGAGGCAGAGTCTTTGGTTTTGACTATAGCAGAGAACTAACTAGATGCCATTGTAAGTACCTTACAAGTTACTTAGTACAACACATCTCTGTTAAGGCATGTACTGAATTGTAGATAGGAACACATGCAAAGAAGGAAATTGATTTTTACAATACTGAAAACACTGATGTTGAATTTAAATGATTGTTTCTCACTGTTTACAAAGTCACGTGCATGTAGGTAAATGAGGCAATATATGTATATCAGTATTTGGAACGATTTGTGAATATTGGTCATTGCCTAAACTCCTGTATTTGCTTTGCTAAACTTCTACGTAGATCTATATCCTGCAGAATTTCTATAGCCTTCTGTTGACTTCTATTAAATCAGAATAAGTGGAATTTTTTTTTTTTTTTTTTTTTTTTTTTTAATAGGCAGAGACACATTTACCTCTCTGGGGAAGGGAAGGAGATAATTTGAAATATAACTTTGAATTTAAATAAAGTATACAAATAATATTTACCTGCAGGAAAAATGTAAAATACATTTAAATCCCTTTAGCAGTTTACATTAAACAATCCTAATTAAAAATAATTTCTCAATTGTGTAAATAAAATCCTTTAGAACTTTTATTGTAACTTTGTGGGAAGTAAATTTCTTTAAAAAATAATCTTTGACACAAGTTTTTTACTCAATTTCAACCTTAGTGTTTCCTATTCCCATAAAGTACTCAAATGATGATATATACCCCGGAAGGTCTAAAGCATATTTTTTAATGTTAGCTATTTTATTAACTTTTTAAATGTAATGAACTTGCTTGTTAGAAATGGGTGGTAAGAGATGAGCTAGATTATCATTTCTTACTCTGGGAAATCTAGAAATGAGCATTTCTCATGGCCCAAATAGGGTATTAGTAGAAAAAGTTAAATAATAAACCTGAATGTTTAACACAAAATATGTTGTTTGATTAGATAAGTAGCACATATCACATTTTACAATGCAGTATGAAATTCTCTCTAAAAAATCCCCTATATTTAATTATAATATAGTTAGTATATAATAATGTTTATATTACAAAACTTTAAGTACTTTTCCCCAGAGAATAATTGTTACAAATGTGTTAGATTCTAGAAGACTATTTATATCAGACCAATCACAGCTTTAAGTGGTTTTTTGTGGATCGCTTAGTACTAAACAATTTTTTTTTTTACATTTTTAACAGGAAATTCCACTTATAGTATGAAGTTGGGATGCCAAATGTGTGTCCATTTCAATTGCTGAAATTGGTGTTCTAATCTCTCAAGATCTGTAATTTGTAGCCGCAATACAATAGTCCGCTTTTTGCCCACTAAGAACTCATGGATTCTGTGATAATTTACACCTTTTATTTCATTTTTGATGATATCATATGAATAATAGTGTGAAACCACTTTTCATTCTTTTATGCTATAATATCGTGTGTAATATGGTTTCCTTAATTAAATGTTCCTAATTGGAAAAAAATTACAAATCACAATTCCATTAGCTCTTAGTATAGTGGGGCTTTGACGAAAATGCAATTCAACCAAGTGAGCAATTGAGACCCTTGAGTCCCAGTGAGATTAAATGCTTTACCCCAGAGAGTGGCAGAACCAGAACTAGAACTCAGGCCTCTCTTTCTGGTGTACTGACTTACCCCCTCTCCCATGTCAGTCAAAATATTTATTTAGTAGTTCATGTAAAATATTTTGAAGTTTTGGTAATAGTATGGGTACCATAAAATAGAAGATCTCTGCTGTGTTCAGGGGGTTTGGCCTATAACTGAGGAGTTTACAAACTAGGCAAATAATAGTATTTATCGGTAGGATTTAATAACTTTTATAGCATATGGATATTAGCCATCATCGGACTGTCTTTTTGTTTACTTTTGAACACACAACAAAAAAAGATACATAAACATGCATCAGTGCCATTCCAAGCTATATTGGAGTTTTACACAAAAATGACAATAAGTGATCTAGGTTGCCTTTATTTGAAAATTTGACATTTAGCTCGCTATGGATTTTTTTCATTAGCTAAATCCATACTTTATTCACATTTCTTTAGTTTTTTTTTTATTTTTTTTAACGTTTATTCATTTTTGAGAGAGAGAGACAGAGACAGAGTGCAAGCAGGGGAGGGGCAGAGAGAGAGGGTGACACAGAATCGGAAGCAGGCTTCAGGCCCCAAGCTGTGGGCACAGAGCCCGATGTGGGACTCGAACTCACTGACCGTGAGATCATGACCTGAGCCAAAGTCGGCCGCTTAACCGACTGAGCCACCCAGGCGCCCAGCGTTTCTTTAGTTTTTACCTACTGTCTTCTTTCTGTTCCAGGATTCTGTCGAGGATTCATTACTTTTAGCTGTTTTGCCACATAGAGTTTTTTCTATTAATATTGATTTTTAAAATATTATAGTACTATTACTTCATAATTACTGAGATTTGGGGCAACCATTCAGATTTTCACCTGAAATGAGTGCTTTACTCACCTCCCCTTTTCCTTGGTGCACACACACACACACACACACACGCACACACACACACACACTTTATTTTGTTTGTGAGAGATGTTTGACTGCTGTCGTCTAAAAGAGAGACCCCTATGTCCCAACTGTGCCGATTGCTGAGGTGTGAGAAAATGTGATTCTTGTACACAATGCAAACTAGGAGCATATGTCATAAATAACTCAGGTATGTTTACTGGTATTTATGGATGAAGCTGCAAATTTCTGACTGTAAATATCCCAAGTTCCATAGTATACGTATTATCTGAGCTCTCAGATCAGGCTTCATACCGGGGTGATAAAATGAGACATAAACCTGACAAGCCAGAAGCCAGAGATGGGTCTGCCCTTAATCATAGCACATGTAGTAACATTCCACTTTTACTTTTAAGATTATTCTTGAATTCTTACAATAAATAAAGATGAAGTTTGCGTTTAATCTTCTCCAAAATATCTCATCATTTTGCAGCTTAACCGCAGGATAATTATTTTCACCAGATGTTATTTACTGAAATAATTTCTGGACCAAACGAGAACATTTAACACTCAGTGTAATGTTTTGATGTTCTCTCATGCCCCAATGCATTTGGACTTATTACCAAATCATTACTACAAGCCTGGAAGTTTCAATAATTTATAGAAGTCATTACGCCTGGCAGAGCAGTAACTCTACCAGAAATGACTTAAATGTCCCCCACACATCCCATATTCTTTGGCCTCTTCGTCTACATTTCTCTCTCACCCATTTTTCTTATATATAAAATCACAGAGCAAATATTTTGGGCAGAATTTTAAAAGAAAGACTCTATTTTATCACATGGCCTAATATCTTATTTTCTGTTGACACATCTTGTACATGATGCAATTTAATCATGTAACTGTGTCCATTCAGTTAGTTGTTGATTGCCTTTGACGTTGAGATTGGACTTTTGCCTTCTCTTTGGATGCCTAATGATTTGAAATCATCATTCCGATTGATGCTCCCAAGGTTGCACAGAATGATAGCATTTCTGGTTTAGAATCTATAGTTCTATTGATTAGCATGATAGAAACAACATATGTCTACATTCTTTGTCTGAGCTTCAGGGCTGGGTGCAAAATGTACAATGACTATTTTTGCCTACATATTTTACCTTACTATGTGGCTTTGTAAAGAACAGTATTTCAGAAGACATTTTTTAAAAAATTGTGTTGAATTTTACAAAAAGGTTGTGACTTTATTCCTTTGAAATCTTGTTTTTCTTCCCTTTCTTTTCTGTCTTTAAAGTGCAGACTCCTTTGTTGACTTTGCACTTTAAGTGGACCATTTTCTTAAAGTTGACTGAAAGAAGACTCCTGTGGAGAGGGTAAATTCTTTGTTAAAACCACTCTTTATCACAAGGCCTGTGAAATGATAAGTACATATTTGGAAAGAAGACATTACAGGGCTTCTACTTAAAAGTGACAGTACGCCCACCCACATAGTTTTTCCTCTCCCCAAACCCAGCTAAAGCGCACCAAGAGAACCCCAAAAGATGCTAATCCCCAAGGACAAAGAGTGCCAGAGAAGAGTGCCAGAGAGAAGGCAACAGTGGAAAAATATTTTACCATTGTTGAAGCAAAAAAGACAGAGGCTAATTAACCTATCAGAGTAGAAGAAATGCCTACCTAGCCCGTAGAGGACAATATCACCAAGAAATTAATCGCCATGTTGCTTGGAACCCCATCTAGGAATACCAGGTTCTTCCAAAGGCTGAGCTGAGCCTTTGGCTGAAAAGAGCAACGTTGGTGGAAAGGCTGACACACAGCACATGGAGGTCAGATCTTCTCCCCAACTTCTCCTCCTTGGAGGACACTGGAGCTCTTTTCTCTGGAGAAACTTAGGGACACAAGTTGAAGGTTGAAGTAAGTCCCAAGGATAAATAAAAATGCCTCCACTGTAAATAGCTTTTTAAAAATCAAGGATCATCCAATATTTTAGGAAATCCTGAAACTGAGAAGATAAATAAAAATCTGGAGGAAACATTATTTTGTAACTAGTAGAAGAAAACATAAAGAAAATTCTAGGATCCACAGATATTTGAAGACTATATCCATAAAATAAGAACAGGAAGCCCTGAAAAAAGAAACCAAGACCAATAAAGTGTTTCAAAATTTAAAATATAGTAAAGAAAAGAACAGAGTGAAAGGATTGGAACATAACGAATGAACTCTTCCAGAAAGCAGGAAAAAATGTCCGAAATAGAAAATAAAATTGTAAGATTAATCTAAAAAGTCCATTATCTTTACTGTCAGGAATATCCAGAGTCAGCACCTAGCTGACTAGATTTAAAAAACAAAGCTAACCCAGAACACATCATCACAACATTTCAGGACACCAGGAATAAAAAATAATTCTCTTTAGCTTTGTGAGAAAATTAGTCATTTATTGCTAAGGAGAGATCAAAATGGCTTTGGAGTTTTCACTAACAACACTGGATAAAGGAAAAGTTGGAAATTCAGAGGAAAAGTGATTTGCAACAAAAAAATTTTATGCCTCACCAAACTTTCAGTCGTGTATGAATGACAAATAACAGATGTAGATTTGTCCCAAAATGTACCTCCCATGACAGGTAAGCTTTCTTAGAGAATAGACTCCAGCAAAACAAGAGAATAAACCCAAACAGATAAATATGTGGGATTTGCAAAATAGCAGACCTAACACAGAAGAATATTAAAAGGAATCATCAGGGACGATATCTATCTAAAGCAATCGGTACGTATTAGGGGCAGGAATGTGAGGGCTGCAGGAAGAAATATTCAAGCATCAAACAGAGCTGCTAGAGTATTTATTACATATAAGATTTGTCGGGGCACCTGGGTGGCTCAGTTGGTTAAGCAGCCAACTGCTGTTTTCGGCTTAGGTCATAATCCCCCAGTTTCATGAGTCGGAGCCCCACATCGGGCTCTGTCCTGTCGCCACAGAGCCCGCTTGCAATTCTCTCTCTCTCCGCCCTTCCCTTGCTCCCGCTATCTCTCTCTAAATCAATAAGTAAATAAGTAAATAAGTAAGTAAGTAAAAGATTTGCAAAACGTATTGAGAGGCAAAATGCATTGACAGATCCATTGACATTTTTGGAGAAAGCAGAGGAAAGTTCACGGAAACTAAGCCAATGCACAAACAATAGCGTTATTAATTCTGAGACCAAACACGATGTTTATGAGACAGGAATGATAATCATACGATGCTATTTGGCTCAGCAGTGAACAGAATTTCGCTGTCTTAGTGATGTAAGCAGCAGCAGTTGATGGAGCCAAAAGTCGTGATGTAACTATACTGGGAGGATGAGAGGAAGGGAAGTGTGTGCACATGTTAGATTCACCACCGCCACCAAGTCTAACGTGGCGTCTTGGGTTCCCCGGGAAACAGGCACTGTGCAGGGAGTTTTTGAGGTGTGTCCTTGGGAGAAACACTCGGGGAAGACCGAAGGAGGCAGGATGGGATAGTAATGGCGGTGCAGTCACAGAAAGATCTCGCTCTGGAGCTGAGTCGTCCCTTCAGAGTGGCACTCCCTTAATTCGAGGGGGCCAGGCCGTTAGACCCTCAGAATCCACCGTCATTGGAGGTGGGCACCTGCAGGGGAGCGCTATGGGCTGAATGTTTGTTCCTCCCCTGCCAAAACGTGTATGTTAAAGCCCTAATCCCCAGTGGGATGGTATTTGGAGGTGGGACCTTTGGGAGATAATTAGGTTTAGATGAGAAGATGGAGATAGAGCCCTCATGATGGAATTAATACTCCTAAAGGGAGAATCACAACCTCTCTCTCTCTCTCTCTCTCTCTCTCTCACCCCCCCTTCTTCTCTCTCAAGGGATACAGTGAGTAGGTGGCCCTCTGAAATAAATGTCATTTAAGTCAAAGTCTATGGTATTTGTTATAGCAGCCCAAGCTAAGGAGGGGTCATGACGTTGGGCAAGGTGGCTCTTCACAACTGAGGGCTAGACACGGCTGAGAGTTATCGTTACCAACATTCCCAGGAGCTGGAGGAATGAGGGCCTCAATTCTAAAGGAGAGCCAGAATTTTCGATAGCATTCAGTATCTCAAATTGATAAACTAAAGATAGAAGCATAAGCATACTAGAGAAAAGGAGGAAACTGGCCCAGGAAACAGCTAAAACATTTAGAGCTGGCAGAGGGAGGTGGGCATAGTGGGGAAGAGTAAGGTTCTTTTGTTATAAGACGTTTAGCAAAGACTGATTTTAGCTGCGTGCACATGCAACATTAACAACATTAACAACTTAACATTTAAAAGTAAATGTTACTCACTTATGGAAGCAAAGTATTAAATATCACGCCATTTTTTTTTTTTAAGCATCTGACTTCGGCTCAGGTTATGATCTTGCGGTCTGTGAGTTTGAGTCCCGCTTCGGGCTCTGTGCTCACAGCTCGGAGCCTGGAGCCTGCTTTTTATTCTGTGTCTCTCTCTCTCCCTCTCTCTCACTGCCCTCCCTGCTCATGCGCACTCTCTTGCTCTCTCTCTCTCTCAAAAATAAATAAACATTAAAAAGTGTAATGCCATTTTTATTGATGGTATATATATCAGCTAAGAATCAGTACCTTTAGTTTATTCAACACTGATGGATGTTTGAAGAACGGTGATAATAACAGTAATAAATCTTGCTGTGTGCCGAGCACTATGCGAAATGATTTTACCACGTTATCCCAGTTACTCACCACATTAGCCCTGTGAGGTGGGTGTTGCTGTACCCATTTCGACCAAATTAGAAACTGAAACGCAGAGAAGTTGATCTCGCTGTTCATGGTCAAAACTAGTAAATAGTCATGGTGGAAGCTCGCGTCTGATTTCCGCTCTGACCACAGAGCTTAGGTTCTTATCCGCTCTGCTCTCACGACGTATTCCCATCTCCAGATATTCACTCGCTTAAAACACAACGGGATGAGCACTGGGTGTCGTATGGAAACCAATTTGACAATAAATTTCATATTAAAAAAAAAAAAACGGAAACGGAAAACCACGATGGCAGTCCTTATTATTGCATGCCAATTACTTGATGACCCACGTGGCGGTTCACTAGATCAGTCTCTTTGTACTCGGTGCCAAATACTGTTGAGAAGCTGTGATCTTGCCTCCCCTTATCTTCCTTCACGGTTCTCTGCTCCCGTGGTAGAGATTAGCAGTGGTAAGAAGATCCCGTATCACGTATGCACAGGAATGCTCTGTTTGGTCTCAGATGAACCAGCGGAGAAGGCATCCTCGTTGCCCGTGAACGAGAGGCCTCGGAGCCAGATGCGTTCTAATCCTGCTTTCCCAGCTTCCTCGCTGGGTCACTTTGGGCAAGTTGCTTAAATGTGCTGGGCCTCCAAGCTGACCTTTGTAAACTAGGTAACAAATGTACTGTCTGCCTCACCGAGTCCTTGGGAGCGTGACAGTGGATTCAGACACGTGAGGTACAGAGACTGTGGCTGGCCCTTTGTTACGGCTAAGGGTTAGCCATTATTAAATATTAGTCCGAATAGAAGTCCGGGTTGCCGTGGATTAAGTGCCCCCAAGCCATGATTTCCAGAGAATGAAGTTCTGTTATTTCATTTAAACGTCATTCATTTCCTGTATCTCCATTCCTCACCTGGTTTTTTTGTTTGTTTTTTTGGTTTTTTTTTTTTTTTTTTGGTCTTCCTCTTCCTTCTTGCGTCTGGACATAACCGTGTAAAAGTTAAACTGTTACGATGCATTTTATTCAATTATTTTCCCGGTGCTTGGTTTCTCCCACCCTTCTTCTCTCCCTACGCACACACACATGAAATAACTTTATTATTCATCGGTAACGGAATCAGGCATAATATCACTACCCTCTGCTGTATTTTATTAATGAGATTAATAAATTCGTTTTCCTTTGTTAAAAAAAAAAAAAAGCACCATCAGAACCCTTGAAGGTTTATGTGTGTAACGTGTTCCCAAGTTCTAAGCGATAATATTTGCCCAGTTTGGTATATCACTGGGCTTTCACTTACCATGGCAATATTATGACTTGGCATGCTTAGTCCTGTATTTGCTTTTTTTTTTTTTTTTAATTTTTTAATGTTTATTTTATTTATTTTGCGAGAGAGAGAGAGAGAGAGGAAAAAAAAAACAAGCAGGGGAGGGGCAGATTGAGAGGGAGAGAGAATCCCAAGCAGGCTCCACGCCATCAGCCCAGAGCCCCACACGAGGCTTGATATGACGAACTGTGAGGCCATGACCTGAACCTAAAACCAACAGTTGGACGTTTCACTGGATGAGCTACTCAGGCATCCCAGCTCTGTATTTTCTAAGGAGCTGCGGAGTTAGGAGGGGTTTGTCATATTTGGCCAGCAATTAGGATCTAATTCTGCCTTGAGCCAGTAATGTCTAATTTCTGTTTTCTTGGTCTGTCTCATTATTTGGAAATGGAAATTGTCCTTTTATGCCTCAGTCTACTTGAAATATCACGGAAGGGTAAATTGTCCTGAGGGTTTGAAATGGCAGAATGTGGGTAAATCCCGTGGCACATGAGGACCAGGCACCCCCTACAGTAACTAACTCCTGGTGTCGTTGATCAGCATATTTGGTTTTAACTGTGGAATGATACACTCTTTAGGAAGAGTAGAAATGCTTACTGGCTTCACTTTAGTTTCTTAGCTGGGACCAAGGGATGATTTTTTTTTTTTAATTTTTTCAATGTTTATTTTTGAGAGAGACAGAGAATGAGTGGTAGAGGGGCAGAGAGAGAGGGAGACACAGAATCTGAGGGAGGCTCCAGGCTCAGAGCTGTCAGCACAGAGCCCGATGTGGGGCTCGAACTCATGAATGCAAGATCATGGCCTGAGCCTAAGTCAGAAGTTCAACCGACAGCCACCCAGGCTCCCCCAAGGGATGATTTTTAAGTTTGAAAAAGAAATGCCTGGGCATATAGCTGGGGATTATGATCAGACCAGCTCCCAGGTTATCCATTTTAAATCTCCATTTAGCCAAAGCTAAACACATTTTGGATTAGCTGCCTTTTGAGGTTATCTTGGTCCCTGCTGCCTTCCATTAGTATTGACTGTACTTTAATTTTTTTTTTTTTCTTTTTAAAGATCTAGTCTTGGTTTAGATTGAAGTCTATGCAGTAAAGGAGGATCTCCTTTCCCACATTGGGAAAGAGATTAAGCATCTGAGTCATAGAGCTACTCAAAGGGGCAATTTCTGCCTGAAGCCCACACTGATTTATGAGCATCAGCATGATTTAAGTAATGGGAGTGCAGAATCAGGAAGTCTGAGTCTTGTGCCACTAACTGATTGGGTTGACCATAAAACAACTGATTTTATGCACCATCCTTAGGCAGGGTTAATCTTCAATCTGGTACGAAATGGGGCTGCCATGAGTTTTTTGTTTTTGTTTTTGGTTTTTTTGCTGGGAATTTTTAAAAATTCAATGTATTGGGTGCTTTGAGGGTTTTGGGTTTTGTTCGTTGTTTTTATGAATGGAGTAGCTTCAGATGGAACCAATGGAAGAGATTTTAAGAGACTGTTAATGTTGGTTCTCAGATGATTTGCTTTTTGTTTAATTCTTATATTTTTAAATGGATCTAAATTTTATTTTATTATATTTTTAAAGAGAGAGCACAAGTGGGGAACAGGGGGAGAGAGAGAGAGACAGAGAGAGAGAGAGAAAGAGAGAGAGGGGGAGAGAATGAATCCCAAGCAGGCTCCATGTTCAACATGAACCCTGATGCAGGACTGGATCTCATGACCATGCAAGTCAGACGCTCAACCGACTGAACCAGCTAGGTACCCCAACTTGCTTTTTGTTTTTTAAATCATAATTATTATAAGCCTTTGAATGCTTAGTTTGATATATGTCTTGAAAAATAAACATCTTTTAAAGAATAAATTTCAGACCTGAGACAACTTAATGGGCTGGGAGGAGGTGTCCCTGCTCTCGGAGCTAGTGTGCATCCTACCAATGGAAGCAATGGCAACATGTCATTGGGGATCGTCACCGAAACCAGGGTCATTCGACAGAGATTGTAAAGATATGGGTCACAAATCCTTAAATATTTGAGAGTCATCATAGACTTGTAGAATGGGGAGAGTAGCCTTCCTAAAATTTGAAAATTATTTAAACATAGTGGCACTTTCTTGGAAGTGTTACTGTTTGTTTCTAAGACCTTTTATCAGGTAAATGGCTTGGGGATAAATTGGGGCTGCTGAACGGTGACTGCAGCCCTTAGAGGAGGTGAAAATGCTAAATTGAGGCTTTAAGGCCATTGTTTGTGGCCACTCAGGGAAAAACATTTCTCTAAATATGTCAGTGTTGGCTCTCAAGGTGCTGTTGATGGTCTAAATGCTGTATTTACGATGTTCTGACATGAGGATTAAACAGTGGGTCTGATACCTCCGACTACCTGTTACAACTGCCTGTGGTTGTCCTTGTGGTTCCTACTCTCTCTCTCCTTTTGTTCACTCCCATCCCTTTTCCCAAAGCGCCAGTGCTCTAAGACTGGTTGTAACAAAGGAATTAAAGTCCTGGTAATCATAGCTTGGAAGTCACATTACTTTCTTCCGCTGTCTTCCTTTTTCCCTATTCCAAGGGAATGGAATTTATCCCTAACCCAATGAGTGGATTTGTGTAGGGAGAGGATCTTTCACATTCTAAGCGTCTTAGTAGTAGGGTTAGTGTTATCCATCGTTGTATCTCCGGGATAATAGGGGCCAGGTTTCCATGGAGCAATCTGATTTGGTTTGTTTGGACAGGGTTGACTCAAAGTGTGAGGTTTCTCATCACCAAATATTAAGCGGAAAATGGAATCTGACACAAATCCTGAGCAGTGGTGCCACCCACACATTGGTCCCCTGGCCACCTCCACCACCTCTCTGCATCACCGGTGCACCCTCCTCACCCTTGTGCTCATCAAAAAGGAAAGATAAGACATTGAGTCTCTATTACCGACATCACCGGATTTAATAAAACACACAATACGTAACGTCTAATGAAAATGACTTCAAGGTCAACTCAATTTTTCCCAATCGAAATGCCCCAATGTCGTCACAGCCACTTTAAAATATTATATACCTGCCCGTGGCACATATTAAATACTTGATAAGCATTTGTTGAAAGGAATTAAATTTTATTTAGATGCTTCACAGCTTTGTTCTGGAAAGGTGAATCTACATACTCCATTATTAACCATATATATATATATATGGAGTGGAGTCCAATCTGATTTCATAATGAGTCTCAAACGTCACAGGTGCCCTTGCTTCTTCACGAGACAAGTCAGTAATTGAGTTCCAGATGTGGGATCTGCTACTAAATATTCACTTGCAATTTGCATTGAAATGTCAAATACATTTTACAAATATTATTTGAGAATACTCTGGATAACTTAGGAAGGGATTTAATTTAAAATCTTCCTGAGGGGGAAAAAAACGAGCCTACATCAAATGAAACAGGAGGCACCCCGAGAAGTTGTAAAAGTCAGATGGAAAAATGGGATCCTCGGAACTTCAGAAGAGGATGAGGAAGAATCTCCATCCTTGACGGGGACATAGCAAAGTATTGTAAAATAGTTCACGCTTCCATGCTTAAGTTCTGGATCAATATTAAAAGTAACATTTAGGACCATTAAATTTGGTGTCTCTCTTAGTTTGCTGGTATTGCCATTAAAAACATCCAGGCTGGGTGGCTGAAACAACAGAAATTAATTTTCTCACAATTCTGAATGCTGGGAAATCCAAGATCAGGGTGTCCTCAAGTTTGGTTTCTTCTGAGGCCTCTTTCTTTGGCTGGCAGATGGCTGCCTTCTTACACGTCCTCTCTCCTGTGCATGGACATCACTGGTGTCTCTGTGTCCACATATCCTACTTTTATGAGGACCCTGGTCAGATTGGATTAGAGCCCCCTCTGATGGCCTCGCTGTAACTTAATCACCTCTTTAAAGCCCTTGCCTTCACATATACTTACATCCTGAGGTACTGGGGTCAGGACTTCAGTGTCTGAGTTCGAGGGGGACACAATTCAGCCTATAATGGTGTCTGAGCTAAAAGTTGTCTTAAAAACGCAGGAGTCAGTAAGAAATATTCAGTGCTCTCCATGCCGCGTTTGGACTCGTGGGTGTGGAAGGACACTCACGCGTAGTGCAACTCTCACAAGGAGACCCATCAAGTGACGTGGTAGTTATCCTGAGGTGAAATGGACTGGGACAGTCACGAACCAAGGACTCTCTCTCATCTGCCCATTTTCCACCATCACCATATGGGTTCTCTGCTCAGATAGCTTTTTGGTATTCCTCAGCTGCTGTGCTACAGATCCAAACAGGGGTCTTGCCCACCGGATGTTTGTGTGGAACTATTGGGGTACACGCTTTATAAACGTTGCTAAATTGTTTTCATGATTCACTTCTCAGTTCCCACAGAACCATTAAGTTTTAACCTTACATTATGCTCCAGTATCTGAATTTCCGGAAAGAATAGAATAGCTAGGTTTGAGAACCAGCTCCATCAGAGGTAGGTGGTGCCAATCTGGACAAGTCACTTTATGTCCCTGAATCCTAGTTCTGTCATCTGGAAAGAGGAAGAAGTAGAATGGCCTAGCAGACTGGGGAGAACTGAACGAGGTGATATGTATGAAATGCCAAGCGTACAATAAAAGCTTAACACAAATAAATTGTTTATGATGCTTCTTGCAATTTCATCCTTGAGTTTGAACGAGTGACCCCCCTGTGCCAATGCCTCTCTACACGATTTAAAATAACATTAGCCCACGCGTAGAAACAACCACATGATTCCTTTCATTTCCCTCAAGACTTGATTGAGATGGGGAGAGCCCAAAATGAAGTCCCTAGACAAAGCCAGAAAGGGCATCTCCTGGCATATCTCAGAAATAAACTTGGAGGGGAGAGATCTTGGGAAGAACATTTGCCTATATTAGGCTTACAAGGGTCAGTCAGTGGCTCCCAGTTTCCTAGGCTCACTGGGCAGACCTGAGCTTTGACTGGGTCCCTAGCAGGCTCGGGTACAGTGGTAGAAATTATAGACTCTAAAGTCAGATGATGTGCATTCACATCCCGACTCTGCCCCTTTCTGGCTGTGGGCCTTTGGCACGTTAGTTAACCTCTCTAAGCTTCAATTTTCTCATCTTTGTCTGAGGCGAGAATATAAATATTTTCTACCCCAAAAGGTAGTCATGAAAATTTATCTGCAATACTCCACCTGAGGATAGAGTCTATACATACTCTAGAGACTAAGCTTGGTAAGCTAAGGTTTTGATAAATCAGTGTTAGCCATTGTTATCCTAGCTTGACTTGGAACTGAAGTTCAGTATCCCTTTTCTGTTCTCACTTTCCCTCCTCCTGGCTCTTCTCCTGTCTCCTCACCTTACCTCTCCCCAACAACTATGTTAAATAAATGTGTGTGAATTTAGTGGATTGGTTCAATCTACTGAAGTGGTCTGGAAATGGTTCTGTGCCCTTCCTTTTGTGTAGTGTTGATGAGATACTAAGGAATGTCAGGAGTCCACTGGGAAATGGAAGGAAGAAGAGAGGATGATGATAGACGGGCCATTGGTTTGAGTGTTTGGGACTTTGGGACAGAGAGACAGCAGTGTCTCCTGACAAGGATATCTACTCTGGAGCCACAGGGAGGATAAATCTCAGCTTCATGAAGATCCCCAGCTGTGTGAGCTAGGTCATGTAACCTACCCTCTCTCTGCTTCATTTTCCTGGTCTGTAAATTGAGGATGGCAAAAAGATGCTCAGTGGGGTTATTGCAAGGATTCAAGGAGTTAATATTTAGAAGACATTTAAAGCACGTAAATGTTCATTTTTATTAAAAAACTTTTTTTTAAAAAAAGATTTCAAGTAATCTCTACGCCCAACATGGGGCTTGAACTTACAACCCCAAGATCAAAAGTTGCATACTCTTCCAACAGAACCAGCCAGGCATCCCTGCGTTATTTATTTATTTACTTACTTACTTATTTTTCAATGCTAGAATAGGTGCTGGAAATAGTGGAGATAAGATCATCTTTCCTCCCGGATTCTGTGAGCATGGTGGTTAAAGGCACAAGCTGTAGAGCCCGGTTGCCTAGGTTTCAGACATTCCTTCTTCCATTTACCAGCTGGGTAACACTGGGGAAGTTGTTGGACATCTTGTGCCTCAGTATTCCCCAACTGTGAAATGGAGATAATAATAGCAATACCTAGATCATAGTATGATGGTGGAGGTTAAACAAGTCAGCGGTGGTAAGTTCTTGGAATACTTGGCCCATAGCAAGTGTGTGTGCGTGCGCATTTATATCTATGATTATTATTAGTAAGTGGCATCCACAAAGCTAGGGTAAAATAACTGTAGAGTAGATGTGGAGATGACTTGAGTTCTCTTTGTCTTTAATCAAGTGATGTTACCTCTCCTGGCCGCCGGGATGGCAGGTTGTGTCCCGCTTTCACATTCTCCGCCCCTTGTCTTCGTAATGATCAGATTGTGCCTTCCGCAATAAATATGGGTTCTTTATTGCTTTGGAAAATGTAATGGAAATGTAGAATTCCAATTTTATCGATAAAATCCACTAAGAACTCTTTCAGCCTTTGGGCCAGTCTTCTGGCTGCTTCCAGATTGATCCTCATTATTGGGCCAGTATTTTAATCACATTAATTCTTTCGGTTAACATGTTCTTTATTTTTTTCCTTTGTACTCCTACCAAGAGAAAGTACTAGAATTGTGAGTTCCTTCATACTTGAAGCTTTGGTTTGGAGAAACCTTGGAAAAGACTGAAATTAAAGCATTCGTTTCAAAACTAGGACCGTTGAAACATCTGAAGTGAGTTTTAACTCACGTTTTCTCTCCTGCAGGTTGCTCTGGATAGTAGGATAAGCTCAGAAAGACCTTCAAGGGGTGGTCTTTGTATCTGTTTCCCCCTATTATCCTAATGAAGCTATTGTTGTCAAAAGCATAGCCCTGTTAGCATAGTCCAATGACCTTACGCTCAAGGAATATTTAATATATTGTTTTAAAATGTGGTGACGAGAGATGGAGAACAAATGGTTGTTCAGAGGGATTTTCCTGGAAGAACTGAACAGACTGGGGTTAATGTCCAGAGGTAATGGACTCTCCCAGAGGGTCATTAATTCCCAGGAATTGGCCTCTGCTTCAATTGCTGTTGCTTAAGTAAACAATAAATAACATCACCCAGATATGTAATGAACTATAAAACGACCACTTCTCAACCTGCATTGGAGACATGCCTGCGGCACGTACAAGACTGCCTTCTATTAATCACCTCCCAACTTGATTGATTAGTTTCAATCAGCACCCTGTCCCCTATTTTCTTTTAAGATAGATTAATTTCATACTTTTGAGGTCAGGGAATGAAAGCATTAATGTTAGGCCCAATAGAAATGGTGTCTGTGCTACGGTATTTTTGACTGTTTCTGTCCGTCTGGTTTCCCCTGCACTTTCTGTTACTCTTCAGCAATTAGTTACAACTCACACTGTGCCCCAGCAACGCCAAGATCTGCGCTCATAACATTGGCTCGTGGAAATCGAATGAAACTTCCAAGAACAATGACTATGTGAATTGGGCTAATAACACAGAGTTTCATGCCCAGTCTCTCCACTTCTCCCATCATTTCTTAGTTATCCTGCTCAACCTCCCAGCAGCCTGTAACCCTCAGGATTAGTCTCGTCTTTGTGAAACACTTCTCTGCCTGCTCTCCCCTCTCTCGGTTCTCTTCCTACCCATCAGCCACGCTTCCGTTTCTTTTATTTATTCTGTCTTTTTAGATTTTTATTGTGCAATATACATAACATGAAGTTTACCATGTTAACCTTTTCCAAACGTACAATTCGGTGGCATTGTGTACGTTCACACTGTTGTGTAACCACCAACAACCAACCACCACCCCTTCCAACCTTTTTATCACCCAAAATAGAAACCCTGTAAACATTAAGCCAGAAACTTCCATTTTCCCTCCTCCATTCTATTTTCGGTGTCTATGGATTTGCTGCTTCTAAATACCTTGGATAAGTGGAACCATACACTATTTATCCTTGCAGCTCTGGGTTATTTCACTTGGCATAACATTTTCAAGGTTCATCCGTGTCGTAGCATGTGTCAGGACTTAATTCCTTTTTATTACTGAATAATATCTCATTGTATGTAGATAGCGCGTCTTTTTTTTTTTTCAACGTTTTTTATTTATTTTTGGGACAGAGAGAGACAGAGCATGAACGGGGGAGGGGCAGAGAGAGAGGGAGACACAGAATCGGAAACAGGCTCCAGGCTCCGAGCCATCAGCCCAGAGCCTGACGCGGGGCTCGAACTCACGGACCGCGAGATCGTGACCTGGCTGAAGCCGGACGCTTAGCCGACTGCGCCACCCAGGCGCCCCATAGTGCGTCTTGTTTATTCATCTGTTGATGGACACTGGGTTATTTCCACCTTTTGGTGATTATGAATAATGCTTCTGTAAGCATGGGTGTACAAATATCTCTTGGATTCACTGTTTATCAATTCTTTGGGGGTATACACCTGAAAGTGGAGTTGCTGAATCATATAGTAATTCTGTGTTAACTTTTTGACAGCAAAACTTTTCTACAGTGGCTGCTGCACCATTTTGCATGGCCTGCAGCACAAGGGGCCCCAGTTTATATTCTCACTAGCACTTGTTATGTTCCTTTAAAAAAAAAAACAGCCAAAATAATTAGTGGGAGGGAGGTAATATCTCATTATTGGTTCTGTGTCGTCCTTTGAATTTACTTGGCATCATTGGAGGACCTGGGGACTTGATCTTTGTGTCTCTTCTCTTTCCCTTCGCTTCCACTCCTTGGGCGATTTCCTCCAACCTCCTAAAGATGATGGCCATGCTGATGTATACTGCCAGCCCCAATGTCTCACCAAATATTAGGTTCTTATATGCCATTGCACATCTTGACTTGGATGCTCAATAGACATCTCAACAATGAACTGTCCCAAATTGAAGTCGTGTTCCAAGCTCCCCATCCCTACCAGCCGTGACCCTGTTCCTGCCACAGACTTCTCGTATCTGTCAATGGCATCTCCATTCTACCAGTTTCAAGCCTTGGATTCATCCTTTGCTTTTCTGTTTTCCTTGCCCCTCCATCCGCCATCCACCAGCACATTCTGTTGGCTCTACTTTCAAAATATACCAGAAGTTTGCGCTGGTCTCTGTTCAAATGCTGCCTGCACGGAGAGGGGAGAGGACTTCTCCATATAAGATAGCCCTTATCCCAACACTCTCAATCCCCTTATCTCTCTCTGTTTTTCACAGCACCTGCCATCATATATATTTAAGTGGTATCCCCTGTAACACAGTGTGAGGGCAGGGGTGTGTCTGCTTTGTTCACTGCTGATCGCTTAGTGTCTAGAATAGTAGTTATTCAATAAATGCTTATTGAATGGATGAGTGGAGAGTAAGTGGAAGATATAGTATCCACCCCTGAGGAAGCAATAAAATTAAGATACTATATACGAATTAACTAAAAGTCGTAAACTTTCTGGATATTTTTCTCTTCCAAGTAAATCCTACCTCATCATGGGACCAAAATGTGTCTATTTGAGCTGAAAGAGTTTTTGCCTTGCTAGATACCTTCCTTCTAAAAGAGAAGATATTGAACAACCTGATCAATTAGAGTTGCTCTAACAAATATGCATTATTTGGTCGTAGTTACTTTTAGTTTTATAGAGTCCTCCTTTGTTGGAGCCCTCCTCATGCACCATCATTTTTCTTTTAAACTGATGTTAGTTCCTTAAGAATTTTTTCTTGAGTAGGAGAGAGGAAAATGCCACGATTATCTGAAATTCATTAAGAGGAATTTTTTAAACGTTGATGGCATAAGAATAATAAATAATTGTATTATTATCATCACAGAATTTTTTTTTAAGTTTTACTAATTTTGAGAGAGAGCATGTGTGAGTGGGGAGAGACCGAGAATCCCAAGCAGGCTCTGCACTGGCGGTGTGGAGGCCAATGTGGGGCTCAAACCCACGAACCCCAAGATCATGACTTGAGCCAAAGTCAGATGCTTAACCACTGAGCCACCCAGGTGCCCCCACAGAATTTTTTAAATGTACTTGCGTCCCCACAGCATATTTTACATGTACTTAGAGATTCTATTAAATGTTAAGCTCCTTGAAGGCAGAGCAATGCCTTGAGTTCTGCATGCTGCTTGACGTCTCAAGTCATACTTTTTCATAGATTTCCACCAAATAATGGCTGGATGAAAGAATCATTTTCTGCGAAGGAGAATTATACTTTTTCTCAGTTCTTCCTGGAGAAAGAGTACGATATGGTGGACAAGATACTTGTGGGTCCAGGGTCTGGCAACTGCCTGCTTTCTGGGAAATGATTCCCTTGGGAAGGAGACACTGGGAAGCGCTTTTCCATTAGCAGCAAAAGGAATATAGGGACTTCAGCTCTTCTGTCTCCATGGAGGATTCCTGTAATAATATGTAAATAAATTGTAAGACAGATGTTGGTTGTTATTACTCTTCGTTTTTCTTGCGATGTTTTATTTTCACAGAATAAAAGAATAGTAAAGAAGATAAACACACACTCTAAGCCGTCTTCAGGTGAAACTAACTAATCCTTTGAGCCCCTGTTGTTCCAGCCACTGAACTGGAGGGGAAGTCCAGCCTTTTTTCTTGCTTTGTCTTATATTATTTTTGTTAGATCACACATCTTCATATATCCATTCTGTCAGAATTCCCATCAATTTATGACTTTTCTTTTTTTTTTTAATTTTTTTTTTTTTAATGTTTGTTTATTTTTGAGACAGAGAGAGACAGAGCATGAACAGGGGAGGGTCAGAGAGAGAGGGAGACACAGAATCGGAAACAGGCTCCAGGCTCTGAGCCGTCAGCACAGAGCCCGACGCGGGGCTCGAACTCACGGACCGTGAGATCATGACCTGAGCCGAAGTCGGCCGCTTAACCGACTGAGCCACCCAGGCGCCCCAATTTATGACTTTTCATGCTTGAATAGTGTTTTTAAAGTTTAAAAACGCATAAACATTCTGAGTGAAAGGAGTAGTTTCTCAAAAAAGAAAGCATTGTGAATCTGTATTTTTTGAGGAGTTACTGAATTCTGCAAATTAAACAAATGGAAAACCTTTTATCCAGATGGGTTTTAATTTCTTCTTTCCTAAAATGAAATATTCTCTGCCATAATGCAAAAATAATTAATTTCTCTGGTGCCTGGGTGGCTCAGTGGGTGAAACACCCAGTTCTTGACTTTGGCTCAGGTCACGGTCTCGTGGTTCATGAGATGGAACCCAAGTCAGGCTCTGTGCTGACAGTCTGGAGCCTGCTTGGGATTCTCTCTCTCCCTCTCTCTCTCTGTCTCTCCCCCCACCCATCTTAAAAATAAATAAACATTTTAAAAAGTTAACTTCTTCATATAATAATAAATTCCTCTAAAAGAGGGGAAAGCTATTCAGGGAAAAATATGAATTTTTTTTGAACTTTTCAAAACTTGATGACCCATTTTATTAGAACTTGAGACCTTGCTCAGCCTGGTTACTAATCCCTTTACTTACCCAAGTGTCCTTTGGATACTTCATTATTTCTCATGAAATATTTTTAGCTTTTATTTAATATAACATTCATATTATTCAAATTCAATGAAAAGAAAAAATTATAATTTAAATATTTCTGGGCCGCCGATAGGAAAGGTGACACAGTGTATAAACTAATATGTGTTTAAAAAATTCAATTGCCCTAATATTAGGCAATGAAAATGAATTTTTTCGTGTGCCTTATGTTTCATGTTGCCTCCCAGGCCTTAAGAGCCAACTTCCTTGTTTTATGTAAATCTGGGCTCATCATAATTGAGATACATGTGAAAGCTGCTGATAACATATTTAGATTAATCTAAATAACCTTAAATCAACAGAGTCAATGGCAGAAACACTGGCACTGAATTGTTGTTAGAATTAAATGATTATTATGTATATTATATTTATATATAAATATTAATTGATATAATTTATTAGTATATCTGCTATATTTTGTAAGTTACATATAATGTATGTGATTTGTTTATATACATTATATATACCTTGCGGGTACACACACACACCTACACGGCTCGGCTCGGAACCAGAGCCTGTCTATCAACCTGTGCTCTATAAGTATTAGCTATGATTTTCTGGTGGGGGGGGTTATAATGAGGATAATGTTTACCCTCCCATGATATCAAAAAGGACCAAAAAAAAAAAAATCTTTTACCATTTTTTTTTATCTTTCATGATGGGTAAAGGGATCCTATGAAACAGAAGGCAATATGCAGAAGTGGGTTTTAATTTGATGGCTCAAGTATATGTATGTATATATTTTAAATGGCTCCAAGAGCTGTTGATGCAGTGCATTCAAGTTCAATCCTTCTGTTTTATAAAATCCTACCAAGCTCTTTCAGATGGGGGGGGGGGGGGATCAGCTAAAAGAAATAAATGGTCAGAAGTCACACATTGAGGGAGGTCAAAGAAAATAAATATGTTGAGCACTGGGCCTAAAGGTTGAAAGAGATGAATTTAAATGGCTCCACTTAGAGAACGTGACAAAGTTCCAACATTTTATGGCAGACGCAGTATTTCAAGCTTAAAAGTTGTGTTCAGATATATTCTCTCTTCCTTCTTCTATAGCCCGTATCAATGGGTGCCAGTTATCTGCACACAACTGCAGCCTGAGACAAGGATATGAGTCTATGAACATGCCATCCAAGTTAATGATGCCATGGATTATAATGCAATAAAACAATAATCCATTCTGCTCCTAGTGCAGTGCTTTTTAATTCAGCCATGACATCCTATATGGAGATGTTTATCCTGCACTTTTCCCTGGCTGTGGAAATTATCCCCCTCCAATCGGCAGGGGACTATCTGATGTTTCACCAATAGGGTATATCAGCCCTGGCGATTAAAAGGATTACTTATTTGCTTACTCAGAAAGGATTAATGGCAGAGAGCAAAGGCTTTGTTTGAAAATCATGTGCCATGACTTCCTGGAGCTTAGGAAAGGAGAGTCTAAAGGTATTAGACCACTTTATGAAGAAGCTTTTTATTCAAAAATTAAAATCTTGATGCAGCAAATGGTCCCTTTGTGATGAATTCTGAACTTGCATTAAGTAACTAATCATTTTCCAATGATAGGCTGCAGTTGTATTTGGCTTTTCCTTACCCCCAAATGTGCTAGAACTCTTGCTCGAGCTGACTATTAGGGAAGGTGGTTGTTTGTATATAAATGAAGACTGAAAGATGGAGTCCTTTATACTTAATTGTATGCTAAAACAGCAACATTAAAGATCATTTAATTCTTGGGATACTGTACACTTTTCCTTTTACAGGGTATCTGTGGTATTCCAAGATATATATAGTACAGATTTTCGTATTACTTTTGGTTTTCTTTGTTTGGGCCAATAAATGTGATAGCAGTTACAATGTTCTGATTGACCCAAACATTACTTGACGGCAGTTATTAAATCTTACACTCTACATGTGAGATTCCAAAATTGGAAAATCCTCAGGATCTGGCCGTGATATCTGCTGCTGTTATTAAAAGTATCGACATTAATAATATAAAAGAACATCAACAAAAGCAGCATTGGACCTCAAAATACGTTAGACATTGTTTATAAAATCTACTCCCTTGTGAAATTTTCCATTTTAAAAACAATTCTAGCATTTCTTCACTTCACTTTCTGGTTAGCTTATGATGAGATTTAATTGTGGGAAATTTGGTTTTCCTGAAATCTATTTTCTTCTCGTGTTCTCCCTGGAAAAACAAACAAACCAACAAACAAAGAATTGCCAAATTTTCTCTACTGAGCCACTAAATAAATGTTACCAATAGCATATTAAGAGGTTAAGGGAGAGAATCTGAAATAAAATTCTGATTCGTGTCTGCCTCCACTGTGACCAGAGCAGGGAAGGGGCTTTCGTGGCCAGTCCACAATTTCAGGAGAAGGACATCGTATGGGCCCATTGGCATGGATGAGAATAGCACTACTTTGTAACGTAATGCTCTCATTTTCCTCTCCTTGACCTTGCTGGATGACTTGAAGAGCCATCCCCCACCCCTGCAAATGCAGTACTAGAAGAACAAAACTACTTCGAAGGTAGTTCCATTTGATGCAGAATTAACTTTCTTCAATTAGGAGGAAATTTTCTTTTCAACTAAAAAAAATGCTGAATTTCTTTGGCCAGTAGAAGGCACAGATGGCTGGTTTCCTCTTCTATGATAATAAAGTGTGATTAGTTATATAATATGACAACAATCTAGCATTCTGTTCGTATTCTCCCTCTGCTTTCACGATCATTTTACAAAACACACGGGAAAGGTTCTTCTGACCCACTTGTGGCTTTGCTGGGTTATCTGCCCGAACAGCACAATCTTATAATTTGTTCTGTTTCCCATATAAACTGAAAATTTTCTTGTTAACCCCGGTGACATCTGAATGTATGTTTGTTTACTGCCAGACTCTGCTAACTTTATTGATATGTTTTACATTAAGGCTGCCTGGCAAATTTGCAAATGCAGCAATTATTGCAGTGAATTGAATTTCAGAGGTAATGCCCTGGATTTTTCGTTCGAGACAATACAAATGATGCTGTCTAACGCCAGTGATAACTAGCCACAAGCCAAGTTCTTTCCAATAAATGCGATGTTTATAATGACACGGTGGCTTTCCTTTTATAGAGCAGAGGAAATTGGTAATGAAAATCAGGACTTTTTCCCCTGAACTTTATTAAATCAAATGAATCACGGTCTGGTATTTAAAGTCAATAGCTCTAGCTAAAACAAACTGTATTATATGTGTGATTACATACCTCTTCTGAAATTAAGGTAATAAAGATAGTGAAAGTTTCCTTTTTAACTATTTCACTGAAAAGATTCTAAGTTTTAAGCCCGCATTAGTTTTACTATTTTCAATGAATTGCTAAAGCGGATTTTAGCTTTTGCCCCAAATTATCTGGAAATTAAGGACCCTGTGTTGCATCCATATGCTATGGTAATTTCGACCTACTTCTTAAGAAGTGTGAACTCACTGACTGTCATTCCTCCCACGAAAATATCCCCAAATATTAAAGCTCTCCACCATGCCTCTCACCCTCCAGTTCTGGAATCCTGCTGGCTTCCAGTTAGAATTGAAAGCACCTGTTGTGGGGGCCACCTGGGGGGCTCAGTCGGTTAAGCCTCCGACGTCGGCTCAGGGCATGATCTCGTGGTTTGTGAGTTCGAGACCCGCATCGGGCTCTGTGCTGACAGCTCCACGCCTGGAGCCTGCTTTATGCACCTCTGGGATGTACCGCCCGCCTCCCGTTTGGTAGGGGCCACCTCTTACGGGGTTATTGACCTGATTTCCTTGCTAGATCCAAGTCCATTAGTCTTCAGGTCCTGGCCATCCCAGCCAAAGCTCTCAGCCTTGATTTTGGCATTCCCCAGATGTGATCCTTCCTGGTCAACACCAAAGCCCATGCTTCGCTTTGATATTGAGAGTTTCATGGGACATAGGGTTTTAGCAGGGTGCATACGTCTTACAGCTATGTCCACACTTACATAAAGTTGAATATATAAATATTATATATCTTGGGACACGAGGGCAAAATGATGAAAAGGCACCTGTTAGTGCTATTATAGGAAGATCTCAAGAGATTGTTAATTCTGTTACCACCAGGTGACTTCTGATAAATTCCTAATCTCCAAGTTAAGAGTTAAATATAAAAAGTCCTTCTGGAGTTAGCCCCACAGTTGTGGTCTATATTATACAGAATTCTCCTGGCGGTTCTGACAATGGTGGGGACGTGAACATATGTATTCTAACTGCTTTTCACCTCTGGTTCATCTTCCTCCAGCTGATTAACTTGTGTCTGTAATTTCAGGGGGATCACTTTTTCTGCTTACTTTCAAGTTTCAACCTTAGCAAACGAAAACATTTGGGTTCTGCGAAATGTCTCCTGAACCGTACTCCTCTCTAGCTTCCTTGTTTGTAACATATTGCCTAAGTGTCTGCCTATTGTCTTAGCAAATTTAGATAGCCTTGTAACATTTGTATCAACTAAAGTTTGAAATACCTGGTTTTTGTCTACTATGATTGCCTATGCTTTTATTTAATTGTAAACATCCCATGTAACCTATTATCCTTGAAAAACACTGAACGTTTTTTTTTTTTTTCCCCAATTGGAAGCTTGTATTGTGGTTATATTATTTCCACATGGGCGAATATGGTGATCTGCAATCTAATTTATTCATCTGGAAGTCAAAACTTCATTTTGAGGTGAATGTAAGCTCACAGACTCCCTCGTGGTAAATTTAGATGAATATTCTCATTGCTTCAGAATATATCGTGCATACCTAGTGAAGAGACCTTGCGGCAAAATTGCCATTTCTGAAATTCATCAGGCAAAGTATATGTATTTGCCTTGGCTTTAAGCTTGCTGAAGGAGAGGTTCCTGATGTAGAAAATTTTCTCAGGTGCAGAGACTGGCAGAATATTCACATATGGTTGACGTGGTTTCATTTGCTTCTCCTAAACTACACGAACTGGACTCATTTTGATGCTATCCATATTGCTGCCAAAGTTTTTCTAGTTTGTTTTGAGGCCATTTGCCATTTTTTAAGTGGTTCTAAAGCAGGAGGGGGGAGTGAGGCAGCCTTGCCTTTGGCATCACCTGGAGTAGAATATTCAGGCATGTTTGATTTGACAGTTGAAGTACAACGAATGGCAAATCACACTCTAGAGCCATACTGATTTCTTAACCTTTTGAGTTCCCACCATTTAAAATACTTGCAATATTTGCCTTGAGTCTTGGTTAAATACCTTGTACATAGAATGAAGTGATTTCATTAAAGTGCGTTGGAGGAGAAAAATAATTTATCAGAGGATGTCTACAAGTATAAAGAATTTAGCCAGAAGTTGTGCTGTAATGTGAAGCAAATAACCTTCAAAAATTGTCCTGATAGATTTATTTGTGCTTCCACGGAAAGTACCTATAATTTATGGTGTGGGTTCCAATCATAGAGTTTTGCTACAAAGCTCTCAATGAAGTGGTTAATTTCTTCTCACCAATTGCCCTGGGAAACAGAATTAAGCCTCGTTAACTTCGAATAGAATAGATGTCCTCCATGATGGAGGAGGACGGTGCCTCTGAAATAGGCAGGTGTAGCATCTTCCAAGTGTATTTTTCTTACCTGGGGTAGTCAGAGGGATTTCTAAGAATTATTTTATAAATCTTACTTTTTGATGATTTCTGAAATTGAATTCAGTTGAGCTGAAACCTTTATTACGTTGAATATTCATGCATGTCAAGGACCAGTGGACATGAATAAGAATTAAAGAGATTCATAAATAGAGCCCTAAAAAAAAAATTCCACTTACACTGCACTTGGATACCACAGTTGGACTGAGTCCTGAATTGTCATTGACAGGTTTCTCAATCTTGTCAGTAACGATGGCATCCCATAGTGCCAGCAAACAAAGAGCGATTTTCTGCCATAGCGGTTGTGACCAGTCAGTATTAAGACGAAATTTTGTCATGAGATAAATATATGGAAGCTTTATACTTCTGTCTAATGCAAGACATTTTTTTCCCCTGCTCAAACACAAAGTACCTCCACCAAAAAGAGATTTGGAAAGGATCCGCTGACACTTTGGATGCGGTGTCCTTATTGAACATAAAATTTTTATTGTGAAGGCAAAAGGAATTAAGTGCATGATCACTAGTTACACAGTATTAAGGCTCATTTGACCATTCACAGGTATATTTTGTGCTTCTTTATTAGCTCTCAAGGTGGAGCAAATTTGGTTTGCTTCAAGGGTTACAGAAAGATTGGATGTATGGTTAGTAAGGTGGTTCTTATCATATGGGACAGTAATTTGGGAAAGTTTGTTTGGATGTCATCCCAAACAGTTGAGCTTACTATTTGATTAAGGAATTGTAATTGTGTGGGTGGGTTTATTGGAAATGACAGACACTCAGGTAACACAGGTCTGCCCTGAAGGTTTGTAATTCTTCATCTTTTGTTTCCAAAATATTTAAGTTGAAATGTTTACATTGAAACCGAATCCTATGCGTCTTCAAGTATATTGCACTTATAATTAAGGCTACTTGAAGTGTTTTGGCAGCTGGTGACAAGTGGAGACGGTTGCCAGCACCAATAAAATGCTAAAAGAGAACATTAACGAAGAGTTTGGCATATTGCTTTCTTGAATCAAACACCATAGACATGAACTTCAGATGGTATATTGGAAGACAAATGGAAGTTGGTTATACGATTAATAGTGTTTGGAATTTTTATCCCTTGAAGACTCCCCATGTTTTAAAATGTGGCTATAAAATACAAAGACTTTTTTTTTTTTTTTTAACATAGAAACACACTAGTGCTTGATCTAGGGGAGTCTAGCCTTTTCGGGATAAGAGTCTATGTTTATACTTTCAAAATAAGATTTTCCCATTCAGTGTAGTTACTTTCCAGAGATGGTATATATAGCATAGGGAGTAAGCATGTGTGTGAAGTTTTTAGAATAGTTCTAGCAGATATTAAGTACTACATGAATATTAGCCCTTGGCTAATAGAGGTGTAATAATGCTGCCATTGAGTTGCAAAAGTCGCTTTTTAAAAATGTTTTTATTTATTTTTAAGACAGAGAGAGACAGAGCATGAGTGGGGATGCGGCAGAGAGAGAGGGAGACACAGAATCTGAAACAGGCTCCAGGCTCCAAGCCGTCAGCACAGAGCCCGTCGCGGGGCTCGAACTCACGAACCGTGAGCTCATGACTCGAGCCGAAGTCGGACACTCAACCGACTGAGCCACCCAGGCGCCCCAGTAGCTTTTTATAAATTTTAATTCAGAAAGAATTAAAAATCACCACCACAGACACAGAAGAGTGTTTTAACTTTATAACCACACTTCTAATTCATGTTTTTCCCCCAGATACTGTATTTTTTATTATTGAGAGTTAATTTTAAGGAGACAAATTTTAAAATAAATGTTTTGTTTTAGAATATATTTAGGTTTACTGAAAAGAATAATGTTCCATATGCCCCACACCCATTCCCTGTTTATTAGCATCTTACATGTTTTGGTACATTTAATACAATTAATGAACAGATGTTGATATTTAACATTGAATAAAGCCCATACTTTATTTAGTGTGTGTGTGTGTGTGTGTGTGTGTTGACTTAATGTCCTGTTTCTGTTCCAGATTCCATCCAGGATACAACAGTACATTTAGTCATCATGTCTACTTAGGTTCCTCTTGGCTCTGATGGTCTCAAACTTGCCTTATTTTTGATGACCTAAAGTTTTGAGGAGTACTAATTTTTGTCAAATATCATTCAGTTGGGATTTTGTCAAATATCATTCAGTTGGGATTTATTTAATATTTTTCCCATGAGTCAGTCAACTGAAGCTATAGAAATGTGGTTGTTGGAAATAAGACCACAGAGATGTTCATTTTCATCATATTCTGTCATTGGTACATGTTATCAACAGGACTTATCATTGTTGATGTTGACCTTGATCACCTGGCTGAGCTAGTGCTTATCTGGTTTCTCCACTGTAAAGTTACTCTTTTCCCCTTCCAATTCTGCAGTCTTTGTTTAAATTTTTTTTAATGTTTATTCATTTTTGAGAGACAGAGAGAGACAGAGCATGAGAGGGAAAGGGGCAAGGAGAGGGAGACACAGAATCTGAAGCAGGCTCCAGGCTCTGAGCTGCCAGCACAGAGCCCAATGCGGGGCTTGAACTCACAAACCATGAGATCATGACCTGAGCCGAAGTTGGACGCTCAACCGACTGAGCCACCCAGGTGCCCCCACCCCCCTTTTTTTTCCCATTCTGCAGTCTTTGAATGGAAGTCACTATGCACAGCCCACACATCAGGACAGGGAGATGTTTTCTACCTCTTTGAGGGTAGGTTATCTACATAAGTTATTTGAAAATCTTTGCATTGGAGATTTGTCTATTCCCCCTCACTTACTTAATCATTTGTTTATATCAATATGGGCTCAGATACTGTTTTAAGCTTTAAGCTATAATCCAATACTACTTTCTTTTCTTACTCATACTATTCCAGCATTGGCCATTTGGGAATGCTTTTAGTTGGCTCCTATGTCCTTTTGATGTGCCCTCATGATTGTTGTTGTTTTCCAGGACTTCTTTGCTTCCTGACAGAACAAGGGGCTCTAGGCTTATCTTGTGTATTTTTTGCCCTAGTCCTAGAATCATCCGTTTCTCTAGGGAGCCCTGGTTCCTTTGATTAGAAAATGGAATGTGCTTGTTGCTCTTGGGGTGTGGTTCCTAGGCCTTCAGCTAACACTGACAAAGCAAAACACAGTATACATGGGCATAAGAACCTGTGTTTATACACAGAGGTATAAATATTTCTGTATAGATGTCCGTATGTATATGATACTAACATGAGTTCGTAAGTGTCCTCTGCAATTCTAACCCATTACTATATGGATCATTCTAGCCTCTTCTCCTTGTATATTTGTACACTTCTGACCTGTTATATTTACATTTAGATTCTGGAATAGAAAATGGACATTAGGTCAAAATCAAGGCAATCTGATTAAAGTATGGACGTTAGTTGGTATAAATGTCTATACACACAGATGGATATATATGTCTGGCCAGTATTCACACCGGTATGTATAGATCTCCTTTTTAATACCTGGATTTTATGGATGAAAAATAGTGGAAGACGGAAAGAAACAAATATTTAGGTGTTACTATTTGGGTTGTTTTTCATTTTAGTTTGTACTCTTTTTGACAGTGTTCAATGCTTACATTTTATACCACCACCCTCCCCCCACAAAAACATTGACTCTATTTATATAAGTTTCTGCGTTCTCCATTCTGTATCATTGTCTGTTCTTTCACTGATACCACCTTGTGTTGATCGCTGTAGCTTTACAGGAAATCTTGAAATTGGATAGTGGGAGTTCTCCAACCTTGTTCCTCTTCAGTATTGTGTTGGTTATTCTAATTCCTTGTCCTTTTCATGTAAATTTCAGAGTCAGTTTTTTTATATCTACAGGATAGCTCACTGGTCATGATCCTTTTCCTTAATTATTATACTTTGTTCTCAGTAACTGTTTACCATTTCAAAAATTCAAATTCTTAAAAATTTGCCTCTTCTATGAAGATATGTACCCTCAAACTATTTGAACAATTACACTGTTGGAAAAAATCTATTTGTCCTCCCCAGGTATTTTATTTAATGGATAACACTTACTTGAATGCATAAATTTGAATATTTAAATATTTTAATTCTCTTAGTTTTCTTTGATAAACATCTCGCAATACAGCAGTGCTAATATCTATCCTCAGGATTGTTGGGAGAGTTGAATTAGAAGGCTGGAGAGAATTAAATATGCTTAGAGCTTAAAAAGTATTCAATAAATGTTACTCATTTTTATAGTCAACCTATTTTCTCATTTGGGGGAAAAATTCTTACACACACTTTAACCTCACATAATAGTCTGGTACAAGATTTATTGTTTCTTTAAGTATTGTTTAACATCATACACTTTTAAAACATAATACTGTATTATGTAAAAAGCCTTACTGCCATATAAATGCATTTAATTTCACCCTAGGTTACATTAAACATTTGTGATGTTAAAGTTAATGGATTTTAAGAAAGTCTTAAGTTTTCATTAAAAGCACAACACTGTGACTATAAATGCACCTTTTAAATATTGCGAAGTTACAAAATTAATATTGAGGACTTTCAGAGATTTTTCTATCGGATATTTGACCATCTGAGTTTGTATGATATGTTTATGCAGGATAAGACAGAAGCATAAAAATTGAATGTCCATGAGCCACAGAATAACCTATAAAGAACAGATGTGCAAGATTTCTTCCAGTGTCCTTAGGGGTTACAGCCTACAAACAGCTACCCTTTGAATAAGTCATTTTTGGGCTGACTTCGTACTTGGCTGTCCAGGAGCAGTCAGATCAGTGAACTCAGAAGGATAAGTTAAAGTTCCTTTCTGGAAAGTTAAGACTCTACACTGAGTGGCACCTCTGGATAATTAATAATAAGTGCTATTAATATAATATGAGAAAACTGTTGTAACGTGACTCATTATAAAATGAATTTTAATACACACGATGTATCCTATTCTTTTATATTTAAGAGATCTCAAAAGGTTTTGTTTTGTTTTTTCTTTTTTTTTGGTCAGTAACTCTTTGAAATGACACTGTTATTGGTTTCATGTTTAGTTTTTTTTTTTTTTTAACGTTTATTTATTTTTGAGACAGAGACAGACAGAGCATGAGTGGGGGAGGGGCAGAGAGAGAGGGAGACACAGAATCGGAAGCAGGCTCCAGGCTCTGAGCCATCAGCCCAAAGCCCGATGCGGGGCTCAAACTCACGGATCACGAGATCGTGACCTGAGCTGAAGTCGGACGTTTAGCCACCCAGGCGCCCCAGTTTCATGTTTAGTTTTAAAAGCCGAATGAGATATTAGTGTTTTAAAAATAGCCTTAATACTCTGGGCTGATGGCTCGGAGCCTGGAGCCTGTTTCCGATTCTGTGTCTCCCTCTCTCTCTGCCCCTCCCCCGTTCATGCTCTGTCTCTCTCTGTCCCAAAAATAAATAAAAAAAACGTTGAAAAAAAAAATAAAAATAAAAATAGCCTTAATAATATTGATATCACAGCATATCAAATGCATACAATGGGAGATTATAATTTATAAGTAAAATATATGCATTTTTGTAATAACTACCTTTATTTCCATAAAATTAAAGATAACTATTCTCGTATCCAACTTTTTATCTGATTGAGTTAAAATTTATTAAGAGGGAAATGTAAAAATGCTTGTAACTGAATTTATTTAATTATTTGATTCGAATGTTGCATTTCTTTGGGATACAGCATGTGTTTCACCATGTATATAAAGTTGAGATTAAAGAATGACACTGTGGAATGCCTGCGTGGCTCAATTGGTTCAATGGCCAACTCCAGCCTGGGTCATGATCTCATGGTTCATGAGTTTGGGCCCTGCATTGGGCTCTCTGCTGTCAGCCCAGAGCCCACTTAAGATCCTCTGTCCCCCTCTCTCCATGCCCCACCAGTTTATTCTCTCTCTCTCGCTCTCTCTCAATAAATAAATAAACTTGGAAAAAAGAATGACACTGCTTTTAACATAACTATTAGAAAGAAACGTTCTCCCGCATATGGTGCTTCTTTAAATTGTATTAAAATTGAATCTGGGTACAGTACAAGTATTAATATTGTTCGTATATCCCATCATGTTTAAAACGTCTGACAAAACAGACATGCAGGGCACAGAAATGTCTTTATTTCTATGGAATCCTAACTTTATCACTATTAAATCATTTCAGTCACTTTGCTCATTTAACAGCTGTAATTTGAATGCCTTCTACCTGGACCCCGCAGTCTGCTAAGCACTGGACGCAATAGGGACAAGTACTTCAAGGAGTTCATATTCAGGGTAGAAACAAAGATAAAAACAGAGGTTGAATGTACCGGTAGTGGTGACAGAGGTTAAGAACTGGAACAAACTCAAGAACCACTGAAAAGGAGCCAGAGCCCCCAGTGGGTACGTAGTAGGCAGTGCTGGTGTAGACAGAGGGAAGAAAGGAAGGCTTCTCAGAAGTGGTGAGGCTGGCCTTTGGGAGGAGTAGCCTTGGCCCAGTGTAGTCAGTGCTGGACATCCCATATGAAGCGACCATTTTCAGACATCAGACAATGGGCAGCAAAGGTTACGATCCTTCAGGGAAGGAAAACTCCACATTCACCCTAATTTGCTACCCAAGCTTTTCAGAATGCATCACAGAGAAATGGAGCCCAAAGAGAGAAATGCTTGTGGCAACAGCTTTGGAATGGATCAGTAAATCAATAGAACAGAATGGAGAATCCAGAATTAGACCTATACAATATGGTGGATTTTTAGCAAAATTAACAAACTCAGTGAAGAAATGAAAGTCTTTCTAATCAGTCGTGTGAGCATAATTAGATACCCATATGGGAAAAAATGAACCTTGACCCCTATCTCCTATTATACACAAAATTTAATTTGGGATGAATTATAAGCCTGAACATAAAAGCTATAACTATAAAGCTTCCAGAAGGAAACAAAGGAAAATATGTTCATGACCTTGGGAAATGCAGATTTCTTAGCACATAGAATTATTAATCATCACAGAAAAAAATTGATAAATTGGATTTCATCAAAATCGAACCCTTTCATTAGAAGACACAGTTAAGAAATGAATAGGCAAGCCACAGCAAATGTTTTACACACAGGAGAATCTGTCTGTAATACATACAGTGGCCAAAAGACTTGTATTTTCAATATGTAAATAATTCCGATAATATAATTGTGCAAAGGCAAAATGCCTGATTTTGTAAAACTTAAAATGAGCAACACACTTAAACTTACCAAAAGCAAAACACACAAATGGCCACTAGTCACACTGAAAAAGTGCTCAGCAGTATTCATCATCAAAGAAATTCACAATAAACCGAAAAACGCATAGCACGCTATAAACACTAGAATGGCTGAAATTATGAGGACTGATAGCGCAAAATGTTAGCAAGGATGTGGAGCGACTGGAACTCTCATAAAGTACCCACCGTAGTGTAAAATGGTACAGCCAATTTGGAAAGCAGTTGGGCAGTTTCTTATAAAATTAAAGACGTGTCTGTCTAATCTATGACTCGCCAATTCCACACCTACGTTATTCACAAAAAAAAAAAAAAAAAAAAAGGAAAACCTAGGTCTACAAGAGATTTGTAGTCAAGCGAGTACTATATACACCCTGGAATTTTAGGAAGATAAGACTTAAGTATAAAGCAGGATAGGTGAAAGAATTGACCAGAGGTGGGGACGTTGGCTAGGAGACCAGTATGATGTCCAGGTAAGAGATGATGATGGCTGAACATAGTAAGTGCAGATGTGAAGGAATGAACTGGTAGGGGGACGTGTTTTGAAAGTGGAATGATCAGGACCTTCTAAATGATTGATTGGGTTAGAAAAAAGTCAAAGATATGTGTGAGCACCAGTTAAGAAACCTATACAACCTACGTCACAATTCATGCAGACGCTCGCATATATGTGTGTATATACATCACACCCAGAAAGGAGGATCAAGTCTTAGATTGTATAGAGAGAAGTAAGCAGAATGTGCTCATGTATTAACATTGATGGGCTCATTTACATACGGTAAAATTCACAAATCTTGTGTTTTGTATAGTTTGAGGAATTTGAGCAAGTGCTTACGTTTATGATTAAATATCTTCATCGGCCCCCACTGTCCACATGCCCATGCCTCAAGGCATATAACGTTTAAAAAGAAGATAATCTTGGGGCACCTGGGTAGCTCAGTCAGTTAGGCATCCAACTTTGGCTCAGGTCATGAACTCATAGTTTGTGAGTTCGAGCCCCGCATAGGGCTCTATGCTGACAGCTCAGAACCTGGAGCCTGCTTCCGATTCTGTGTCTCCCCATCTCTCTGCCCCTCCCCTGCGTACTCTCTCTCTCTCTCTCTCAAAAATAAATAAACATGAAAAAAAGAAAAAAGATCATCTTTTGTACATTAAAAACAATTTAGAGTACAAGCAGGGGTGATGGGCAGAGGGAGACAGAATCTTAAGCTCCCCACTCAGCACGGAGCCCAATGTGGGGCTCAATCCCATGACCCCAGGATCTTGATCTGAGCTGAAATCAAGAGTCGGACACTCAATTGAGCCACCCAGGCGCTCCAAGAAGATAATCTCAAAGCCTGCTAGGCTGCATGTTTCATGTTTCTCATCCCATGCAATCTTTGTCACAACCCCCCAGAGTGACTGCATCACTGCCTTCCACTCTATGGAGGGGACAGCTGCCGCGCTTTGCAGTCGACCTCTAGCTTTTGTCAGCTGACCTAGTGTTCTGCCTCAGCCCTGGGCACCTACACTCCTTGGACACCCAGCTTCCCCGCGTCCTTTCACACGTCCATCCTTTTCATTCCCGTGGCTGCTGAAGCTCTCACGGCTTCTGACTTGCAGATTCTCTCTGCTTCAGGTTCCCACTCCAGTATGACCTCCCTGGGAAAGCATTTGCCAGGTTCTTCCAGGTGGAACAGCCCCCACAGCTCCATTCAGCCACAATGCGGTGATCCCGGGGCCATTCTCATCTGTGTCATTTTCTGTTTTGAAGGCGTGTTTCTGTATCTCTGTCTCCTCATTGGAGCTCTTCCAGGAGAGACTGGCTTCCTCATCTTTGTTTCTCACGGACCTGAGCCTGCGGAGAAGAAGGTCCGTGACAACAGTTTGTTGAATAAACAAGTGTTTTACTGCCAAACAATCTAGCATCAAAATTGCATTTGCCTAATTTTGGTCTCCCACTGCAAATTTTCTGTCAGACGGTGATAAAATGCTTTGCAGCTCGACCAAAACACTCAAAAATCAAAAGAGAGAAAGAGAGAGAAAAGGGGGTGGGGTGGGTGTCTTGTTTCGGGGCTGAGTAGCATTATGGTATTACTCTTTAACAGCATGGTAGAAGGTGGAATTTTTTTAGAGCTTAAAATGATTGGCTGAGATATTAAGCTGCTTTGCCAGCTGTTCAAAAACTGGATTGCTCCCAGCATATAAATAACTACTGTTATATCTCTATAAAATCCGAGACCTTGAGTGGCATATTTGATTAGAGCAAAATGAAAAAGAAAGACTTGTTATAAACAAGAAGCTGAGATTAAAAAGGTGTATTCAGTAACTACCTATGGTGCGTCCAAATAATCTTTCCAAGAGTACACCTAGAAAATTCGACAGAATTCTTGGAGTCTTAAAGGAACTGAAACCTAGACCTCAGCCGAGTTTAATCCTACTCTTCACGGTCTCTCTCTTTCATCCCTTTAGGTGAAGCTTATTGGAAAGGAGAGCCAATTGCACGTCATTTTAGCAATTTCTATGCCGATTTCACCAACGTAACATCTTTGTCATCTACTTGTGTGATATTTGTCAAAGGAACCTTTCATTTATACGTGTGCTTCCGGTAGTGTTTTTGGAAGCAAATCCAATATTGTAGTAGTAATAGTCAGAAATACTTGGATCTGAGCTCAGTACTGCTACTTACCAGCCACATGATATTGGGTCGCGTGTTCAAACTTTCCTGGTACAGTTTCAAGGTCTCTAAAACAAAAATTGTTGCATTCATTTCCGAGTCGTCACGTGAAGAGTAAATGAGGTCAGGAATAGGAAGCATGTATCATGACGCTGAGGACTTAACACAAACTCTCAGATATGTTACTTTTTTCTTATTGGCAAAAAGCGGTGGGTTCTGTGTTCCTTTGATTTCCTAAATGTAGCTGATTTCTCATTCAAGGTATCCTTCAACGAACATTTTTTAAGAATTTATTTTTTGTAGCTAGCCACACAAGAGAGAGTATTGAAGGAAAGGTGTCTGTGCTCACCTTGACCTACTTTATGAGACATCTATAGTTTCTGTTGAAATGTAATGCTTCACATTTATTTTTATTTAATCCTAGGATTTTTTTTAGTTGGAGTATAATTAACCTACAATGTTACATTAGTTTCAGGTGTATAGACCTGATTGGTTCAAAAATTCAGTCCGTCATTCAGTGCTCACCAGGATAAGTGCACTCTTAATCCTCTTTAACTCTTCACCAATCCCCCTTCCCATCTCCCCTCTGGCAACCATATTTCTCTGAAGTTAAGAGTGTGGGTTTTGCTGGTCTTTTTTTCTCTATTTATTCACCTGTTTTCTTAAATTCCACATGAGTGAAATCATGGTATTAGTCTCTGTCTTTGAATTGTTTCACTTAGCATCATACCCTGCAGCTCCCTCCATTTTGTTGCAAATGGCAAGATCTCATCCCTTTTTGCCGTATGATAAACACGCATGTGTATACCGTCACGTGCGTCTTCTTTATCTTATCCACCCCTCTGTCGACGGACACTTGGGTTGCTTCCATGTCTTGGCTGTTGTAAATAATGCTGCAGTAAACATAGGGAGGCGTGCATCTTTTCAAATCAGTGTTTTCATTTTTGTTTTCTTTGCCCAAATACCCTGTAGTGGAATCACTGGATCGAATGGTGAGTCTATTTTTGACTTTTTGAGGAGCCTCCACACTTTTTCCCACAGTGGCTGCGCCAGTTTGCATTCCCACCAGCAGTGCCTGAGGTTCCTTTGTCTCCACAGTCTCGGCAACCCTTGTTATTTCTTGTCTTTTTTATTTTAGCCATTCTGACAGGTGTGAAGTGATGTCTCATGGTGGTTTCGATTTGCATTTCTCTGATGATTCATGACAGTGAGCCTGTTTCCCTGTGTCTGTTGGCCATCTGTATATCTTCTTTGGGAAAGTGTCTATCCAGGTCCTCTGCCTGTTTTTAACTGGATGGGTTGGCTCTTTGGGTGTTGAGTTGTAGAAGTTCTTTATATATTTTTTATATTAACCCTCCACCAGATATATCATTTGCAGATATCTTCTTCCATTAAGTTGGTTGCCATGTTATTGGGTTGATCGTTTCCTTCACTGTGCCTTTTATTTCGGTGTGGTCCAAATAGCTTAATTTTGCTTTGGTTTCCATTGCCTGAGGAGGAATTTTGCGTTTATATTTATACTTCCGGTAATATCAATTACCGGACAGATACATTAAGTATGAACAGTAGCCACTTGTAAATACCCATGTACGGGCACAGGATCTTCCATTTCCATTATGAGTACCACCAGAGGGTGTCTTTTTCAAAGTCATGCATTGCCCTACCTGATCTTAGGTATACTTACATACAACTCATGTTACTAAGCTCTATTCATTATATTAAGTTATACGAATGAAAGTCCAACTTCCTTTATTTGAAATGATAATGATTAATGAACTTGCATAGACCTAGTATAGGGAAAGTTGGATGATAATCATGCATATGGTGAGGAGAAACAAAGAAGAGGAAAAAAATCTTGTGATCAATGCATTATTTCGAGTTGGCAAGCATCCATTGAATACTGAACTTGTGTGTCCAGCTCTGTGTCCACATACACACACACAGATGAAATGTGGGAGCCTCCTTTCACCGTGGAAACTGCCATGCTGCCGACAGTAAGGAAGAGTATTGACTGGGATCTAAAAATTTCTGGGAATTTCTTGCCAGGAATAGTGCCAAGGGGTGAAAATGAAGAAAAATACTGAAGTAGGTCTCCCAATTTTCTGACCTAAGGTGAAGAAACACCATCAATGGGAGGAGGCAAAAGGTAAAAGATAAAAGTGAAATCCACTTAAGGTCTGGAATTCGTGAGAAAAGAATGGGCCTGCAGTACTATTGGGTAGCACGCTGCTCAGCCTCAATTTCATCCCTATGTTCAGCTATATCAGGGCAGCCTCAGGGTTCATCTGGGAACCACGGCAGACAGGGAAGCATCTGGGCAGTGGGGGCATTTTAGCAGTGAAGGGAAAGGAACCAGGAAGAGCCACAGGTCACGCCTGGTACGGAGCCCCATCCGCAAGGAAGACAGTTACAGAAATGGTGCCAACACACTGGTTCTTCCAAGACCGGCCAGTCTGCTGGTGTGGGGTGAATGAGAGGGGCATGCTTAGGCTAGCAAGACCTCCTTAGGCAAGATTGTCAATGCAGCTATATCGACAGTTAGAGACACCGAGAGAAAGCCACTCCAGTGTAGGGGTAGACACCAGGGCTGGGTAGACTGTTTCTTATTCGCTAATGAGAAAACGTATAAAATGATACTCCCCCAACCCCCGCCCAACCACCACATTCATGGGCATTAATCTCTCTACCACTTCTAGTCATAAGGAACCCCCATCACTGGTGCCTATGGGAGTAAAAGTGAAATTGGAGCCATGAGTTGCCTGGGTCGCCACCTCTTGGTGGTGGTCCCATGTGCCTGTTTGACTCATTGCCCAAACTCTGGGCGTCTGCTCCCTCCTCCAGCCTGCTGGGCCTCAGTTGTCCTGCTGTGCTCTGACCTCCAACACATGCATGCTTCATCACTGGGTTTCCTGCACCTACCTTACCCAGTGTTTGAGTCCCTTCCCAGTTAAGCACTGTATAGTCCTCTCAGCAACTTTGAGGATGCTATGTGCTGAACTGTGTCCCCTCCCTGCAGATTCTTATGTCGAAGCCCTAACCCCCACCTGGTGCAATGGGATTTGGAGATGGAGCCTTTGGGAGGTACTTAGGTGTCAGTGAGGTCATGAGGGTGGGTCCTTCCACCCTCAGAGAGGACAGAGAGAGAAGGTGGCCATCTGCAACCAAGAAGAGAGCCTTCATCAGGAACGTAATTGGCTGGCACCTCAGTCTAGGCTTGGCAGCCTCCAGAACGATGAGAAATACATTTCCATTGGTTAAGCCACTCAGTCTGTAGTATTTTATTACAGCAACCCAGGCTGGTTAATATAGAGAGGTACTTAAAGATAGAGGAAACAAGACTCCAAGAACATAAGCACTCTGTCTTAGAATTTAGTTTGGTGCTTCCTATGACTCGAAAAAAATCCTTGTTCTTTTCACCACACAGTACTGCAAGAAAAACTGGACAATTTTTCCCACCCTCATATTGCCATTACTGGAAAGGAGATACGGGTTAAATCGTCTATCTTGTGGTGAAGACATTGAGGACTATAACTTTAGACGTCCTGTATTTAAGCGTGTTTTAGTATTTTACTTGCGACTCTTTCTGGGACTTATCCTTTGTGTCCATGATAAATACATGGAGGTGTGTATATTGAAGCTACTTCTAAGTCATTAGACTTGTAGGACTTAGTCTTTTGACTTTCCACTACACGGCACTTAGCTGAACACCAGTCACAGGTGGTATGATTTAGCTAATGTTTCATTGTGATAAGTCTTTGTCATATTTTGGTTATATTTTGGTGAAATAGAATATGCAAGCAGGAAAATAGAAATAAACATTCGATTCTCGGCTTTCTCTCAGCCACCTTGAGTATTTTCTGAAATAAGAGGCTTTTCTCTTCTTGAGAGACCAAAATGAGAAGCCAGCCAAGCAGTTCGCATCATCCCTTGGGGAACCATGGTGGAGACTGGGGCCATGAAAGGCAGAAGGCCTCCATCTACTGGGGGCCAGCCATGCAGCGACTGCGGTCATTAATACAGTCCTATATTTTGTAGGGCCTCTAGACAACTGAATCTTATCTTTCCATGTCACTAAGAGGGCATTATAATCCCAAGGAATTATCAGAATTCTTATCTCCAGGGCTGGGCTTGTTAGGAAATGGCTTGTTTAAAATTTAGTTTGAAGCAAAGCTTGGAGTATTTTATTTCCCCAGTTTAAAAAACTCAAGTGCATGTATAATATAACAGTTCTTTTAATGTTATTTAATCAGCTATATATAAAATCCAAGGCATCGCTTGCTTTGAAGCGGCTTTGCTGAAGTCAGCAGTTTGAAAACAGAGCTATAGATTTACAGACCTGCACGTGCCTTTGGTGACAAGATGATCCTGCTCCTTTGAAAATGCACGTGGCCTAAACCAAAGCCTGGTCGACTCACGCTGAGCGCGCCTTTTGAGAGACGACGAGAACTCCATCACCTAATTTTGTTATTTATTTATAAATGACAGAAGCAAAGTTTATGGTGTTAGGACTTAATTGGATCTTGGATTGCATGTAAAGTGAGTTATGGCAAAGCCTAGAATCTAGTAGTCAAACAGGCATTTATGACCAGAATCACCGATCCATCCTGGAAACCTGTGCTGATCTTTCTTGCCATTTGTCAAAATGGGGTTCTCCTTTTATTTCTTCTGTCTGCATTATTTTCTTCATGTTTATTGCTCTGTAGGTAGATGGCGTTTGCAGAATCTAAAGATCCTCTGTGCTTTTCTTTCATGTGGAAATTTAGAGCCCATCCACAAAGTCAGTTCTGGGGCACATTACAAACATTCAGCTGCCCGTAGCCTGGGTGCGGTGACCCCCTCCCCCGCCCCAGTTGAATTGAGGAGAGCCCCTCACCAGAGGAACCCTGTTGTGGAGAATGTGTCACATTCTCTGCCCTCGAGTCCTGGGTGAGCAGTAAGACAGGCTTTCTGAAGCGAATGGCACCTGGGGATAAGAGAAACTCAAGGAATGTTTATTTTCAGGTGATTTTATTTTTAAAGAACAAATGTAATTAATACAAATATGAAGGCAATAAATTCAGAGGATTTATTTATTGGGTGAAATAAAAAAAAATACGGAACAATATCCTTCGTTTCATGTATTACATATGGCTGCGTGGATGTTGATTTCACTTCCACCTTGGATTCAGATTATCCAGATTATGTTTTAAACTGGAAGTCTATATCCTTTGATGTAGAGGGCTGTCCTGTGCATTGGACAATGTTTAGCAGTATCACTGGTCTTCACTAAACTAGATGCCAGTTACTAGCCCCTCCCCACATCTAGCCATGACAGCTAGAAATGTCTCCAGACACCATCAAATAGCCTCTGAGGGTGAAATTGCCCCCTATTGAGAAACACTGGATATATTTTTTGAGTATACAGACTTTTAATTATTCATCTTTGTGTCTCTGGTCCCTAGCAGTGGTTACCTCTAGCATTTACTTGGCGATTATCCGTTGAATGATTAAATGGAAAGTTGAGGGGCGCCTGGGTGGCGTAGTCGGTTAAGCGTCCGACTTCAGCCAGGTCACGATCTCGTGGTCTGTGAGTTCGAGCCCTGCGTCAGGCTCTGGGCTGATGGCTCGGAGCCTGGAGCCTATTTCCAATTCTGTGTCTCCCTCTCTCTCTGCCCCTCCCCTGTTCATGCTCTGTCTCTCTCTGTCCCAAAAATAAATAAAAAACGTTGAAAAAAAAATTAAAAAAAAAAAGGAAAGTTGAAACTAGTATGTTTATGTATATAACCATTTTTTGTGCCTGAATAATTTAGTGTATGTCTTTTTTTCCCCATAAAGAAAAGAGGTCTTATGATACCTCTTTTTTTCTACGATTTTTTTATTTTACTAGTATAATAATGTAATGTAATTACTAATTTCTATTCATTACTTATAATTACATAAATGTTTTTCTTTTTTTTTTTTTTAAGTTTATTTCTGAGAGAGAGAGAGCGAGCATGAATGGGGAAGGGGCATAGAGAGAGGAGACAGAGAATCCCAAGCTGGCTCCACGCTGTCAACACAGAGCCCGGCATGGGGGGGGCTTGAACTCACAAACTGTGAGATCATGACCCAAGCCAAAGTCAAGAGTCGGAAGCTCAACTGACTGAGACACCCAGGCGCCCTTACATAATACATTTTTATTGTATTGATGGATTCCTATGGATTTCACATTTGCTTATGTCAGTATATTTGTCATTCCTTCTGAGGGTAACATGCATCCGGTCCTAATAAAGGGGTATCTTGTGTCTTCCAGAAAGTTTGGTGAAAGTACGGTAGTCCTACCTGGATCTCGGGAGTCTGTGACCTGGGAGAATCTGGGGTGTGGTGTTGTCTTATCCCACTCCACTGGGCAGCATGGCAGTGAGAGGGGGATGTTCCTGACTGCCTCCTGGGGAGTCACCTGCAGAAGAAATGAAGGTGGGAGAAAATCTAGGGAGGAAATGAAGGAGTCCAGCATGCTTCCACAGGGTTTCTCCTTTCAGGGTTAAGCATCTTCATTGTAGCCATTTAAGAGGCACAAACAAACAACCATCAACACGCCAGCTCCTCACATAACTAACAGTTAGGTGGTGCATGCTATCGGCCAGGCGCTGTTCTAGGAACCCTACTGGATTTACTCCTTAAATCCTAACAACGGAGGCACAGGAGGGTACTAGTATGATCCCCATTCTACAGAAGAGAAAAGTGTGGCATAGAGAAGTTAGTTAATATCGCTCAATTCAGTAGATATTAGCGGAGTACCTACTACCTGCTAGGTGTTGTGGATATAATACGATGAATTCGAATTCATCTCTGATACTTTACTTGACCCCAGAGCTCGGATCTATGTAGTAGAGGAGGTTATTCCCATATACAAAGTACCAAGTCAAACATGTTAAATGCTGTAAAAGAGGAAACGATAAGGTGTTACGTTGCTTGTTGTGCAACAACGGGCAAGTTGTGTAATTTCTCTAAACCTGTTTTATCATCTCTAAAACTGGGACAGTAACAACACCTTGTGAGGTTGCTGTAAGTACAATGTCTGGCATATGTAGTAAGGACTTAATAAACATGGTATAGTCGTAGAGTAAAAGTAGGAAGAGAGATGATTTCTACTTGGGTGTACCAGAAGTTTCTGGAAGGTACTGTTTTAACTGAAGCTTGAAGGATTGGCAACCGTTCGCCATCTGCTAACAGAGGGGAAGATCCAGTCTTAATAAAGAAAGAAATATAAATACGAATAAAAGTACAGTGCAGGAAAGCTCAGAAAATAGGAAAAGCCTGAAGTGTAGTTTCCTTGTGCTATGAAAGAATATAGAAGAGAAGGTTAAGGGTAGGGAAGGCCATAGCATTACGTGCACCTCAGGCTAAGGAATTTGGAACTTTTTCTCAGACAGTGTGGAGCAGGGGAGGAGAGGAAGAGTGCTTTAGGAGGATTTGTCTGTCATTGGCTTGGGGGATGGAAGGAGCAGTGTCTGGGGCACAGTCAGAAGCCCAGAGTTCCCGGAAGGGGCTGCTGAGGCCTCACCTCTACTAATGGCCCAGAGAGTGGCAGGGGAGGACGACAGAAGGTCATTTGGATTCTAGAATTGAAAGGATCTGCTGCAGTTGGAGGAGGGATTTGTCACAAGACGGAAAGATGAACGGAGAGCTTTAGATACTGAGAAATGAATAACTGGAAGGATTGTATAGGGATAATGAAGATCCAGAAAACTCTGACATAAAGCAGCAGGGGTTGCTAATGAGTTTACCTTTTGGCGTCTTGAGTTCCAGGTACCATCTGCTTGGGGACATGCAACAAACACATGTCCTTTCCCAAATGGAAATCTTAGCTGGAGATAGGGATCCAGAAGTTGTTTTGGCTGATGCAGTTTTTGGTAGTGGGGAAAGGACAGAGGATGTCATTCCATGGAGGGTGTGACGTCGAGCATCCAGCGATGGTGCCCAAAGAGGACATGGAAGTCAAAAGGGAAGTTAGGTGAAAACCAAAGGGGAGGCGGCCACCAAGCCCAGGGTGGAGGCTGAGTCCGGAAAGCGGGGTTGGAAATGGATGCAGATACTTCAGAGAGGCTGAGGAGAAGGACCAGTCGGGTTAGATGTGAGAATGGACAGCCAGAACTAAATTTACTTTCAGAACAAACTGTTCTGTGATTGAGGCAAAAACGCCGTGGCAAGTGAGGAAGAAGAGCTGGGGAGGAAGGCTACCATGGTTCTATGGGACAGGGTACAGATGTACACATGCACCTGGGAAACTTCCAGTCTTTGAAAAGGGCAGCCAGCGCAGGAGCACGTGAGTGTGTATGCATGGAGAAAGGTGTGGGGAGCAGAAGAACCCATGACCTGCTTCAGCCTTAGTCAGTCATTGCCGTATGGGACTGTGAGTCTGGTGTTGCCAGCAGTTTGGATTTTTCAGGAAAAGCAGACCATCCAGGGTTTCGTTTTTTAGTTTTTGTGGGTTTTGTATTTTTACTATTTATTATTATTATTATTATTATTATTATTATTTTGATGGGAAACTTGCACGTCTTAAAATTTTGGCTCGGGGTGCCTAGGTGGCTCAGTCGGTTGAGTGTCTGACTTCAGCTCACGTCATGACCTCCCAGTTGGTGAGTTCCAGCCTTGTGTTAGGCTCGGTGCTCACAGCTCAGAGCCTGGAGCTTGTTTCAGACTCTGTCTCCCTCTCAGGTTCTGTGTCTCCCTCCTTCACTCACGCTCTGTCCCTTTCTCTCCAAAACAATTTAAAAGAATTTAAAACGTGGGCTCAGATTGTTTAAAAACCCTGTCTAAACCAAAGAAAACGTATCCACGGCTGGGACTTGGTTCATAACGCTGCCGTTTTCTCTGGTAGAGATCACGGGTTCGTGAAAGTTCTCTGTGACGAAGAGACAAGAGAACGGCTTATCACAAGCACTAGATAAATATTTGCTGGATTAGAAACGAAGTTGTGGGATGATGACTTTTAAATAGGAGGAAACGTAGCTGTGATAGTCTATGTCTTGGATATGTGTGACAGCTGGAAGCGAGCGGGCAGATTAAACCATGAGTCATTTCTAGTCAAAACTGTTTTATTTCCCTGTCAATATTGGCCTCTCATTACCTATGAATGTGATTGTCTTTACACCCCTGGTAATTGGCAGTGGCATTAGAACATGCAGAAATCTGCATCACCATTATCACTCCACTTCACCGTTGAAGATGAGTAATTATTAGAACTTCAAAAGTCACGTCACTCAATTAATAGGTAGGCACGCCTTATCTGTTCTTTGCAGTGCACGTTAACATAGATTTTCCTGAGTGAAAATGAGGGCGCGGACTTTATATGAGACACAGGTGGATGGAAAGGTAAAGGTAAACGTGAACAGATGTGTAGGAAGTGTTTCCATGCAGGGTAAGGTCATTACCATTAGGCAGACTGCTCACGTATCAGTCTTTGTCTTCTCCTAAGGACATTATTCTGCTCAGACTCAAACAGAACTGAGATCATAAAGAGTGTACCGTCCAGACATACAGACTGGTTAATGACCCGAAGTGTTTTGTGACTACAGTTTGGGAAATTGTAGTCGTCCCTGTGTATGGACTTGCGTGGGTGCTTTTTCCACTCGAAGCTGCAGGAGCTGTAACGGGATACATGTCTTTGGTGGGGGTGCCTGGGTGGCTCAGTCGGTTGAGTGTCCGACTCTTGATTTCAGCTCAGGTCATGATCTCCCCATTTATGTGATCGAGCCCCACATCGAGCTCTGTGCTGACAGTGCAGAGCCTGCTGGAGATTCTCTCTCTCTCTCTCTTTCTCTCTCTTCCCCTCCTCTATTCGTCCTCTCTGAAATAAATAAATACAAAGAAAAAAAGCAAAGAATACATGTCTTCACGGTAAGTATTATTGCCCTTTGCCAGATGAGAAAACTGAGGCCCAAAAAGGTCAGGTAACCTGCTTATGGGTCACATAGTAAGTTATGGAGCTGGGATGTTATACAGGCTTACTTCAAGGCCTGCGTCTTGAGATGGCTTCAGCCAAAGTAACCTCTGAGTAACTTGCTTCATTGAGTTTCACAAAAATAAAACTCATTTATTTTTCTTAAAAAAAGGAAAAGAAGTAGCCCTTCTTTTGCTCTAGCCTTGGAGGATGGGTACGCTTTTCCATTTCATTTTTCTGGGTCTACATTCTTTGCCCTGTTCTTTCTGTCTTCACAGTCAAAGTTCTTACATAGGTCCTATTTTTCAGGATATATGCAACTGGGAAGAGGATTTTTAAGACCATAGATAATTAACCTATTCTTTGATGAAGGCTTCAAAAAGATGCCTACAGTTGTATCAGCCATGGGGCCCAGTGGAAAGCGTTAGTATGCTTTATTATGTTTTTCTCTCCCTGAAGCTCAACCGTATCTCTGCTCTTTGTCATGGATGAAAAGAAGCATGGAGGGTTTTGTCTTTTGGCTAAATGTATGTGTGTATTTGAATGCAAAGATATAAATATTTAAATATGTAAAATGTAAGTATGTGCATATATATCCAATTGCAACCTAGGTATCCCTTTAGACAGATGTTAACGAGCTGATAAATATTAATACACTTTACAGGTATACAACTTCGTCAAGACTCTACTTTTTGCCGGCAAAAATATGTTTCTCTGAGACCACACCACACAGACTAAACATCTGTTTTAAAGTATGTTAAAATCCAGCAAGTCAATGTCAATTGGTTCTGGCTTTGCGGTGTTGCTTGCTTGATTATGGCTCTCACTGGGGGAGGAGAGCTTTCTGATACCATCCAAACCTCCAGAGTACCATTCAAAGCAGCTGGTATTCTATATATTACATAATTACGAAGCACACAGTGTAGTTTAGAATACTTAAGAGGCACTAGGGGCCCACTTCTCAAAATATTTACAGCCTTTTATTCTTCTAAAAACAATAATTTGCATGCCTAAAATGATATGTGTACCTTTGCCATGCAAATTTTCTTTGGCTTTTTTTTTGCCCGGTGAAACTTGTTCGGAAAATATCCGTGTTTAGCGGTGAAGAGGCCAGAGGGAGATGTCATTGCCAAGAAAGGAGGTCTTTACCATTTTCCCCAAGTTTTGAGTGTTCAGGGGGAAATGAGGAAGGTCCCAGGGAAGGACCCCTGTGAGAAGAGACCTAACACCTAAGGCAAGACTCTGAAAACAGATGGCAGCCTTTGCATGGAAGGGGTGATTGAGGCTAAGTGGCCATCCTGTAGGCCAGCTCTGGCCATTCTACAGATTTGGAAGAACATGAAGAAAATCGTTTCTTTTGTGTAGGTCCCACAGTGAGGTGTTAAGGCAGGTCCTCGTGCCAAGGGGCCAATTAAATGACAGTTCTTAGGGCTCAACGAATCTGGTCATGCAGTGGGCTCCTCGTGTCCGCTCCTGCCTTTCCAACTCTCTTCCACCTTTTAGGACCTCCCGCAGTCAGCCGTTCACTCAACAGACGTGAACTGTGCCTGCTGTGTGCCAGGTGCTATGCTGGAAAATGAGAATATAAAAATAAACGTGAGAATGTTGTCCTTCTAAGATGCAGGTGTTCAAGAAGGGAGGAAGACATAAATCAGGGTGTCCGGGTGTCCATGCCATGGCAGTCAAAGCGTGTATAGGAATAGTAAGGGCGTTGAGTGGGGAATATTCACCTCCGACTTAGGTAGTGATAATGACGAAGGGCTTTGGCAAAGGAGGCGATGCCTGAGAGAGGCACAGCAGGGAAATTATTCTAGAAAGAGGCGGGCGAGAGAGGGTTTGAGGGTCAGGAGCGAATGGCATGCTCTAACATTTTGTTTAATAACACTGTCTTTTAACAAAGCACTTCGGAGCTCCCCTGAGCCACCTTATTTCTTTTGAGTGGTCTCTCTCTATTAAGTATCAAGAGACTTGGTCATTGGTATTTACTGAAAATGTCCCAGATGGTTGCATCTTGATGAATGGAGCCTGACCCAAAGGTCAGGTCAGGATTTAATATCTTGGGTCAGAAATGCATGATTTATCCCCAAAATAAAACTGGTAGTAGCATATTTAACCTGGCCTCAATTCTGTGCTGAAAGAGAGGATTAAAAATAGGCAAACTTTAACACTGTCTATTAAAAGTACACAAGCTCCTTTTGGAACTCAAGCTTAGTCTGGCCCCCTTATTTTTGGAACTGTACTAATAAAAATACATTAGCAAGAGAAATAACTGGGTCAAAGTCTTGGTTAATTATTCGTATATACATACATATGTGTGGTTTTAAAATATTAAATGTATACACAATGTATACTGAATATTAAATATATACAGGGTACTTAGGTAGTATCATCCCATATAAAAGGCAAGGAAAAGGTCCAGAGCCATACTGTGGTCATCTTTGAGCAGAGCGTCACAAAAGACAATTATTTTCTGTGATATTCTGTGTGTTTGCGAAATTGTATACGATGACGCTACATTCATAGACTAGAAAAATTTCTTTCCTATAGGGAGCAAATTGTGAATGTAGTAAATGAAACAAAGTTCCCCTTCAGGAAAGAATAGGGATGCTAGGAACCACTCCTAGAAGGCAATCTTCTGTGACCAGGCGGGCCTGAAAGTCATGCCCCAAAGACGTTATAGTTTCTACTCTATTGTATTGATTCATTCAGCAAGAGAACCTACTGCATGCTGATACCAAGATGTAAAAGATAAGTTCATCCCCTCTGGTCTAGTTTAGGAAAGAGACATGGAGACAAAAACACGCAAAACCACCTAACAGGCCTAAGAAAGAATGTCTGCTCACGTGACGAAGAGAAGGTGCTTAATTAAAATGGAAACCTTGTGAAGCTTATCCCTAATTTCCTTGGATCTGAAAGCCTTTGCTCCAGACTTCCTGCCAGACTCCACGTCTTCCATCATCATCAGAGTTAAATGTTCTCTTGAGTGCCATATACGTTTCTGCTATGATGTCAGCTCCCTAAGAGCCACATTATGTCCTATTCATATTTATGTGCCCCACAATGCCTTGAACACAGTAGAAATTCAATACATATTTATGGACCAGGCGAATGGTCCAGTATTATGTGGGGCTAACACAGAGAGCGGTAATAGAAAATATTTCACTCCATGCTCAAGCAAACTGTTTATTTTATGAATCTGACATCTCAGCACTGCAAGTGGCTACGTCTGATCTCAGCAAAGATTGATCGATCGATTGGTTGATGCCACTTGTCTTGCCACGTGGCAAGGGAAGAGGTTTCTTCACAAAGTCAGTGGCCTCTGACAGGCACTACCGTGTCTTCTTTCCCGATAAATCGTCTTTTCTACCAGCCAAGGTCATGTGACCTGTTGTGTGAGTGGCGGTGGGGGGGAGGGACTCTGAGAAATGTGGCAAGACAGAAACTTCTCTCTGATCAACCATAGTTATATGGTTTATAGAAAGACGCTACCCAGAAAGCAACTACCTGTGAAGGGTTTGAGTGAATCATTATAACCTCTGTGGGAGGCTGGTTTTCTTTGTGGTGTCCAGAAACGACACGGGCAGCAGAATCCATGCTACCGGTTCACGGAGCCCGACACCCCCGTCATGAGTGTTACCGTTCAATTTTCGCACAGCAGGAGTGACAGGAGCTAATTGTTCGGGCCCCGTTTGTGTCCTTCCAATCCCATGAAGTTGACTATTTTGCATACTAATCTGACCGGCTGGTTTGAAGTTCCAATAATCAAGTCTCTAAACCTGTAACTAGGGTGTGCCAGAAAAGGTTGGTTCCATACGGTAAAAAGAAAAGACGTTTCAGTAGGAAGAAATCTTTCTAGAGTTTTGTTTAGTAAAAAAAAAATGTAGTTTATTATTTGGAGGAAACACGACTCCCACTGCATAGCACCTAAAGGTATACTGTGTGTTCACGCATGCACACGTGCAGGCACCTCTTCAATGAAATAAGCATTGAGCATTGGATAGACAAGGACTGGAGTTCTAAGGACTTCCAATGAAAGGGAATGCTATATGGAATTGAACTGATGCTGTGGTCTCTGTCAGGGAATTGAACTGATTATTTATTAAAATAATCGTGGAAATTTTAGCGTGCTGGACAGAGGGAAAGGAAGAAGCTTTTGGCATTGATGTATACCCTCAGTGTCTTGACTGTGGTGATGCTTTCACAGTCTCATGCGTATGTCACAACCTAGCAAATTTTTATACTTGAAATATTTAGCTGTACTTCAGTAATAAAAACACAGTTTTAGTATGCTGGTTTCGAGAGCCCCTATACACATCTGTCGGGAAGTTTTGCATAAGACAACCCATGTGAATGCCAATGTGCTTAATCTAGCAATCGCCTCTATGTATCATCCTCCAGTCACCCATCATTCCTTCCAGAATCTAAGAAAATGAAACACAGTGGGTGAATTTTATGAAAACACATCCAGTATCCATGACCGATCACCACTGGCCCGGACCTGTATCTGCCATGGACAGAGGGAGCGGCGTGTCCCCTCACCGATGAAGTTAGGGACGCGGTTAGAATCCAGAATCTGGATTTAGGACTGTGACACCAGCAAATTACCGTTATCCCGTGCAACCCTTCCATCCTGCCGCATCAGTTGGATGTCTTAATACACTTTGAATGTCAGGTTCATCTGTTTCCGTCTGGCTTTTCAATACCGTCTTTTCTTCTCACTACAAGCGATTCAGGCAGAACCGTAGGAATAGGGCAAAAGAGTTTACAGATTTCAGGTGAATTTTAACAAAGGATAACCACGTGTGTGGAAAGAAAGACCGTTTGTATTTGTGAATCCCGGGCCCATCCTTCCCAAACTGGGAAGCGGTAATGCAATGCCAGCTGGAAGCTGGACCTTGGCGGGTGGCTTCCCAGATCTGTACTTGTCGGGCCCAAGCCTGAGGGCTGAGGCAGGGATTGGAACTTAAGAAGATTGGAATGTAAATTGCTGGAGTTGAGGGCAGTGTGGGTGAGGGTCAGAGGCAGCTCAGAAGAGGTAACAGGTCAGCTGGTACGTCCCTGACCATGATTCGCAAGGTCACGGTGGAGACTTCCTCTTTCCCACTTGCTGCCACATATTCCGAGGCAGGTACACAGGGACACATGGGTGAGAAGAAAGGGAATCAGGAAAGCTGAGGGGACCAGCACCACGGGGTTTGTATGGGGAGGACAGAAGAGACCTGGGGAAGCAGCAGCATCTTCGTATCTGTGGGAAGTGGGGTGTGGGATATTAAGGTGGCCTCGGGACCCACTGAGGCTAGGTAAGAACTTCTTCAGTGCTTTCAGGCGGAGAGATTAAGTACACGTATAATGTTCCTATCTGCCTTCTTCTGTCTTCATTATTTCTTGCCTAAAAAGTCGTTTTATTTCGAATTAAAATAAGTTCGGACTTAGTTTTGTAGAAACGGATGTTTGACAAACTAGAATCCCAGCACTTAACTGTTAGAAATAACTTTAAAATTAAACAAGGATCGTATCTACCTTTTTTAATATCCGAGAAACAAAGCACGGTTATTAGTGATAGGTTGGGATGCCCTATTACAATTAACGTTCATCCGCACTAAATGGGCTTTAAGAAACCAGGTTTTCCTCAGCTCTGTTCGATTTCATTTTTCAGCTTTAATGATTTGAGGGAGCTCCTGCTCATCTTTGTTAGCCAATGCACGAATGTAAATGGTAATGAGGCTTTTGTGTATGCGTGTGAAATTCAAAACCCATCCCTAGTCTATTAACTCTGTAAAGAAACTTACACTGTTGGAGTCCATAGCAGTCTGAACAAAAAGGCTTCTATTGTATAAAACCAATTTCCATGTAATCAAGTGGGGCAATAGAGTGTTTTCTCTTGAATGATATTTGTGCAGCGTTAGCGATGTCTGACCTGTGCACTGTACAGACTTAGCTGTACTATCACTTAGCAGGTGTAAAGGTCAGAGGAAAGAAACGTTTCTTGAATGACTCGGCTGAAATTGCAACGCTTCAAAACAGCACCGGTTTGTGGCCACCTCGCTCAGTCACTATTTGTATCAGGCTAAAATCTGGTGACGACGTGCATGTTTGAACTAATTTACTTAGAAAACAGCAAGCGATTCTTGTTCAATAAAAAAGTACCTCTTTGGGGTTTTAAGATATCCCTTTTTCTTAATGTACTAAGTCTTTTTAAAGTTTAAATTATCAGCTAATGCCATGTCGTGTGGCTCACTCCAGTGCCTGGCACATAGTAGGAACTCAGTAAATAGGTATGGAATATTAAGGAATAAATGGAACCAGATTTCTCCTAAGCAGCAGATGGAAAATAATAGGACTTAATCATACCATTCTATGCTGGAAAGCTTTTCTCACTTTGATCTAAAATGTTTATTTCTGGGGCGCGTGAGTGACTCAGTCGGTTAAGTGTCCAACTCTTGATTTCAGCTCAGGTCGTGATCTCACAGTTTGTGAGTTCGAGCTGCAGAGCCTGCTCGGGATCCTCTTTCTCTCCCTCTCTCTCTGCCCCTCCCCAGCACATGTTCTCTCTCTCTCTCGCTCTCAAAATAAATAAATTTAAAAAATAATAAAAAATATTCATTTCCTATAATTTTCTTGTAATGCAAAAAGTAACACAATCTTATAAAACCTTTTCATTTCAGGGGCGCCTGGGTGGCGCAGTCGGTTAAGCGTCCGACTTCAGCCAGGTCACGATCTCACGGTCCGTGAGTTCGAGCCCCGCGTCAGGCTCTGGGCTGATGGCTCGGAGCCTGGAGCCTGTTTCCGATTCTGTGTCTCCCTCTCTCTCTGTCCCTCCCCCGTTCATGCTCTGTCTCTCTCTGTCCCAAAAATAAATAAACGTTGAAAAAAAAAAAAAAAAAAAAAAAAAAAAAAATTTTAAAAAAAAAAACCTTTTCATTTCAGCAGATGTCTGCGAGGCGAGGTTAGGAATGACATTTTGTAACCTAAGCAGTCATTAAATGGTGTCTATACCCCTGGCAGCATTTTAGCTCCGTAAAGAACCCGAGCGTCCTAGAAGGGCCCCTCCCAACCCACCCAAGCGTTTCTGCAGAAACCTCCTCAGGGTCCAAACAGCAACCTGACTGTAATAAAGGCGACACACAAAAGCTCGCACAGGATTGTCCCGGGATCAAATAAAAGAGGCCCAGTGCCACATTTAAGAGGCGGCACCACACTGACATGCTGTGGGGCTCTGCCTTATAAATCGATGCTGATACAATTCGACAAGGCTGTAATCAGTTTGAGATCATGCTCCAGTACGTACTCTAGCAGACAGATTGCAATTTTCACTTGAGTTTTCTAGGAAAACAGACGACAGGGGGAAGTTACCCTGCAGTAGACTTGTTCGTCGGCTAAAAAAAAAAAAAAAAAGGTAACGCATTTTGTTCATTCAGTGGCCCCCAAATTGATAGAGTGTAGTTTCTCCCTCTTCCGGACTCCCGCTTTTTCCGCACACATCATATTTTACGTGGATGTGTTTGTAGACGTAACAGACTTCCCTCTTCTACCTCCAGACAACACGTTCCTCTAGAGGAAGGCCTCTCCAGATGTTTTGCGTCTCTGTAGCCCCAGGGCCTAGAGCAGCATCCAGATATTTTTCAGAATGAAGTCATCGAAATGCACTTTTTGGAGCTAAAGCGAAAATAAGAGTCTGCCGTGTTGACTCACAGCCCCATTTTGCGATAGCTGTTTGTACTTGGTCCACAAACCTGAAACTGAGCGTAAACCTCTATATATGAAGGTCTCATACAAAAGACCAGATGTACGTGGTAAATGCCACCCAGGTATGTAACCAGTCCAACTGGTCCTACCACCATTAATATGACAGGTGATGTTTTGCCGACAGGTTGTATGCTTAAGAATTTTGAAGAACCTACTTGGCATGGTTTCGTTTTCACTTGCCGGGTGGAGTCCTACAATTTTGAGTCTGATGGACCGTGATTTGAATTGTCATGATTATCTTGGCTATTTTTCCTTAGATGGCGGGCATGAATCTAAAGGCACTATTTGTTTTAAAAAGCTGAGGTAATAGAGAACTGAACATAACAACGTTCACTTAAAAACACACTACATGTGAAAAATTTTTCATGTCATGTTTACTTGTCTACCGGCTATGAATGCAGTGTGTAAGGCTGGTTGGTATAATCAGGTCACAGCACGAATACGGTACTCACGTCCACAGAATGGTCCCTGTGTGCCTCGTGGTGATGCTGCCTCAGGAGGTGTAAACTCACTCACCGCTTTTCCCTTGAGAACACTGGATAATTTTACTTATGTGTTGGCTCTTGATTACAAAGAGTCATCCACGTGAAGCAGAACTGTAAATGTTTCGTGGGACTTGCGAAATCATTCTCCCTGCCCCAAGGCTTAAGACCCATTGCAGTGGACGTCCTCTACATGGGTGAATAAGTGAAAAACCTTTAATGGGACCTGATTCAGAAGATTCTTTAAGTAATTATTTGCATATTCCCTTTTGTGCTTGATTTATTTATGTTTTTGCTATTTTTTCTCTGGTAGGAAAATTATAAAGTTACCGGGTTGTTTCTCAGTTCATTGATCTTGAAAGAGAGAGAGTTCGCACACCTGCATCAGTGGGGAAAGGGTAGAGAGAGAGTGTGAGAGAGAGAATCCCAAGCAAGCTCTGTGCTGTCAGCGTGGAGCCTGATGTAGGGCTTGATCCCACAAACTGTCAGATCGTGACCTGAGCCGAAATCAAGAGTCGAACACTGAACCGACCGGGCCACCCAGGCACCCCTAAAGTTACTGGATTTTTTTTTTAAAGATCTGATGCAGGTGATCTTCTGGAAACACTTAGCAAAACACTTGAATCACCTTATATATTATATATTATTATATATATATTATTAATTATATATTATCTATTAATATTATATATATTTAATAATATATATAAGAGATGGAGACACAGAATCTAAAGCAGGCTCCAAGCTCTGGGCTTTCAGCACAGAGCTCAACATGGGGCTTGAACCCACGAAACACAAGATCGTGACCTGAGCCAAAGTTGGACACTCAACCTTGCCACCCAGGTGCCCCAGTTAACTGGATTTTTTAAAAACAAGTTCATGTTCCTTTGTTGGATTTCTGAAAATGCTGTATTTACCTGTGTTAACTCTGGGAGACTTAAAAGCTTCCTAACTGTGTCTTCCAAAGTATCATATTGTCCCAACCCAAATTTCCCCAGGGCTTAAGAGATTCCTAAAATTGAGAACTATGGGAATTGTCTTAACTCTTTAGAACTACTGAAGTTTATTTCCCACTGGCATTAAAAAATTAAAATAAAAAATAAAAAGTAAAAAAAAAAAATCTCAAAATATCATTGTAATAACTCTCTATGTTTTTTTTTTTAAGTTTATTTACTTATTATGGAGGGGAGGGGTGGAGAGAGGGGGAGAGAGAATCCCAAGCAGGCTCCGTGCTGTCTGTGCAGAGCTGGACACAGGGCTCAATCTCAGAAACCGTGAGATCATGACCTACAGTGAAATCAAGAGTCAAATGCTTAATCTACTCCCACTCTTTGGGATTGAAGTGTCAGTGAGGGAACTTGCCTGGATCCCCTCCCTTTGAGAAAAGAATTGGACACTGGAAATGGAAATTGATGCCATAGAGAAATGAATATTGGTTGACTGCTCGATACTATTTCTTAAACCTTAAGCATGATGATTACTTCTTAGGTTATTTAATACTTAGGGACTTTGAATAAAATGATAATAGTAGTTACAATAACATGGATTTAGAGGTAAAAAATAGAATCCCGCGAGGTGCTTTAACACATCAACTCATTTGATGCTCACAAAACCACTCTACTTTGAGTGTTGCTTTATTTCCATTTTAAATTGTAACGGTTTAGGCTTATGGAGGGCTGTGACTTACCCACAGCCTCTCAGCTGAGCAGGGACTCTTGGACAAGGCTGTGGGACAGCTTCACAGCCAGATGGATTTCCACAGTGCTCTGTGCCTGGCCACCTTCAACACTTAAGCATGCTGAAATTCTGCAATGTCTCGGAGATGTCTTCTAGTTTTTGAATTCTGTGTCTTTAAGCTGCAGCTGACCTATAGTTTTGAAAAGTTAGGATACATTGATCTCTCTTAACATATTTCTAATACATGACATTTTAGAAATGAGTTAAGTAACTATGGCTACATTCTAAGACGTTAAATTCTCAACCTCTTTGGGGAACTATAGGAAATTCTATGACATTTTTTGAGGGGTGCCTGGGTGACTGAGTCGGTCGAGTGTTCAACTCTTGGTTTTGGCTCAGGGCATGACCTCAGGGTTGTGGGATCAAGCCCCATGTTGGGCTCTAGGCTGAGTGTGGACCCTACTTGGGATATTCTCTCTCTCTCTCTCTCTCTCTCTCTCTCTCTCTCTCTCCCACCCCCCACCTCTCTCCCTCCCTCTGCTTCTCTCCCATGCTCATGAGCTCTCTCTAAAATAAGAAAAAAAATTAATTAAAAAAATTGTTCAAAAGATGAGAGTTTAATATACAAGTGATAACAGATGTGCCACTTGAAACAGCAACAACAGAACCTAATATGAAAAAAAAAACTTACAAAACTGGCAAACTAGGAGTTGGTTCATTGCATTTTAAAGAATGTGTGATTTATTTTATAAAAAGGTCCCCGCTGCCCTGGTGCATTTATATGTTTGATTGTAGATCGGTAACCACTTGCTAAATGGCTGGGAGAAAAAAAGAGGAAAAATGGGTAAAGGTTTGGGAGATAATACTAATTGCAAAGCAATCGAAAAGGAGGATAATGCATTTCTAAACTTAAAATGTGAACTAACGGGAAAATTTCATTTGAATCACCTAATTTTTACTTTTATAATTTTGCGAAAGATACCATTGGCCACCTAAGACGTGTTGTTACCTGAATTCATAATGTGTTTCATTCATTCATTCATTCGACACGTATCTATTGGATGTTTAATATGTTCCAGGCACTGTGCAGAGCAATGATGAGCAAAACTAGCCACAGTTTCTGACCTCCTAGAGTGCGCACTGTGATTTTATCAACTTGATTTTGAGGTTTTATGGAGCTAGAAGATGCGAGATGATAATGAAAAATAAGTTCTTCTTTTAAAAACTTACCCAAGCATCTCGATGTGATCATTTCTTTGCCTTTTGTAGTGTATCTTCTTTATACATTTTCTGAAATATATTATAATGAATGATTATTACTTTCTGGATTATTTGTAAAAGATAAAGGAAAAAGCTTTTCTTAATTTGGTTCTTGGCATATTTATATGAATGTTTTGAGGCTCTAGAAATGGCAATTATCATAAATATCCCAACTGGCACATTTTATTAGCAGGAGCTCACATAATATAGATGAATCAACCTGACGTTTTTTCCTTTAGCTGTTTGGCCACCATAATAATTGGTTCTATTACAGGTGGATAGTATGATCTTAATTTCCTTCGGTAAGCTTGAGTGATTTAATCTCCTCAGTGAATTGTGAGTTGAAGATAGATTTCACATTTTAAAATCCCGTCATTTTGGTGGAGATCTCCCTGCCTTATGAATTTAATGAAAGCAAGTAACCTATTAATACGTCACGTACACTTACTTATTCATGTGGAAGCAGTGTTAGAACCCCAAATTGTTTCTGTAAGCTATCCATAGGAGCTGGTTCTAATTCATTTATTTTTACCACGATTCCAACTTTTAGTTGAGCAAATATTGAGCTTTATTAATCCCACCTGTGTATCCTGCTGGGTAATAAAATGTATTGGCACGTGTATTTAAGATTCTTCAGGCTTTGAACAAAAATGTTGCCATGGGAACCTGATTTCATAGCCCATAGTCCTTTGCACAACTACACCTGCCTTATGGTAGGGGTTTCCATGGCAACGTTTTTGTTCAGGGAACGCAGAACTTGCACAGAATATGCCATGCATCGCTTTTAAATGTGTGTTCCTAGCTGCGGTCTTACTATAGTTAATGTGCATATTAGAAATACCTGTGGCTCCATGGTGGGCGACTGTGTTCTCTTGCTTCCAGTGAATAGATTCCTATTGAGTTTAGTGGTCAGAATGCATTGGATTAGGAAATTAGAGCAATTTCTGGCCTCTTTGCACTGTCTCTCCACCCTCCACTCATTCGGGCCTCCTGCTAGAGTATGGTGAAGTAAAGTCCTCCATGGCTAGCATGACCAGAAAGATCATTTCTGACAACGCAGAGCTGTAAGGAAAAGATGTGTATCTAATGTCTGGCCAGGCTCGGTGGGCTTTTTTAAAGGGCAGCGTCCATCTTGGGAAGCCTCTCCTGCTCCAGAATATTCTCCTAATGGTTCTTCAACTTCCTCACACATGCTTTACTCCAGAGAAGGCCATGAGCTCCGCCCACAGAGTTCCACGAGGATGGGGTAAGAATTAGTTTTCATATTTTTAATCTAATGTCTTCTCTCTTTCTCTCTTATATTTACCTGCGGCATAAAAAAACAAAAACCAAAAAACAAAAGACGGTTGGCAACTCCTAAATTAAGGCAGCCCAAGTTCTTTCTTTGCTCGTCATTCACTCGTGTCTCATTACATTGGTGGCTAAGGCCATGTGGGAAGAGTGCGCTATGGCCTTGCAATAGATAATCCGGGGTTATCACTGTGGTGTTATTATGGTTCTCTCAGCTGTGATATGCACACTCATCCATCAGGACCAGGCTCACGTTCCTGCCAGGTATGCTGGCATGTTGCTGTTTTCTTGGCAGGTCTCAAAACATGCAGCAGTGGATTTCGAAGCAGCCTCAGCTGCTGCTGACAGTATACAAAGGAGCCGAATGGGGGATATTATTAATGCCAATCATCCTCTACCCACAAGGGTATCAAAGGGACTTTTAGAGACCACAGGGCTGCTTTCAGCAGAAACCCTAATCAGATCATCTTCCTTGATCAGGGAAAGGAATGTAGGAAAATGAGGTGGGTTAAAGGAATTAGGACAAGTAAATGCATTCTGAATACATTCAGGACAAATTAGCCCGGAGTGCAAATAGACATTGATTTGTCTGATTGAGTGGAAGCATAACTTAGAAGCCCAAGGTCAGGCTTCTGCCAACTTAAGGCCTTGGGAAGTTAAACAAATACAAGGGAGTGTGAAAAACACGTTTATTTATAAAGCTGGAAGGGAGAAAGGAACGAATAAAGGAAAAAGGGGTGGGGAGGAGAGGGGGAGGGACAGTGAAACCAGGCATCGGGAAATGATAAACTCAGGGAGTCAATCTAGAGGAATCCTATTCCAAGGCATGAGCAGAAAAATTGTAGGTCAGTTTGATCTAGAGGAAAATTCAGGAAATGTAGGGGAATGTGTACCAAATCAGGAGCCAGACAATCTTGGTCTTCCAACTTACCTATCACCTTGGATTTACCACCTCGGTTGTCTTTCTGTAAAATGAACAGTGGGGCCAAGCTCAGTTTTTAAAACTTGGTGTTCTGTGAGTGTGCATGTAAATACAGTGGAGAAAGCTCGCGGGAGACACTTTTGTCTCCTGAACAACCACTTCAACCAGACCAACTTTCCTTTGCTGAAAATTGTGATGAAATTTCACTTGAAGAAAATGCTTCCTGGAGTATAAAAAGTTTTAAAACTATTGGGACTGCTGATTTCCTAAATCCTGCCAACACTAATATTCCATTCGATGCCCCAATCTCTACTAAGCTAATAAAATGATGGATTTGTAACCATTGTTTAATATAGTTATGAGAGCTTTGAGCTCATGGCCATTGCACAATCAATATTTCTTGACTTGAACGGAATTAAATTTCATCCATTCTGGAAACAGACCGTGCAGATCCTTTCCCTAAAATGCCAAAGAAATTATTTTCATCAATGGGAAGGCCCCTAACACAAAACAAACCACAGCCCTCTCTTTGCAAAAACAAACAAACAAAAACAGGGTTTGGCTGCACCTGGGAGATGTTGTGCCTTGGTCACCGGACTCTAAATTCAAGGGAAGCCAAAAACCTTAGAGTCCCTGGAAGCTGAAGAAAGCAAGCTATCCTAACCATGGCGAGAACACACAAAAGAAGAGGGGACCCGCCAGGTATCCCAGAGGAGCACACGTTAAACCATGGAGTCGTTCGCCTTTTGAACATGAAGACTGAGGCGGCTGCGGTCAAGGTTTGGAGCCTGTGAAGACTACGAATGTGATGAACACAGATCTGATCCTGGACGGTTATTAGAAGGGAACCAAGTTGCTTTACAACTTTAGAGAGGTACGGTTAGGCCAAAAGGACGTAGTGCTCCTGAGAGAAAGTTTACTAATGGGATTCATTACCCTCAGAGTTCAAATAAACTGGGTGTGAAAACTTAAACCCAATAGAATGAACGTAATAGATTGATGACCTGGGCCCCTGACTTTAGCAGTCTTCTGTGTGTGGTCTGGACAAGTGTCCCTGAGAAGGGGGGAGTAATGTGTACCTCTCAGGGTCTACCCTCTGGACAGAGTGTTAGGCTGCTAAGATAGGCCAGTGATGGTTGGCTCATTCTCAAGGAATGGATATAATGTATGGCATGATCTTCGTTTCTGCCCCTGACCTCTTAATAAGAAGGAAAGAGGCAAATTCTCCTGTAATTTTTTCTCTGAATTTTTGCTAAAACCCAGTACATGATAATTTGCTTCTCAAGTACGTGGGTGAACCCCTACCTATATAGACACAAACGTGTATGGTCACATAATGTGTGTGTGTACATAAAGACCGTTAGGGCAACATTTTCTAGTAGTCCGGCAAGAGCCCTGTCATTTCCGAATGTGCTCCAGGCAGATGGGGATGGGAAAACTTCAGGTGAAGGCAGCCTTGTGTGTGAATGTTCAGAGGTGTGAGACTGCCTTGGAGGGCTAAGCAACAGCAGATGGGGCGCTTGGGTGCCTCGGTCAGTGAAACATCAGAATCTTGATTTCTGCTCAGGTCATGAGATTGAGCCCAGAGTCCGGCTCTGGGCTGCGTGTGGAGCCTGCTTGGGCTTCTCTTTCTCCCTCTCCGCCTGCCCCTCTCCCACTCGTTCTTCCTCTAAATAAATAAACACACACACACATAAGGAGTGCAGGAGAACCCACACACAGATGGTTCTCTTTGGGCAAGCTAGAACTTTGAGTGACATGGGCTGTGCCAGAAAAGAGAGGTGAAGCATAATAAGGTTGGTGGGGCACACAGGTGCCAGATAACGGGAGCCTTGCTTGTGTTGATATAATTAGGTTCATCATTTCACAGGTAATGGGAAATGCCATTGCAGAGGTTCAAATAGGAGATAAATGAAATTTGCATCTGAGAAGGTAGAGTCTGGAAGTTGGATGGAAAGCAGGTTGCTTGCAAGAGGGAAGTCAGGAGATCTGTTGGTTTAGAGGTGATTGGTTCCTACAGGAGAGGAGAGCAGAAAAAAAAAAAAAAACCCACCCCCACCCCAGGTTCTGAATTATTACAACAGTAGCGATGGGGATGGAGGGAAAGAATACAAGAGTGTGTAGAATCTCTTTGTATTCTGCCCAGTTCCAATAAGCTCTTTTCCTTTACACTTCTGTCTCATTTAGGTGAAGGAGGATGTTATGAAAGACAAGGCACCTTGGTGCGTCTTGTTGATTTGTTCGCCACCTGCTTTCATTTGTCCCCCCTTTACTACTTGTTACATTTCATTTGAGTCTCCTAGGTAAGTGGAAAGAAAGGAAGAAAGAAACCATTCTGGTTCCTTAAAAGCAAAGTAACTAATAGGTTATGAATGAGCTGAGTTTATTATTTTTTCAGTAAGCCAGGATTTTCTGTAATGAATTTTGTCAGGGAGATCTAATTAAACCATAATAGCAGTCTCTGAGAATAGTAACAGGAAGCGTGCTAAATAGGTCTTGCTAGGCAGTTTTTTTTTTCCTCCTATTCTTACCTCTCCTAACCTTTACAATGCACTTTTCTCCAAGGAGTCTGCAGTCTACCTACCAGGGAATTCTCTTGTTACAGACTCATATACATCTTACAAATACGAAAACTTAACCCTCTGGCATATGTAACAGGAAGAGAGGTTCCTGTAGAAATGTAGTAAATTCCCCTTTCTGTTCCGGTGGGAGGATAAAGTTAGAAGGTTTAGGTCTGACAAAACCACATCACCTTTAAATAAACAACCGGAAATAAACAAAAGCAGTTGAGGTTGAATACAAACTCATTTGATCTTAAAATAAAAGAAGATCCTTAATATGGAATAAATACATCGAATGCTTCCAATCTGATGAGAAGGTAGGTTAAGTGCTCTAACTTTAAATTCTCTCCCCATCTGTGCAACTACCACACTTACTCATTTGCAAGTTTTCGTGGTAAATTTGGGCCTGTGTGAATGGTGAGGAGCAAAAAACAGGAGACTTTTCACCCCAGTCCTCCTCAAGCTATTAGCATTCCCTTTGGTCTTGTTCTCCTCTTTTCCTTCCAACATAACATCTTACAGCTTAAGATGAAAAGACTTATTGGATTCTCTGTTGTCAATTGGACAAGCCCTCTCTGGGGTCTTTTCTGTCAAGATGCTCAGATTCCATTTGAATTTAAAACAGACCTGTAGGCTTAGGAAACGTGGCAGCCGTGTGTTCAGGGAAACAGAGAAAAGAGTTATTTTTAAAATATTTTAAAAAGTCTTCATTCCCAAAGCTGGTTGAGGGGAAACTTGGCGGATGGTCCAGAGTGTTTGTGACCAGCTGACTACAGATGAGTGATCCGGACAGGAATGGTAATCATTTATGACAGCATTTATTGAATGCACACTGAAAATTTTCAGCCAAATTTTTTTTTTAATTTAATAGTCCAAAACCTTTAAGGGATCAGTGATAGTTGGGCTTTGGAGCAAGACCCCTTTCTTTTGGTAGGACATTTGGTAGAACAGACGACTTTCTTTACATCAGAGAACTATGATTTTAATCTTACTTTACTAAAATCTAAATTCTCTCATACCACATTTTTTTCAAGAAAGAATATTCTCTTCATTTTTCCCCTTATTTTGATGGAAACTTAATTGTCTAATTAGTGTCCTAATACCAGAATATTTTAAGCTGAATTGTGTGATACAGTAGAAAAATGCAAGGAGAGAGAAAATAGTCATGTCAGAAAGAGAAGGAAAATGTAATACATGGGATAAAAGCTATAATTGCTGATAAATGACCGTGGGACTTGTAAAAATAATTTAATGGAAAAGTAAATTTAATTTTATCATAACATTTTTCTCCCTTTCTTAAGAGAGTTATATTTTTTAAACATAATGCTTACCAAATTGTCTTTTAAGATATTAGGGATAGGCGTGAGTGTTCATATTTAATTTCACTTGTGTTATTATCTAAGCTAATATTTATCTCCTTCATTGACAGAGCCATAAAGAAGATGTGAATTTCCTTGTCTTTTTATGTATACTTAACTCCGATTGATTTTACTGACAAGAGTGCATTTAAGGAGAATTCCCCCAATATTCCACAACATAAAACTGTCTCTGAAATCTGTCTCGCCACCTGGTCGCCAACCCCATTCATCTCTAATCTTTCCATTCTACCATGGCCTGACGCTCCCTTGGGTTTCTTGTCCCTTCCCACCTGGTCTGGAGCGAAGTCAGAGCCCATCCCAGACCAAAATCATTCCGCTTCCTGGTCACTTGAATGACCGTGCCTTTGTGTTTAGTCGGCTGCGTAACAAATACTTTTCACTACCTACTTACTTCATCACATCGATATCTGTTGCTGCTTTCTCTGCACTATCGGCTCCTATGGCCAGGAATACTGTCTCGTATCACTTTTGTGTTGCAGCAAACACTTAGCCCGTAGAATTAACCAATGACTTCCAAGTCCTACTCTATGAAAGACTTTTCCCCGAAAGAAAATAATGGTAGTAATGTAGTGAGTTAGTTTCTAATCTCAATTTATTTGGTAAGTGTTATTCTTTGATAATGTTCTCTCAAATTTTCGCGTTAAAATACCCTTTTTAGACGTAAAGCGCTCATGATTTTAAATAGCAAGGTGGTCGTTTTTAATAATTTTAAAAAATATCAGCTCAGCGCCAGTCCCCCCTATCCTGTGAACGTGAAATCCTTCAATGGGTGGTGGGCAGTAGCGAGGGCACTTGTTGTGATGAGCACTGGGTGTTCTATGTAAATGACGAGTCACGAAATTCTACTCCTGAAATGGATATCACTGATATTAGTAATTTTAACTAGCTAGAATTTAAATAGAAACTTGAAACATAGAAAGGAAAGAAAGGAAGGAGGGAAGGATGGAAGCAAGAAAGAAAGGAGGGAAGGAGGGAGAAAGGAAGGACGGAAGGAAAGAAACTCTAACACCTGGGAACCACCAGCTGGTGATTCTCTCCATCGGGCTGGGCACGTTTTCCCTCATGGGAGCTCCTCTAACTGTAATTGTATGACCACTGGCCCCTCGGCCTTGGCTGTGCCGCTCTTGATCCTCTTACAGATTTTCCTGTATCTACAGCTAATTTCAAGAAAGTCTCATCAGTGCTTATCATGGCATCTAGGTATGACTATAATATTTTCAGCAGACCTCCAGAATATACTTGTTAAATAATGGAGTATTCACATTTATTAGAAATTTAGAAAGCTAAAAGAAGTCATGGACTTGGGTGGATTAATTTGTATTCAGCGGATTAAGATTACACATTTCAGATGGTAAAAGTAGCAAAGATCGTGATAAACTCACTATACATTAGACCGTGACTCGTGGAAAATTATTGAAAAACCACATCGACTTTACAAGCCCTACACAGTATTCAACTAAATGTTTAAGGAAAGAAAGTGGAGTAGTTTAGTGGGACTGCCTTGTTTGCTAGTGAATTTGGTGACTATAAACTTTATTGTGGTTCCAATGCAGAGTTCTCTTTTCTTCCACATTGGGCATATAAAATAGTGCCTTTGTGTGTGTGTATGTGTGTGTGTGTGTGTGTGTGTGTGTGTGTGTGTGTGTACATATATGTGTATATGTATGCATACATGCACAGTTTTAACAGTCTTTTAAAATCAAGAAATACTTTTCTATTTTCTTCAGGTTGTATCTAGCTATCAGTTTCATTCTTACAAATACTCTTAGTCCGTGAAACATATTTTCTGCTGAGTGCTGTGAAATTTAATTCAGAAGTAGTGCTTTATTGATGCTTCGTTTTTGTGACCTTTCCAGTCTTGTGTTGGTGACATATTGGTCCTCTGTCTCCAGTGCTTTGAGAATCTAATAGATAGGATGGAATGGGTCAGATAATGAAAGTCCCTGGTACATTAACTTTCAATTTCATGAATGTCTGAATATTGCAGAGAAGATGAATAGCAGGACTTCCTTTGCTTTTACATTTTAACATTTATAAGCTAGTTAAATTTCCCCTGTATTATCAGCAGCAGAGTCCTAGTCTCCACTATTAACACACACATTCATATTTTGGAACAGAAGTGTAAGAGTTTAAAATAATTTATAAACCACAGAGCAGGCAACTTACAAATGTGTGCTTCTAAAAGACATGAATAAACAGGGCCTTCATTTCAGATGAATTATAGCATGTGAACTGTACGTTGAACAGGCTCCTTTTTTATTTCTCTTTGTTTTACTGACGTGAGCAGGGAGTTGGGGTTGTGTAGTCAGTCTTTTGACTGATCTCTTATTAGGTGGTTACAGCCATCCCCAAAAGCAGTGTTACTGTTTTGAAGCAGCATTAATCTCTGAAGATTTGAAAGAATCTGTTGAAATAGACTCATCTTTGGGATGAGGCTCAAGTCACCAGAGTGATAAGAAATACAGATGGGCCCTGAGTGATTAGGCAAGGACAGGATGAGAAGGCACACAGCTGTTGAATTGTTGGGTTTCGAACACTGATATGTGAACTCATTTGTATTCCCTTGGGTTATTTTATAGACATTGCATCATCCGCCGTTGCCCTGTTCCATTCCCACCACTGTATTTATGGTATCCATTTTTATGAAATGTGGCTAGAATTAGACAATACAATTTGGCCTCTTGGACTGTGCTTGACATTCCACTGTGTGGAAAAACTTGTGCTGTCTTGCCATGCTAGAAAAGCTGTACTGGGGATCTGAGATTTTGCAGTAAATGAGAAACGTCGTCATTGGTTTGGTCCAGTGGGAAACTCCAATGTGGAAACTTCACCTAACCTGATTCCTTAACTTTTTTGTTTTTTTAATGTTGATTTATTCTTGAGACAGAGACAGAGCGTGAACAGGGGAGGGGCAGAGCGAGGGGGACACAGAATCTGAAACAGGCTCCAGGCTCCGAGCTGTCAGCACAGAGCCCGACACGGGGCTCGACCCCACCGACTGTGAGATCGTGACCTGAGCCGAAGTCGGACACCCCACCGACTGAGCCCCCCAGGCGCCCCATGATTCCTTAAATATGTGATTACATGTATATGGTAGATGCTTTTATACTTGAACACAGAAATGAAAGGGCCGTCTACGTTAAGGATAGGGAGAATATGGAAGTGTGTGATGACTGATGTTTGGACCATTTTTCTTTATCTGGTTTCTTTGCGAAGACATCAGGCTTCTGGCACTGGTTCCGTGCTCAAGCACCCATGGTGATAGCCATTCTCTCAGGACCACTGCTTGATTATCTGGTTTCTTTGAGAGGGTATCAGACTCTGGCTCTGGTTCTGTGCTCTCCCATGGACATACCTGCTCTCTCACCGGGGTCATTTGCTATCTCATTTAAGTAGTTATTGAAGAACTTTTTTTTTTTTTAGCTCCTTTCTCCTTTAACCCAATCCACGCAAGCAGTATGCAGGCATGATGATCCGTCTCAGCCTTCACCCTTCACCCTCTTGGACCCCCCCAGGAGGCCTCATTGCTACTGGCAGAGACTCAGCAGTGCTCTTTGCATTTTCCTACGGGGCCATTTCTGGACCTGTTTACTTTGAGGTCCATTCCTTGACTTCCCAGTTTTTCCCTGCTCTGCTCCATAGCACAAATGGTGGACGCCACAGGGTATATCATCTGGGTGCTGGGAGGGTTGGGTCAGTGGGAGAGAAAGTACTGGAATGAGACTGGGAAGGAAGGGAGAGGAAGAAGGTAGGAGATTTCTCCCCTGCGCCTTGCCTCAGCTAGGATCTCTAGAAGGAGGCCCATCACCTCTTTGGATCTAGTTCTTTCTGAATGGGTCCTCTAAGGTTCCAGACTTTGCTGTGTGATCCAAGCCCCTGTTCTCTGTTACCCCAACATTTCTGTCCCTCTCTCCTAAATGTAGCAGTCACGTCCTGCTACACTATCTGCAGGTTACAGTCTGTGTGTTGACTTCTCAGCTCTCTCATGACCAGTGCAAAGAAGCCTTTGCACCAAATTTACTCTTTTTAAAAACAAAGAATGGTTTCTGGGTTCCCAGTGGGAGCCTGACTAACATACACACTCACTATAACTACTTCATATACATTCCCCTTTACACATTACCCTCAAAGAAGGTGAAATTCCAAATTTCTCATCCAGCTGATCTTTTCAGCCATATCAAACTAAATACTTCACTTCCTGATGGATGTTTTAATTGGTTAGTATGCAGATTCAAAAGGATTACCATCCCAAATCCCCCTTGCCTAGTATACATGACTAGAAATTAATCTGTCTACCTCTGGACTTTGAGGGTTCTTTGAACTTACATGAAGCATGTACCGATACCGTTTTAAATTCATTACTTAAAAATGTGTCTTCTCAACCCTACTAGATTATGAGACCTCTAAACTCAGTCACTGTCACTGTATCTTTTCTATGCATACCTCACAGTCCAAGCACAATGTCACGTATACACAAGGTGTACAAAATATTTGTCACATGAGTGAATGACAAATACTTTCAAACCAGAAAGGAAGTTTATACAAAAAGACTCCATTGCTCATAATTTTATTGGTTGCCAATTGCTGAGAAGAATCCAAAAGAGAAACAGAATTTATTCTTCTATAAAACGGGAAAGAATCATACCACATATACAAAAGGCATATACTACAACAGTATACTGACAGACATCATCTTGAGAATGTTGATATGCTTTTCCCAGAGATAGACTCACCCTTCAGTTTCACCAAGAATACTGATCCAGGAAGTATTTCCTTACAGTCTGGTAGTTGCTCTGTTACCTTTTATGTAAGTGGACACTGTCGGTTGGTGACGATCTACCCAGTGTTCACCCTCCTCTTCTTCCTTTGTACGTTCACCTCAAAGCTCCTGGCTTCTGGAAAAAGATGGCGCTATCCTCGGCTAAGAGGTGGGGTGTTGGCATAAAGCAGTAAGGACAATCTGGTTCTTCTCACCATAGTGATTGGTTCAGACAACCCAGGCTTAAGCCAATGGGCTCGTGGAATTCCTCTGGCCAGTGTGGACAGAGATTGGTTTAAGAAAGGAAATAAGATCCCATTTAGGTCAGGGAGACATAGAGGAGAAATCTAAGGATTTCTGAGGAAGTTGCTGAAAGAAATGCTCCGTCTCCTTCTGGACTACAGAAAGGATGCTTAGGACGGCCACAACCGTCTTTGCTTCCATGATGCAAGCCAGCATGAGGATAAAACTGGCCCAATGGAAAACAGAGTGGACAGATGGAAATAAATGGGTCCTTGCTGACATCTTTGAGTGGTTGACTCAGAATTACATCTATCTCCGCGCTTTCACGTTTTATGAGCCTCGCCCTTTGAGTAAGGTTTGCTTGGGAACGCATTTGAAAATATCCCGGCCGATAGACCACGCCGAGAACTAAAATGCTCAAATACTGAGTCAGTGAAGTCTCTAAACACAGGGATAAAATTAGACTCTCAGAGGATGAACCAAAGGAACAAAAACATGCCCCCTCGGTGATCTCAGCTCGCCTTTCTTACTTTCCTTTCTCTTAGTCATTGTCCTTAAAATGCTCACAGCACAGTGGTCCACTTTTAGTACGGGGTATTATCAAAGTATGCGCGGTGTGAGGGCTGCATGAATAGGCCGTGCTTGCTTCACTCAATAGACTAAAACTGCAATTTAGGATTCTTAAGTACAGAGGATCTTGGAGGGGCAACTGGAGTGTTCAGAAGCCTCAGACCAATAATACAAGCGTGGAACAGGAGAGCCTCAAAACCACAGAACCATTGAGAAAAACATGAATTGGCCATGGAAAGGTAATGACTAATACAAGAAAGTAAAAATATGAAGTGAAGGGCTAGAGGGTGTGTAAGTCCCCGGGGTCAGAATATAACATGGTTAAGACCTAACAACATGGATCTTGGAATCAGACTGACTTTTATGTTCACTTCCCGGCCCTGCCTCTGGACCAAGCTTGTTCATCTGTAAAATGGGGGTAATAACCCTGTCTCATGGCATTATAAGAATTTAATGGGAAGTATGTATTTAAATGTCCATAGGATATTGCCTAAGACATAGGCACTGGGAACAGCCACCTTTTCCTGTTTTTATTGTTCTTCCTGGTATTATCATTAAGCAGTAACAAGGGACTTCTTGTCCCTTGATGCTATTTTCCTGATCATTTTAGTCACCCTGAGCCTGCAAGAGTAAGTCCTTCCCAACCTTGAATCTGTGCTAAGATCTCTGAGTTGACATAGCCCAGAGATAGATAGATGGCAGGCAGATGAGATTTCTCTAGGATCAGGGTTGGAAAGTAAACCTTATTAAACTAGGACTTGTAAGCCATATTCACTTGGTGTGAAAAACGAACAGCAGCCCCTCACATATCAGTGGGGACTGTGTCAACGTAGAGTCATAGTACGGGCAAATGGGGCTACAGAAAGAGGCTGCAATCACGCACAAGAAGTCAGGGCAGCCACTGAGCATTTCAAGGTCAAAGGCAGAGCCATTCTGGGGCCTGCCATAAATTTCATTTTTTGACATTCACTTCTAAAATTTTTTTGCAAGCAGAAAAAGTCTAATTTCCAGAATGGCTCACATGCTACAGCCTCTGAGACGCCATTTTCAGTTCTTCCGGTTTTAGTGGCTTCCACCTATGAACCCTTGCCAGCATTGCCCATACATCTCTCTGACCACTTATCTGCTCTACTCAGTTTTATTTCAGTGCTCACGTGTGTGTCCTTCACCCCTCCAAACTGAACCACCGGTCCAAAGGGATCGCACCTTATTCTTTTCCCATTGTCTTGAGACATCTAGCTTAGAATCTACATGAAGGAATAGACATCAAAAGATTCCAATTGGACAGGGTCCCCCTTGCTGCCCAGATCAGAGTTTAAAAGGCATCTATGTCCCCAAACAAGTCTTTAACATTTTAAGTTTCCCAGCTTCTAACATACTTATGGAGAATTTGCTACCTATATCAATTCAGTGATTTATCAATTCTTCGAAGGTCAAACTTGAATGTGACCTTTATGACTTAGGAGAAAAAAGGGTAGAAATGACACCTATAAAGTGCATATTATGTGTTAAAGCCACTGTGAAGGCTTTGTCCCGTTTGGTCCTTAAAATAACCATGTGGAAGAGATATATGAAGCCTTCTTTAAAATGAGGAAACCAGAGTTCGGAAGTATTTAGTAACTTGTCTGACGTAAAGCTGAGACTGAAAACCAGAATTTTGACCAAAGCCCTTGTTTTTTTCCCTGTATTTGTTCTGATATTTACTCTTTCTAAATAGGTGTTTCTTTTCATTATGAGATTTAGCATTCATCAAAGGAAATGTCTGTATATGTAAATTCCCCGCACTGATAGACCAGCTGATTATTTATAGCCTGTTGACATTTGCAGAGTTTTCCGCTCACATTTACATTAGTCTGATATGCCCTAGAGAAGGCTCAGAAATGTTTTGATGGCATGTCAGAGATTTCTAATATATACTCACTGATTTGTCCTATCAACACTTATTGAGTGCTTACTCTTGTGCAAAGGCAAAACATAAAATCTTGTAGGCACAGTGGCACAGAGCATCTATTAAAAGGGCAGTCATTCTTAAAGAATTTTTCTGCGCAGAGGTTCAGAAATGCATGTTCATGTGTTTGGGGATTTCTCTGTGAGAACCAGGTGTATTCCTAGCAACCCAAACACAGACAATTGGGCTTGGGAAGGAGAGAATGGGACATAGGCCGACGACAGAGAAAAATTCAACAGGAAGGACAAAAGAGTTGAAGAAACCTGAAAAACATTAAAAACAGCAAGAGCCTTTGGGGCATCTGGGTGACTCAGTCAGTTAAGTGTCTGACTTTGGCTCAGGTCATGCTCTCGTGGTTCGTGAGTCTGAGCCCCACCTTGGGCTCTGCGCTGGCTTGGGATTTTCTCTCTCTCTCTCCCTCTCTCCCTCTTCCCCTCCTCCCCCCCCCCAAAAAAAAAGATGCAAAGAGCCCTTCCACCTGTAGTCCTAGAAGAACGAAACATACAGAGTAGAAAACAAGGATTCAAGTATCATCTCTGCTATTTAAGAAACGTGCAATCTTATGTAGGTGTGTGTCGTTCCTTAGTGATAAAATATAGATGCCACCCCTCTCAAATGAGGCAATGACAGTTTAGTAAAATGAAGAGTGGTGTATAAATGCCAAAATGAGATCATTATGCATCTTTACCCTGACTTTTCTTTGATGCTCTCGAAATCTTGGAGACGAGCAGAAGCGAAGGCCGACTGGAACAGAGAGGCGGCGTGGTTTGTGATTGAGCGGGGACCAGGGCAGAGAGCAATGAAGCAAGAGAGCTTTGCTTCTACATATGTATCAACGGAGGCAAACCAGCAAGTGAAAAATTGGAAGGGAGTCTGGATTTTGAGCTAGAAAAGCCAGAAATGTGTATTCAAAATACATACCACAATTAGGCAGAGGAAGAATTATTTTTCTAGGGTATGCTCAGAGCTGCTCCTCACCAAAATTTAAGACACAATTAAATGAGATGGAAATTTGTAGAAGCTTTGGTTTATACATTCTGCTTCAGTTTCTGCCTTTTGCTGTCATCCAGAGGAGCATTTCTTGGTAGGAGACAAAAACTAATCTGAGTTTATTTAAGGTTAGATTATCTTGATTCGGTGCCCTGCCATTCAGAGTTACCTGACTCACCTTTAATAACTCAGAACATCAAAGAAGATTTTCTATCTGAGACAGCCAGCTCCCAAATAAATAAATAAAACCATGGAAGTTGTTTTGTTTTGGTTTAAAGATCAAGTTCAAAGTGGTCTTTGGCGATATTAAATCAGGATAGATTTCGAGCTTGCATTTAATAGAAAGAGAACTCATGTCTCTTTCTCCTATTCACATTAGTTTGGACCCAGAGGATATTTATTAAACAAAGAACAGCAGAACAAACTAACGTTAAGGGAGGAAATTGGTTTTCCTGCAGTCCAACCTATTTTTAAATTAGCAGAAGCAAGTGCTAATATGAAACCCTGTGACCAGTAATCACATTTTCCTTTCGCTTTGTTGGAAAATCACAGCAATCCGTATTAGCATTTCACACTAGTTAAGAGAGTGCGGTAAAATGGTCCAAGGAGACTGTTCAGGGTGAGAGCCGGGGCGGGAGAGGTGATTTGGGCAGTGAGGTTTCCCGGGAAAAGCATCTCAGTAGGCAATTTCATGTGGAGGCTAAAGCCTTTTTTGGACGGCAATTCAAAAATAAAGCACAAAAGACAACGAACGTGGCTCCAGACCAAGGCTGGGTTATAGTTTACTCAGGTACTGACACAAAATCAATATTGCCAGCACCTATTGATGATTTATTTCAGTAATTACTCTCGAACCCATAACTAAAATGCTGTCAAAATACAACAACCTTGTCCTACTAAATGCTTGTGGTTTTTCTTTCGCTAGATTAATTTACATGTTATAATCAGAATGGTACAATTCCCTGGCTAGTCAGCAATCTATCGAATGCTTTAGAAAACAGGAAAAAATTAATAACCACTTACAAACACCTTTGGCTGGGTGACTCAGGATTAGACCCTTCTGGCCGTTATTTTCCCATTGGTCTGGTTGAGAATGTCTTTAGAACTAAATCTGGAAGTCCAGGGAGGTAATACTCTTTCTCTCCTGGCTCATGGAAAGTTCTTAACCATTGTCCATTACAACCCTCCCCATTGTGTTCCTGGGGAATGCTCTCCCAAGCTGTTGGAGAAATTTCCAGAAAGGAAATGTGTTTCTTTACTGGGCAGCAGAGGAGCATTTACAGACCACTAATAGTTTGAGTCCTTTATGATTTAAGCTGAAAGATGTCTTCCTATAGTGTCTACAGTTGATTAATCCAAAACAGGTGGCAGACTTAAGTGTAAAACCTAAAACTATAAAACACTTAGGGGGGAAAAAAAATCTTCAGGACCTAGGGCTAAGTCAAGAGTTTAGGCTTTACCCCAAAGCCATAATCTCTAAAAGGAAAACTGGGTAAATCGGATCTTATCAAAATTTTCAAATGTTGCTCTGTAGAAGTCCTGTTAAGATAATGAAAGACTGCAGATACTATGTGTAAATTTCATGTGTGACAAAAGACTTGTATCTAGAGTATGTAAAGACCTCTCCAAATGATTTAATTAAAATGAGCAAAATATATGGCAAGAAATTTCATCATAGACTATATACAGATGGCAAATAAGCACCAGAAAACATGTCCCATATTATTAGCCATCAGGGAAATGCAAATTAAAGCCACAATGAGATATCACTGCACACCTATCACAATGACTAACAAAGTAGTGGTAACCATATGCTGGCGGAGATGAGGAGAAATGGAATTATTCACATGTCGCCGGTCGGATGGTGAATTGTTCAAACACTCTGGAAAGCAGTAGCTCAGCAGTCTCCAAACTAAACCAGGCGCTAACCGTCCTCAGCAATTTTGCTTTTAGGCATTCCTCTTAGAGAAATGAAAACCTATGTTTTGTTTATTTTTTTTAATGTTCATTTATTTTTGAGAGAGAGAGAGAGAGACAGAGCGTGAACAGGGGAGGAGCAGAGAGAGAAGGAGACACAGAATCCGAAGCAGGCTCCAGGCTCCCAGCTGTCAGCACAGAGCCCGACGCGGGGCTCGAACTCACGAACCACGAGATCATGACCTGATCTGGAGTTGGACATTTAACCAACTGAGCCACCCAGGTGCCCCAAGAAATGAAAACCTATGTTCATAGAAAATTTATGTTCCTACAAAAACCTGTGCACAGATGTTCACAGCAGCTTTATTTACAGTACCCAAGCCTGAAAACAACCCGGAGGTCCTTCAAGAGGAGTATGGTTAAAGCAACTGTGGTACGTCCATACCATAGAATAGTCCTTGGTAATGAAAGAGAACTGCTGATGAACTAATGAACTCTTACTACACTCAACAACATGGATGGATCTCAAAAGAATTCTGCTGAATGGACAAAGCCTTGTTTAAAGGGTCACATGATGCACGATATTTATACAGCGTTTTTTAAATAAAACCTATAGAAACTAAGAATAGATTACTGGTTTCTGAGTAGGAGGTATGTTTAGAGATATGTGTAGCACCATGGCCAAACTGTTCTATATCTCGATTGTGGTAGTGGTTACACAAAGCCACATATTCGATAAAATCGCATAGAATTGCGTGTGCGCGCGCGCACACACACCATAAATGAGTGTGCATATAATTGATAAAATGTGAATAAGCTCTGGATTGTACCAATGGCAGTATCCTGATTTTCGTATTATAGATGCTAACCTTAGAGGAAGCTGGGTAAAGGGTGCACAGACTTCCATGTGCGTATCCACAACATCCTGTCTTCCTGTGAATGTAGATCATTTCCAAAATGAGCAGGGTTTTTTTTGGGTTTTTGTTGGGTTTTTTTTGGTGTGTTTTTTACAAAACTCGAAAACGAAAGCATTACTCTTAGAATGGGTATTGCCAGACTACCGAAATGGTCCATGGCACAAGAAATAAAGGTCAAGAACTTTTATTTTCAATCTTCATTATAAATGAACTCCTGTTATTAGTCATGGTGGGAATCAGGGGGTTAAATAACTTCTTTTACTCAAAGCAAAGTATCCTCTTGCTAGCCAAGTACAGGCAAGCATACACAAGCTCATTCTTGAGCCCTGGGTTGCCCCCTGGGGCTTGAACCCAAGATTAAAGCCCAAGGCCAGCCTGCCTTCTCCTTCTTTTCCTTCTTTCCCCTCCTTCCTTTCTTCCTTTAAGGAAAGATACCCCTGTTTATTAAATAGGACCATGCATAATTTCCAGGTAAAACTATCTCTACAGCCTTCTAAGTCAAGTGCTTTCCTTCCAAAGAACAAGTTAACTCTAAGTGGGAAATGCTTCTCTGTGGAATGCAGCACTCATTTTCAGCAACAAAATAGGTATTTTTCTATTACAAGATTTCAAAGCAATGCTGAGAAGCATTTCCTAAAATGCTTCTTAAAAGTTTTTCTTAAAAAAACTTTTAAAAACAACCTCCGGATTACTGTCTTAGTGAGATAGATTACTGATGTCAAGTTTTGCCATTTGGTGGCTAAAACACACTTTTTTTTATTATTAAATATAATTTATTGTCAAATTGCTTTCCATACAACACCCAGTGCTCATCCCAACAGGTGCCCTCCTCAAAGCCCATCACCCACTCTCCCCTCTCCCCAACCCCCCCATCAACCCTCAGTTTGTTCTCTGTATTTAAGAGTCTCTTATGGTTTGTCTCCCTCCCTCTCTATAACATTTTTCCCCTCTGGTCTTTTGTTAAGTTTCTCAGGATCTACATGTGTGTGAAAACATACGGTATCTGTCTTTCTCTGTATGACTTATTTCACTTAGCATAATACCCTCCAGTTCCATCCACGTTGCTACAAAAGGCCATATTTCATTCTTTCTCATTGCCAAGTAGTATTCCATGGTATATATAGACCACATCTTCTGTATTCATTCATCAGTTGATGGACATCTAGACTCTTTCCATAAGTTGGCTATTGTTGAGAGTGCTGCTATAAACATTGGGGTACAAGTGCCCCTATGCATCAGCACTCCTGTACCCCTTGGGTAAATTCCTAGCATTGCTGCTGCTGGGTCATAGGGTAGTGCTATTTTTAATTTTTTGAGGAACCTCCACACTGTTTTCCAGAGTGGCCGCACCAGTTTGAATTCACACTCTTCACTACAAGAGATCAATCTTAAAACTCTTCTTTTGCAAAAAAAAAAAATATATTGAATATTACTGGACAACAGTATTAGAGTCTTCAGTCTCTTGACCACTGGAGGGATATAGGACCATCAGTTTCCATAGCATCTCCATGATGCCTTAAGAAAGCAGGAAGATCTTTGCTTGATTCATTTAGTATCCACTATGCCCATTTTCTCCATAAAATTATTTATTTTACATATTTTTAGACATATTTTGACGTCTAATTTTTTTTTTTCCAGAATAGAAAACATTCTGGACGAAACCCCACCACAGATGGACCTAGAGGGAAATGAGAAAATCTAGCAAGGAGTATCTTATATTGGCAGAACTATAAAACCTATAGTCCCAGACCAGAAGCCCAGCAAATCATTCTCCCTGGGCCTCAGTTTGCTCATCTAGAAAATGAAGGGGATCGACAAGTTCTAAAGTTCTTTCCATTACATAATTTTCCAGAATTCTGAAGCCTGTGACAGTTCACAGCCCCACATCTTGAACACTGATATCTTGGTTCTCTCAAAGCTTTGGGTGAAGAAGACAGCGATAGCTACTTTTCCTGTGCATGTATCACGTGTCAGATGCTGTTTTAGGCACTTCACGTGCCTTAGCTTATTTTAATCCTTGAAGCAACCCAGTAAGGAGGGTCTTGTGATTTTTCAGCCTCTTCATTTTATACCTGAGGAAACTGAGGCTCATCACGTCCGCAAACTCACCTAATAAAAATGGCTGATGAATGGCGGAGATAGAACTTGAGCCCGCTAGCTCTAGAACTCAGGTCCCTAACCACTAGACCCTATTTGCCCACGAAATTAATACAGATTTTGCTCGGTAGCGACATGCCCGGTGAAGCACCCACCGTCTAACACCGTTGCTACAGGCCCAGTGTGCCAAACATAAATTCCCACACATTATGAGGACACAGATAGCAACAGAACAGTCTGGTCCACAGTTAGATCAGCTACAGCACTTTAACAGGGACAAACCGTATTTTCTGTTTGTCAGTCACCGCATCTCTGTATAGCACACATCCATTCCCCTGGGTATTTAGGGTCGAATCATCTTCCATACAAAGTCAGAAATCTTGCCCAGCTCTGAATCCTTTAGATCGGGGATTGACGAACTTTGTCTTTTTTTTTTTTTTTTTTTTTTTTTTCTGGAAAGGGCCTGACGATAAATATTTAGGCTTTGCAGGCCATAGAGGCTCTGTCGCAACTATTCAACTCTGCTGTTGTAACTCGAAAAGAGGCCGCAGTCTGCTGACCCCTGCTTTAGATAACTTAGAATTCTCAGCCGTGGTTGCTTTGGATAAATCAAAGCGATAATCCGGGCGCCTGGGTGGCTCAGTTGGTTAAGCCGCCGACTTCGGCTCAGGTCATGATCTCGCGTTCAGTGAGTTCGAGCCCTGCGACGGGCTCTGTGCTGACAGCTCAGAGCCTGGAGCCTGTTTCAGATTCTGTGTCTCCCTCTCTCTGACCCTCCCCCATTCATGCTCTGTCTCTCTCTGTCTCAAAAATAAATAAACGTTAAAAAAAAAAAAATCAAAGCGATAATAGTTGAAGAGAAATCTCCTTGTTCTAGCTGATGAATTTTTTTTTTATGAACTTTTTTCTATGCTGTGGTTTAGTGATCAACCACAAGCAGACGACCCTTAGTTAAAAAAAAAAATTTCCATGTATATCAAAAAAAGAATGTATAAAATTTTCAGAAAAAAAATTCACAGATACAGTTTATGTGCCAGAGGTAATCGGAGGCGAGGTGCTATCTAATTTTGAAGGCATTTTAAAACAAATGATGTCTTTTCCTATAACGGCCGAGAGCAAACTGACGGTTGCCAGAGGCGTGGGGCGGGGGGATGGGCAAAGTGGGCGAAGGGGAGTGGGGGGTACAGGCTTCCGGTTACGGGTGCGAGAGGCATAGCACAGGGAACACAGTGATATTGCACTAGTGACGTATGGGGCCAGATGTTACGTATACTCGCGGAGAGCACCACGTAATGTACAGAGAAGTTGAGTCACTGTGTTGCACGCTTGAAAGCAACGTAACCTTGTCGGTTGTACTCAAATTGAAAAAACCAAAAATAACAAATAACGACGTCTTTTTATTTCCTCTGAATAGTTCCGAATCTTCACGAATATTCCACATTTGTCAAGGAGGCTTATTTCGCTCCCTGCTTGTGCTGTGACCTGTTTTGCTTCCGCCTCTAAAGGAAATATCTACTGTTTTCCACCGAGGATGGCTCAGACACAAGGGTTTTGACTTACAAGGAAGTAATGCTCAAGGCCATAGTTTAGTGCTGTTCGTATCGGGTTGTGTTGGAACCAAAGCGCTTAATGGATGTTCAGTGTTATGTGTTGCATCCCGACTTGAAACTAATGTTGGGTTATTGCTGATCTATGCAGTTTAGTCTAAATTAGTTCAAGGCAAGCCTCCGTGTGAAAGCAACGTTCAAGACTCTATTTGTTACTATGGTCTTAAAAGCATGTGCCCAATCACCATCTCATAGAGTCCTATAAAAGGACTCTCACTAAGGCTTTTGTCCAGGCAGGGGCAGGACTTGGGCTGCAGTGGTGGGAGGAGGGGTCAATCTAGACAAAGACTTAAATATTTGGTACGCTGTGTAGCATTTGAAGACAATGTCTGCATGCAGCTGTATTCAGTTTTCACTTGGGTTCTGGCACACAGTGACAAAGGCATTTGTTTGAAGATAAGAGTGACATACTTTTGGTTCGCTAAGATGTGTTGTGATGGAAATGAGAGAAAGTAAATAGTGGTGCTTAAGAGCAGTCTGATATGTTTGGCTTCTTCACTATGTATGCTTTAATAAGTTTGTTTTAACTTGACTTTGCATTCCTTTATTTTTATATGAAAACTCAAAATGGCTAACAGTGTCGCGAATGCTTTTTCAGTGATTCTGGAATCTTGAGAAAATGTGTGTACACAAAGCCAGCAAGCTCTATGGTTTTCTGGCTTTGAAAGAACAACGTGGTGCAGAGTGTACTTATTATGAGTTAATTAAATGATAACATACCAAGGCAATTTATTATGGACATCAAATAAAGCCTAGTTAAAAAAAATTGTGTGATAAATTTAGAAAATCTAGAACTTGCTAGAGATGAAAATTAACTGGCTTTTAAATTAACCAGCAAAGGCCTATATCTAAAATTAAATTTCTATTATTTTTACTAGAGGAAATAAAATTCCATGTGAGGGCTTTTTAAAAAGGACTCTTTAATTATAGGAGGTTAATATTTCAATGATGGTGTCACAAATACGGCAGTAATATACTCTCAGCGAGTGGGCACTTCTGCCGTAAGAACAATAAAAATCACCTGTCAGATATCCACTACTAGGTTGTGCATTTTATTGGTTTTAATTATTACAAGATTGTGCTGCGTTCTGAGTCTTATACTATTTGACTTAATCATCTCTAAAAGGTAAGAGTTACTTAGAAAGCAAAACTTCAAGACGAATCCTTGTGGATGGAATCAAAGAATCAATCTCAGAGAATTAGAAATGATCCTGTTCTGCAACCCTAACTCAATTCTTGGCCACCTCTTAATTTTTTCATAACCCAGCTCCGGGTAATTACTTTCCATCTGCTCTTGGTTCGACACTGCTAGGTAATGTCCCGAATATTTCCAGTCACAATCAAGGAATTTATATCAGACGATAATTTCTAAAATTTCGAGAAAGAAATTCACAGGTGCTGCTTATGTGTCAGATGTAATCAGAAAGGCAAATTGCTATCTAATTTTGAGGGCATTGTTTTAAAAAATGATGTCTTTTATTTCCTCCAGATATTTCAGGATATTAGTAAATATTGCAAATTTATCAAGGAGAATCATGTTGTTCACTGTTTGTGCCATGATTTTTTTTTTCTCCGCTTCTCAAAGAAATATATACTTTTTTTCCTCTAAGGATGGCTCTGACACAGGGTTTTGATTTACTTAGAAGTAACGCTCAAGGCCATGTTTTAGTACTATTCACATTGTGTTGGTAGTAAAGCACTTAATGGAAGTTCACGCTTACATTTTTTTTTTTCGTTTTTGAGAATAAATTCACATTCTAGAGAGTACTGATAGATAAATAAATAAAACCATCTATCTTCTAGCCTACCTTAAAACTTGGAGTAGATGGTCATCCAGTAAACCACATCGGTTTGGGTATCAGAATAAAATGTTAATGAGAAAGAAAATTTAGATTATTGTGTCCCAAAACTTTCGTTTTAATTGTATTAAGAAATAAAATGTTGCATGCCCGTATTAGGTATTTTATGAATCATGGTGTGCCTTAACTCAAATACGATTAACTCTTTAGGACAGAAACTAACAATTGCTTACAGTCCAAAATACATTTACTCATCAAAAAACAGTTTTCTAGCACTGTAAATCTTCTAAAATAGGTCTACAAGTACTTTTTATATTTACTAGCATTTGTTTTATAAGACCTGAAATTCTTAGAAAAACTTAATAGTTCCTAAATATTCTCAACATTCCTCGATCTACAAATATTTGCTTATATTGGCATATAGATTGTTCCTGTATATACATCATATATATGTGATATATATACCACATCCATATACACTATGTGTTACAGTTAAGGCAACACACAGGGCATATGGAGCTTTATATTTAAAATCATCGCAATAAATAATAGTATCAATAAATATTAATAATCCCTTAAAATTGTGGCCAGTTGATGGTATGGGCATCTTTCTATTCCAACAGATTGAAAAATATTTAAAGACCTGAGATGATTCTGTGATATTTTTTGAGTACCAGTGTATTATATTATGAACACATGCTTCATTTCTTCAATAAATTAGTGGGACCCATATTTCCCATAATATGATTTTATATATTAAGAGAAGGTGATTAAATCTGGGAGTGTTATCGTTGACGGAATTGGTTATGTGCAAATTGATGCTTAATGCAAATATCAGTTTTTAAAATAATAGTTGAGGTCTGCATTTTAATTGGAAAGATACCCCCCAAAGAGCTGCTTCATAGCCTGTGTTCATACTCCTAGAGATATTATCAGGCTGATAAATAACAGAAGAGTAGTTCTCACCGTGAACAATGAAGGTAGCCAATTTCTTAAATTAAAAACGTTGACAAGAAGATGGGCAAAGAACTACTGTCCCCTCCTGAACCAACACTGCTCTTTTCTGTTGACTCTTGAATCTTCTCCATCCCATCATCCATTCATTTGCATTCACTTACAACCAAACTCTTAAGTGACTTGTTAGAAACGTTTAAAAGACTAGGCACAACATTCACGTTTATTTCTCATGGGCCCTTGAAACATGCCACCATATTTCTGATCTGCTACATTAAAAGAAGTAACTCACTTCTGGTTCACTGGTCTAGAATCCATAAGAAAGAAAACAACCTACATCCGAAAGTTAAACTCAGTTTTGTTAGATCGTAGAGATTTTGAGGTCTCCTTCAGTTTCCTTCTAAAGAATGGACACATTTGAAGCAACTCCCTGTGACAGGTCAATTCTGTTCAAGCCAACCACAAGTATCAATGGCCTGGTAGAGCAAATTTCTCTCATGACCTCTTTCCTCAAAGTCCCGGTAATAGGACTGTCACTTGGGCCCCTGCCATGGGTATTCTAAGGAAAAACTGCTTCACAAGGAAGCCAAGGCCAAGCTCTGTGAATGATGCACAGTGATAACACATCCCTCGTCAGTCACTTCTGGCTCCTTTGAAAGTGAAAGCCCAGAATAAGAGGCTGTGAGCCACACCAAAAAGCTAAATAAATACCAAGCTGAGGCACCTTTGGGATAGTTTTCATATACCACCAATTCAGTAGTACACTGATCTTATGTTTTATTTTTCCAGTACTGTAAATCTCCTAAAATAGAGCTACAAGTACTTTTTATATTTAGTAGCATTTGTTTTACAAAGGCCTGAAATTTATAGAAAGATTTAATACCAGTTTCACAGTTCCTAAATATTCTCAACATTATTTGATTTACAAAGATTTATTTATATGCACCTAGAATGTTCCTGTAAATGCAGCAATAGTTAAAACCACGTTTTCAAAGGATTGTTAAAGTAATAGAAAGCAAAGATCTAAAATGCATCAATTTTATTTACATAGTACTTTTCTTTTCTTTGGTTAAATTACCTTTTGGAGATAATGATAAAAATTTTTTTACATATCCATTAACATCTCTTTCCAAACGCCTCATTCATTAATTTTCTACCAAAGAAAAGTTGCTTTCTAAGCTATCTATCCCAATGACTCTGATCTTTTAGTTAATGCTGCATGTGGATAAAGTGCTTTATCATGGTTAATGAATTTTTCCATGTAATAATGCCTTTAAGTTGAATAAATAACATTATCCTATTACCATTAATAATAGCCCTTACTGTCAGCAATGAACAGTATGAGTATATATCAAAACTATTCTAAATGTTCTTAAGATACATTTCATTATTGCCTTTTGTTTATCCTCATTTTGTTGAATACATTTGCTGCTTTCAAGTATTCATTAAGGACCTACTGTGCACGAGGAATACTCTGATTTAACTGGTCTAGACACTGGTATTTTTACAAATATCTCCAGGTGGGGCACCTGGGTGGCTCAGTGGGTTAATCATCTGACTCTTGGTTTTGGCTCAGGTCATGATCTCATGGATCATGGGATCAAGCCCCATGTCAGGCTCTGTACTGACAGCCAGGAGCCTGCTTGGGATTCTCTCTCTCTCTCTCTCTCTCTCTCTCTCTCTCTCTCTCTCTCTTCTCTCTCTCTCTCTCTCTCTCTCTCTCTCTCTGTCCCTCTCCTGCTTATGCTAGCTTGCTCTCTCTTTCCCTCTCTCTGCAAAATAAATAAATAAAAGCTTAAGAAAAAAATCACTCCAGGTGATTCTAATATGTGTAGCCTTAGTTGAAAATCACTTTTCGGAAAGCTGGGAAGATTTCACAGCAAAGGTGACACTTGACATAGACCTAAAGAGAGAGTAGGAGTTCCCCAGGGGTGGAGGTATGGAGGGGGCTATATAAGAAGAAACAAGGAGGCTTGACAGGCAAGCACCCTTGGCAGGATCAGACCATCTTCTTTAGGGAGGTGGGAAAGAAAGTGACCAGAGAAGACCATAAGGTATGGTTAGAACCACACAGAAAATAGCTTTGAAAGCTATATTGGGTTTTTGCATGTTACTCAACTGGAGCCACTATATCTTAACATTTTCAAGTAGTAAAGACAGTACAACCTGACCTGTGTTTAAGATGTAAAATCTGCAGCATGGAAGATGTGTTAGAGTGTGAGAACTTTGAAATTGGCAGGAGTTCACATCATTCAGGCAAGAGATAATGATGGATTGATTGTCCCAAACTGACCTCCATTGTAATTTGGATCACCGTAACTTTCTTTTTATACATGTTTTTAAATGTTATCAATCATGACTACAAATGTGTTAAATTTGTGCTCAGAAGAGGAAAATAATATCCTTGATTCACAAGGCATGTAACAAATTTATTGGTACAAAAGAAGGAAGAAGAATTAAAACACAACAAAGACAGCATTTACTACCAAGTGTCTTTAAGAGAAAAAAAAAACCAATTCAATATTTACTCAATAGCTTTGAATCAATCAACTAATCTGTAAATGCACCTGCTGTCAGAACTGTGGAAGAAATATTGTGCTTAGAGACAAGATTTAGGACCAGAACAAGAAACTCTTTTACAGTTGATTTGTTGTTGTTGTTGTTATTTTTTTGTTTTGTTTTTTTGTTTTTTTTTTTTTTAAATAATGACTAGTTGTCAGGGACTGAAAGAGATGCAGATTTGGGTGGAGGGAAATGGGGGAGAAATCACCTCGCCAACTGCAGTGTATTTGTGTGTGTTTAACCCTTAACGAATTCTGCATTTTAGGGTACTTGAGGCTGACTTGCACATTACAGTTTTAAAGTTGTCCTTTTTCCATTGTAAATATTTCCGTGAATACTACCAGTTGGAAATTAGAACAGTAGAGTACTTTTCTGAATCCAATCCTATTTTTATTTTATACCGTATTTCTCAGATATCTTTAGACCAAAAGCCAACAGCAGAAAATAAATAGTTTACACCAGTTTCATAGTATGTGTTTGGGTTTTGTAAATAATTTTAACTCAAATAAAATACTACTCTCAATACGCCCCCCCCCAAAAAAAAAGTTCTTCAGACTAAGAATACCAGGAATAAGGAATGCAATTTATAATGATAAAGGGGTCAATTCATCAGGAGGATATAAAATTGTAGTATTGATGCACCAAGTAACAAAGCTTTGAAATACACAGAGCAAAATCTTATTAAACCACAATTATAGTCACATTTCAGTATTCCTCCCTCAGTAATTGGTAGAACATCGACAGAAAACCAGTAAGGATGTAGAAGAGTTGAGCAATAATTTTAACTTGATGTAATGGAATATTTGGAACACTCCACCCTACAAAAGTAGAATACCTATTCTTTTTAAGTGCATATGGAAATTTCTGCAAGGTATACCATATTCTGGGACATAAAGCAAGTCTTGTTAAACTTAAAGGATTCATATAAGGTGTGCTCTCTGATGACAAAGGAATTAAATTAGAAATGATTACAGATCTTTAGGGGAAAAAATATTCAGAAGCAACACGTTTAAATAAACTGAGCCCAATAATTAAAGGGAAATTGGAAAACATTTGAACTGAATGAAAACTAAAAACAATATATCAAAATGCATTGGCTGCTGTTAAAGCAGTGAATAAAGAAAATTCTCTTACATCAAATGCCAATATTAGAAAATAGGCATGATCACAAGTTAATGACCTTAGCTTATGCCTTTAAAAAATGGAAAAATGAGAGCAGTGAAGCGAAAAGTCAGTAGATAACGGGAAATAAATTAGTGTGGAAATCAAAAAAAAAAAAAAAATGAAAATACTAAAACAGTGGTGAAAACTGGTGAAGGCCAATGGTGAACATTTGGAGCCAGATAATTCTTCCTTCTTAGGGCTGTCACGTGAATTGTAGAATATTTTGCAGTCTCCTGGCTTCTACCCAGGAAGATGCCAATACCATGTCCCACTTCCTGGTTGTAACAAGGACTCAACTGGAACTACTATATCTTAACATTTTCAAGTAGTAAAGACGGTACAACCTGACCTGTGTTTAAAATGCAAAATCTGCAGCATGGAAGATGCTCTAGACATTGTCTAGAAAAATGTCTCTAGACATTGTCAAATGCCCTATAGGTGAGAAGGAGTAATGGTGCCCCCTGTTGACTTAAATGGATAAATTTTTTGAAAGGCACAAACTACTAAAACTCAAGAAGAAATACATAACAGCCTGTATCTATCTATTAAAGAAATTAAATTTGTGGCTAAAAATATCCCAACAAAGACAACTCTAGTCTCCATTAACTTCATCGGTGAATTCTACCAAACACTGAAGAAAGAAATGATACTGATTCTACATGAACTGTCTTGGAAAGTTGCTAGTTGGGGATGACTTCCCAACTCACTCTATAAAGCCAGAATGACCCTTATATCAAAACCAAGGACAATATAAGAAAACTATAGACCAGTATTCTTCATGAACATAGATACAAAAATCCTAAACAAAAATTTGGTTAATGGATTACAAGGTATTGTGAAATGATAATACGTAATCAATTGGTGTTTACCTCTGGAATGCAACATTGGTTGAATGTTCAAGAATTAGTGTAATTCGCCCCATGACCACACTAAAACAGAAAAACTCTATAACCATCTCAATAGATGCAGAAAAAGCATTTGATGAAATATAATCCCAATTCCTGATTTACAAAACTCTGGGCAAACTAGAAATACAAGAGAACATCCTTACCTCAATAAAAGTTATCTACAATATCCCTAAAGTTAACACTGTACCTAATGTAAACTTATTCTACTCAAGCTTTTACTAAAGGTTCTAGCCAGTGCAATAGAACTAGCAATACATACATACATACATATGGAAAAATAGCACCCTGATTGGGAAGAAAGAAGTAAAATTTTATCCACAAATAGCATGATTATCTACACAGGAAATTTGATGTTGTCTGTGAAATAACTACTGGAAATATTAAGTGAGGTGAGCGAGGTTGCAGGATTCAAGATCAATATAAAGTACTCTTGTGTAACTGCGCACGAGCAATGACCATTGAAAATTGAAATATAAAGCAGTACCATGTAAAATTGCATTAAAATATGAAATGCTTAAAGATAACCCTAAAAAATATGCAAGACCTGTATAGTGAAAACTATAGTACAGTGGTGAGCGAAATTAGAGACATAAACAAACAGAGAAATGTATGGTTCTCATGGGTCAGACATTTCAATATTATTAAAATGTTTATCTCCCGAAATTTATCTGTACGGTCAAGACAGTCCAGCCACTTGGGAAAAATAGTCTAGTGGTTTCTTCAAAAGTCAAAAATACCCAACAATATGAGCCAGCCATTCTACTACAAGGTATTTATTCAAGAGAAATTAAAAACATATGTCTGTGCAAGACTTGTACATTGTGAATGATTATAGAAATTCTATTTGTAATAACCAAAACCTAGAAACAGCCCAAATATCCACCAACAGATAAAGGGATAAGCGAATTGTGGTGTAGCTATATAATGGAATACAATTTAATAATAAAAGGAATGAACTTGATGAGCACTGAGTAATGTACAGAAATGTTGAATCACTAGATTGTACACCTGAAACTAATATAATACTGGATATTAACTATACTGGAATTAAAAGCAATAAAAACACTTTAACAAATGAATGAACCATTGAAACAGCAATACCATAGATGAATGTCAAAGTAATTACAGTGTGTGGAAGAAGCCTGTAAGACAGAGTGAAACATACTGCCCAATTTCATTTATATAAAATTCTAGAAAATGTACGTTCAACTTTAGTGAAAGGATCTCAATCAACAGTTGCCTAGGGATGGGTGGGGTGCAGTGGAGGTTGAGTGGAAAGGAGCAAGAGGGAGAGATTACAAAAGGACATGGTGAAGCTTTTGAGATGGTACATGTGTCCTTTATCTTGATCGTGGTGATGGTTTCCTGGAGATACAAATCTAGCTTTCACTTTATATATGTGAAGTTGAGAGTATTGTTGTGAGGAGACAAGAAATCAAGAAATTCCAAAGTACTAAGTAGAATGTAATTTCAGAATTTAAGTATAAATTTTGTCTTTGATGAGATACAAGATAGGGCAGAATGTTGAGGGTAGACGAGTAACTTTACACTTGATAGTAGGCTTTGAAAAATGGTTCTGTGAGGACGACCAGCAAAAATCATTTGTATGATCATCAGACCGTATGCCATAGATGATTATTGAACCAAATAATGCAAATACATTTTTTATTATTTGCTGGACTTCTAAAGCTTGTTAAGTAAAACCCGTCTTTCATTTGTTATCTTTTAACCACCAGATAGACCAAGAATCTGGATGCACTGCTCTTTCACTGACATTTTCAATTCCCACCCATCGTATTACCATATTGGTCAATGAACTCATTTAAAAAAAAAAAAAAAAAGGTCTGTATCTGCAGGTTGTTAAGCTTTAAACTTTCTGGAATTCTGTAAGGAGTTTTGCACAATTAGTAGCCCAAAATGTGTGCATCTTCTGATAATGCGAATTAATAGTGGATGACTCACTTCCTTTTCCCCCTCCATCCTGCTCTTGAAGCTCTGCAGGGGAGGGAGACCGAATACAGAGGGACCTGAGCAAATGTGTGTTCTCCAATGCGTAGATTCCTGCCCTGGAAGGTCTACAGGACCCAGAACCACCCCATTGATATTTCAGGCAGAGTAGAAAACGACCACCAGATAATGCCAACCGCCGCAGAGAACAAGACAGAGTTGGACCATGAAGACAGACCCGAGAATCCCCAACTACCAGTCAGTCAGGTTCACTTCAGTTAATTTGTTTGCCTTCTAATAATGCCAGTGTGTATTTTGTGGGTTTAATTTCTTGGGCCCCCTTTCTGCTGTTTTACGTGGGAATTTGTGGTGTATGTGTGCATGTCAATGGACTTTAAGCCTCACCCTGGACAAAAATTGTTTTCAGCATTTGACATATGCTTGTGGGTATCCACATTACAGAGAGATTGCATATGCGCTGCTTGGATTTTTATAGTTTTCCAAATGTGGACGAAGGACTAAATAGTTAGCATAAAACATGTAAAAAAAATAATTCCTCATTGGTTGTTTACAAGAAATAACTTCATGAACAGCACTGTCTTTCCACGCCAGGCAAGCCCAAAACATTGACACCCATAATGCAGCCTTTGAGGTCTAGAGATGTCTTGGGCTCATCTGACTCCCATCTTTAGGTCTGGTTAAACGTTGGTTCGCCCTCTGTCAGGATGACATGTCCTAGGTGCCTTAGGGTAAAGCCTTCACGCAGTGGGCTCACAGAAGGCTTTTTGTACCTCCTGGCTAATAACGCAATGGTCCTTTTGGCACCATTTGGGTGTAGGCTTACTCTGGTTGTGCCACTGTGATCAAGTTATGGTGGGGGACATGTATACAGCCCTCCACCTGCCCCTGATGGTGATAGTTTACCATATCGTTTTCTAAATGAACCTGATCAGCGTTGCTTGGTAAAACACCTATTTGATGAGCTCGCAACACTTTGTGACTAGGCTTGATTGGAACTTGCCAATTCAATCCCTTAGGTGCTAGTATAGGTCTTGGGCCTTCTTCAAATATTTATTTCTACTGCTATGCATCTCTCTAGGTTGCTATGTTCGAATCTTTTAGTAAGAATTATTTAATTTGGGCTTTATTATTCTGTCCTCTTTGAGCAATTTATCGTTAGTTTAGGGGCACTAGAGGCACCTAATCCTCTTCTGGTCGATTGGCGAAGCCCTTAGATATTGTACAGTGTAAATGCTTCAAAAGTCCTTATACCAACTGGCTTTGGCAGTCGAAGATAATTCTCAGAAATGATAAGATGCTTAGAGTGTACAGATGCCTGGTTGGCTAGCCTCGAGAAGCAATCATTCCTCGGGCGTTAGAAATAAATATATGAGCTAAGTGAGAACTCTACCCTTTCAGTCTTGTTCATTGGTCAGAACCTGTGGTTAGTTAAATCCACTAAGGGTTTCTCACACTCAACAATTAAGTAAGCCCAGGTCTTTTCCTCAGTAATTGGTTTATTCAACAAGTATTTATTGAGTGCCCACCGAGTGCCAGGCACTGTTCTTTGAGAATACCACCATGATCCATGGAGTAAAAGGCCTTCTTGGAATTTGCATGCTAGTGGGGGAAAGGCAATAAACAACATAAACAAGCAAAATATTTGGTATGTAAAGGAGGTGAGAAGGCAGAGAAAGGCTGAAACCTCAAGCAGAGAATTTTTTATTATTTATTTATTTAATAAATACGGACACAGAGCCCGATGTGGGGCTCGAACTCGCAAACCGTAAGATCATGACCTGAGCCAAAGTCGGACGCTCAACCGACCGAGCCACCGAGGCGCCCCTTTTTATTTTCTCCTGGGGACCCTGGAGAACCACACTGTGAGGGCGACTTCTGAGGAAAGACCTCTGTGTTTATGCCCATTGTCTGGTAGTGTGGGATTTTGTGACCTGCGGAGATGGCCATTCTACCAGCAATGCTTCCAAGTCCCCATGTGGGACCTCCCTTGTGCTCTGTTCCACTGCCTGAGCCACAGGCACAGGTGGGCATCATGGACGGGAGGGTCCTGTCACACACGGCGTCAGTCTAGCCCCCCATTACTGTTTCTCCTGGGCTCCTGGTTCTGCCAGCTGCCTCAATGAGTTCAGACATGATTTGCCATGTCTTCTCTGAAATCCCTGGTCCTGCCAAAGATGGAAGTTTCTGGATTGCTTTCTTTCCACCTTGATCTGAAATATTTGGATTTGTGTGCAGTGAGGAAACAACATGAGGTTGGGGGGGGGGGGCAGAAAAGTCTTTTAAAACCACATCAGGTTCGGGGCGCCTGGGTGGCTCAATCGGTGAAGCATCCGACTTCGGCTCAGGTCATGATCTCGCGGTCTGTGGGTTCGAGCCCCGCGTCGGGCTCTGTGCTGACAGCTCAGAGCCTGGAGCCTGTTTCAGATTCTGTGTCTCCCTCTTTCTCTGACCCTCCCCTGTTCATGCTCTCTCTCTCTGTCTCAAAAATAAATAAATGTTAAAAACAAAAAAAACCATATCAGGTTCTTTACTGAGAGAGGATAAATGAGAGCACCTCTTACATCGTTGTTAGTTACTAATATGTGTGGGTTTGGAAAAGGCCGCCTACCAGGCAGGATGCTACAGAGATGATGAAACTTTTGTTGGCTTTCCTTCACACTTCCTTCACGTGAGGCAACTTGTTTTGGGGCTACAAGATAAAACAGTTATCCAGTCTTGAGGTAAACTTTACAAATATTCATTTACTCTTGGGTTTCACTACTAGCTATCCGATGAGGGAGCCAATGTTGATCCTCAGTAACACAAGACGCTGAAAAGATTTTCTTCTTTTGGGCTGCATCTAAATCCCAGAGTCTGTTCTCGTGGTTGATGAGCTCTTGTTTTGTTTTGTTTTGTTTTGTTTTGTTTTGTTTTGTTTTGTTTTGTTTTGTTTTTTTAGTGCCCTCATCAAAGTGCTGAAAATGTGTCCCTTGTATTTAGTTATGACCGTTTAAGGTAATTACACAAACATAGGTCAGAAAATAACTTGTGTGTGTCCGTATTTAAATACAGCGTGTCGTACTTACATCTGTCACTAAATAAGAATGTAGGCTTCCTGTAATGCAAACTAGCAGTCATATTTATTTTAGAACACTTAAAACAGGTGTATTAGTTTCCTAGAGCTGCCATTACAAGTTCCACGAACCGGTGGCTTAAAACAGGAACGTATTGTCTCTCAGTTCTGGAGGCTGGGGGTCTTGAAATGGAGGCGTTGGCAGGGCTGTGCTCTTTCTAAAGTCCCTAGAGGAGGATCCTTCCTTGCTTTCTCCTAATTTCTCATGGCTGTCAGAAATTTGGGGCATTCTTTGGCTTGTAGACACATCACTCTGGTTTCTGCTTCTGCAGATCTTTCTCCTGTGTGTTGTATTTGTCTTCTCTTCTTCTAAGACACCAGTTATATCGGATTAGGGCCCGCCCGGATCTAGTATGACCTCGTCCTAACATGATTACAGCCGTTAGAGACCCTCTTTCCAAATAAGGTCAAATTATAGGTATGGGGGTTGGGACTCCAGCGTATCTTTTTAGAGCACAACGTTCCGTCCGTAACAACTAGTATCTTAATTGATGACCCTGTTGAACAGCAGACTATTGCAGATTTTTAAATAGGTCAAAAATGTTATGATACCCATTTGTAGAAATTAATAAGGATTATTCTTTGATTTGAAATCCTTGGACTTTAAGTGAACTCCATGTATCTTTGAATAGTAAAGGTTTTACTAATTGCCAGCGATAGATTCAGGGTCCATAATTCCTCAGGGAGGTCATAGCCGTGCACGCACTTGGAACCAACGGGAAAAGAAGTTGGCTGTTCAGATACGGAGAACTTGGGACCAGCGTCTGCTTCTAATAGAAATGCTAAGGACAGGAGAACAGCCAGCTTGTTTTCTTCAATAAAACATACCCTGTGTTTTATTAGCTTGTTTTATCAAAACCTTAACTATAACTCTTTTTTATATGAATAGCTTCCATATGAATATGTAATTTTAAAACAGAAAATGAATTATTTCAATAAGTTGATTCATATTTTCCCTTCTCAACGTGCAGTAACGATCGCAAGATAACAGTAATATATGGGCAACAGTTGAACTATAGAAAACATCTGTATGGATATCCAAAAGTTAGGATTTCTGTTTCCATTGTAAGGTCAATAGTTACACAAGTAAAGCAGAAATTCGGTCACTGGCCTTTCCAGCTGACAGTATTAATCACATCTCCAGACTTTCTGTCATTTCGGCTCCACTGGTAGATAGTTGGTGGTGGGCATAGAAAGCCTTCTGTCCATTTCCACATCTGACTATGATTATTTCCAAAATTTGCCTGGCTAGTCAGAAGTTCAGCTTTCCCATATATCACAGCTGGGACATCTGCTCACACGTACAGACTAGGTTTCTGTCTAGAAAGGCAAATGCATTTCCATCAGCTCTCACTTTGAATCCGATGCCCAGGGCCCGGGAATGCTCTTTGTACCGCCAGACTCTCTGAAAAACGATCAGTGGGAAATGTGGATTTTCGTAGGACCGAGAGAGTTTCCGCAGAAGTTATCGGGGTTTTTGCCTGCCTTTCCAGCCTGACCTCCCTCCCTCGGGCCCACATCCATACCCGGACTCTTGTTTCTGGAACTTACCCTTGAAGCCCAAGGGAAAACATGCCAGAGTAAACCCCAGGAAGTGTGATCTCTGAAGGCATGCCCCTTGTGTGAACCAGAGGCAGACATTCGTCTCTGGCTCTGTGACAGCAGCTGTTACTCGTGACAATGAGCCGAGAACAGCACAACTGTGCATATAGCCTTGCACACAAATAGATGCATTTCCGTGCTTTACAGCAGGCATGACAGCTCAGATAGGGAGAGGTCCAGTTTCGGGCCAGAAAGCATCCTCACTAAGGATTCTCAAAGGGTGTCCTTCCCCCTCCCGAGTTTTTGTTTTTTTTAAATGTTTGTTTATTTTTGAGGGACAGAGAGAGCACAAGCAGGGGAGGGGCAAAGAGAGAGGGAGACACAGAATCCAAAGCAGGCTCCAGGCTCTGAGCTGTCGGCACAGAGCCCGACGTGGGGCTCGATCTCACAACCCGCGAGATCATGACCTCAGCCAAAGTTGGACCCTTAACCGATTGAGCCACCCTGGCGCCCCCGCCCTCCTGCGTTTTGACCTCTGTTTGTGCCTACCCAAATTATGCAGAAAAGTTCATTTCAAGCCACTGGACGTGACTGACAAATCAGTTAAGACGTGAAATTTCTTGTCCACTTTGGTTTCGTTAAAAAAATATATATATTTTTTTGGATGTCCAAATACTCTGGAGAATCAGGATGAGTGTTAGAGTCTTTTGTTACCCCTGCTCCCTGGAAAATACGTTTTTAATGCCTGTCAGCTGTACGGATGAAAGCTTAACTCATCAGGCCACTTCACTTCTAAATCTTTAGGCTTCAGTATTGCCTGGGAATCTTATCCTTTGACAACTTTTAGCTTTACAGAATGTATCAGTTCTCTTGACTGAGACTGGTTCTCTTTCTTACATTTTATTTCTTCAGATTTCCAAACATGGGTGCTTTCCACCAAGATGAAAGGAAACACCCTGGTGTGAGAGGCTCCCTCCGGTCCCCCCCCACCTTCCGGGATGAATTCCGGTTCCCTCCAGAAGCTTCTCTCACACCTTGAGATCTGGGATGGCGTTTGAAAAGCTAGATTGGAGGGAAGAACCGTTACTCGTTATTCAGAATTTACTTCTGGTACCGAACAGTATTTTTAAAAATGACCCTGAAGTAATCGTAGCATTTGTATGTTACCAAGTAGAGCTCACGTGTGTAAGTATGTTAATATTGAACAGAATTTTATGGTAACCAAAATCCATAACCCTTCTTTACTGACATTAGCAGGAATAGTCTCTTTGAGATCTCCAGTGTGAAACTGCATATGGTGACATTGTCGGATTTTGTGTTTTTGCATAAAAGTGGCATATATTCCCAAAGATGGAGCTTTGCCGGGGAGGGGGGCGGGGGCTTCAGTTTGCTTTAATGTAAAACTTCTGAAGTGGCAATCGTCTCCTGTACGGAATACGTTTTGACTATTAGTCTTAGCTTGTAAGAGTAATTCTGAAAGCACAATCCGTGTCAGCTTAGAGACCACCGTGAGGGTCACAGATAAGGGAAGAAGAGGTCATTGCAGGATCCGGCATATTTTTAAATTATTTCCCTGTACAAAGTGATCTTATTTACAAGGACTTGGAGGAAGAAATCATTCACTTAGTCGAATCAGTGTCAGAGGTACAGAGTCGTAATTTTAGAAGCAATTTTTCTTGAGTTAATAGCCTATAAATTCAGAGCGAGGATCTTCATCATTTTACTACATTCTCCCAGCTCACGTTTGGATTTGAAGGCCAAAGTTTACCGAAGCCCTCAGGAATATCATTTCGGAATGGTCTCCCATGGTAAAGAAGGACTGGTGGGGAACAGGGCTATCATAAACGGACCCCCCTTTATTATAACTGCGCCTTAATGTCTGACTAATAACTCTTCACCACTGAGACTCCTAACAGAAGTTGCAAAACACCTGAATATCCATTTAAAGAGCCCATTATGGTGCCTCAGGTTATGATGTGAAGCTGAAAGATTTTGTTACCTGCCGTAAAAGCCACTGAAGCAAAAAGTTAAGTAGAAGATTGTTTATCAGGCAGTTGTAAAAGGGAGTTAAGGATTGAGCTGGGCAACAGCTTTCCCCTCCCTTTATCCCTCTTTTGTCTCCTTTTTATGGCATTTTTTTTCCCATGCAACGTTTATAGGTAACATATATGTCATCGTTCCCAATAGAACTCCAGGTCTTACCTTTTACTACTAACCTGTCACCAGACTGTCTCCGCCACCCACCGCACCCCACAGCTATTGGGTCTTGTCTGTCACTGAAGCGTTTGTGTTTGCAAGGGAGAAGTAGCCGCTTCCTTGTTACTTTTCAGCGTTGCAATTTGCTTTCTTTCCCCTTTTAAAAGCTATTGCACGGAGACCTGCCACCCAAGAGCATAAACATCATCTCCACCTACGTGTCCTGAGTAACTTGAATTTCGCTGCCCTGGGGAACGTCCTGCTTTTTGTGCAGAGGGACTTGGTTAAAAATGTCACTTTCACTGTTTGAGAATTTTTCAGAGAACGCGGGTCCCTAAGTGTACTCCAAGTGCATGTAATTAGCGTTAACAGCATGTTCTTGGTTTCCTTTTAGAGGATTCTGAAAATAAACAATTTGGTCAGTAATACGTGTAGTTGGTGAACCTCCCTACTATCTCCAAATGGTGCTCTGTACAGAAGCCCCCAGCAAGATGTTAGGAATGATATGTTAGGAATGAGATGTCTTTTTCGTGCAGCGTTTTGGGAATGTCACAGAGCACCGTGTCACCTTCATAGACCCCAGGAATGAAAGGAGCAATACCAGACCTTTCATGAAACCTGTTAAATCAGAGAGCTGGGAGAAAGTCGTGTTACAACAAAGGCAGACCCACAGTCTACCTTTATTTAATTATTTGTTTTGATGTGTGAATACAAGGCTTTGCCTTGCAGTTTTTCAGTTTATATATATATATATATATATATATATATATATATATATATATATATATTTTTTTTTTTTTTAATATAAAATGAGATCAAAGAGTCCCAGAGAGAAAGATGGATGTTTTATGGTCCTTATTGCATCCCACACGTGGTTGGTCATAATATCAGAAACATGCTAGTCATAGGGGGCCGAGTTCTCCGTATCGTTCCCTGTTCCCTGTGGTTGATAATACGTAGTAAACAAAACAAATATTTTCACGTTGAGAGATTCTGAGGCAAAGAGCTTTAAAATCGGTTTCTTTACTGCAGGAATTCTTTCCGAGCCTTTGCTATGCTAATAGGCATTATAAATCTCCACGAGGGGAATAAAACTTATTTTGCCAGGGAACTATTTTTTTGCTGGGCTTCTTTTGAGGTCACGTTCCATACATCATATTTTCTTCTTATTTTAGACCAAACTGGAGAGTCAACGGTGGGTACGTGGAGACTTATTTACATAAGAGGATTGAGGGTCACTGTACCTTATAGACACAGGTCTTGTGTGTGTGTGTGTGTGTGTGTGTGTGTGTGTGTGTGTGTGTGTGAGAGAGAGAGAGAGAGACAGACAGACAGACAGACAGACAGAAATTATCAAGTGAACTAATGAATGCCTCAAAGATTCTCTTCTGTGTGTATGCTTCCCTGATATTTTCTGAGGGTTCGTCTCTGGGACTCCTGGTTACCACCTGAGGACAATTATTATGCATATTTGAAACACAGAGCCTTCATTGTCTGTTTCAGGAGGTACCCTAAGGCAAAAGAATAAGAAAACCCTCCTTCATTGTGTTTTGCCAAAACCTACTAGGTTTTGAATATAAAACCAATTTGAAACAGATGAGTAAATATCCGGTTGTCCCTTCTGAGCAGTAAATGCATTGATATCTATTGATAATCTATTTGTCTAATAAAAAAAAATTTTCCAAAGCATGTATGAATTGTAGTTATGACATAATAATACATTTAAAAGCTTCTTTTTTCAATTGGGCTATACTTCTGATTTTTCATTAAAATACTTAATAAAACTTTGATACCTTTGGGGGCGCCTGGGTGGCTCAGTCAGTTAAGCATCAGACTTCAGCTCTGGTCACGATCTCATGGTTCATGGGTTAGAGCCCCACATCGGTCTCTGTGCTGACAGCTCAGAGCCTGTAGCCTGCTTAGGATTCTGTGTCTCCCTCTCCCTCTGTCCCTCCCCTGCTTGTGTCTGTCTCTCTCTCTCTCCTTCAAAAATAAATAAATGTAAAAAAATTTAAAACTTTAATGTCTTTAATACTTGATAAAACTTTAATGATTTTTTTAAATGAAAAAAATAGGGTTTATTTACAGAGTTACATGATTTTTCAACATTTATTTTTTTAAACTATCCTTGTATCTAAATGAGAATGAGCTGGGGTGTTTCTTATTTCCCCCTAAAAACCTATTACAAGAATGCAGGAATGCAAGAGTGTGTATATACCTGCAGCCAGGCGCACACACGGGCACACGTGTCTTCTGTTGATCAATTTACAACTTGTCTGCAGCTCAGCAGAAATCTTAGGAGATTAGAGCGAGTTTCTGGAATTGCCATTTCTGAGGAGTCTGAAACTTAATTACATGGGAAGGACACATTTCCTCTGCTTTAAGGAGCAACACATCTAGTTATGGTGAGAAACAATCATTTCCTAGACAGGTGCAAAGCTCAGATCCCTGGAAAATGCTCACAGTGTAATGAAACACAGAAGAGGAAGATACAAAACTCTATAAAGAAAGATTCCATTATGTAACGGGTGCACAGACCAGAATGAAAGCATACCGAAATGCTAATAAGGTTATCATCCGTTGATGGGTCTAAGAACAATTTTTAGTATTATTTTTCCTTACACTTTTCTCCTATTCCAAATTTCTGCGATGGGCCCTTGCTCCTCAGACAATAAATGCGCCCCTCTCATTTTCACTCCCCTCTTCCAGCAGCCTGGCCAGTCAGGAAGCCTATTGTGTGACTAGAGAGGCACGTTCAGCACCTCTGCATGAGGTAGACCCCAGCTAAAATCATTGCGAAAGAAATACCAGATATTCTGTAGATGCATAAGAAGAAAGAGGGAGTTGTAAAGTAACATTCCATCAATTTGACCCTTTTGAGCTTATTTCCTATAAAAGCACATGACTTCATTTTCTGTGAAAATATATAATTCATACAAGGCTGTAAGGAAGAAATTGAATTTTTTTCCCGGTGTGAGAAAGTCTGTATGGAAAAGAAAATTATATGAAAGGAATGCTAAATGACAATGATGTTATGAAGGCTAACACCCAAGCAGGGAGAAGAAAAAATTTCTGAGTATCTATCTCCCTGTTCAGGTTAGAGTGAATTGTAACTGATAATCTGCTGTTGGACATATGATAGTAAAACAGCTTACCAAACATTTCTTATATACATATTCAAATAAATATGTGTGTATGAATATATATGTGTGCATGTGTACATATGTATGTATTTCCTGCTCCACACTAATGTTTTGTATCTCATCAGCTAGTGTTTACTTTCTCACATTTGTGGCCAATTAACCATACTTTAACATACTGAGCTTCTAAAATTATTTTACTATGATCACTTTTTATTTTATGTTTTAAAATAGGGCAGCAAGCGAAAACACATATAGTTACATCGAGGGAGACATTTCCGGATTTATTGAAAAATCTCCTGTGAAACCTAGGTGGGAAGAGTTTTTTAAATCTTTAGAAATAAAACATAAAATGCCTTTTGAAGAAGATCTTAATAAGGCCAGTGCACTGGTGACGGAGGGAATGATTTCCATCTTTTAAAAGAAAAGACAGTAAGCTTTCCCCTTGCCGACCCTGCCTCTTCCTTCCCCCACATACTTAATATTATGCGATGCAGTCAGCACAGGCTAAGGGGACCCTTCCTACTGCCCATCAGATACGTAGAATAAATAGTCTCATGGAGATTCCAGCTGTAGAAGGCGCATTGGATCCCTAATGCCGGAGCAGGACTGGTCCCTCTCGTTTGCTTTTAAGTTTAGGTTTAAATGACCTCCATGTTTTACTTCCACAGAATCCTCTAAGATGCAGCTTCAGCGGGGCCATTCCTATCATTAAGCCTAAAATATTGTTGAATGAATATTCAGTGTCTCTCCTATTGCCAAAAAACAATCAGGATGATCTCCTTCTAGAAACACAAGCTTAGAATAAGAATGAAAAGAGATTCTCCATTATTGCCAATGTGCTCAATATCACAGACCTTTGTGGTGTAAATCCTTATGTCAGGTGTAGCCAGGGGGCTTGGGGGAATGTGAATTACGTATTTTTTACAAGATGTTGACTAAAGCTGGAAATGCTATTACAAAACTTATTTTGCAGCAGATTGATTTTTATTTACAACTTTTCAAAGGTGAAAGAATATTGGTCAGATGAATGTAAACACGCAGTGAAAATTCCTTTCTACCCAAGCATGCTTGTGAGTTCTTTCAGATGGCTTCTTGGGTTATATAAATTTAGTTTGAGGTCATTATATGGATAATTTGTTACTAAGTAAAGTAGTTTGTCAGGTTACGAGACATTAATCTTCCAATAGGTCTTTAATTAGGACAGATGCACTAAATAATTCATAGCAAGACTTGGCCTGGAAACATTTATAATACTCAATTATACCATTTTACAGGGAATGGCAAATTGTTTTTGTGTAGTCTGGAAATTGTGGGACTTAATTAATTACCTTCAATGTTTTAGACATCTGCTCTGCACTCTTTAAATGCATTAAATTGGCAACTCGTGAAATGGCTAAAAATAGTGTTCAAATTCCCCAGATGGTAAAGGGTGAAGATCAACCATGACAGGGAAAAAAAAAAAAAAAAGGCCACTGTGTGGTGTGCAGGAGATATGAAACCAAATTACATATCCGGCAAACATTTGACTTAGAAGACTCTCAAGTGTATAACAATTATTTTTGAAAGAACGAGAAATTTACATGATTTTTAAAAGCTTTTACCTAACATTTCTTCCCGGGATAAACAAATGGGGAAACCAGGCAGTTGTAATGGCAGGAAGCACGTATCAATCTGTGCCGTGCAAACACCTCTGCGGGAAATTTATTTCTGCGCAAACAAATAACTTTGCCCCCATAAGTTGTATCAAAGGCGTGACAAAAAAAATAAGTACTCTGGAAGCATCTGCAGAGGTATTTTCATGTCATAGATCTTAAAATGATGGAAAGGGGAATTAAGAGCTTATTCCATTTGTAATTAGATCACAGAAAACAGATGGCAATGGCTTTGCACTGAGTAGGAGGATGCGGCCATTTAAGTAAACAAAGGAAAAAGCCATGTTCATTTCATTTTTCATCCTAGAAATTTCTCCAAGAAAACTGTAGTTCCTTGATCCTCTGCTTACGAATACTATGTGGATCCATTACAGAGGAACTTAAGCAAATTCTGAATGCTCTAAGTGGGGAGGGGGCGAATTTGCAGATAAAGGGGTCCCCTCTTATGTTGCTGGTAAGACACAGCACAGAGCAGCCTCCGTCTCTTGGAGCCCAGATTCCCGCAGCTTTGTAACAGAGCATTTCTCCTAAGGCTGGGCAGTTTCTCCAGGGTTGTTAGGAGACATTTTGTTCACATGGACAGACAGACCCAAGTCCTCCTCTGGGAGTCACGCTGGCTCAACACCTGAGGGTAGCTTGGCGGCAGATGTGTTTTCTACCTGAGTAGCTCCTGAATAGTTGGGGAGAATGGCGTTGACTATTAACAGGCTCAGTGGATGGACAGAGCTTTGTCACCAAATCACGCAGAATCTGGATGAAAAAATACAGTGCAAGCCACGTGCGTGATTTAGAATTCTCTAGGAGCCACATTTTAAAAAGTAAAAAGAAACAGGGACAATTAGCTTCAAGGATGGATATTTAATGCAATATCGCCAAAATATTTGTAATTTCTATTGGTAGTCAGTATACGAATTATGATGCGATATTTTACATTTTAAAAAAAATGTATTCTAAGCCTTCAAACGCCAGTGTGCATTTTACAACACAACTCAGATGAGCCACCTTTCAAGTGCTCCGTGGCTCATGGTGGCTGGTGGCTACCATATTGGGCCACGCCGCTCTACGTAATGATCAAGGGTAACAAATTACATCCTCAACCATGATGGGGGGTAGCGTGGTAACATGTACAGAAACCCCAGCGCATGTGGTGATCACAGTGCCTGGAAGAAACAAACTAGTGCTCATTTTAAATGCCGGAAGAATCCTACTCACCTGGCAAGCCCCAGCGTAGTTTTCTGAGAGGGCCTTCCCTTCTTTTCATCTGCCCCTGAGACAGAAAGTTGAACCACTTTGTTTTCCCTGTTTCCCTTTGGTATTGACAATTTTTTTTTTTGCTATTTCTGTGATGTCATATAATAATAATTATTATTTTTTTATAACTTTCCCCATTGCAAACTCTAAGGTTTTTGAGGACAGGGTCAGTGTCTTGTTCATGCTGATTTCCTGACACGCAAGGTGTGTTCCATAAACATTTGTGAGCGGTCCACGATTCAGATGAGGAACCATGGCCAGAGTGCACATATCAAGGCAGGCAGAAGTGAGAGAGAACAGAAGAGACTGGTAAAATGGGGAGTGGGGGAAAGGAGAGGGGAGCGGGAAGAAGGGGAGACAGACAAGGGATGGAGAGGCAGAAAGAGGGGGAGAAATACAGGCAGATTTGAAGGAAGAAGCTCATCCAGACTTACACACCATCTGCCCCACCATCTCTCCACTGGATCACTCTGCTTTGCAGGACAAAGTCCTCTTTGGGGAGCCAGACACAGTATGGTTTGGGAATGGAGTGGAACCATTTGCATGTATGATGGCTTAACAGTGTGCGGTATATAAAGGGAATGCGCGACTCTGTTGTTCTGGTATAATTACTTTATTAGAAAAAGAACAACATGGGGCACTTGGGTTAAGCATCCTACTTTGGCTCAGGTCATGATCTTGCAGTTCACGAGTTCGAGTTCCGCATTGGGCTCTGTGCTAACAGCTCAGAGCCCGGAACCTGCTTTGGATTCTATGTCTCCCGCTCTCTCTGCCTCTCCCGCTCTCTCTGCCCCACCCCCGCTCACACTCTGTCTCTCTCTCTCTCTTTCTCTCAAAAATACACATTAAAAGACATTAAAAAAAAGAACAACAACAGCAACAAACAACTATGTGTTGCTGTACACGCTTGGGCATGTTCTCCCTAGACCAACTTACTGTTAATACAAACCTAAACAGTTTTTGACCATGTTCAATTCAGATAATTTGATTAGAAGTCTGTTTCTTGACGGAATCAATCTTTTTTTGTTTGTTTACTTTCACAGGGGAAAGGTGTATAAAAATAAGGATTTTGGAGTTGTGTATGACTTTAAAATTAGTATCTTTTAGAATTAATATCAAAGGAATACCTTCAGGCTTATGAATGTAAAAGAACCTGTACAAATTCGCCACTGCAGCTGTCTAGGCTTGTCGTTATTATACTACTCTTTGAGGCTGTCCCTACTAAAAACAAAAGCAAAAACAACAAAAACTGGACAAGACAAATATCTAGAATGCAACTTTTTTTTTTCAAGGTTAGCCAGCAGAAACTCAAAAGAAATGGAGGGAGGAGAGATAAAAAGGGGAGAGAAGTTAGGAATTTTACTTCTCCTTCCATTCAGTTTAGCAGAAAAGCAAAATTAATCCTGTGATAGCAGTTTGTTCCATGGGCACCAAGAACAGCTCACTGCTTCTCTGGTATCCTGAGCACCTCTCCCGTAGAGATAGTGGAGACTTGGTTTTCAGAAATTTGTTTACTCTAAAGGGAAATTTCTTCTTTCTTTCGGTTTTTGAATTTTTTTTTTTTTTTTTTTTACGTTTATTCTTGAGAGAGACAGAGGCCACATGAGTGGGGGAGGGCCAGAGAGCGAGGGAGAGGGAGAATCCCAAGCAGGCTCTGTGCTGTTAGCACAGAGCCGGATGTGGGGCTCCAGCTCACAAAGCTGTGAGATCATGACCGAACCCAAACCAAGAGTTGGACACTTAACTGACTGAGCCAGCCATGCTCCTCTAAAGGGAAATTTCTGTTCCTTGCATCCTCTGAGCTCCTCCGTTAGGATGGTTTTTGCTGAAGAGTCCCCCCCGCCACCACCACTGCCACACCTTTGTCCTATTGAAAATATCCAGGGAGCAGCATTATCAAGAAAAAGACATATTTTGCGCTCCCACTGTAATCCTCTCAAGCTCCACATCTTATTTTCATGAAGCCAACCAGTTGTTTCTAATACAGTGCATTAGATCTGTCACTGTTTTTATTTAAAGTAATTAGAGAAAGGGAAACTTAGCCCTCAGAAAAATACAAGTATATAGAAGTAATTTTAACTTTTTAAAAACATTTTTTTTTAAGTTTTATTTAAGTAATCTCTGTACTCGAACTCACGACCCGGAGATCAAGAGTCCTATGCCCTTCCAACTGAGCTAGCCAGGTGCCCCAATAAAGTTATTTTAACTCCAGTGGAGATCAAATGACTCTAACTAAGAAAAAGGGGTAGTAGTCTTACCTACTGAGAACAATTATGAGCAATTATGAACAATTATGAGTTTTCCAGTATGGACTTTATTTCCGGTGAATGGTTATAGCCAATGCTTATTGGGAGTGCACTATGGGCCAGGCACTGTTGTAAGTGCTGAACCTGAATTAACTACACTTGACCCTTGAACAATCAAGGGGTTAGGGGCCCTGAACCCCACCCCCCAAAAAGAGAGTCAAAAATCCTCAGGTAACTTTTGACCCCCAAAACCTTTAAATAGCCTACTGTCAACCTGAAGCCTTACAGGTAACATGAATCATTCATGAACACATACTTTGTGTATGTCTTATATCCCGTATTCTTACAATACAGGAAGCTGGTGGAAAGAAAGTGTTATTGGAAGCAGTAAGGAAGAGAAAATATATTAACAGGACTGTACTGTATTTATGGATGCTACAAGTCTTCATTGCTTATATGACGAATCATCTGTTTATTAGTACCTACCTCAATATTGTCTTGATACAGAACATACCAGATGTTATATGTATACTGAGACTAGACATCAAAAATGAAAAGATTATGGGAAAGAGAAATTCATATTTATTTACAGGTATGATGATTCCTGCACTGCTAGTGAAGAGGTAGCACTATGATTGTTTTATGGTAGCCTCGTGTAATTGACATGTAATTCGCTAGCCTATACACTAATGAATGAATTGTTATAAAATTTTTAGGGCATACAATATTATAGCCATTCGTAATACAGCATTGGAAATCTTAACATTCATTATCTCTAGGCTACACGGTTCGCCTGTGGGTTTTTTTGTCCCCCAAATTATTATAGACCTCAAAAAAAATTTCCAGTATATTTATGGAAAAGTATCCCCATATAAGTGGACCCATCAGTTCCGACACACGTTGTTCAAGGGCTAACTACATTTGGATTCTCAACATCCCACTTAAGGGAGGGATATTGGCAGAGGGTTGGATGACTTGTCCAAGGTCACACAGCTGGAAGGAGGCAGAAGTTGGCTTTGAACCCGTGCCAGTACCACCCCTCTCCACGGCTTTCCCCTAATGGGTATGGAATGAGGGTTTGTGGAGACTGAGTCTGTGCACTTGCTTAGGTCATGGTCACTGATGGACCGGGCATGAAAAAAATGCCTCTCCCATGGCATAAACCCAGGTGGGTGGCACGGTGCTCAGGCCACCAACATGAAGGCTAAATGGTGACAACAAATAGATGGGTCAGTGAAACCTGATGCCATAATGAAAAAAACTAACTCAAAAGGAATTCTGCTTCCTAAACAAGTCCCATAGATCCTTGAAGACAGAAAGTATGTCCATTTTTTTTTCTTTTCCTTTACATTTTTCCTTAACCAACTTGAGGGCCGGATGCAGTGCCTTGCACAAGTGAGTTAGTAAGAAGTGTTTGGCACACTGAACTGATCTCTGCCTTAGTAGCATTATCTTTAATAACCGTACCCTTATATATGATTAAAATCAGCTATATATTGAAAGCATAGGTGAGTGAATAAACATATATGTGATATCTATTTTCACTTTGTTTAGTTGACTTTTCAATAGTCTAGAATTAAATATATATTTAATTGATTATATATAGCTATTAATTTTCATGTTTCTTACAAAGAGGATAAAGAATAACCCAAGACATAGAAATACAATTCTTTTAAAATATCCATGTGAGGTAGGAAGGTTTTCCTTGTATATATTACACTAATACTGACAGCACTTACTAGTTATTATAATGGATTGTTCATTAAAAGTATAAATTTTTCTTTTAAATAGTTTTAATTTTGGAACTAGAGAAAGATTAAAGTACATGAGTTAAAATAATGACTAGCTACTTAATTTGGCTTACTTTCTCTATAATTACTAAGTCAATACTTTCTTATATTGGACTTATCTTTTCTTCTTCATGAGCTGAACGAGCTATAATCATTTCCATACAAAATCTTTTGATGTATATACCTTCTGGAAAGTTAGGAAGTATTTTATGATGTGTCACCAGTGTTATTTCAAAAACCCAAAATTAGTGGTAGGCTCACATATAGGGAAGACAGAATCAAGTCAGTGAATTATCTTATATTGCATGTCTTCTGATAATGTGTCATCAGAAGTCACTGCATTTTAAAAAAATGAACCACATATATAGTGGAAATCGATCTCAGCTCCTGTCTGCTCTTAGTGAGCATGCTATTGTGCTTATTTACTTGCTCAAAAACTTTGGACGACACTAAGCGAGAGTAGAAGCCTTTTTCCTAGGGTGGGAAAAACAGCCTTCTGATTTGCTCTACTTATCCTAAGCATGGCTTCCTACTTTAGTCATTACCCAAATATTACACATCTGGCTCTTACGGTTCTTTACCCGTTTCATATTAGATCTTAGATTTCTTCATCCCATTATCGATCTAAAATGTCTCTAGCTCTCTCTCGGGTACAGGAAGAACATGGCCACATGTTGCATCAGATAATTCCTATTATTGAAAAGCTGTGTTCAATCTAAAGTGACCTTTTCTTGTATTTATTTTCAGGCTAGCTTTACAGCCCACGTTAAATTGAAGCTTTTGTGCAGGGACTGAAAAGCATGTTGTTGTGTGGGCCGTGGCACTCTTGGTGTGTTTGCTCAGGGAAGCCCGCTATCCAGACAGCCGCTATTCAGGACGATCTGGGCGTTTGGCCGGGCGTTCGTTGCTGCTTGTTGCTAAGTCAGCAGCAAAGGGGAAGGCATTATGTCTTAATTTGGACCATAGAGAGTGATGGCGCAAGTGATTTTAGGCTTAAAAAAAAAAAAGCTCATCTGCAAAGAGGGACTCTGTGCTTTCACAGTCAGAACTCACAACGTTAGCACTTTTGAAGGTGTTGGATAAGAACTTTGCGGGGGGAGGGTTCAGCGTCAGCGTTTGGACTTTTCCCAAAAATAAATTGGACAATATTCGCCATTTGGTTTTACTTTAACTTCGGTGATCCTTTATGATAGTATGTGTTTGTAATGACAGATTCATACTGTCTGTGGGATTTGAGCAAGACTTAAAAAAAAAAAAAAAGGGCTGATTAGTATGTTAAGCTGTGTTGAGAGTTTTCTGGGAGAGTTTCATGGGAGGGCCCATGTCACTTCACTCGGAGAAAATGCCCAAACGGTAAGAGATTAACTTTCTTAATTTGTGTCCTATTTCCCCCTGTGTTGTTCATTCGCGTACCTTTTCAAATATGTAGTTGCATGTAGAAGTTAAAAGAAAGCCTATTTCGAGTAATAATAGTAAATGATCATTTTTAAATTCCCCTCTGGTTAGAAAATGGATTTCTCAAATTTTGCCATTAATGTCATGCTTCTCAGATTTATTCTGGTTTCAGTTACATGCGTTATTTTTTCCCCCCAAAACCAAACAACATCATTTGAGAAGCTTGAGTTACGTGATGAGAATGCCAGGTTTTACTAAGCCCGGGAGAATTCTGGTTACTGAAAACAAGACAAAGACCTGCACCTATCAGAGCGGTGGCCTGGTAGTGGCCCCACTTAACTTTCTGGCTGTGAGTGAAGACCTTCTTCACACTCCCAAACATCTGTTGTACACGTTCAAGTTCAACGTCAAGTTCAGCATCCCAGACGCATTAAGCAGCTGTATTGATTTTTTTTTTTCTTTCGACTTTCTCATCTTTCCCTTCTTTCGTTCTCTTGTCGTCTGGGTCTCTGAAACCCTAGAACAGTACAAGGGGGAAACAGGGCCATGTTCACGGGTGTTCTACCTGTATAATGGCACCGGGGCTCCCACTCAGAAGGGTCCCACACTCGGTTGAACGCTCGGTGGTGGTTGTCTTCAAATTCTACGTAACTTTTGAAAAAGGAGCCCCACAAATTATGTACTGGTTCTGGGAGGAAGCAGAAGGAGCTGCTGAGAAGGCCCCGAGTCCTCCAGAGTCCCTCACTCCATCATCGGGAGTTTCAGTTCTGAGTAGCTAGTCACTAGTCCGGATCCAGAAATATGACAGCAAATATTTATGTGAGAAGCACTACGTATCACAGGCTCCTCGACTCAGACAAATGATCAGAATCGCCAGGGATGAGTCCTAGGAATCTGTATTTTAAAAAAAAAAAATTTTAATGTTTATTTAGTTTTGAGAGAGAGAGAAACAGAGAGAGACAGAGTGTAAGCTGGGGAGGGGGCAGAGAGAGGGAGACACAGAATCCAGAGCAGGCTCCAGGCTCTGAGCTGTCAGCACAGAGCCCGACATGGGGCTCGAACTCACGAGCTGTAAGATCATGACCTGAGCGAAGTCGGACGCCCAACCAACTGAGCCACCCCGGCACGCCAGGAATCTGTATTTTTATAGACTTCCTGTGGTTCTCAGGTCACGAAGGGCTGACAGCCTCTGTCTGATGAAGCACACCTCTGACTCAACACACATCTGTTGCTCCGTATTGACTGACTCAATACCAAAGGAAAGGAAACAAAAGAAAATAAACTCTATTACCTTCAGTATGCTTTATGATACACTGTCGTAGCACGAAAGGACTGGTTCGTGCTAAAGAAAGAGAGCCCTCTGTTTGATTTGGTGGAGGACAGTGATGTCTTCATTTGGGGCCAGGCTACTTTAAACTACTTTTTTGAGAGTTGTTATTGTCATTGATTTCTGCCACCACTGTTAGAAAATGGAATGTTTGCGGTAAGCAATTATGAGTGATCAAGCAGCTGTTTCAAGCAAACACTGCCCCTGTCAGTGATTTTGCAAAGATCAATTACAATGATAAGGATCATTGTATTAAAGTCAGCTGACCTAGCCATCAATCACGGTTTGGAAGGGAGCTTTGGCAGACTCTGGAGTTGAGTGGTTAAGAGTCTGCACTTTGGAGGCAGACAGGCTCTGGTTGAATCCAAACCCGTCTCTTAATGGACCCTGGGCAATTTTTTAATTTTTTTTTTTCCCGAGGCTTATTTTTCTGTTCTTTGGGAGGTTTTGTTGTTGTTGCTGTTGTTTGGTTTTGATTCATTAATAAGGATATTGATAGACTCTACTTTATAGAGTTATTATGAGGCTTAACCAAGATAGTCCACGTAAAAATCCTAGCACACAGTGCCTGGCACATAGTGTGAGCTTAAAGGTATTATTATTATCGAGAAAAACTTAAGAATTTATAAGGGGTGTTTGGTGGCTCAGTCGGTTAAAGCATCTCACTGTCGTTTGCAGCTTAGGTCATGATCTCCAGGTTCGTGAGGTTGAGCCCCTCGTGGGGCGTCAGGGCTGACGGTGCCTTGCTTAGGATTCACTCTCTCTCCCTCTCTCTCTGCCCCTCCCCTACTCACATACATGTTCTCTCTCTCTCAAAATAAGTAACTAAACTTTAAAAAGAAATGAAGGTTCATGAAGACTTAAAAACTAAAGCCAAACTGAAATCCTGTAATCAAATTGCAGGTCCTTGTCTAGTTTTCCATAACTGCGCCTGATGAACTCATTAAGTCAACCCCAAAACAGAGACCAACTTCAATGTAGCAGGCACACAGCATGAAGCTACAGGAAAGACAGAAATACAACGTCAAAATGGGTTTGGCATATTTGTTTTAACAAGCGTGATGATTAATTTTACGTACAAACCTATCTTGGCTATGGTACCCGGTTCGTTTAAATGGCAGTTGAGGGGCACCGGGGTGGCTCAGTCGGTTGAGCGCCTGACTTCGGCTCAGGTCATAATCTTGCGGTCCGTGAGTTCGAGCCCCGCATCGGGCTCTGCGCTGACAGCTCAGAGCCTGGAGCCTGCTTCAGATTCTGTGTCTCCCTCTCTCTCTGACCCTCCCCCACTTGTGCTCTGTCTCTCTCTGTCTCTCAAAAATAAATAAAATATGAAAAAAAATTTTTTTTAAAATAACAGTTGAGATGTTGCTATGAAGGTAGTTTTTAGATGTGATGAACCTTCAAATCAACAGACTTGGAGAAAAGTAGATTAGCCTGCATAATGTGAGTGGGCCTCGTGTGATCAGTTGAAGGACTAAAGAAAAAGTACTAAAGTCCCCTGAGAAAGAAGTCTGCCCCCAGACTGCCCTTGGACTCCAGACTACAACATTCATTCTTCTGTGGTCTCCTGCCTGCCGGTCTGCCCTACAGACTTCAGACTTGCCAGCCCCCTACAATAGCATGAGTTAACTCCTTAGAATAAACCTCTGTTTATCTAGCCATCCCTGCCTCAAACAAAGTGTAGTTAACTTTTCCGTTTTTATTTTCGCAAGGTATTAGTGAAACACAAATAAACTGAGCATTTGGCGCATGAAGTAAATCTTTTGGAGTGAAATTACCTTAAGGCAGGGCTTGGGTATTGAATCTGGACTGTGACATCAGACGAAGGCATTTTCCTGCAATAAAGAGTTGCACATCACCAAAGAATAGGTGCAGCCATTACCTCTGTTTAAAATTGAGGCTCTTCTCAATCACCGTTTAGGGCTAACCCCATATGCGTTGTTCTGCTCTGTGCTTTGCTGAAGAAGCTCTGAAATTCACAAGTGCTTCTGGGCAAGCAATATTGATACAGAATTTTGCCTTTCTATGAAATGGCTTGGCCGGGGTAATTATTTATCTGAACAGGCTGATGCCTCCAGCTTAGTGCCTTTGGATTCCTGGGAGACCAGAGATGGGCGTGATTGACAGATCGCTGAAACTCCGTCACCTGGGTAAAACCCTGCTGGTAATGAAGCATTCATACTCAGACCTCACCTTTCTGGACCTGCCAGGCTGCATTTGCTGGCAGCAACTCTGGAAGCTTTCCATGGGAAAATGATGTTTCAAAGGTGCCAATTACAGCACATATGTATTTCACCTTGAGAATTTCAATTGGCAAAGATAATATCATGGGTTGCCCTTAGAGTTTTGATGGGAGGTTCATTTGTACTAAGAGATCTGATCGAAATGCAGCGATTAGCAGAGGCTTCGGAACACAGTGCATGAAAAGCAACAGGGGACTGTTTCTTTAGAAGCAGGTCCTAAAAGACCGCTTACCAGCGAGCTGTCAGCTAATGTTTAAAGAATAGTGGTGTGCACACCCACCCAGCGCAGGGGAGAGTCACAGGGCCTGCGAAGTGGCAGGGGTGAGGATCAGAGAACGGGGTCCCACGGCTGGCAGAGGGTGGTGTCCTGTTTAGGAGCCACCGCTCTGGTCTTCCTGGTTCATTTTGGTACAGTGGGTGAGGGTGGGGGGCCCCGTACCCTTCTAGCCCCTTCAGGGCCCTTATAGACGTTGCTGGTTTTTGGTACGATTTCTGTCCTCTGTGCTGCCGAGTTGTGTCCCCAATAAACATGTGTCTCGGGGCACACAAATAACTAATGGTGTGCGAATAAGCATGTTCTTCTAGAAACCGACTGGATTTTGACTCCTTAGGGGAACGTTGTACGTACATGTAAATTAGCCTGTTCTAACCCATGATGCTGGCCACCTAGAAGTAGTTTCTTTCGTTTTGCACCACACAGGAATTGATGGGAAGGAAAACTGAACTCTCTTCCAGGTTTATGGAGCGACGCCTTCCCACCATCTTCTCCTGCTGTATCTTAGAGCAGCTCTTAGGCAAAATTATAAAGCAACCTGGGTAGCAGAAGGAATCCTTATAGAAAGTTCCACCACGGGCCCAGTGTTTTTCATGTGTTATTTTATTTAATCCTCCCAAAAATCTGGGGAAGGGTGGATTGAACAAGAAGCATTTTTATTTCTCTCTTCTCTGGAAGGAACTGACATTCTGAGATGTCAAGTCACCGGTCCCAGGTCATCGAGATAGGTAAGGCTCCAATGCCTTTGCCGCTTTCCCTGTGTTTACATACATATACCTTTTCCATTCCTGCAAGTACAAGTTCCTTTCTCTCCGGGTGTCTCTGTCTCCCTCTGTCTCTCTTTGTCTTTACGTCTCTCTCTGTCTCCCTCTCTCTCTCTCTCTTGCACACACACACACTCCCCGCCCCCTTCTATACGGTTGTACTGGGCGAAAACATCTGATCAACTCGTTCACACTCAATTGGTAGAGGCTTAATATACTGTGCCTTCCCTGAGCATTTTAATATAAAAGGTCAGAAAGAGGATGAAGCTTAGTCGAAAGAATTGCTTTGTAAATGGATTTTCGAAATCTGTGGAGAATGTGGCTTTGGGCTGGAGGCTTTCTCTGAACGCCTCAGATAATCCCACTTAGAAGCCCCGCTGCCTCCTCCAGGCTCGGCTCCAGCGTGGTTAACCTGTGGCTCCTTCCCCGGCTGCTGCCTGCTATCTCCTTAGCATCTCTTCACTGCTGCTCAGACTTAACGTCTTACTTGTCATACCTCGTACTTTCCATCAAGCTATCAGTGAAACAGGTACTTTGCCCAAGGCAGTTGCAACATACGAGTCAAAACAGGGGCTCCTGCGTGGCTCAGTTGGTTAAGCGGCCAACTCTGGCTCAGGTCATGATGCCACGGTTCCATGATCTAACAGTTCATGGGTTCAAGCCCCGCCTCGGGCTCACTGCTGTGAGCATAGCGCTGGCTTCAGATCCTCTGTCTGTCCACCTCTCTCTGCGCCCCCTCCCCTGCTCACACTCTCTCAAAAATAAACATTCAAAAAAGAAAAAAAAACAAAACACGCTCGTTGGATTCTTCATGTAATTGTGTCAGAATTGTGTCAGAAACATTTCTGATCTTAAAACAACCCTTGATTTCACATCCTTCTCGTTGTTGAAGGCTTCTTCCTTTGGCCAGGGTGTTAGTCTGGAGGCCTGAATACTCTAGGCACCGGGCTGGATTTATGCTCTGTTTTTAACTTTTACCTGAGCAGTCTGACAAGGTTTTAGATGAACCAAGACGGACATCCACCTGTCATAGCAAAATAGGATGATAAGCACCCTCTTCCATATGGATGACCCAATTCTACTCTCACAGCCCAGGAGTTGCCGTAAGAAGAAACAGAAGCCACTGGTTAGTTATTTCCAGAAATGACAGCTCAGTAGCAATTATGGAAAAACCGAGATCTTTGTTTCGGGGAGAAACTCTTGACATTCAAAGGGAAAGTGGTAAGGAGGAACTCAGCAGGGCACAACATTTCATTATCTAGGGATAACATTAGCTGGCAACTGAGTCATTCCGATAGGTTCATACAGATCCCGCCCCACTCAAAAGTCAGCTTTCTCCAGGGCCCACATCAGGGTTCCCTGTAGCAGAGATAGGGAAGTGATACACTCACCGGATCCACGCCGTCCTCAGCGGCCTTGTCACATCCTGCCTGGGGACAGGATGCAGCCTCTTGGAGCATCAGAGTCCAGAGTCATGCCTTATCTGTCGTCTCACAGCACACGCCGCCCCCCCCCCCCCCCACTACTCGATTTTCATAACCAAGTGTCAGCCTGACTCCTGCTTGTCAGAGACCTAAACCACCTGAGTTCTTTTCCTACAGCATGCAGTAGCGGCCGGCCGTGGTCTGCATCTCACTTCCACCGTGTCCGCTCCCATCACACCCTGGCAGAGAGCAGCCACCCCCGGGGAACTGCCAAAACATCGGCACCTCGGGATTTCTCAGTTTCATCAAGTTTGACCACTAGAAAGTTACACACTTGGAATGTGTGACTCCAGCTTCCCACGGCAGTGTCTTCACAGAGCTACGAACTGAACATGATGCCCTTGGCTTGGGTCTGGTCGATGCGACAAATGAGCTCCTGAAGAACATGCTGCTGTGTTTCACAGAGCCACTCTGGGTGTTGGGGGGGTGGTCGGCACCCCACTAGGGACACCTGGCAGAGGCCTCTTAGTAGTTGGGCGCTCAGCTGAGCGTTGCTTCTTCTTATGGAAGGGTATGCATCTGTTTCTAAGACAATGGCGCTCTTGAGGGCGCCATATTGCCCTTTCTGCCTGAGCTGCCACAAGCCTGGGGCTAAATTCCCTTCTCAGTTGTCATGGTTTTATTTCACTTAAGCTTGGGATAAAATGATTCCCATTCTCTAACCCTCTCATTACTCAGCCCTTTCCTAGACCCGGAGCTAGACATTATAGTGTTTCTTCTCATAAGCAGATCTAGTTAGTATCCTTATTTTATGGATGAAGAAAATAAGGAAGAAGGAGATGACGTGATGAGCCCCTGTGGGCAGAATCCCACTGGGAACTTTGGTAGTTGTAAACAACAAACACGGGAATGGAAAAGTAGCAGTGAGTACTCACAGTACATACTCTGGGTCCAAGCAAAATCTTCCTGTGGTGGTTGTTATTGTTGTATGGCACTGGCAAAGCCACGCATTGTGTTGATACAGCGCTTACTCAGCAAACCAGACCCTCTAATGTCAGCAAAGCCATCATTGTGGACATGCCAGTGTGAGGGGCAAGAAAAATGTTTAAACTAAAACCTTACATTGAATTCAAAGCATCCACACTAAAAGATATAGATCTGTGTGTGTGTGTGTGTGTGTGTGTGTGTGTGTGTTTTGCTCTATTATTAGGAAGTAAAATTTAGAAGATAAGTAATTATAATTTAAGTAATTTGTTTAATACAGTACCTAAAATTACTGTCAGATAAACATTTCCTGAAAAGATCAAAATATATGGTTATTTTACATCTTCCCATTTGGATCCCTTTCAATTTCTGTAGTTTATTAGCTTGGTTCAGTGTCTTTGAGCATTAGTCAACATTTAAAATGTAGGTTTTTATGATTCTGGGGGAAGCAATTGCTTCCAAGGGAGAAAACATTCTGTAAATTACATGTAAATGTTTTTACTTGGATGAGTTCTTTTGCATCTGTGCAGAGGATCATTTTAATTTGCACAAGAATGAAGGTTTTCCGTGATTGAATGTAGTATGCATGCCTGTGTATCTAATTTCCACTTCATTTATACAGGAATCTAGCAGGCACAAGGGGCATTTTTGTTATAATGTAAGTGCTACTTAAAAATAAAATAAAATTATAATAAAAAGCTGAGGATTAGTGTGCCTTTCCTAGTTTTATTTCAGAGCTGTCCCTTAGAGTGGATCAGAGCAGATCTGAGTCATGTAATTTGGCATTATGATGGTCTAAAGATATGGACCGTAAAGACTTCATCCCAGGAACAAAACAGATGAGAAACCCAGAACTGTGATTGACTAAAAACCGCAAACCACCTCTTCTTCCCTCACAGCTTTACATGGCAGGGGACAGTGGGTTAAAATCATTCTATAAATCATTCCTCTTTCTTTTTCCCTTAACGTCTGAGGTCATGTAGCCATTTTAAAAACTGGGAGTGTGAAAATCCAAATGATATAAAGGTATCAAGTCAGTTTCCTCTCGTTGTGCCTGCCATTAAAACCTTTCAGAGGAACACCCAGCTTCTAGTCTCTGTTTATTGGCAGCAAAAAAGATGTAGCATTTTGGCATTAATCAGTTTCTAGGGTGAAGACAGAGGTACAGGTTTTGCTCCATCACTGAAAATGTAATAATTAAAGGACACTGGCATGTGAATATGGGTATGGTATTTGCCTGTTCCCAGTTCAGAGCCATGAGACTTCTCTCCTGTTTATCTTATTAAATCTGCGTTATTAAATGCCCTAAATTAATTAAAGGTGATTGTTTAAGAGTTCAAACCCATTTCACCAGCCAATTCTGTTTTCAGTCTCAGGGCAGCTCCTTTTCCTTTATGGCTCCTCTGTTGGGCACAATTATATATTTAGCATTTTATCTCCATAGGCACTCCCCCCCCCCCCCACACACACACACCGCCAGTCATTTCTTTCCTTTGGCCATCTTGGGAAATAAAGAGGTGGAATTTCCCCTGACTTAGAGCAGAGACTACTGAGGTTCTGGAGGCGTATGGGCATCTTGCCCAAGATTAGTGTTGGCAAAGAGAGTTGATTGCTTACGATTCTCCAGGGAGGACCAGCACATTTAAACAGATGTGGCTCCAGCGGGGTTGAGACCAGCGAACATGTCATATGTTTCCTTCACATCCACTGAGATGTCTTCCAACTGTGGACCAGGTAGAGCAAAGGCCAGACTCACGTGGATTTCCCAGTCTACCTGCAGCTGCACTGCCTTGGAAAAAAGGCTTGTGATTTCAGATTTCAGGCTCAGGTGCCTTCATCTCTGACATTTCAGTTAGTTACTTGCCTACAGAGTCGTCATACCTCCCACAATTAATAAAATCCACTTATCACAAACGGTTCCTCTAAAGTTCATTCACTTATTTTGAGAGAGAGCACAAGTAGGGGAGGGCAGAGAGAGAGAGAGAGAGAGAGAGAAAGAATCCCAAGCAGGCCCCACGCGGTCAGCACAGAGCCCAACGTGGGGCCCGAACCCCCAGAATGCGAGATCATGACCTGAGCTGAAATCAAGGGTCAAACGCTTAACAGACTGAGCCACCTCGGTGCCCCACAAACAATTTTAAAATAATTTCAAACTCCCTGAAGATCAGGTAATTGCTGAATGTGTATACAGGACGTTGCCATGAAGTCAGTCACTTTGAGATGGAACAAAAGCATATCCAATAAATAAAAAGAGACTTCCAACCTGGTACCTACTTCCCTCATAATATGGTTGGTTTTTAGTGGGCCCATCTTACCTCAGTTAAATTGTTTTATAGTAACATGCTAGTTATTACAAACACTAATCAGAGTCAACTTGATTCTTTAATATTCAGGGTTATCTTTCAGATATTGAATTAAATGACAAATACCTAAATGTGACTGCATGACTGAACTGTCACAATATATGCATCATTTGGAGTTGCCATCTTGGGAACGAATGGAACCTTAAGTTTAGGGATGCCTGGGTGGTCGGAACACTCAGTCGGCTGAGCGTCCCACTCTTGACTTTGGCTCAGGTCAGGATCTCAGTTGTGAGATGGAGCCCCGCGTTGGGCTGAGTGTGGGGCACCCTTCACCCCTGCCCTGCTCAATGTGCACTCTCTCTTTCAAAATAAATAAATACTTTAAAAAAAAAAAAAAAGAAGCCTTAAGTTTTTTTCACTGTAGCTTTATTTAATAATTGGCTTGGAACTCTTTCTATCCTAGACAAGGATAGACTAATCTTCCTTTTAAACCAGGATCCAATCCCTAAGACTTAGAAAACTTTGAATAACCTTTTTAAAAAGCTTAAAAAACGCTGGACCGTTCCAGTTAATTCCATAGGTCTAAATATCAACGTATTCCTTCCTAAAAGTCCTCTGCACTGCCAAAATTACTTTTATCTCTTAGAAGCAGCAGCCCAACTAGTGTTGTATAAACCTGGGAAATCTGAAGAAGTTCAGATACACACTTAAAGTTGTAGAGCCTTCACTTAATAGCAAATTTCATCATGTAAGTTTCACCCACCACTTCTTTCCTAAAAATAAAAAAAGGCTGGATCAGGATGGCAGTTGTAACAAAATACCGTACTTGGTTTTCTCTTTTAAGGTTCCTTGAAACAACACAATAAAATTTGTCAGAATTAAGCTTTCTGCTTAACAAGAAAGTGCGCCATGAAGCTAACCACAAATTCTAAGGAACTCCAAAAAATTAAAAAAGCAAACGGGATCAGATCCACAGAGGAAGGAGACTGTAAAAAAGCAAACAAAACAACAACTGCCTGATTATATGTGGGAGAGATTTACCACTGAGTGTGTAAGAGTGAATTTTGCCCAGGTTTTATGGGGACACTCCAAACTCAAGAACAAAGCACAAGTAACGAGGAAGCTTCTTAGAGCGATGATCAGAGTGACCATATGGCCACTGTATTGGGGCCTGCTGGCCAGTGAGCCCTTCTTCATCCTTGGCTTTTGTTGCACTGTGGGCAACAAAAAATCCTGCTGGCTTCATGGGAAAATTCTACTATATGTTTAAGGAACATACACTTCTCATATTACATAAATGGTTCCAAAGGAGAGAAAATGTTAGAAAGCGTTCCAACTCATTCCTTAAGGCTAACATAACAGAATAAAGTACCATAAAATAAAATGAAAGCAGTAGTCCAAGCTGACTTGTGAATTTAGATGCAAAAATCCTAAATAAAATATTTGCAAATCGAATCCAGCACTGTCTTACAAAGGGTATTTCCCAGGAATACGGTGATGAATTATCATTGATTATTCACTACGTTACAATGTATTGGAGAGAATATCGCCACCTTCACAGATTTTTTTAAATCAAATCCATATGCTCATCTCTACAGACGCCAAAATTGCATTTGATGTAACTCAGTTCCAAATTCTGAGCAAAGCAATGACATGAGAAAGTCACACAAACCCCAAAGAAAACAAAATACACTTCAAAGCACGCTCAGAAAAGAAAGAAAACTTGATAAATGACATCCGTCAAAAACAAGAACGAAGTTTCGGAAGAATTTTTCATTAAAGTGACAAAGAGAGGAACGCGTAGGGCTCAGCCTTCAAGATGGCCTCCGCTGCCAGCATTCGTTCCGTAATACGCGTGATACGTGTAATCCCCTCCCTTAGAGTGTGGGTGAGGCCCAGGATTCGGCTGCTATCCTGGAGAATCTGGCAAAAGTGATAGGATATCCCTCCACGATTATGTGATGTTTTATGGTAAAGGGGATAGGATGTCACGCCTGGATTGCATTATGTTCTGTGACCCGGTCTTGCTGGCAGATTCGTTCTCCTTCCACTGGCCTTTAAGAAGCAAGCTGCCACATTGTAAACCGCCTCTGAAGGGGGTCACGTGACAGAGAGCCGCGGGAGCTGAGGGAAGCCTCTGGCCAACAGTCAGCAAAAAATTCTGAAGCTCTGAGCCCTGTAGCTGCAAGGAAATGAATTCTGCCAACAACTTGGGTGAGCTTGGAAGGCGATCCTTCTCCAGCTGAGCCTCCAGATGAGGATGTGGCCAGGCTCACACCTTGCTTGCAGCCGGTGAAATCTACATGCCGAGAACCCCGCTAAGCCATTCCCAGTTTAAGGGTTTCCTAATGACGCAACTTAGGGCACATTTAGTGACAAGACAGTGAACTGTGTAATTTATAAAGTGTGCGATTTCAAAAATTCTGACAGTATCCAGATACAGATACTTATGAAGCCACACCAATAATCAATAATCCAGATTTTAAAAAAACCACAGCGATGCCCCCACAGTAATCAAGATAAAAAAAAAAAAAAAAAAACATGACTCTGCCCCCCCAAAATTTTGCCTGGGCCTCTTTGAAATCCCTGTCTTTTGTCCCTCCCCTCCCACGTCGCGCCCCTCATTAGCACACAACCACGGATTTGCTTTCTGTCACAACAAATCCTCTGCATCTTCAAGAATTCTAGAATGAACTTTTTCTCTGGCTTCTTTCATTTGACATAATTATTTTGAGATTCATTCATGAGACAGTATATATTACTAACGTACTCCCTTTTTATTGCCGAGTGGTATTTCGTTACATAGATATACCACAGTTGGTTTGTCTTTCACCTGTTGATGGACATTTGGGCTCCAGTTTTTGCCGATGGCAAATAGAGTTATGGGAACCTTCACGTGGAAGGCTTTGGATAAAGGTACGCTTTCATCCCCCTTGGGTAAATACCTAGGAGCAGAGTAAGCGGGTAATATAGTGTGTGTGTGTGTGTATAAATTTTAAGCAAGTGCCAAAACGTATTCCTAAATGGTTGCACCATTTTACACTTCCACAAGACGTGTGTGGGTTTCACACCTCCCCTCCACATCTTCACCAGCACTTGGTATGGTCAGTCTTTTTAACCACAGCCATTCTGGTATACAAGTAGTAATACCTCATCGTGAGTTTAATTCTGCACGTCCTGACGGCTAGTGATGTAGAGCATCATTTCACGTGCCTACTTTTCATCCATATATTTTCTTTTCAAATTCTTTGGCCCATTGTATATTGCATTTTATTTATAGCAAGTTTTGAGAGCTTGTATGTATTCTGGATGAAGGCCTTTGTCCAATATGTGATTTGCAAATGTTGTCTTTTACCTGGAGGTTGTCTTTTTATTCTCTTTGGAGGGTCTTTCAAAGGCCAGAAGTTCTTGATTTGGGTAAAGTTCAACTTATCTTTTTATTTTTATTTTTTTTTAATTTTATGGATAATACTTTTGGGTTGTGTTTACAAAATCTTTTCCTGAGCCAAGGTCACCAAGATTTTCTCCAGTAATCTTCATTTATCTGTGTAGGTCAAAGTTTCATTCTGCTTTTGTTTTTGTTTTTTTGTTTTTCTTCTCTTCAAGGGCTTCCGTTGACCATTTTTGCAGTCAACCATTTTTGCATCCCTGGTGTTAAGTTATTCCAGCTTTTGTATATCTAAAAACATTTTCCTCGAGCCTTACTTTTGAAAGATATTCTTGCTGAATAAAGAACTCTGGGTTGAACTCTGGGCTGATGGTATTATTCTTTAAATACTTTTTAGGCTCGTACTGCACTATCTTTTAATTTACATTGTTTCTGGTTAAAAAAAAAAAAAAAAGAAAGAATCCACTACCAGGGGCAGCTGGGTGGCTCAGTGGGTTAAGCCTCTGACTCTTGATTTCAGCTCAGGTCATGATCTCTTAGTTCATGGGTTCAAGCCCCACACTGGGCTCTTCACTGACAGCATGAGCCTGCCTGGGATTCTCTCTCTCTCTCTCTCTCTCTCTCTCTTTCTGCCCCTCACCTGTGCATGTGAACTCCCTCTCTCTCAAAATAAATAAATAAACATTTAAAAAAAAAAGTCCACTGCCATTCTGATATTTGTTCCTCAGACATAATGTCTTTTTTTTTTTTTTTTTCTTTTTCTGGCTGCTTTTAAGATTTTCTTCTTATCACTGATTTTAAGCAATTTGATGACAGGGTGCCTTAGTGTAGTTTTCTTCACACTGCTTGTGTTTGTAGTTTGTTGGCAAACTGTGGTCTGTACCGCTATAAATGTTTTCATCAGATCTGGAAAGGTTTTAGCCATTTTTTCTCTTCAAATATTCTGGTGGTTCCCTCACCCTCTCTCCTTTGTGTACTCTAATTGCATGTACTCTATCACTGGAAGTGTCCTCCGTTTCCTGATGCTGTATTCTTTCTCTCTAAACAAAGCAAACCACGATTTGTTTAATTTTGAAGTGTTTCCGGTACTGTGCTTTCATGTTCCGTATTTTTTTCTTTGGCAGTGTCTAAACTGACATTAATCCCATCCAGTGTGTTTTTACCTCACACATTAATTTTCCATCTTTGGAAATTTTATTTCAGTCTCTTAAATATCCTCCGTGCCTCTCCTTCACATGTTCAGCCTTTTAGCTTCACAAACATATGGGACACAGTTGTGAGAACTGCTTCACTCTCCTGGTCTACTAATTCTTAAATGTGTGCTGTTCCTGGGCTACTAATTCTAACATCTGTGCTGTTTCTGGGTCAGTTTTGATGGATTGATTTTCTCCTCATTCAGGGCTGTATTTTCCTGCTGCTTTGCATGCTGTATAATTTATTTCTAGATGCTGGATGTTGTGCATTGTATCTTATTGATTGCTGGATTTTTGAATTCCTGTAAATATTCTTAAGCTTTGTTCTGCCGCATAGTTGCTTGGAAACACTTGGATCCCTTTGGGTCAAAGGAATTTTCCCTGTTCCTGAGGCAAGACCCTCCTTCATATCCTAATCGATGTTCCTGAATTATGAGGTTTTCTAATCTGGTTGTTGAGGACACATAACCCCCTGGAGCGTGTGGGCTTCTGGCACTGTTCACTCTCACCCTTTGGGCTGGCTCTTTCCTTAGCCTCAAAGAGCCTTCTCACACCCACGTGTCATCAATACTCAACAGAATTCTCCAGGCGAACCGTCTGCAGATTTCTGGAGTTCTCTGTGCTTTTTCTCTCTGATATGCTGCTCTCAAGCTATGGCCATGTTGGCCTCCCTGACTCCCAAGTGTGTGACCTCAACTCAGGAGACTGTCACCTTCTTCCTGGGTTCCCCTCTCTGCGTAATGCCCAGAAACTCTCTCCAGCCAGTGATCTGTGGCAGTCAGAGTACCTTCGATAATATAATTTTTAAAAAATTTTCTGAATCAGAAAATTTTTTTTAAAAAACCACCATAAGCAAATATAAGGGACAATAAGGAAAAATAGATGTTACATGTTGGCAGAAAAAAGATTAATATTGAAAATACACAAAATAGGGGCTCCCGGGTGGCTCAATCGGTTGGGCGGCCAACTACGGCTCAGGTCATGATCTCACAGTCTGTGAGTCTGAGCCCCGCATCGGGCTCTGTGCTGATGGCTCAGAGCCTGGAGCCTGCTTCCGATTCTATGTCTCCCTCTCTCTTCCCCTTCCCTGCTTTCTCTCTGTCTCTGTCTTTCTCTCTCTCTCTCTCTCAAAAATAATAAACATTAAAAAATTTTTTTAAAGAAAATATACAAAATACAAAGCAATGAGGAAAAAATAACCCGATAATAATGGTCAAATTCATAGAAGGAGAAATATATATGGCTAAAGTACACATAAACTTGATCTGTTTAATCACCAACATAATCAAAATGAGGTATAATTTTTTCAGTTATCTGATAATAGAGCTCAAAAACGATCAATAACCTTCGGTGTTGGCACAGACATGTGGACATATCAAAAACGATCAATAACCTTCGGTGTTGGCACAGACATGTGGACATATAGAGACTCACAGAGACTGTGGAGAGTACTGTGTATTTATTTGGAGGACCTTGTTGGAGGAAAGTTAAGCGATTTCTCTTAAAAGGTTAAATTCATGTGCTCTTTGACTTAACAGTTTTAGCTGTCATCCTGTATTTATTCCTACTTACATACATGCAGACAAATTTCCAAAGAAGGACTCACTACAAATAAAATTGGAAACAACCTGAATGACCACGCACTGAGAACGGCACAATGCATCATGGTGTGTCCGTATCGTGAACAACTATAGAGCTACTAGGAAGAAGGTGTTAGCCATGTATGATCTGACACATGACTATCTCTAAAAATAGTGCCAAGTGGAAGAACCTACAGAATAAGACACATAGTAAGATCCCATTTGCGTTTTTAAAAATAACCTTACATATTCTTATGTAAGAGTATATATTCTTCCGGAGATGTAAAAAGATTGGAGGGCTGTGAGTTGAGTGGTCAACATGATTACCTCTGGAAATTGGGGGAAGCCAGTTGAAGAGAGAATTTCAGACTCTGTGTAACTTCTGTGTTGCTTGAATTCTTAAATAGTCTCAAGAAGGGGAAAATGCAGCCTTGAGTTTTAAAACTGGTAGAGCTCCTGTGGAACACTTTACATTGGTTTCCATGTCTGTGGTCTGTTTGGGAATCACCATAAGATACAGGCGGATGTAATAGAATTTTAAGGGTTTTGTAAGTAGTCGTTATTCATTTGCAGAGTGTGGATTTGGGACTGAATGATGAGATTGCATGTGTGAGAAGTAACTCCATTTGAGGATAAGGGAACAAATGCGGAGGGTTTCAGGTCTTCAGCTGATTGTTAAGGACAGGTAATAATTATAAAATCTAATGTAAGAAAATTTCGTTTAAAAAATGAGAAATCCATTTCTGAACACATTTAAGCTTTCTCCCCAGATCGAAGATGAGAGCTCATCAGTTGCAAGTACTCAGTGCTTTCCATGGTGATGGCGTTTAAATTAAAACAACTGCAAAAATCTGGCGTTTTCCAGGAAAGCAGAAGTCCATTGTGTGAGTCTTATGGCCAGAGGTGCCCGGAAAGGAAGGATGGGGGCTAAGTGTCTGTGGGGTCTCATTTTCTCCTGGCTCCGGCTGTCTTTCTAATTCTGGGTGTCTATGGAGTATTTACTTAAAGGAGAATTTGCCACGGGGGCAACAGCCCTATCCAGTGATCAGGATACTCTAAGCACCTGACAGCAAGCCTGGTCACGTTGTATGGCTAGCCTTAGGGCGACAGTGACAGGAGAGTCCGACTCTCCTCGAATGATGACACTAATCCCTGAAACCATCTTTCCTCCCTCCCTCCCTCTACTCTCCCTTTATCCCTCCTTCCTTCCTTCCTTCGCTCTTCCATTCTTTCATTCACCTTAACGACAATTTATTGAGCAGTTACTGTGTCAGACATTGTTCTAGTGGAGATATTGGAAAACCAGCAAGAAACACACCAGAAGAAAAGCCTTCAGGGAAACAGCTCTTTCCTTTTCAGAGATCAAACATCTGACTTTAAAAATTGGTTTTCCCAGGGAGAGTATTTCCTGGCCAACTGGCCGTGAATTTTTAGTTATTTTTTCTTGTGATACTTGAAGTATGCATTGCAAATGAATGAACATTTTGGTTTATACACCACGCCCTCATTGGTTTAACTAAGTCTGAATTAAATTCCCAGAGGAGAATTCTGTATGCATTGACAAAATTCGGATTAGGAACCTGTACGTTAAGCATTATATCCAACACTCCACTGTTCTAACAGCGCATTTTGGTTCCTCCTTGTATGCCATATTTTCCTCATCTCTCAAAAGCCTCAGTAATATTCTATCCTTAGTGAATGGCTCCAGTTGGCAATTAATAAAAAGGAAGAGATCAGAGAATTTGGAGTAAGGGCCAGCGCGGGAAAGATGGGGCCCTAACACATGGAGAGATCTGGAGTGGATGCCCTTGAGGCATATGCCATCTGCTCTCACATTTTTAAATTCCTTCAGATTGAATCTATGTACTTCCAAGAACTCCTTTTAATCTGTTGCCACAGCCATAATATTCCTCTCTCAGCTTCCAAAGAAACAAAACACAACAAAAAAACTCTAGGTCGCTTCAATTACTACTACTAATAATAACTGACATTTAAAAAGTACACAGCGTGTGTTATGAATTGTAATCAGTATTTTACACCCACACTCCCACACTCTGAGGCTGGTGGTGTTATTATTCCATTTTACAAAGGGGAGAGTGGAGCATTAGAAGAGTTACATAATTTGCCCAAAGTCATTTAGTTCGTAAGTTATAGATCCAGAATTTGATGTCAAAACGTAACTCCAGACTATATGCCCTTAACCACTGGACTCCAATGCCTTATTATTTAAACACATACAAAAATTCATGTGGGGGCATATGGGTGGCTCAGCCAGTTAGGCGTCCGACTTTGGCTCAGGTCATGATATCCTGGTTCATGAGTTCGAGCCCCACGTCGGGCTCTGTGCTGACAGCTCAGACCCTGGAGCCTGCCTCGGATTCTTTGTCTCCCTCTCTCCCTCTCTGCCCCTCCCCAGCTCGCACTCTTTCTCGAAAACAAATAAACATTAAAAAAATTTTTTAATTAAAAATAAAAGAAGCTAAACAGCTTAAAAAAATCAATATAAACATGGAACGGAACCCATAAGATTGTCATGAGGATTAAATAGCACATGAAGTATTAAATACTTAGCAGGAATCTGGCTGTTGATCTCCCATCTTTGAACAAACTCCATTTAAAAAAAAAATGTGGAAAAAAAAAATGTGGGGGCGCCTGGGTGGCTCAGTCGGTTAGGCGGCCGACTTCGGCTCAGGTCATGATCTCGCGGTCCGTGAGTTCGAGCCCCGCGTTGGGCTCTGTGCTGACAGCTCAGAGCCTAGAGCCTGCTTCATATTCTGTGTCTCCCTCTCTCTGACCCTCCCCTGTTCATGCTCTGTCTCTCCCTGTCTAAAAATAAATAAACGTTAAAAAAAAAATTAAAAAAAAAATGTGGTAACTTAAAATGCGGTGGCGTCTATCAGATAAGTTCCGAGCAGCCCAGAAGAGATGACACTGTTACTCGATGTGTTCTGTACTTATACTCCTGTCCTGCAGATTATGAGTACATTGAATTTTTTAGCATCCATGTTAAACTGCTGCTCATATAAACATATAGTCCTCTAAAACTGATTTTTTAAACAATGAACCATTCTTAAACAGGTCATCCCCGTATTTGTGCTCGTGTAGACTTAATTTTAGTGCATTTCTGTCTTCATGCAAACTGCCATAACGAAGTACCACGCGCTGGGTGGCTTATAAACAACGGGAATTGATTGCTCACAGTTCTAGAGGCTGGAAGTCTGAGACGAAGGTGCCAGCACGGTCAGGTTCTGATGAATTGCAGAATGCCAATCTCTTCGAATCCTCGCGTGGTGAAAAGCAGACAGGGCAAGCACTCTGTGACTCTGAGGGCTCAAATCCCATCTATGGGGGCTGCACCTTGAGGACCTTAAATCCTGATTGCCTCCCTATCTTGTGGTGCCGTCAGATCGGGGGTGGGGGGAGAGAAGGGTGGAAGGGTTTCATCTTAAGAACTCTGCGAGTGACTCATGCAGTCTTCAACAACTACTTCCTAGTCTTTAGACATACATTTAGACAGACATATCTATCTAAAAACGCACGCATACATCTTTGGTTAATAATCTCACTTTTCTTAGTGCATATGCAATGAATACTTCTCCATGTCATGACAGATCATTTTAAAAGGCCGAGTAGTACTCCATGGCATGGCTCTTCTTTATTTCATTCAATTCGTCACCGCACAGTGGGCTTCTCCCTGCCTCCTGAGGTTTCTAACACCCCAGTTTTAATATTGGTCGCCCAGATGACTAAATTCCAAATCTTGTCAGTTCCTAACGAAGCGATCTTGTCCCAATACTATTGTTCAAAGATGCCAGTAGGATGTCCACAAGATCCATTGAGGGGGAGGTGTTTTACAAAGCGGTGTTTACACTTCCTCTAAAGACCGCAGAAACGGATCCCACTTATCGCTAAGGACATTTATCTGCATGGGTTTTTCGCACATGATTTTATATTTACATACAACATCTGTACTGCGTTTTCCTGTATACTAGCCACATATGTGATCTCATGTAATCCTCAAGAGAAGCCCATTTTACAAATGGAGTAACCGAGACTCATTTCCAACCCAGCTTGTCCAGTGAGTGGCAGAGGAATGATTCACATCTGTGTCTCATGATTCCGACCTCTGGGCTCACTTCTGGTCTGGATGATGATTATATTTTGATTCATTAGCATTTCAGCAATAGGACAGATTAGCATATCCCAGGCTGCTCAAGGCACAGTGGAGTTTTCTCATCTCACCTCACATTAATAAAAGTTATTTTGCAGGCGGAATTTTTGCAGAACCTGATTAGTTAAAAACCAATAGCCTACCTCCAGCGTCAAGATACACAGTAATTGATTTTGTTTGGTGAAAAGTGCAGCTGCCGGGAGGAGCTGAGGCCAGCCTCCGCAACTACCTCTCCCTTCCCTTGTAGATGCTGAAATGCTCCCCTTAATGTATTGTCATTAGAGGTGGCAAAGTCCTTAACAGCTGTGAGCATTACAAGTGCAACAATAAAACATGATTTTTCTCCCCTGGAAAATGCCCTTGTTACAGTGCTCAAAAATGAGTTAGAGATGATTTCTTTGTCGCCCCTATGGACCTTTAACGGGAATATATTCAAGGCTTTCTGTAGCTTGCGTCCTTATAAATTTATTCTTGTCAGGTGTAGCCATGTCTCGGGCTCCCGGAGTGAAATATGAGAAAGAAAATGAAAGCAGAATCAGGTGCTGACACATTTGCCAGAGGAAGTCAGTGTGAGGGAGACGTTCCAAGGCAAAGGGGTGAGCCCAAGACAGAGCAGTGCCCGTGGCATCCCCTGCTCCCTTCTCAGTCCTGCCATCATTCAGATACCGGGAAGCCGAGCAAACGAGAGTGATGACAAGTTTGATTCCACTACCCTGCTTTGGCTCTGCTGAGAGTCATAGACCCCAAAATCATCATAAAGGCATATGGTGCCTCAAGTTAGGAGATGGAAGTCTGCCGACCGGTTTGACCTTGGCCGCACTGGAAACTCGGATTGCCTGTAAGGACCCCACAGCAGCCATATTGTAGCGTGGAAGAAGGCCTTTCCAAGTGGGCAGAGACACCATACCAAATCAGCCATGCTAGTCCCAGGAAACCTGAACTGGAAATACTGACTTCGGAGGGTGTTCTGGAAAATAGGATTCGAAAGTCTGGGAGGTTTAAAGAGACAGCTGGCGTTGTGCACTGATATTCGCTGGGCGAAGGCTAGAGGGGGTGCGTGACACGTGATCGAACTTCAACAAGCCTATTGAACCTTAAAATGTTTTATTCCAGTTTTGTATAACCTAGCTGCTATTGAAGTGTTTTCCAGGTAGACCGTGCACCTGACGCCTTTGGGGAACTTTGTTATTTTCCTGTTATTTTACGAAACCTCCAAATAGGTCACGTTTGTGTCGCTGTCCTTTGCTTTGATGTGATCTATAGCACTTCGCTTGAGTGCAGCGTGTGGCCGCTGGGGTGGATGGGGAATAAGACGGCTGAGGTCTAGTCCCTGCCTTCACTCACTTAGAGTAATAACTGGAATGCACAGAGATGAGGGCTAGACTCTGAACCGAGGTTGGCAGGAGTTCACGGACAGGACAGTTTGACGTGAAGGGAGGTGATGTAATTGGGGGGTTCCTCAGAGCCCTGGAGGCAGAGGTGCCTAGGAAAGTGCGAGGTTAGCAGGACCCTCTGCAGGACAACGAGCTTTCTGTTCTGGCAGGTGGGGAGGAAGGATGGATGTAGGGAAGAGATGTGCCAAAACGAACCCAATAGCAGAGTGACAGATGACATTTTCTAAAGTAATAGTATCACTTAAATTTAAATGACAGTAAAGGTTTCTTGGCTAAAATACTGCATTGTGGGTGCTCTTTTTTTTTAAAGTCCCTGGAATAATAAGGGCCCTTGGGTGGCTCAGTCGGTTAGGCGTCTGACTTCAGCTCAGGTCATGATCTCACGGTCCGTGAGTTCGAGCCCCGCGTCGGGCTCCATGCTGACAGCTCAGAGCCTGGAGCCTGCTTGGCATTCTGTGTCTCCCCCTCTCTCTCTCTGCCCCTCCCCTGCTCACGCTCTGTCTCTCAAAAATGAATAAGAAAAAATGTTAAAAAAAAATTTTTTTTTAAGTCACTGGAATGCTAAAAAGAAAGCATGTCACCAGTAGTTTGCACGTTGGGGTTCTGGCCACGATGATTATTCTTTAAGCCTTCATAACACCGGTCCTGAAGTACCGATCCACACTCCAGCACAAATGGACGTCAGAAACGTGGTGCTCAGCAAAAGAGGCCAGTCACAAGAGACCACGCCGCATGACTCCAGTTATAGGGAATATCCAGAACAGGCAAATCTCAAAGAGGCGGAAAGCGGATGAGCGGATGTCTAGATGGTTCTGCGGCAGAGAATGACTGCTACGGGACATGAGTTTTCTTCTCCTGGTTAAGCCAGTTTCACTTTGAGGTTTAGACGCAAACTAGGGAAGGAGGCAGACTGCTTGGGTCGTGCCTGACTCAGCATTGACCAGGGTCCTCAGTGGCAACGGGTGATGCTGTGTAAACTACATTCCTGGCCCGAGGTCCCCACATGGTTCCTGGGCCACCTGGAACCATCCACAGCTGCTTGGGGGAAGGAGAGCTGGCCCAGGGAGAGAGAGACTGGTTCACAACTCAGGCAAACCACCTGATCTCCTGGACCTTAGATTCCTCTCTAGCAAGTGGGCCTTTGGATTATGAAGTGGCACGGTGAGAAGTGCGCAGGATGGCAGGCAGCTGGCTGTCAGGATCCTTCAGGAGTTGACACGGACTTCGATGAGCGTATCACAGCGGAAGGCTTGGTCTTTGTTTTGTCAGGCTCTGAATCGTGATTTTGGCCAGTACTCTGAGAGCTGACTCCTCGCTCAGAGGTTCACCGTAAGCATGCGCTCGGGACTTTGATTTCTATGCCTGGTTGAAATTTATAAATTGACAGCAAGAAATGTGACTGCCAAGGGCACTGAATACCCATTTCTTCCAGCCAGTGCATCCGTTCTGTGTGTGTGTGATTTGTTGTGTTTTGTTTTTTTTTTTTACATTTTAATTCCAGTATAATTAGCTTACAGCGTCATATTAATTTTAGGTGTGCAATATAGTCATTCAATAAGTCTACACATTATTCACCTGTATTACTACTCTACATAGTGCTTATCACGGTAAGTATACTCGGAATCCCTTTCACCTATTGCCCCCACCCGTCCCCTCTGGCGACCATCAGTTTGCTCTCTAGATAGAGTTAAAAGTCTCTTTTTTGATTTGTCTCTTATTGTCTTTGTCTGTTTGCTTTGTTCCTTAAATTCCACGTATAAGTGAAATCATATGGTGTTTGTCTTCTCTGACTTATTTTGCTCAGCATAATGCCCTCTAGAGCCATCCATGATGTTACAAGTGGCAAGATTTCATTCCTTTTTATGGCTAAGTAATATTCCTGTGTGTGTGTGTGTGTGTGTGTGTGTGTGTGTAACTTCTTCATGCATTTATCTATTGGTGGACACTTGGGCTGCTTCCATAATTTGACGGTTGTAAATAATGCTACTATACACATAGGGTTGCATTTTATCTTTTTGAATTAGCATTTCCATATTCTTGGGGTCAATACTCAGTAGTGGAATTGCTGGAACATAGAGTAGTTCTACTTTTAATTCTTTGAAGACCCTTAATACGGCTTTCCACAGTGGCTGCCCCAGTTTGCATTCCCACCAACGGTGCACGAGGATTCCTTTCCTCCACATCCTCGCCAACGCTTGTTGTTTCTTGTGTTGTTTATTTTAACTGTTCTGACAGGTGTGGAGTGATATCTCATTGTGGTTTTGATTTGCATTTCCCTGATGATAAGTGATGTTGAATATCTTTTCTTAGGTCTCCTGTCTATATTCATTGGAGAATATCTGTTCACATCTTCTGCCCATTTTTTAATTGGATTATTTGGGATTGGGTTGTTTGTTGAATACATCGACTCTCTTTAAAAATCTAAATAAATGCCAAATTATGATCAGAAAGCCACTCAGTAAACACTTAATCATTACGAAAGGAGAGTCTGGGCTCTAAGAAACCATGGGGTTCTTTTTCTAATAATTTATTTATCATTTATTATTCCTATGACAGGACCAGCTGGGTTATGTGTTTGAGTCAGAGTGTCCTCTCCCCTAGAGACAATGGATACTTCCTCTCTGTCATTAGACTCTTTTCACCAAACTTACCAATAACCCCACTACCAAGAGATAAGAATCTTAGTAGGATTTTTTATGCTGTCTATTAGATTATAACTAACTTTTTGCTCTTTTAATTTCTGACCTAGGAAGTAGTTTACTTGCAAGCTCCCTTTTTGCATAATCTGGTCTTATTCATTGTATGTAAATTATTTAGTTTACCTTCAAGAATTTGGAGAGAACTTTACTGTCTACACATCATCTCATAGCAGACAATCATACACTATCATACATGTATAATGTAATATACACATATATACATGTATTTAATCACAGTCAAGCACAGAATAACTTATTAACATATAGATAATAATAAGATTATACAGATGGATGGTTTTGAAAATCAAATAATACCATTTTGCATTAACTGTGCCATGAAAACCGTAAAGGATTTTCCTCATGAAAGATTTGAATGACCAGTTCTTGGACCAGATCAGATTTGGGGGTACCACCATACATAAATATGCAGGGATGATGGGATTTGGGGGCTAAAGACCAGATGTCCAAGGTATATGTCTCAAGCTGCGTGCCCTTGGAATAGCTCAGGCCCCTGGTGTATTTTTAGTAGGCCTATGGAGGGTTTTTAGACTTCCAATTGATTGGAAACGTGTAGAAATTAGAAGAAGCCACATAAAAGGACATAACGTTCACTTCTATTGAAGTAAATAGAATCTCTAATAGGCTACGGTTGCATTTGTGTATGACAACAATGGCAACCTGTCTGGAGAAATTGTAAGTTCTCCAGATTGTCTTACCCCCGCCCGCTCTGCTCGTTTACATACCGGACCGGCATCTGTAGGCATTTGAGTTGTGACCCCTGCGATCATCCACAGATGATCTCCGGGCTTCTGAGAACATTTCCTCTTTCAAAAACCTTTCCTGTTCACTGCCTGAGAGTTGACGTTAATTTATAGAGACGAAAGGCTTATATTCTACTGTTAGGGAGAAGAGCTTATACACCACGGAGAAAGTAAATTATTCACATTAAGGTGTAAAGGTGTTGATTTGGACCCCATCCTGGGTGGGAGTTTTTGACGCGTCGAGAGAGAGACGGTTGTGCTGAGCCCGTGGGAAGCAGACCAGGGAAGGGGTCCAGAGGGAGAAGTAAGAGGGTAGTCAGGTGATGTCAAAAGCAAACCTGCATCTATTTGGTAGTTCTGTTGGACTTCATCTCTTTTGGGACAGACTGAGTCCCCAGGAGTCCCGCCAACAGGAACGTGCTGTCCTTTTTGAGCCAGCACAGTCGTGGCTAGGGAAGAGTGATAACAGCCGTAGTGGGAGCCCAAAGAGAGCTTGGACACCACCTGTCAGGACCTGACAGGGTGGATCAAGGGAGAGGGAAGGCTGGTGACACATTGCTTACATATACCAAAATGGCTGGCGTGAAACCGTGATTATGTTTATTTCCCTGATGTCAACCTGATAAAGTTTTATCAGCCATGATGCAGTCTCTGAAACATGCAAGGAATTTGCAAAAGCTCACTGGGAAATAAGCCAGTTCTGCTATTTTGTCTTTTGTCATTTTGCTGGAGATGCAAAAGTGTACACACGGGTCATTCATAATGAGCAGTGCTGCGGTAGTAAAACCAGTCGTTGTAATGAATAGCGTTGCCCTGGACCGTGATGTTGAAGCAGGTGAGATATGAGAAAGGAAGCTAATGGGTGCTTGGCCAGGAGGTCATCTGCCAAAGGGAGATGAAGAATTACCTCGATAATTCTGGGGAAACAGAAACCCTCTCAATTTTTTCTCTAATTGTGCCAGTTGTCTATGTCATTTTGAACGTAGGCAGCTCGCCTACTCAAACATGGCAAGTGGACCCATTGCTGGCAGATCTAAGAAGGAAGGAGGCCAGATGACTCCCCAGATTCGATGTAAATGCCATATGTCATGTTTTCCTTATTTTCAAGAGGAAAAAATTTTATTAGGCTGTCCCTTGGGAAGTTATTATGAATGTTTTGCCTAATCTAGTTATCTCTATTATAAGAGATAAAACAGGATTCTCATAAACATGACTAAATTTATTTAAACACCTGGGTAGGGTCTAAATGTTCAGAATCTAATTTTTTGAACGGATCATATTCATATACATATGGAAGAAATAGCTTTAATAATTTAAGAAATGTACGAGCTGAGGGCACATGATTGGGAATCAAATCCTCGCTTAACCAACTATTAGCCCCATCACTCTGAGCAAGTCACTTAACATCTCTGTGCCTCACTTTCTCCATCTATAAAATGGGATGACAGTTCCAGCATCATAGGGATGTAGTGAAGATTAAATAGGTTCATGTGCCTTCCTGATAATACTTAGTAAACGTCAGCCAACTTACGATTTATACATCTTTAGACACTTGTGTGTTCATATAAAAGTATGATAGTTATTTGGAACAGTAAATTATTCAAAGCACATTTATCTTAATTATGAGTAAGTGGAAATTTTTGTACAAATGACAGTTCATCGGGTGTCGTTCTCAAAGAACACAAAAATGACTAGTTGATGTAGTTAAATAACAACTTGTATTGTCTTCTCTTTTGTTTATGTTCATTCTGCTTTCATTCATTATAATGTGTTAAGGGACTATATGCTCTTTCTAAAGTAGTTTTTTTCAGGGTGCTTGGGTGGCTCAGTTGGTTAAGTGTCTGATTTAGGTGCAAGTCATGATCTCACACTTTGTGGGTTCAAGCCCTGAGTCAGGCTCTACACTGCCAGCTCGGAGCCCAGAGCCTGCTTCAGATTCTGTGTTTCCCTCTCTCTCTCTGCTCCTCTCCAACTTGTTCTCTCTCTCTCTCTTAAAAATAAATAAATATTTTTCAAAAATAAAGTAGTTTTTTCATGCTAGATTCAATAAATTCCATGTAGATTATTTTTACATTCTGATATGACAATTTCTATTACACTCTGGGGAGGGAGAGATCTTCAAGTTTCTGGAATTTAAAGTATGAAGATTGGCATCTACATTGGAAAGAGTAGGAAAGAAAGAATCAGAAACTCTACCACAGTAAGGGAAGCTTTGCTATGGTTGTTCATTTATTTAGCATTTATTTTCTAAACATTACTGGGAGGCATTGCTAAGATTTCTTGCTGTGTCTTTCATAGGTAGAATATTAATAACTAGTCTTCATATTTATTTATTCCTGTTTATTTCCTTATCCATTATCAGGATCCCTATCCCTGACCATTTCCTCAGCTCCCTTGGGCAAATCCTCTTCTGAGTTGGTAAAGACTCTAACTCTCTTGGCCCCTACGTGGTATTTGACCTTTTTTTTTTTTTTTTTTTTGTACTTGATATTTTTTATGTCCAAAATATCCCTGTCACTTTCTTCACTGGCCCAGATGGTGTTTCTAGTTCAGAAATCAATAGTCTCCCCTTGTGACATAAGGCCTGAATATTTTCGGGTGTTACGTGGCTTTCATAATGGAGATTTTCCATTTAAGCCTCAGATGGTGTAGCATCCAGAGTGAAATCCATCATTCTTGGTCAGAATGACCTCCAGCATCTCTCAGAGATGGCCCTAAATACTTGTTATAGCTATGTTCCTGTGACATATGTTGCATTTAAAAACACGTAAATATCAAAGCAACATTACAAAATCCAGCTAAGGTTTAAACTGTCCCTAAGGTGTGATGTGAATGTACATGCACTGAGAAAGTTTAGGCCTTGATTTCCATTTGGAAAATTCTTTGTTCCACATCCTCCTCTTGGAGAGTCACAGGGCTCATTTGCATATCCTGTGCTCAGAGTAGCACGCAGTAATGAAATAGGTTTAACCTCAGTTAACCTAATATTTCTCTAACTTATTTTTTGAGCATGGGAGGCTTGTTTTTCTCAGAACTCACATTAACCTGTCACCAAAAAAATGATCTGCAAACACTTAAGGAAAACTGATCTAAAGAGTTGGCTGTTTGTAGCGGTCACCTATGGTTAATGCTACTAAAGATTTAGTTTTCCTCTTAATATAATTCTAATTGTGAGAACGATCCTGTCATCTTGCATTTCTTATCACCATCCCTACCTCATTCCCTGAATTTCTAACCATTCTTCAAAGGGCAGCTTAAATATGATCTTTTTTCTTGAAACTTCTTCTGATCCTCTCTCTGTATGCTCTCATAAGCAATTTATGGCAGCCCTCCTATCATATCCTGATTTTTATCATAATTATGTCTATCCCTGTGTGTTATTAGAAGTCAGAACAGTACAAAATTCCTTTTTAGACTCTCCATAAACCTCGTTGAAAACAGGAGCCCAGTAAATATTTTTGGCTAAATTGTGAGGCATCACTTTTTATAAGCTTTCTCAAGATTCATTTGCCAGAAATGATTTTTTAAAGCCAGCCTTTATTTTTGCCATCCATAATATCAAAAGATAAGGAGTAGTGTTAATTATGTCCTCCATGAGGTCAGGCCTTCAAGAGGGGTAGCAAATCTTTGCTCATGCAATTATAGTGGAGTCACTGGTCCATGGCTAATTACTTATTAGCCATTTCATTGCTAATTTGATTAATAACATTAATATAAGCCTTTATGTTGATTTTGTAAAATGCATTACAAGATAGGTCAGTATCCTGGCCCTCATTATATGGATGGGGAAGGAAGACATAAAAAGGTGATGTGATTGATTACTTCAAGGTTATTCTTTATGGTTGTGATGGAACAAAATAAAACTGCATCCTAGTCAGTTGCTAACACACTAAACAGGTCTGGCTATAACATTGTGGACTAAGGATGTCTTTGCTAAATATGCACTGTATCCAGTACAGATTCAGAAAGCGTGCAGCCAACAGCATTTCCTAGCAACGGTCATTTCAAGATGGTGGACTGATCCACAAATGGAATGTCATTTACTGTCCTATATGTGTAAAGCTTAAGAAGATATTTATGTAAATATCCATTTGTTTTTTATAAAAGTTCTAAGATCATTTTATGTACTAACAGGCATGATGAATTTTCAAGATAGTGCTATAGTATGGAGTCTTTCCAGATTTCTGTCTATGAAGCTCCTTGCATGAAATACAGCTATATACTCTCCCCATTGCATGTTATCACTGTGTTCCAGGGAGAAGCCTCTTAACCAACTTCAACTAGTTGTCTCATTCTTGTGGTTCATTCTTTCTGTGACAGTGACTGCTAGCTGTTCACCATTGGCCCCTCCCTCCTCCAATAGTAGCTGCCTAACTACATTTGTGTCGTTTATATGGCTGCCTAAGGACATTTGTGGCCATAGGACTAGTTTCTCCATTGGAATTGTGTATGGAAATGATGTCCATAACTTACAAGCCTGGCCCAGAAAACCTCCTAGAGGTGCCCCTCCCTGTTCTTCCCATTTTCTGTGGCTGGAACAGCAGCTACCAGAGATACGTTGGAGGCTACATGTCGCAGCACAGCTAATGCCCACCCTGGATCTCTGAAAAACCGAGAGGAGCAGAGCCCGGGCCATTCCAAGACACTTCCACTGGACTGTTAGGAGGAAAGAAAAACATCCTGTTGTATTGGAGCCATTACACTTTGGATCTATTTGTTATAGGAGTTTGTCTACCCTAACTAATAATATGTTACTGGTTTCTCTTCCCCAAGTCATATTCCTTTGCCACAAAATTCTATGCCTCACCTCATACCTGGTTGCCTGGATTGATCTTCCTTTCTCATCATCACCTTGCAAATCCCCACAACTAAGGAGCTCAGGGCTCTGAATGGCTTTTTTTTTTTTTTTTTTTTTGCTTCTGATTACCATATTTTTCTCCCATCAGATACTCTGAGTTTAAAAGAAATTCTTTTCTTTTGGCCAATCTTTTGGCCAATTATATATATTTTCCCTCCATTAGCACCTAACTCAAAACCAACACAATGACTTTAATGTAGAGTTTGTTACATTTTGATTTTTTTTTAATTTTTTTTAGTGTTTATTTATTATTGGGAGAGAGACACAGAGCATGAGCAGGGGAGGGGCAGAGAGAGGGGAAGACACAGAATCTGAAGTAGGCTCCAGGCTGAGCTGCCAGCACAGAGCCTGATGCAGGGCTTGAACTCACAAACTGTGAGATCATGACCTGAGCCAAAGTCGTTGCCTAACCACCTGAGCCACCAGGCGCCCAAGTTTGTTACATTTTGAATGAAACATATGTTCATCTTAGAAGGTTTAAAAAATATAGATAGATAAAAATAAGAAAACAAAATTGCCCCTACAGTCATCACCCAGCGATAATCATTATTCGTGTTTTAGTATATAACTTACTGGTTATATATAAAATGCTGACATTTAAAATGAGAGCTGATGCCTTTTTAAAACCACAGGTCTTATAATTTTCTTATGGATGAAATATACCAGAGAATGCCAGGAAGTTAACTGATTTTAAAGAAGGGTAAATATCAACTTTTAGATGAAGTCCAAAACTGTATGGGCCCACAAGATAATTTCCTTATAAGTTTTCACTAGGGCTGGCCACACAGTGAGCCCCCATCCTCCCATTAGGCCAAAAAAAGATGCATAGTTACTTCAGTTCTCTTGCAAAGCCCCATTTCTGTGAAACTCACAAGAAGATGAACCATTTTTAGGGCAATGTATGGCCTTTTCTCATTTTACATTCTAGAGTGTGGCACCCACTGAGATCTCAGGAAATATGTTTCGGGTGTGTGAAAATAAATGTAAATTAGTTTGGCCCTAGACAGTTTATAAATTTTGTCATCAAGAATTTCTTGAGCAAATACAAATAAAGCATCCTATACTAGAATGCCTGAGATTTGAGAATGCTTTTAATGAAGAAAGGAAAAATAATTTCTAGAAAATTTCCATGATGATTCTACTTGCTTCTCTGCTGATTGCTGCTTCTTCTTCTTCTTCTTCTTCTTCTTCTTCTTCTTCTTCTTCGATGTTTATTTTATTTATTTTGAGAACGTAAGAGTGAACGTGAGCAGGGGAGGGGCAGGGAGAAAGGGAGAGGGAGAGAATCCCAGGCAAACTCCTCACTGTCAGCGCAGAGCCTGATGTGGGGCTCGATCCCATGAACCATGAGATCAAGACGTGAGCCGAAATCAAGAGTCAGACCCTTAACTGACTGAACCACCCAGGCGCCCCTGCTGACACTTTTGGAAACCTTTCATTATCTTTAACTTCTTTTCTGCCTTTTGGCAACATCAGCGGAGCCTAGAGCCCATCCACAGAGAGAAAGATGTAAAACGGATTTTTACCGGCTCTTGTGAAGATATCCCTACTTCCTTACCTGCCTCTGGACATTATATTCTTCACTGGTGAAATGAGAGGGTTTGGCTCTGTAGCCTTTGTTGTGCCTTCCTTCCTTCTGGCTTTGACACTCCAGGATTCTACAGATTCTTGCTGTAGCCAACAGGACGTTTTTTAAAGATTCTCAGGGAAGAAAGGGGCCAGGGCAGAACAACAAATCCATCTGGTGACTGCCACGGACAAGTGCCTGGAGCAATCAATCGTTCTTGAAGAACGTTCTGTCCTGTCAGTGATACACGGGACTGTTACAAAGACCGATACTAGAAAAGGCCTTTACAGAATACTTTGTAGGTCAGTTTTGGTAGGCTTTAGGGAAGCAGTGCTCTCAATCAGGTGCAAGATGATCTTACCTCCTTACGTAAAATCTTTGAACTGCCTTAGGAATAGATCAAACCACATGCAGTGCAAACTTCCAGAAAAATCTTGCTGTAGGTAGCGTTTCAAGCCTTTGTCCTATCATCAGTGCAACAGATTTCTTTTGACTTCCCTTAGGAGACATAGCCTTAACTTTAGCTGAAATAATTGTAAAACGCTGATACTTTAGGCTGTCAGCTGAAATTTGAGTATCTAGGTGACTTTATCCAATAGTTTTTTTCAAAATTATCTGCTTGTAATAGCCAGCACGGCGGCTGCTTCTCTCTGCCTTCACAGAAACTTTTGATGCGTGAGGTTTGCCTGTGTCTGATGAATCTTCCTTTTACCTCAAAACTGGCGACTGACCTCACAGAAATGCAGAGGATAGAACGAATAGAGCCTTCTGCTCTGCCTTCCTCCAGACTCCTGCCCAGACCATGCTGCACATTCAGCAGTGGCCTGATGCTTCAGGTGTCCAGAAATCACTTCCAGTCGGAAAGTCTGGGTCAGTCTCCACTCTTGGAACTGAACTGGTTTACGTTTCAAATCCAGGGCCCAACCAGTCTTAGTCTACTCTTAAGCAATTGAATTTTTTTTATTGTTTACTTATTTTTGAGAGAGAGAGAGAGAGTGTGTGAATACGGGAGGGGCAGAGAGAGAGGAGACAAAGAATCCAAAGCAGGCTCCAGGCTCCGAGCTGTCAGCACAGAGCCCGTCGCGGGGTTCCAATTCATGAACCATGAGATCGTGACCTGAGCTGAAGTCGGACACTCAACCGACTGAGCCCCATAAGCAATTAAAATTCTGAAGCAGCTTGAAATCAACCTGCTTAACATCTCCGGGCCTGTGGCTTTTCCTCAAGCTGAACCTTTTAAAGTTTCCCATTGAAAAATATCCTTAAACGTTGCTGGAATTTGTAGGGAGTGGGTGGAAAATGGGAGAGGAGGCTTGACCACTATGAGGCTTGAAAAGTCCTGCTTAGATCTCTCCAAGAGGTTTTCCATCCTTCATTAGGGGCGCAGAAGCTCACGGGTCTGCTGAGGATACAGAGCAAATGGACTGTGAGAAAGAGATTTGCAGTCCCTCGTGTAAATGGCCAGGTAGAAAATTACAGATGAAAAAAGCGGATCCAATGAAAGAGAACTGGCTGAAAGTGAGGCTCAGAATCTGTGCACCGCCCACCCACGGCACCTTCCCTCAGTTCTTGGCTCAGTCTGCACCCAAGCCTTTGCAGACTGCTGCTGTGTCGGGACGTGGGTAAGCATACCCACAGCACCCCTGAGCACCAGATCACCTCCGGTTCTGCGGCCACCTCTCCACTGTTCTCTTACCTTAACCTTTTCTCCACTTCTCTGTTTTCTTCCTCCTCAGTCTGGATGCCATCATCCCCTCCTCTTATTTTGCAACAAAAGCGAAAACATAATCCTGGTTTAGTTCTTTGGCCAACTGGTCAGTCGGTGAAGATCTGCAGGTATTGTCTTCCTTTCTTAATTTGGTCACTGTTATTTCTCCTCCCACAGACCTTCAATTCACACTCTCATGTAGAGAGATATAGAGGTCAAACCCTGGGATCTAGCAAATAGATCTGCAGCCCAATTTGATGATAGCCTGTACTTTGCTAAAAACTCACAGGCCCAGTCTGCAGAGAGTGGGAGCAAGTATGACCTTGAGAATGAGACCTGGACGCCATTGATCGGCATCACCACTCATCACTGTGGCTTATGGGCAGGTTCCTTTCCAGTTTCCTTCTCAGCAAAATGGACATAATAATACCCATCTCATAATGCTGTTGGGAGGGATAAAGTCTCATAGTAAGTGCTCAATAAATATTATCTCCTCCCTTCTTTGCTTTATCCAGGTTAGGCAATGGCTCTCGAGTATAAAGGGATGCCCTGCACCTAGGTTACAGGGTAGGAAAGAAAAGTGCTCCTTGAAATTCTTTCTGTGTTCACACGGGCACTGTGCTGTGCTTTAATTCATCTTTAGGGGTAGGTAATATGGGGAGAATGGATCCTACAAATGGCAAGTGGCCACTGACAGATCGGAGGCAGATGGAGGGCACTGGCCAGAACCCAGCAGGGATGGGATATGGTGGGAGGAACCTTTTCCACTGCCGGTGATACCTTGGGTTATACTATCAGAGAGTTAGTCCTTTGACTGAAGGCCTTTGTTACCATAAAAAAATTCAGATATTCCCACGAGAGCGGCACGTGAAACCTTATCACCCATTTGCACAGTTCATTTTTTAGTTGTGCTATTATTCTCTGTAATGATATTTTTTACCTGTAGGAAGTGTCACATGCTCAGATGCATTCATTTTATAGAGCTTTAAAGCTGATAACCTGAACCAGAATGCACATTTTTGGTGTTTTATTTTTCTTTTTTTGCTGTAATTTCAAAGGTGTAACTGAGCTTAACTGAAAATTACTGGTTTTACCTCTTCGTGGCAGGTAGCGTTTGATCATTGACAACTCTGTTTTCTTCATTGTTTCCTAACTAAAATCTCCACAGCCTCTATAAATATGTAAATTACCCAAATCACTAGTTTTCCATTATTTCTGCCCCTAAGCTGCTTAAAATGTTTCTATATTCCTACATTTCCAGTGCAAAACAGAGCAGCAGGTGACAGCTGGGTTTGACTCAATTATCGTACCTCTACGTAACAGCTACTTGTTTCAAAGTTTCTGATAATCAATTTTTCCTAGGATGGGCTCCATATCCTGGGCTACTACTATGAAAGGCCAGGCTCCAGCGGTTGTGGGACAGGAATGCAAGAATGAGTGTGTGTTTGTGCAGAGACTGTGGAAATCTCATGCTACACGCATTGCTGCTTGTGAACTGATTTTATGACGGTGGAAGCAAATGGGACTCTTTTTATTTCCTTTTCTTCAATTGGTAGGACTCAAATAATGAAGCTGATATGGCGTCCATGTATGACTGTGTTATCCTCTCCTGATTCATTGCCCGTTAAGTTAATCTGTCATGAGCTGGATCATTGGGTCTCTGTGTGGGCTTTCACCACGTTGTGGCAGGGAAGGAGAAAAACTATATGTCGCATACATACTCGCAGAGATTTATACAGCTACACATCTGTGTGTATGTCTTGAGAGAAATCAACAGAGACAGACTCTGAAAAAAAAGGAGAAAATCGTAGGAAATGGGTCATTGACAGGGAGGCCCATGAAGGGGGTCCTGGGATTTGTTTACCTCATTCAAAGCCCCATACTGTGCGTGAGGAATATATTTGTTATGACTGCATAATACGTCTACCACAGCCCCGAGAGTGAAAGTGTACAATTCCAATACCAAAGGCAGACTAGGCCTGCGGTCGTCATCCATCTAAATGGGCCTTGATGTGGATGGGGCAGGAACCAATAATTCATGGATGTGTTTATTTGAACCCTGGAGATGGCTTTTGTCTGCCAGAGTCCTAGAAGAATCTGAACTAGAGCCAAAGATTATTGATCTCACTGATAACAAAATCCCCTGACATTTGTATGGTCCTTCATGCCTTTCAAAATGTTTCCGTGGTCTCTGTGGAAATGTGTGGAATAGAAAATTTGGTAATGTCCTCACGTGACATATGGGGAGACAGATTCCAAGAAATGAAATAATATATAATTACTTAGTGGGAAATGAGTGAGAACAGATATCAGCAAAATATGGCTGTTTACCTTTTTCTGTTTTTCTCTTTTTTTCCATCTGTGCTTGTAAATAAAGTTTTATTGGAAACCTTGGGGTGGAATAGTCACACTCATTTAGATCTCATCTATGGCTGCTTTCACACGACAATGGCTAAGTTGAGTCGTTGTGACAGAGACCTTATGGTCCTAAAAAGGCCTAACACGTTTACCATCTGGCTCCTTACATAAAAAGCTTGCCAACGCGGAGCTGGGACGGGGGTCCCTCAGGAATGCCCTTTTAGAGTAAGGTGATGAAGCAGTTCGTGTTACATCAGAGGACCTTCGTGCAAGTGTCCCTGTGGCCCCAGTGTGCAACGTTGGTGACATTAATTATCCCCATCTAAATGTATTTAGCTCATAGATGTTCTATTGTGTGGTGACAGTTTGGTGGAAAAACAAAGAAGAGTATTTTGGAGAATTTTTTTTTTTGGATTCATAGAACTTCAGGAAAATATCATCTAAGCCTTTAAGGACTATTTCCCCGTCTGGTAAAGAACAGTTTGATCAATGTTGTTCTAAGTGCTCAGTTAGCACACTTAGCCCGTTTAAGTAACAGATAAGCCCCTCGAATAACAGGAACCACTTGCTCACCAAAATGAATGGTACCCACGTGGCACTCTGTCCCCAGGCGGTGTCTGGTGCTCCTGTGGCCACCTTCCCCCCGGAGAGCCAGCGGATAGCATGTCTGACAGGTGGCAGTCCTGAGAGGAGATGCCTCCCAAGGTCATACTCCACCTGCTCTCCAAAACAGCTGCTCATCTTTGGTGCAAGGAGGAGGATGGGGAGGAGAAGTGGGAAGGGGAGAACGCAGGGGAGAGAGAGAGAGAGAGAGAGAGGGAGGAACTAGGAACGTAGCTCTGCCCGACCCATGGCCACTCATGGCCACTCAGGTCAAGTGCGCCCGTGCCCTCTGGACTTCCCAGCCATTTCCCCTGCGACGCTGGCTGCTCCCCGGTAGAAAATATTACCGAACCTGGGGGTTTTTCGTGTGTGTGCGTGCCTCTTGACAGACAGTACTAGGTGGTGATTGCAGGATAAATTTCTTTGTGATGTTTTCTCTGAAATTGAACGTTCTGTCAAATACCTACATGAGCTTCCTCAAGTCAGGGGAACATTATCTATCCTTGACTTAAGCCTGTTACCTCCGGGCAAAATTATTCTTTAAAGGCCTGCATGTAACTGAACAGAAATGCTTACAAAGGGAGAGAATCATGAAATGGTTTCCTGTGACCTGTTTTCCTCGAAATACCTGTAGAGAATGAGCAGGAAGCTCCCTGTGGACTTATCTGGTTGACTATAAAGAGTCAGCAACAACACGGTTTTTTTTGTTTTGTTTTGTTTTTTTGTTTCAGTTTGGTTTTGGTTTTGTTTTTAGCAGAAATGTTTATTGCTTCGAGAACTTTCCCAGCCTGATCCCTTATCTCACTGCTATCCATGGCCTCCAAAAGTCGGAATTCATTGGTCAGCTTCTCAGAACTTCAGACTTTGACCAGAGAAAATTAACCCATCAGTTCACAACTCAGTGTGGAGAGGGCTTTCTGAGGATTCAATCAGCGACCCTGTTTCGCGTATAAGAACACAGCCGTTTAGGACTTCGTTACTGGCATATCACTGCTTAGTGCAAAGCCAACACGGGGACCCAAATTTTGGACCCATTGTGACCAATGGGGCAAATACCTAAGCAGCCTCTGGCCAGACCCTTCCGTCTAATCCAATAGCAGCTTTCTTGGAAACACCTTTTTCTTTGGCCGAGATCACCCTTTTTCCTAGGGTATCTAGGTAGAGCTATCTTTAAGGTGATTCCATGACTTTCTTGTGCCAGTTATCTATTGCTTAAAAACCTTAATGGCCTATCATGAGATCATGCGTTGTTGTTTATGCATCTGTGGGTCAGGTGAGTCGCTGATCTGGGTCAGGCTCAGCTGTTCTCAGGGGGCTAGCCACGCGTCAGCTGTTAGCTACGGGGTTGGCCGGCACCTGGTAACTACCTAAATATCCAAGCACAGAGAGTGACTGAATAAATTATGACACATCCACACACAGGATTACTATGCAGCTGGAAAAAAATGAGAAAGACCTCTAGGAACTGATATATACAGTGATTTCAAGGAAAGAGACTGACTGATTGATTTTTGAGAGAGAGAGAGAGAGAGGAAGACAGATAATCTCAAGCAGGCCACGCACTGTCAGCACAGAGCCTGACCTGGGGCTCAAACTCACGAACCGTGAAATCATGACCTGAGCTGAAATCAAGAGTTGGACGTTTAACCGCCTGAGCCACCCAGGCGCCCCTCCAGTAAAGATTTTTAAGTGAAAAACAGTTCTGTATGAAAAAGCATATGCTATGTTTTATATTAAAATATAAGGGAAATTATAAAAAAAAAAAAAACCCACAGGGGGGCCTGGGTGGCTTAGTCGGTTTGGCGTCCGACTTCGGCTCAGGTCTTCCCAGCTCATGGGTTCGAGCCCCGCGTCAGGCTCTGTGCCAACAGCTCAGAGCCTGGAGCCTGCTTCGGATTCTGTGTGTCTCTCTCTCTGCTACTCCCTTGTTCACACTCTGTGTGTGTCTCTCTCTCAAAAATAAATAAAAACATTTAAAAATAAATTGAAAAAACGTCCACGTATCTGCTTATCTTTAAAAAATGAAACTGAGGAAGGATGGATCAGAAAAAAAAGAAGTTGGTTAGCTCAAAGGGTGGGAGAGAACTGGGCAGGACAGATGATGTAGCAAAGTATAACCTCCTCTGAGTATATACCTTGTTGTATCGTCTTAACCTTTGGAAGCATGCTACGGTTCTATGCATTCAGATAATAAAATTAAATCATTAAGGATGACAAGGATTAAAAAAAACTGAAAATGAAAGCAGTTGAAACAAATAAACCCAATTATATTTCAGATGAATTTTTCAACCACGCTGAAGAGGGAAAAAAAAAGGAAGACTGGATCTAAGCAACAACTTATGAACACAGTATTTGACTGTGTATCCCCAGCACTGAGCAGATGGCTGTAGGGACAGGGTTTATAAGCAGATCCTTAACTCTTTAATAGGTTTGGTGTTCATATTTTTGTAGTGGTGTGGGTGAAGCAATTTTGAATCCATTTTAAATATATTATGAGATGGCTCAAATGAGTAAATGAGATGGAAGGGTCATGCAAATATGAAATGGGGAAGAAAACAACCTTGTAATAATGGAGGGAAATTAGATATATTTACATGAGCTCACAATTTCTTTGACAATATTTTACATTTATATGTGGATATTGATATTATATATATAATTATGTACATATATACATGTATGCGTGTATATGTGCACATATACATGCACGGGTGCATTTATGTACGTATTTATGTACATACGTAGGAGTGTGTTGTGTGTATACACGCATGCACATATCTCCAGCTCAGGCACCACTGGGAGACACCTCATAAGCAGTGAGCACAGATAGTGCCCAGATCTTGATTTTCCATACCATTCCCCACTTGAAGGAACAAGGGTCCCTTGGGGGAATGAGTGATTACAGGGTAGGGCAGGAAAGAATGAGACTGGAATATCTTGTCACGCTAGAAATTAACCAGGTACGCTAGAAATTAACCAGGTATAGAAGGGAAGGGGAGGGGAGGGGAGTGGAGGGGAGGGGGGGGGAGGGAAGATGGCCACAAGGACATAGAAGCCAGCAATTAAGGGAATTCTGGTGGGTAGATCTGGGGCAATTTGAGTACCATAATAATTAAGTACGGTGCTTAGTTATACATCGTTTAAAAAAGGAATTCATTCTTGCAGACCAATAATAAATTGATAAAGCAACAGCAGAAAAGGGTGCTTGCATCTAGTGAATGCTGAGCGGAAGGAGTGCTGAATTGGAAAGTCAGCCTTTTTGTAGCCTTTTAGTCACAGTAAACATCAGAGGAGACAAAATCATCAAGAATTGCTAAATTTAGGGAAAAATTGTGAGGAGGAACATGACCTTATAAGTTTGTCTCACTGACTATTTTTTAATGGCAAGGAGGAAACCAATAAGTAAATAGTGTAGTAATCAGGCCACACTCTGACCACGTGATGAAAATGAATGCTGACAGTGAGATGTGTTCATTCAGATGTGATGCCATGAGAACATAACATCACCTGTGTAGTATTTCCAGATGGGGATGCTAATCGTGAGGGCATGTCAGACAAACATGACATGATGAGGTAGGTTTTTTATGTTAAAAAATGAAAGGGAGGGGTCTATATTTTTCAAATATTTCCATCTCATAAAAGGCAAAGAAATGCTGAGGAACTGTTCCAGATCAAGAGACGTGACAACTAAATCTAATACCTGACCATAGACTAGAGCCTGAATGGAGGAAAAGAAATGCCATAAAGGACGTTATTGGGTCAACAGATAAAATTGGAATGTAGAACAAGAGTATGGCAGCAATGTTAAATATATTGAAGTTGAAGACTCTTCTGTAGTTATGTAAGAAAATATCCCTATATTCATGACATACGTGCCTGTGTGTTTAGGAGAAAGAGCCATGGTTTAAGGCATACCCTCAAATGTTTCAAAAAAATGTAATGATACTTAATGTCTATATTTATAGAAAGACACGGTTGACAAAAGATAAAGCAAATGGAGTAAATTCTAGGTGAATCTTATTTTTGCAGTTTTCCTATAAATTTGAAGTTGTTTCCAGTTTTAAAGTTTAAAAGTCACGGTGCCTGGGCGACTCAGTTGGTTCAGCATCCAACGCTCGATTTTGGCCCAGGTCATGATCTCAAGGTCATGGAATCAAGTCCCACATCGGGCTCTGTGTTGAGTGTGGAGTCTGCTTGATATTCTCTGTCTCTCCCCCTGCCTCCCTCCCCTGCCCACTCTCTGTCTCGCTAAAATGAAATCAAAGTGAAAAGTAAAATCAAAATTAAAAAAAGTTTAAAAGTCGTTATTTAAAAAAAATAAAGACAACTTAGTTTGATTACTGGTCCACCACCAACTAGTTGTGTAACCTAGGACTCATTACCTGTCTGATCTTCAGTTCTCTCACTTAGACGAAAATACTACCTTTTTGTGTTTTCTTGAGGATAAGGCAGTGTACGTGAGTTATTAAGTATTCTCTATGTGATGGGAAAAGCTCCTGGCCCTGTACAGCAGTCATTCCACAATTGGCAGCTTTTGTGTTCACATTTAATCATACTCTGGTTGTCTTTTATCATACTTAGCTACTTTCCTGGTGAATATCCTCGATTGAAAGAAATTTGAAAGCTTTACGAGGCAATAACGTGTTTTATAGCTTCAGAGAGTTGGCACATAGTGGGCCAAGAATTGAGCTGAAATAGTTCCATGCAGACCAGAGGTGGGGAATGACTCCGTTTAGTGCCATGACTGTCTCTTGGGAGAATAACGTGTGCTGCTCACGTATCACTACATTGTCCCATTGGTGGAGGGGAAGGAACCTACTAGGAACTGATTAGTATCGACCGAGCGGTCGCTTTCCCACCAAAAATCCAGAGGCTTCACGTGGGAGGGAAGGCTAGGAGCCATGTTCATCACGTGGATCTTTTTGTCACAGTGAGGTCCACTTGTTCTTTGGGACGTGAGTTCTAACTTTGGAGCCATGATGTTACTTAAAATTTGAAGTGAGTAACCAGGCATCAGCATTTAAATTCTCTGGGACTTAGCAGAAACAAACACCGGAAGACAGTAAGCATCGACATGCCCCACTGATTTATGGTAGGGAAGGAGGGCGGGATTTAGAAGCCTGGCACATGGCGAATATTTATTGGCTCTAGCATTCAGAATATTCATGTGTTCCTGCTCTTTTATACTAAATATCTGCTTTTAGCTCTTTGGGGGAGAAAACAACAACAGTTTTCTTTGGAAACGCCTGACTATGACGACTGATTGTCTGAATACGTGCAGAGTACCAATTCCCATTTTGAAATTGAGTTTTAGGTGTTGACCTTTAACATGGTGCTGCCTCATACGTTCTGTTGTCCCCTCTTCCCCATCTTCATAAGTACCCTCCAAGGAATATAAAATCATAAAAATGCAACAAAAAAAAATTTAAGGAATCTAAATTTAAAGAAAATTTAAGGAATTATTTCATCAATCCTCCCCCGAAGCCTGGAGAGGTCACGTGCCTTCATGGTTGGTGAACGTCATAGACACACTAAGAATCCAGGAACTTGCCTCTTGTCCAGTGCTATTTCTAATCATATGATTTTTACGAAATCCCTTTTTATACCAACTCTTTAGTTGCTTGCAATTTTATTTAATTTTTGACATCCACTTGACTAAACTTAAAAATTACTTTAGGCGAATTATGTAATACCATATAACTGAAAAGACAGTCAAGCTCCACTGTTTTCTCCACATTTCCATTATAATGACTGGGAGCCAATAGCTCAAACAGCTAATGCTGGTAATAACATGGAAGATGAGCAAAGGGCACTTGAATCGGAAGTGTGTCTCGTTTTACAACATCCGGGAGGAGAATATTCCGGTGTGCAATGGCATTCAGTCTGAGTCTCTGAAGAGAATTCTTAGGAACATACAAAAGTGCCGTAGGTGGTTAGGAACGTGTTAGATAATGACATGAGAGAGAACAAAAGTGTTCAGAACTAGAAATACATCTTAGATTTCCCAAAACTACAATCTCTACTGTGTTATTATCTCTGTTACCATTTTTTTCAAAGACGGGGGAAAATAATGCATTCTTAAACATCTCTAACCTGAGTTGCTTCAACTCAGGCCTTTAGACGTGCCCACATTTCTTCAATTCATTCACATAGTTATCACTAACCACATATTTATTGAGTGGATGTTCTGAGCCAGGCATTGGTCCAAAATAAGATGCTGTCCGACAGCCAGTGCTCTCGTGGAACTTTGAGATGGGAAGCAAAACCGGACTAGCAAGAAATTGCAGTCAAGTGAGAAAGTCTCCTCTCCTGGGTCTTTATAAATCTGGTTCAGTTACTATACTGGGATCCCTTTATTTTAAATAAAAGGGAAGGATAATAAAGCACAAACACACACACCAAAGAAGCCAACAACATCAAAACCAGAACAACAGGAAGTATGTAAGTCTCCCTAAAGGAAAGTGCCAGAAATGAGTCAGTGTTGGAACGTAGCCATTTTGTAGGAATCCATGACAGGTTGGTGTCACCACAGCACCCTCACGGTGAACTCAGCTCTTTTTCCTTCTTAAAAGGCTTAAATATTCTCAAGCCTAAACTGGTATTAAAATCATGGAGTTGAGGTTTAAACTTGGAAGATACCGTAGAGACCTAGTCTGGCTCATCGCTTCCCATGGAGTGGCCTTGTCTCATTTGATTCCAGACCTTGGTGCACTGAGAGATTGGATTGGATAGGAGTGATGCTGGATCAAAGGGCAACTGTTTCTGAGGCCAGAGGCCTACATCTCCCAGGCCTTTTGCCCATAGTGTTGTCACGTTTTGACCCAGAGTGAACTGAGATCTCAGATTTACTCCTCTTGGAACACGTAATGATACTTCCTTTAACTCTTAAAAAGGGGAAAGCATTTTTGAAACGTATTAAATTACAGAAATATAATACAAAGTGAAGTCACACAGCACAGGATTGAAATATTTTATATAAATGGTCAGATATGATCCTGAAATGATGATGGGTCTCACAACGGAAAGCATATTTAAAAACTCAGTTGCGTTTGCTCTTAAAAGAATCGTAACAGTTCAATTCTCTTTTTCTTTTAAATCTAGAATCACCTCCTCCTAGATCCCTTCCCCGTACACCCATCATTCTCCTGACCGGATTGAGTTCCTGTCCCTGAGTCCCTGGTCCTTCCTGCACATCCCTGCTCTCAGGATAATGTCAGCCCTCCTTCCTTCCTCAGAAGACTGAGCCCTCTTCAAACCCACACTGCAATTTCCAGTGTATGTCAGAAGGGCTAACAATGCCTGGCACCTCTGGAACCCACTGGAACTTTTCAGGAAACTAAAATAATTTAAAGCAGTCGCAAGCATTTTCAAAAACCCATGATTGCTACATCTTGTGGGAAAAAAAGACATCTTAGAACATACATGGATGTTAGGGAAAATTTCTCCTGTTTTTTTAAATTTTTTTTAATGTTTGTTTGTTTTTGAAACAGAGAGAGAGAGAGAGAGAGAGAGAGCATGAATGGGCAGAGGGGCAGAGAGGGAGACACAGAATCTGAAGCAGGCTCCAGGCTCTGAGCTGTCAGCACAGAGCTCAACCCGGGGCTCAGACTCACAAACCAGGAGATCATGTCCTGAGCCGAAGTCAGACACTTAAATGACTGAGCCACCCAGGTGCCCCTCTCCTGTTGTTTTAAACCTTCAGGTGAATCTGCCTCTCTCCTTCCAAAAAAAAAATGGGAAAAAATATATCCTTACCTGTATCTCTAGGCTAGAATTCTTATTTAAATACTATGGGCATGAGGTAGGGATAGAATGAAGAAGGATATTTTTTGGATCGTCCAATGGGATTCCCCAATCAGTTCTGCTATAATTAACAAAGAATTTAAAAGCTAAAAATCCAGACGTCCCGTGATGTGTTCAATGACTCGTGCTGGGATCTATTTTTTTTTCAGTAATGCTTATCTTTCCAAGGGGCACAGTTAATTTCTTCAGTACTCTGTAAATTATTACAGAAATTACAAATCTACTAGCAAATCAATACAACTAATTGTAAATTAATAGATTTCTAAGTGTGAAGGAGCGTGTAATAATGTAGATGAGTTCTTTAAAGAACATGCCAGTTCCAGCATCAAGGGCTCGGGCCTCCAGCTGTTTCATGTGACATCTTCAAGTGTAAACACATTTCTTTCCCCCAACTCTCCCCCTTCACCCCCTTATTTCCCACTGATTTAGTCTGCCACTGCAGCAAATAACATTTCCATTAGCCACCTACTGTTAAATCGCAGAGTAACTGTGATAAAAAAAAAAAAAATTCCAACATGCAAACAAACCAGTGGAGAGGCAACCGGAGGTTACCGTCTGTCTCAAATTTTTTTATGGGGCCACCCGTGTTCACACTGAAGGCAAACAACATGCGAAGTTAAATAACTGGGTCTAATAGGAAGCTCCAGAATGTGCATTTACAACAAGTGCACATCTGAAGACAGGGAATTTATAATTCTGTACTTAACGTGCCGAACAAATCATCTCTACAATCATATTGGGGTGCCCGTGAGCTTTAGCATGGGACTAGATGTTTTTTTTGGAAATACCACATCCCCGTCTGTCAATTTTAGGCAATGATGGGCTTGGCAATACAAAAGACCAATAATTATCATAATTATATGAAGGTAATCTGTGAGAATGTGGCATGGCCTCGTTCTGCCTTATGCACTCGGATGAATACGAAAGAAATAATATAAATTTACGTTCATTTAGCACTTCAAAATTTACGAAGTGCTTTTGGTTTAGGGTTTGGTTTTAAAGCCATAAATTGGGGCAAAATATAAATACCATTCTGCAGCAGAGGAAACAGCTTCAGAGAGGTTAAGAAATCTCCTCTGGGTCTATAGCTACTTACTTTTCAGGATGCTTTCACAGAACTAACGATCTCACGATCTCACCTCTGGAAATAGTTATATAGGTAGAACCCTATGTCAGTACGTAACGTGGTTACATAGTTACATTTGGAAGTTAGATAGCTCAAAGTCAAGCTCTGGGTTTACATGATAATGCAGGTGCCACCGGGAATACTGGCAGGAGGGGCTGGAGAACATTCAGGGACACTTGTCCCAGACAGGAGCAAGAGAAGCCACAGGGCTAGGCACATTGTTTTAAACATCTCCCTCTCCCACAAGGCTTTATTCTGGCTTAACCTGGGAGATGGTCGGGCTGGCCCCAGTCTTTACTACTCGGCGGTTAAGGAACTGGCTAGGTACCTAGAGCAGAGATGCAGAACAGATACCTCTCATCCTGGTCAGTAGGGCTGGTCAAAAGTTCAAGGGCTGGTTGCTCCCTTCCCCATGCACCTGTGATATTTGGTGACTTCCTGCCCTCAAGGCAGTTTCAGGGTATATGGGGGCAGAGGCAGGGGCAGGGCAGTAGGGACTGGGAGATAGGAGGGGAAAGAGTTTGCTTACTTGGCCTTGGATCCAGAGGCTGGGCCCTAGGATACTCCCACTAGGGAACCAATCATAGCCAACACTGCTAGTTCAGCAGAGGGAACCTCTTCTTGGCTTCTGTTTGGCCTAAGAGAATCTCAGTATAATCAGAGTATGGCTACTGCATTTTTAGTTCATCAGCCATGAGCAGGTTTATAGGGTACCCTGGTGCTAAAAATTTAATGTAATTTAACCAAGTCATGAAGATACTGCATATTATCATTATTTGACATTTATGGTCTGTAATCCTGTCTGTGCCATGTGCTTTTCGGAACATAAATCTGATCTGAAAAATTAAAATCTAAGTTGGCTCAAACAACCAGCCAGCTAAATCCTTTATTAACTTGAGCCCAGATTCTACTCCGGCACTCACTCTTCATGAGAACTAGACAAATCCAATATATAGAAACAAACCAAACTAAATGAAAACGAAAACAAATCCATAAAACCCAACGTGAGGCTGGGGTTTTTTTGTTTATTTTGTTATTGTCTTTGTTTTTTAACCAAACTGCTAAAACTAGAGCTGTGGTAAATTCAGGTTCAATCCTATTTCCTATTCCTTTGAAATCTGTAATTCTGGGTAGTCTGTAGTGTTTAAAATTGTGACCTTGAGACATTGTGATTGACTAACCATCAAGAGAGGTTCTACTTAATTTCTTGTACTTACTTAGGCAATTTTTTTTTAGTTAAAAAAACAGAAAGTAAAACTTTTTGGTTGAATACCACTTAACATGGAACAAAGTGTTATATGTCTCTGCAAAATTCATATATTGAAATCCTAACGCTCAATGGGATGTCATTAGGAGGTAGTGTCTTTGGGAAGTAATAAGAATGGGTCCTCATCAGCGGGGTTAGTGTCTCATAAGAAAAGACACCTAGGAAGAAAAGAAACCTAGGAAGAGACAAAATGCCGTAATGATCCAGTGGATGATATTTTGTTATAGCAGCCCAGTTAGCTTCCCCTGAATAAGTAATAAATATTTGTTATAGAATCTATATAAAATTGAGAAAATAATACTTACTACTTTTTAGATCCAGGAGTTCTGGTACTCAAAGAAATTGCCTTCTATGTTTCTATAGGCATAATTTTCCTACCAAATTCAAAATTTTGATTCCTGATTTTTAACATATTAGCATTTCCCGTGTTTTCAAAATCCTCTCCTAAGATTTCAATGGTTGCATAACTGTAATGGATACACAAAGAGTATATATGTTCCACTATTCATCCATCGAATCCTGCCTAAGCATTGTCAAACTTTCCAGAAAACCGTGGTTGTCCTTCTCTAGAGCAGTCACACAGCTGCATTCAGCATACTGCATAAGTTCCAAAATATTTACTTTACCCAGTTAGCTCAGCTGCTTTCATTTTTTAAAGGACTTAAATATCCTCAAACTGACACTAATGCCAAAGTCAGGGAGTTGAGATTTAAAACTGGAAGAGATCTAGTGCAGCCCATTATTTCCCAGTGAGTGGACTCAGGTGATAATGTGACTTCTCTAAGACCACAACGGTCGACCAAGATGGCAGGAGATTAGATTGGCTAATATGCTATCTCATTTATGCCATTGGGTCTCAACACTGTTATATACATCACTCCTCTTTAACGTAAACATTTTCTAATTTTCCCTTTCCTACCCTGAAATGTAAATCAGAGATGGTATAATTTACTTATACACGTATATTTTTAGAACCAACCTAAAAAAGTTTACTGTACTACTAATGGGGTTAGTCCTGTTGATGTGATTTTCTGAGTTGGTGAAGAAAATCTTAGGGAAAAAATAGGAAGAAAAAGTACAATCCTCCTTTGTTACACACAGTACTTGAATTCCTAGAAAATTCAGTGTAGCTGAATGGTTTTAACTACGCCAAAAAATAATTTATGTTTGTGTTTGAAACAGAGCTGGCTTCTGGCCTCAGGTAATTATAAGCTGGCTTTTACCTCCATAAATGTCCAGTAGAACATTCAAAGGCCATGTGAAAAACAACTCTTTATTGTATGGAACTCTCCCGCACACTGCATTCAAATGCCCACTGAATGTCAAAAACCGCCTATCATTTTGACAAGTAAAAACAGTGCCCCCACAATTTCCAAAAACTCCCTTAGGGGGTGGCGTCAGCTCTCTTCAAGACTCTCTGATCTAAGGCCTTATTGCCTCCCGTGGCTACAAGAACAGAAAAACATTCTAAATGGAGATTTTTGGAGAGAAGTTTTGACCTTCCTGGCGCAAAGGAGTTTCTTTTGTGAGATCGTGTGATGCTAAGTTCTCCATTCTTTCTTCTTCTTTTAAAATATGTTGTGTGGTGTTAATGATGATGCAGACGTTGACACAGAGTGTTAGTTGGGATGACAAGCAGAGGATCTGATAATTCTCTAATTTCTCAGCCAACATAATGTCTCTTCTTTGATTGGCCCCCATGCCTCAAACACACATTTCAGCACACTTACCTTGTGTTTCACTTGTGTTGTCCTCATTTTTTCAGCTATTTCCTACATCTCTGTCTTCTCTTTGCAGAACCTCATTCCAGTAGGATACAGATCGAAACTCAGGCTTTGCCTAACGATCTTGTCCCTATGAGTAATTCTCTAGTTACCTTCTAAGCCACATAGTTACGTTTCAAAAGGAACATTCTAAGAATTAACATGTGGGCCGTTTGAATCATATTGACAAACGCATTTCCCTCTTTGATGCCATGTGGTTCTGAACAGGAAATGACAAAAATCAATAAATGCATATTTAACTTGCAGAATGTCATAAAAATGTTTGTTGTGCTGTGGCGCAAGGAAGCATGTTGCCTGTCTGTCCTTTCCGATAAGAAAGTTCTTCCTTGAATGGCAATTTTACTGTGTATTTATCTTTATTACACAAGAGCCCATGGCAATCGACGAGAGGAAAATCTGCTTTGGTTTTATAGAGATTTGCATATCAAAAATCTGCCATGATGTACTGATACATCCCATGGAAATACACAGTTCAATAATCACAGTGTTCTTCTTAGCATTTTTGAGTGAAAAGGAACCTTAAAGCATTACTTTGTCCTGAATTCTAAATGTTTTCCAAAGAAATCCCTCACATCTATCTTTCATTTCTATTTTACAGAGAGAAGTAGAGAAATGTCACAACGCAATATTTTCTTGTGTCATAGCATTAAGTTCGCCTCTTTGTTCGGCAATGCTAAGAGAACTTTCCTGCCTCCTCGTTTTACCATTATCTACAGTAAAGTTGTGGAACAGGACAAGGCAAGCATTGTTTTACAAGTAAGCAAACTGAAGTACAGAGGCATTATTAGACCAGAGCAAAGGCCTGTACGAAAGTACTTCTTGGAAGAGAGAACTTTGCAGGGTGCGAAGTCCTAAAGGAACTGGGGAGGGAAAGCCAGGAGTCCCTACTAATTACCCTGAACCTCACTCACATACGAGGGGGCCCAACTATGGTTTGGAGCACCCAGGGGACTCAGCTGGACTTCAATATACTCAAACACCTCACACAATGGCGTGCAGGCATGCCATTAAAAGTCATTTAAGGATAATTTACTTTTTCTTGGCAAATGATCTCAAGGGTGATACTTTAACTCGGGCAAATAGTAAGAGTATTGTCTTTCCTCCTCCTCCCCTCTTTTTCTTCCTTCTTGAAGTAAAAATAAAGCCGTATCACATCTTTGAGAATAAAGCATGTGCCTGTGTGTATGTTGGGTAGAGGCATTGGAATCGAGGTGTCGCTAAATCTCAGAGGGAGGGAAGCCGGCCACGTTTGCACCAGCTGAACTTACAACCGACTGAAGAGTCGCAGAGAGAGAATGTTCTGTCTTCTCTTCAGAGCTCACTGTGCACACCCAGGCAGTCACCGGCAGAAGGGAATGGAGTGATTTGCCAATTGAATATTATCTGAATAGCCATGCAGAGACTGGTATGCTTCTCGTACTGCAATAAATTGACTTATGTAGCAAAATCGTTGTCATTGTGTAAACAGCACTATCTTAAACTACATATTAAAAGAAAAATGAAATCCATTTTTTTTAAACATTTCCAATGAGGGAAAAGGCAAGCAAAAAACCACCCAGCCAGCATGATGCTATTAAGCCTTTCAGTTTAACTTAGGATCTTTGACCAAACACGGAGCAGCTCAACGGTTTATGCATTTGCCTCAGATAACTTCCTCCCTTCCATGCGCGTGGATAAAATCCCATCACAAGAGTGAAGACTGAGAAGCATCAAGGATCATCCTCGATAGGAGATTTGACAAGCTGTGGTCATGGTCTAACACACCAGAACAATGAGTAGAGATTCTGAACATCAGGTCATGGAACGGGATCAGAGAATAAATGTGATGGCCCACCGCACACGGCACATGGCACCTGCATGGGGACAAAGCAAGGGTGCTGAGGATCCACTGGAAAAGCAACAAAGTAAGAAAGAGATATGAGATAATCGGATTAGAGAAGAGAGACGCCTACGAAGGAATTTCACAAAAATGTAAACCTCCGGCACTGCTAACACACTCAGCTAAACGTTCACCGACATACCTGTGAATGTGGCATCAGGGTGGAAATTGCAGCAGGCTAGAGAGTAGGAAGCCAAGGTCTACCTTAGGGTGCAACCTTGGCCAAGTGTCTTTGTTCCTTCCCAGCTCAGTGCCCTCCTTTGTAAAAGGCCTGAATTAGCCTGAGTGTTACAGAGGCCCCTTTTAATTCTAAACAATCTAAAATTCGGTGCCATCTCAAAAAAAAAAAAAAAAAAAAACACATAGAGTGATACAAATGCTGCTTTTTAATAGCCAGCATTAAAAACAACAGAAATAGCAAGGACCGCCCACGGGCGTCAGTATCACCAAGAGCCCAAATGGAGCATATTCATCACAAAGCAAAGGAAGTGCATCTGGTCCCTTCCGCCGAAATCAGATCATCCTAAGGAAGAGAAATGTGTCAAAAGGTACCAGATGATGTGCTGAAATAGGAAATATTGTTCTAGTTGCAGGTGACCTTTCATAGTGAGATCATTCACTTGCTGGTTATATTGTCAAGTAACTTACTACTGCCCTTTAAAGGTCATTGTCTTGGAGTGCCCCTGGGTGCTTCCTAATATATGCCTCTGATTTACTTCTCCCCCGTAAAATATATTTTATAATGAAGCATGCCCCCGCCTCAGAGTCTGGTGGGAAACACGTTTCCCTATGCATTGTAGGCATATTGCATTTAAAGATATTGGTGGAAGAGGAGGAAGGAAGAAGAACACTTCATTGCAAAACCTTTGTAACCTATGCTGATCAGGGAAGTCAAAGCAGACCCCACTGGTGCTGCGGGGAAGCCTTTTCCTCTCTTCTGTAAAAGCACGTATAGGATTTGTCTGCCAGGGACTAACTAGTAGGGTGTGTTCAGCTGGAGGTAGGCCCTCTCTTCAAGTTTTTCTGGTTCAAGGTGCTAGTCTTAGAGAGGCCAAGTTATACTGGGTTCTGATTCTCTCATGAAATGGGTTAGGACTCTGTGACTGGGAACATTGAAGTGAGAGGTACCTGGGAACAGCCCAACAGTAGTCTGGGGGGGAAAAAACAAGTTTGGCCAGAGCAGAGTCCCCAGTAGACTGTCCTAACACCAAACCACTGGATTAGAATTGCTGAAGAGCCCCATAGGATGGGAGTCCTGCAGCCCTGGGCGGGTTCTGTCCCAATTATGGAGAGAGGGGATCTGGGGCAGTCAGCTCATTATGAAGATATAAAAATATTCTTCCAGTAAGTATTTGTTGAAAGACTAAGAAAAGAGCTTTTCTCAAGAGTAATGAGAGGCAAAGAGAGGAGAAGTGAGCCGAGCTAAAAATCAATAGAAGCACTGATATCAATTCATACGTGAGTGTGTTAGTTACTCAGAGTAAATTATAACTTGGTGCTCCAAACAACCGAAATTTATCCTCTCCTAGTTCAGGAGGTTAGATGTCCAAAATCAAGGTGTCGGTACGGTTGGTTCCTTAGGGAAGCTCTGAGAGAGAATGTGCTCCACCCCTCTTTACTAGGCTCTGATGGCTCCCGCTAACCTTGGCTTGCTTCACATGGTTTTCTCTCTTCGTCACTGCGTCTTTGTGACTCACATATCCCTATCCTTTCCATTGTAAAGACACCAGGTAATGAATTAGGGCCCATTCCACATTCAGGACGATCTCAAGGTCTTAAAAGTCTACATATTTGAAAATAAGGCCACTGGTACCAGGGGTTAAGACCTGGACATATCTTTTTGGGGACCACTCTTCAAACTACTACCCTGAGGTTAGTATTTAACAAGACAATAACCATGTCTTATGTCTAATAAGAGTATGGGCTAAAGGCAGGCTCTTCTTATCCTCCATCCATGTGAGGGAACAACCTGAGATCCGCTTCCTTGCAAATAGATTGAGAATGCAACCCAGACGCACCCAAATGCTAAGCAGCTCCATCTGAATGGATCCATTCTGTCACTAAATAAACATACAATATATGCCAGGTGACCCCTTTAGTAAGTACGGGACTGCATAGCAACCTTGCCTTTGCCACTATAGCTATTACTAGTGATGTGAAGTAGAAGTAGAGAAGTAAAGAACTAACATGTTTCATAGTCAAGGTCGTATCTTATAAAGTACAATTCATACTTAACATTATATGAATTGGCGTCTTGATGCTATGTCTCTCAAAGCAGAATTTTTAAATATCTTCATCCTCATGAATAAGTGGTTTAAGAAAAAAAAATAATGCACATAAAGCCATTCTCCTTTTGTGAAATTGCGTCTCAAAAGGAGAAGGAACGAATATTGGATTAGAAACTACACGATCGTGGTTTGGGAATGGACTGCAGTGCCAGTAGGGCAACTTTGGCAAATTGTTCCTGGATCTTGTGTTCTTGGTTGTCCTTTGTAAACTAGGGGAAAGCAAACTGCCCAGATGTCTACCTGGTTCTATGCCAGAGTCCTACCCTAGATAATTATCTCTCACAGTCTGACCACATTAGCAATTCCAGGGGGCTAAATCCAGATCTTGCCACAGACTTGATGAAGCTAGGAGGAGTCGGGAGCAAGAACCAATAAGAATGTTCCATGTTTCTTTCTCACACAGATCTGCTTGGTGTTGTAGTTGCCTTGCTAACCAACAGTCCTTGTCAAATTGGGCACCGGAGAGTCAGTCCTACCAATACTGGGAGAGGATATAGATAGAAGACAGTCACACAAGTCTGCCTATACAGTAGGAGAAGATGAATCTTTCCTCAAGATATCCAAGGGCAGAGTTTGAAAGGCCCTTGAGCCATTGTGTTACCCTGCTTAGCCCTCTAGCCTCCTTGGTCTGGTGTAAACATCAAAGCAAAGGTTAAATGAGGGGAACGAGATGATTTTCTAGCAGAGTCAACATAAGCCAAGGCAGGAAATCTCCAACCTCCAGGGTAGAAAAGCAATCCATTGTCCTCTGATTTATCCCTCTACCTTCCATTTAGCATTACCTGGTAACATGCCAAAATAAGTTTGGAAGGAATTTTTCATTTAAGTTAATATATTCCTGGGGCCCTAGGAAAGTACTTTACCTTTATTAAACTCACCACGAGTCCTGATGCTTGAGTCTTCAAAGCAGTGACGTGGGCATTGATAGAGACTATGCGCCTATATGAATGTGTGTTGATGGGAGGCGTGGGGAGGAGAGAAAGGAAAAGAGATATATAGAGTGAACAAAAACTGGACCCAACTTGCCAGAGACATGAATAAAAACCAGAAGATGGAATTACCAGTCATATGATCCTAGGACTCCATAATTGACCCTCGGCAACTCCCAGAGATAATACCATCAACCCACCTTTGTCTCTGCCATTTACCCCTTGCAGACAAAGAAAAAGGAATCAAGACTTATTGCAGGCAATAATATTTAAAACCTTAGGGTAAACCACCAGATGTCTTTTATTTTGAAGCTCAATCAGCCACATTCTGGGAGAAGAATCTCATTGACCAGAGATCATGTAGAAAAAGAAATTCAGATCCTTGCTTAGGCAAGACAAGCTTACCTTATCTACAACAGTGTTAAGTCGAACCCGTCCTTAAAATAGGGCTACCAGTAGGTTTCTGGTCTAGGCTCACTGGGATAAACAGACTACTAAGTCACTAGACAAGGATTTTTAGGCACTTTCCCTAGGTAGCATTGTCTTGAGCTGCGGATGTCCTAAGAGTCTGCTTTATCTGTCAAGAAAAGATGTAGGGAGATGTTATTTCCTTAGACTTAGGAGCGGGAGGAGTTGATCATTATTTTGTAATCAAGAGGCAGGACTCAGTAGGAAAGAAACTTGCAACCCAGCGGAGTGGTTCAAACCAAAGTCTGCATGGCCTTAGGAAGTTCCCCAGGCAAGCGTCAGGTGATACTATTAATAACCAGAGAGCTAAACTATCCTGATTGCAGAATTCTGTGAGTCAGGTATTTATAGAAGAGTACGAATTCGTATCGTGGATTTAGGAAGACTTTAAACTAAGATTTAAAATGTGTGCGCACATACCCAAACATACACAGCCCTCCTAGGGACTAGTATTTCAAGTTCCCCAAGACACTTTAACAGTTGGGAATTTTTCAGAGGGAAAATTCACGGCTGGTTAAGCTGAGTCACTTCTGAATAATAGCAGAGCTTCAAGTGAAGTAAAAATTCTTTGTAATTCAAGAGGTGATTGAATCTTCAATGAACCTGTGCCTTGTGTTTGACCTCTAGGTAATGCTGGCTTAAAGAAGATTAGTCTGTTAAGGAAGGAGTATGTAGATGGGGAGGAGTGAATCAGTCACACTCACCACCAATCTATGCTAAAGCAAAGCTTCTGTCTCTCAGTTCTCTCCTCGTTTCGGAGACTACGGAAGATAATCATTTTTTCATTAATACTTTCATTACTAAATCAAATAACTTGTATTACTGACAATAGTATTCATCAAAATAAAGAGATATAATCACTTTCACTTATTCAACTAGTATTTACTGAGCACCTCCTTTGTATTAACTACTCTGTGACATAATAGTGGGAATTCAGACAGACTTGATGCTCATGGAGCTTGTAGACTGGTAGAGGAGATCGACTAATAAACAGACAATTGCAATCCAGTGTGATGACCGGTAATCTGTGTTTCCTTGTCTAACAGCCCCCTGCCCACAAAGGGGGCCTTAACAGCCATGTTAAAATGCAATACCGGATTCTGTCTCCTGATTGTTTCAGGATGAGTACTCAATTCTAACTGGTCAGTCAGAATCTCTTGTCCTTTAGGCTCAGGATTGAGAAGTATGTCCAGCTAGTGTAACAGAGTGCATTGCTGGAACTGGGAAAATAGGAGCTGGGGTCAGAAGAGGAGAGGTAGTTGACCTAGCATGGCTATGTGCCACAGAGAAATCTGGCCTTCAAGAGATATGTAAGAGTAACGGCCATAAGAGACTGCAAGACTCTGTTGGGGCATCTGGGTGGCTCAGTTGGTTGTGTGTCCTACTTCCACTCAGGTGATGATCTCACAGTTTGTGAGTTCGAGCCCAGCATCAGGATCAGCATGAAGCCTCCTTCGGATCCTGTGTTCCTGTCTCTCTCTGTCTCTCCCCCGCTGGCACTCTTTCAAAAATACATAAACATTTAAAAAAAAAAGAGAGAGAGTGAGAGCCTTCAAGACTCCAAAAAAAGGAAGAGAGGGAGACTGGGCAATCAGGAACTTTATTTCTTAATGGCTTCCCTGTCATCCAGTTGGTTCCCACCTTTCCTGAGACATAGTTGTTCAACTTTGCTTCAGGTTCCATGAGATATCCCAGCACATTTTTTTTCCAAAACCTTTTTAGCTTGCCTTGTTTAAAATGGGGTTCTATTAGTTATTACCCAAAGTGTGTGGACTAAGACATATTCCTACAGCGGTAAGAATATGATGTTAGTGGGGTCACTTGGAAGGAACTAACTCAGTCTTTTGGGAACCTGGAAGGGTTTCCAAGTGAAGTTCTATCTGATATGAAGCCTAAAGGATGAGTAGAAATCAGCCAGGTAGAGATCAGGTGGGGGACCGGCAGAGGGAACAGCATGTGCAGAGCCCAGAGGATAGATAGCATGGCACATTTTAGGAGCTATAAAAGGTTCTCTGTAGGTGCACACGTAGGGCAGCGTGTGTGCTTGTGGGAAGAGAGGACTAGTGGCAAGATATAAGGCTTGAGAGGTAAACAGGGACCACATCACAGAAGGCCCTGTTAAGTCACATACCTTGTACACATTGGAATTTGAACAGAAAAAACTTCTTTCGGAAAGCTAATTCTGTTTGGTTTGGGTAGAAGCAGCACCATGCCAAGTCGTATTGGAACTTGAGGCATAAGAAAAGATCATTAATATTCATTCTGTTTTTATTTAAAACATTGGTATTTCGTCCATGTATTTTTTGGCATTAACTTCAACTTTTTAAAATATGCATTCAAATATAATTTATCTTGATTACTACTGTTTTGGTCCTCTCTTAAATTTTACACTGGAAGTGAATGCCTCACTCCCTTCATCCCATTCCTGGTCCTGGAAAGAACGTAATAAACATTGAAAACTCGTGCCCATGGATGGATTCAGATTTGCTACAGGCGATATAGCATCACCTTGAGAATAATGTATAACAATTGCCTAATGATTTTCAAAATTGCTTTCTCAGCCATGGTCATTGTCTTCAGTTGGATTTCCTGAAAACAAATTCTTAGACCAGAGTTGAGTACAGGTTTCCTTGAGAATTGCCCTCAGAAGGAAGGCAAGATCGGACGGAGGGAGACGTTGACGCACAGGGCAATTGCCCCGGCCCACCTTGTGGGAGTTTGGGAGCTGGGAGGGCTCTTCTGAGTAGTAAGGGACACAACAGTCAGTAAATAATACTTAGAATTTTCCTGTAAATAATCTCATTTATTTATTTTGGAAGGTTAACCTGCATTTACATGTATTTATAGTGAGGGGGGTACAAAGAGTTCATCAGTTTATTAGATGGGATCCCGTTAGTAGTTACATTGTAAATAACAATAATTGTTAGTAGGAGTAATGGCTTAAAGAAAACTGTGATTATACCATAATATTAACTAACTGATTCAATATTTATTTCCACTGTGTGAGGTATTGAGAATTTAAAGAATAAAATGGGCAAGCTTTCTTGGTCCTTAAAAAATCCTCTCAGTGACCATTGCGAGAAGTATGCCCTGACAGAAACATGCACCAGGGCAATAGGATAGCCCAGGCTGGAGATGATGCCTAAATTGAGTCCTGAAGGATGACAAAGACGCGTGAAGTGAAGTATGGAGCTAAGGAAGAGAAGGGCCTGTAACCGCCATTGTTGAGTAGTTGAATATGGCCAGAGAAGAGGGAAGTGTGGTAAGAGAGATGTGGGCTAAAACCTGGGCTCCAAAGGGACTTGAATGGCGTGTAAATAAAGTTGCCCTTTCCAAAAATTTACAGAATTATTGAGGCGTTTAAACATAGGTGATATTTTGAGACTTAACTTTAGAAAGTTCTCTCTTGCAGCAGATTGGATTACCTTCCCAATATGGTTTGGTTAAGCAACTGTATTAGTTATTTATTGCTGGATAACAAATTACCACAAGCTTAAAGGCTTAATACAATATACCTCTACTATCTCATAAGGCTGCAGTTAAGATTTCCAGCAGGGCTAAGTTCTGATCAGAGGTTTGGGGAAGGATCCACTCCAAGCTCTCTCAGGTATTGGGAGAATCCATTTCCTTGTAGTTGTGGGGTTTATGGCAGCTTACTTCTTCAAAACTAGCAAGAAAGAGAGAGAAAGAGAGAGAGAGGAGAGAGAGAGAGACAGACTCTGCTGGCAAGACAGAGTCTTACATAATACAGTATAATCAAGGGAGTGACATTCACCTCTGCCACATTCTGTTGATTAGAAGCAAATCACAGATCCCACCCACATTCAAGAGGAGGCCATTAAACCAGGGCATGAACACCGGGGTAAGCAAACTCAAAGTGTTCAGCACACCCTCGCTGCTGGGTGTTCCTGCTTCGTCCAGTTGTGAAGGAGAAGGTGGGCTGCAAAGCATCTTCTCAGGCGCAATCCATTGTTCCATTTTGGAGGAACTACGATCTTGGTAAAATTCTAAAGACCAAAGCCTACTTGGGAAATATTTATGTGGTATCAGCAAATATGTGTTCTGCTTTACCACAAATATCGTGTCTGCTGCATTATCTTGCGGTCAAAGGCAACTTCGTGATTCAGAAGGTGTTTGATGAATTAAATTATATCCTCACATATCTAGAGGACTTCAAAAAACAAATGCTCAGTCAACTTATGTGATGCATTTCTTAAATATTTGCTGATTGAGACATCTTGAAGCCTTTTTTTCTCTAACTTGCTATTTTGTATGTTGTTTTCCTCTTCATTCTACTTGTATAGCTTATACTGAATACGATTGTGAGAGGCAGTGCCTACCTGTGGTTTAGTGTGTTTTGTATGATGTGTAACACGCCATCAGGGAGTTTAGGTCTCTAATCCATGCCATCTGGTGATTCAGTGATATGTATGTGAATAAACAGTGACTCTGCTGTTTAACTACTTAGTATGTGCATTTAATTAAGTTCACAAATTCCTACAGGCGTGTGGTTAAAGGGGCTTTGGCAGATTTCCCCTCTGGAGGGCTTGGCACTATGTAGCTGGAACTCTCACTGGCCCTGAAATTCCAGCCATGCCTGCATTTGTAACAATGAGTGGTAGTTAATATTGAAGCCTTGGTCAGCATCCATTTCAGTTCACGGCCCGAAGCAGTTTCATAACTCCTACCAAAATACAGTCTGCTTATTTTAGATGTATTGGATCTATTGGCTTCATGCAAAATTATTTATGAACGGGGGAAAAAAGGACGAACACCAAAATGATAAACATCAAAACAACCTGCGTATGAGGGTTTCTCCTTCCTGTAGTTGTTCTTCAGTTATTTTACCTTGCGTTAATTACAAAGCAACTCATTGGGGTGCTTTGGAAACCAATTTAAAGTATTCCAGTGGGGTGCCTGGGTAGCTCAGTCAGTCGAGCGTCTAACTTAGGTTCAGGTCATGATCTCGCGATTCGTGGGTTGTAGCCGCACGTCAGGCCCACTGCAGTCGGCCTGTCCGCACAGAGCCCACTTTGGATCCCCTGTCCCCCTCTCTCTGCCCCTCCCCGGCTTGTGCTTGCTCAAAAATAAACAAACATGTTTTAAAAATTTGAAAAAAATAAGGTATTTCAGATTAACACTGATTGATTGATTTTGTGTGTATGTGTGTGTGTGTAGTTTTTAAAAGTGGGCATATTTGCCAGTAGATAGGATTGACTTCCACTTTGGGTAGCGCAGGGCAAGAAAATGAGAATAGCAAAGAGATCGCCTTCGGTTCTGGCACTCACAAGCTCTCCGGGTTAGGGAGATAGACTATTTCCTGGGTCTCAGTTTAGCTCTGACAATCAGATTCCCTGAAAGTGTGCAAAATAAAAGCACACTCAAGAAGACATGAAAAGATGTCCTACCTGCCTTGATCTTTAAACATCATGGCACGTGTGTGACTAAATGCGTTGCTTAACTTCTCAGCAACCTTTCTGCAATCGGCAAGGTTAGAGCAGGGGGCTTGGGAGTGCAGGGGAGCCCCTCAAGTGCGGAGCATCTGAGTAGGTCCGTGTGGTGGCTGTGGGGACACTGTGTCTTCCTCAGTGGGTTCGTTCTGACCGCTCAGTTGTTGACCAAGAGCTCCCTCGGAAAGGGTGCAGCCACAGCTGTGAGCTCGCAACCGGGGCATATGGTAAGCGGTTTGCTGAGAGGGTCCCCGCTTAGACGGAAGAATGAAGAGACAGTGAATTTATCTTTCTTTCTGAGGACAGTCATTTGGAGATAAAAATCCCCTCGTCTGGTGAAAGAAAGAGGCATTGTCATTGTAAATGGCATGAGTTTAAAAATAATTATGGTGCATGTATTGTTTCTGGTGCTTATTTCTATAGCTTCATCTTGCTTAAGAATATGAAGATGAGGGGCACCTGGGTGGCTCAGTCGGTTGGGCGTCCGACTTCGGCTCAGGTCATGATCTCGCGGTCCGTGAGTTTGAGCCCCGCGTCGGGCTCCGTGCTGACCGCTCAGAGCCTGGAGCCTGTTTCCGATTCTGTGTCTCCCTCTGTCTCTGCCCCTCCCCCGTTCATGCTCTGTCTCTCTCTGTCTCAAAAATAAATAAACATTAAAAAGAAAAAAAGAGTATGGATATGAATCCCAAAACAGACACTGTGATGTTTTGTAGACAATTCCGGAGCTGGAAAACATTGTTCTATCTGGTAGTTTGCTAGTTTGTGTTTGCTAGAACCTCATTTTATCTGCTGGTAAGTTTTCAGATGTCCTACTTGAATGCCAAATACTGTTCCTCAGAGTATCAGTTGCTTTTTCCCCTTTAATTCCTGTCTTTCTTTCGCTCTTTGCGAGGAAAACAGTAAACACGGTGTCTGCACTTGCTGATTCATGTCCTGACCTCCCACAACTCAGATTTCCACCTCACTTCCGTTCCACTAATCACCAAAGCCCCCTGCTTCACTCATAGTCACCCCCACCTCCACCACTTTGCATGTCTCACTCTGACAGTTCCTGCACCTCCCAGAAAACCTCCTTCCTGGACCCAAACATGGCTGCCCCAGCCCAGCTGGCCTCCTGCCTCTCGCATTCTCCTCCAAAACCTTCGTCAGTGTGGGTGCCTCCTCCCACTTTGTCATGCTGATGGCTTTCCCAAGGGTCTCCCCTTTTCTCTGGCTGTACCCTGGCCCCTCACTATCTCATCCACACTCCCAGAACTACGGCCAGTTTTCAGAGGACTCCCAAACTCTCACCCTCAGCCTCTGGCGGTACCCCGGGCCCCCTTTCCATCCCTGAATGTACGCCTGGTGCTTAACCGTCTATATACGTTAAAAACTGAACTCATCTTGATGTACGCCATCCTCCTACTCACGGTGGCTCACACCCTAGTTGGTTTGGCTCCTTTCCCTGCCTGCCTGGAGTTTTCTGACTGCCTGGAGGCCATGAGAAGGTACCCCCTGCATCTCCTGATTGACAGACGATGCCAAGGCTCCCCTGTGAAATCATCGCTCAGGCCAGGCTTCTGTTCCTCTGCAGTGACCCAGTGAAGGGCGTGTATGCCCACCGCCCTCCTGGTTCTGAATGAGAGAAAGTGGGCAAATGTATGCCGTATCTATCATGTCCCTACGCATAAATGCAATTCTGTTTCTAGAGTACCCACCTTGCTGCTAGGCACCATGGGTAAGCAGGAAAAAAAAAAGTAAGATGTGGTCAAAACTGCCTCACTTGCTAGTGTAGATGGTAAAATGCATTTTGGTGTCTTGGCTGGCCTACGATTAGGAGGCCAGAGAAGAAAGTGGGCAGGCTGGCCTTTAAGGACCACCAAATCATGGCCCTCTTCTCTCTGCCCCTTCTGCTGTCTCTCCCACCACTTTCTTATGAGACACTCTTGAATTAAGACTGGCTACCAATTAGATGCTGAATACATTATCTGTCGGATCTCACTTTGCCTAACTCATATCAGATACGACCTGGGAATGACTTCACACATCTCTCTCCAGTATCTTTGCCCATCCTTGAATGTGCTGTAGCTTTTCTCAGTGCAACCTCTCTGGCCACCCTCACCCAAGTCAGCACACCCTCCTGACAGCATCTATGTATACCTCTCTGTAACCACTGTTCCCCTCTACTAACTTGATTGTGTGGGGACACACCCCTTTTCTCCTAGACTGAGAGCTCCTTGGGACATCAGTGGTGCTTTTTGTAAGTATCTGATTTCCATACAATGCTTAGAATATTCTTTTATACCCAGTAGACATTTAATAAACATCTCTTGAATAAGTAAATGAATGGAATGACTAAGGACATTTTCATTTCATCTTCGTTACTTAGTTACTTTCCGCCATATTTCGTGTCCCGTTATTTCTCTATAGATTCTGACCCTTCACAAGTCTCAAGAATTCAAAAGAAAGACCATTTTGCATTTCAGAAATAAGACCACTGAAATTGAAAGTATTTATATACTGGAGACTGTAGCTGTAATGAATTTTAAATGCAGTTTGATTTCTAATGCACAGTGTCTGTGAATTTTCTTCCATTTTGTGGTGCACAGCCCAGACGCAGAGCCAAGATTTTTCACTTTATGACTAATAGGCTACTGAAATTAGAAGGTTTGTGCAGATTATAAGCATTCTGCACTTGAAAAAATTGGCAATTAAAAATATGTGAAGTCAGAGTTAACCTAAAGTCATCAGTACCTACGTTTCATGAACACGAATATGAGATTTGAGGGCTGATGACTTACGGCTATTGCTTCTTTCTAGAAAGCTTTGAACACTACTCTAAAAACCAACAGGCTAAATCCAGGGATGGGAAAGCCCTGGTTTAGGACCTATCCTTCCTACCTTCCTTAATCTGATGCAGATTTCTTGCAAAGCATTCTCGATGCTTGATTCGCCGGCAATATTTTGTATTTTGTTCTTCTTACAATTTTTTTTTAATGTTTATTTATTTTGGGGTAGAAAGAGAGACAGAGCATGAGTGGGGGAGGGGCAGAGAGAGGGGGACACAGAATCTGAAGCAAGCTTCAGGCTGGGAGCTGTCGTCACAGAGCCCAACGTGGGGCTCGAACTCACTACCCCCGAGATCATGATCTGAGCCAAAGCCGGAGCCGACAGAGCCCCCCCAGGTGCCCCAATTTTGTTTTCCTTGGAAACAACAACAGAAGAGTGTGTTTTTATTCCTTTTGGATTCCTGTTACCTTTTCCTCTCTTGCCTGCCTATGGTCATACATTAAAGTGAGTTAGGGCAAAATTAGCTCGCAGGGGATTTTGCAACATGGCACTGTCTTATGGAAGTCTTGCTTATCCCTCACCCAGCTTCCTCCATGCCATAAATAAATTAAAACTTGGTCTTCTTCTAAAAACTTAATGGCATTTATTGAGAAATACCAGTAGTTGAGGGGATGGGATAATCTAAGAACTGTTGTAATTGTTTTTTTACATGATAGCATCTTAATCATTGTATTCCTTTCTTTTCCTAGGTAAGTGGTGTTTTCTCTTCTTTGCTTCACGGAGTGTTGATTTGTCTGGTAAGTGTTCATTTTATTGTGGTAGGTGGTGTTGCTTCAAAATTGCCTAAGGGAACCCAATGAAAGCACACGTGGGCTTTAGATATGCTTTATATTGAAAAGGCTGGTGTGTGTTAAATCTTTTTCAGATTAATTTTTTTTTTTCTCTAAGATCTTACTTTGGATTTCTAGCATAACGTACTTTGTTCTCAAGTTTGGAAACGGGCCCACGTGTTGATGAAGTGTTGATGAAAAGTTGCTTTTCACAAATTCTTTTTATGGGGGTCTTTTCTTTCTTTTCCTTTCTTTTGGTCACTTCTCCCTGCCTTTATTGGAACTTTTTTTTTAATGCCCTCCATTCAAATTTTGATAAACTATAAAACTCCTGGAGACATTTTGCTTACGTTTTTGCTACTCGGGTTGTGCTGTTCTAGCCTTTGGGTATCCTGTTACCAGGAACCTCATTAATCTCCTGGCTCCCCCAGTATGACAGTGACTTCATCTGGAGAGTATGACATGGTCCATTGGTCTTCTGCACAATATGGTGGTTAAGTCCTACTCCACAATAACATTTTTTTCTTTTTTAAATAATTAGCTAAATACTAGTTAGTTAACCTATAGTGTAATATTGGTTTCAGGAGTAGAATTTACTGACAATAACATTTTTACTAAAGTTACTGAAGCTGGTATGTCCCTACCTTTTCTAGTAATACTGATACACCACCATTATTTTACAAATTTCCTTCTGTGGATTAGTGACTGAGAGTAGCTGTTTTTCTAGGTATGTTGTTGATGCAAAAATTTCTCATTTGAAAGAACGGGGGAGAGGTAATCCAGAAGGGAAGTGAATATCAGGAAAACAAACAAACAAACAAGAATCCTTTGACTTGTGAATCAAATTTCATAATATAAAATATACAACATCTGATTATTTCATTTTATTTTTTTATGATAGTCGACTTCCACTTTGAGCTGATACAGAAAATGCTAGACCACATTGTCTTTTGCATGAACTATAGAAATTAAATCTCCCTGTGTCTAATGTGTACTTGCTTATGTTATTGGTTTTTCGTCCAGGTTATTGGTTTTGTTAGAAGAATTTGTTCTTTAAAAACATCTGACTTGGTTTAGCTATATTCTGTTATCTACCCTTTCACATTTCCTCTTTAAAAGTTCACTTTCACGTTCATTAATTTACCTGAGATATATGTGGTTTGTTGCTTGAAGGGCCTTTTGTTTAAACACTCAGATTTATCTGGGTTTTTGGCTTTTAATAATATGACCTTAAAATATGTTTTACTTGTGTTTATGTGTCTTTAATGGAACATATTTGAAGAAGAGTCCCCGGAGGTCAATTAAATTGCTCTTGAAACATTCAAAAGACTGTAGATGTTGCTTAAAATAACCTACATGGGATTTTGACCCCATGCTGTTTTCAGTCCTGCAACAGAATTTTTCTATTAAAGATTCTGGATTAAAAAGATCAGAAAACAGGAGACAGAAAGACAGGAGGGTGAAGAAGGTTAGATTTCAACCTTGCATAGGCTGCTCCCCAGACTTTGAAGCCTATGTGAACCAAGATGTTGTTTGAACAGGTTGCCTAACAATGGGCTGAATAGGGAACCACATTTTAAATTGACAAAGTTAGCCCGTGCTGGGAGTTTTTTATCCTTTGCCTCTTGACCTTTTTGGATGCCATAAATGAAACATGGTGGTGTAGGTTTGAAAAGGCCAGGGGCTACTTATTTATACCCCTCATATGATGGAGGAAGAAAAAAAGCAAGAGTGAACAAATAGAGTATGTTTAACTCTATCCCTTAACCCAGGCAGCAGTAAACAGAAAGACCCTTTGGTTTCAATCTGTAACCCCATTTTGGCATGAGATCTTCTTTGTTATTTTTAAATTCTGTTCACTTTATTCAGGCAAGCCACCCAGAAAGATCAAATCTGAAGAAGTGGTGGAGTTTTACTTTCACTGTAAAGAGGACTTGAAAATACCTTATTTGAGATGAAGTCTTGTTTTTACCTTAGGTTTCATGATTTGTGTTATGCTGCTTCTATTGTGAACACCTTCCACTTTGAAATCAGATGTGCCAGAGTTTCTGCCTGTGAACGGATCTAAAATATCATTATTTTTCTTATTAAAGAATGCCAGTCTAGCTCTCTATGCCGTCTAATGGCCATACTGACTTTCCACTGCTGGGTAACAGTAACGGTGTGATTATATGAGCGATAATTGCCTAGCTTTCATTTCCACAGTGTTTGAAGATTCTTTGGCCGTGCTGTTAGCAAAGCGATACTACGCTTGTTCAACATTAAATGTTTAGTTATACTAGGTGCATTCTGTGATATAGTATTTATTTTATAATCCAAATATGATCAAATATATTATAGAATTGGTCTGAATTATGGAAGGCATTGCCATTCATCTCTTTGCTTTAGTGATTTATGTTCGTACTGTGTTGATAATGAGAAATATAATGCATTCTTGTCTTCATAAAGCCACACTATTGGGGGAGGGGGGGGTGGAGGGCTGTAAGACATACCAGCACCAAAAGAAAGAAAGAGAGTGAGAAAGGGAGGATGGGAGGAAGGGAGGAACAGAGGAATGGAGGAAGGAAAGAAGGGAAATAAAGACAGAAAGGAGAGAAGGAAGGGAGGGAGGGAGAGAGGAGGAAAGAAAGAACGGAAGGAAGGAAGGAAGGAAGGAAGGAAGGAAGGAAGGAAAAGAAAGAAAGAGATGGATGGAATAGGAAGCATGGTAGAGAAAACAAGTGTCTCAGAAGAGTGTGGAGCATTGACAATTTGAATGCAGTTAGCTGTGCAGAAAAAAAATGTAGTTTATTTTTCTAGGACTGATCAGTTCTTTCTGAGTTCTCATCATACCAGAGAGGGGAAAATTTGGACTTGCTAGTTAACACATCTCAGTCTCGTCTGATTTAAACAGTTGCAAATAAGTAGGTGAAGTTCAACTCCCCGCAGGTTCTGGCTCAGATAAGCTCTGCTCTTTCTGTCCCAACTGCCACGGGGATGCCATGCATCACAGCTGGGTGCATGAGGAGGGCTCGGGGCATTGCCTCTCGGTATTGTGTTGGTTCGCATGTGGGCACTGGCTGGGGCCCACCGAGTTGTGTCAAGGTCTGTGCGTGGCATACAGGCTGTTTGTCTCTCCAGGCTTGGCTTGTCCTAAGGTCTGGGTAGCTCACAGTTAGGCCCCAGCTGGTATGATCATCCTGTCATCAGAGTGCAGGGACAGTTTGTGCTGGAGAGTTCACAGCCAGCACCACCGGGTGCCTTCTTTGCTTTCTGGACAGGGCGCAGTGGGATTTGGGAATATCTTCTAGCCAGCTCGATGCATTATGGTCCTCAGGTTCCCTCGCTGCATCCAAACATTTGGACTTTTCAAGTTGTTCTCCGCACTCTTTGAAACAGTCTGTTCCCCTAAATCTAAACAGGATGAAGGATCAAAGCCTCTTTGCCCTCGGCATTACTCTCAGCCACTCTCACACATCTGTCTACCAGGATTTCAAAATAGAGAGGAGAGGGTCAAGATACCGTTTTCTGCTTCTTTTGCCTCCACTTTCTCTCCTCACAGCTCTTCTGGAATGGTGTTCTGCTTTTCTTGCATCATATCCTGAGTTCTCTCTACTTCTGGTATAGAGTAACTTCTAAAATCTGTAGACAAACTGAGCTCTTAACGTGCTATATGAGAGCAAATAGGACTTTATGAGTTTAAAGTCTATCAGTCCTGACCTTCATGACTATTAACTCGGAATCTCCCTATTGCCCTTCTTTACTTGCTTTCTTTCACTCCTACTAGCACAGATCTAATGTCTTCCATGCACTAGGCAGGGGATGTCGTGGGCCCACTAGAAAGCAACTATGTACACAGAAATGCAAAAGAGGAAAGCCCATTAGAATGTATCTACAATACTGCACCCCTTCAAGGAGATCAGTGCAGGTTCATGAGGATCGTGTGTCTGGTCAACAAAAGAGACAGCATTTATTATATTTGATGGCTTGAGTTGAGGGCATCCAGAAGGACTGGGGATAGAACGAAGGAGACTTTGGATGATTGGCCAAGGAGTTCGCCATACAGCACCACATCCCCAAAGTGATTTTGGCAAAGCTATAGTCCCATTAACTGTTCCGAGAGATGCAGAACAAAGGCCCATTTGGGGTTGTGACCTACCGTATGTTCCCCTTGGAGATTCATAACGTGTCTTAGCATATTAATATTTCAGATTCTTCCTGCCATGTAGGAACATACGTAACACCGTTTGACCCACGCGGGCCATCTCCATGTAATACCGATTAACAATACAGAGAGTTCACTTTGAGAACTCCTGCTAAGGCACATCGATAAGGCTAGGAAGAATTTTCAGTGGGAACTAATGTAAGGAAAGCAGGGCTGTAGGAATCTCATTCCATTTTTACTGAGGAATTAATATATATAAGGCACACTATGATTAATCGGCCCCCAAATATGAGTGTCCAGTCAATCGTTCACGACTTAGAGTTTCTCAAAATTACTGCCTTACTCTTCAAGAAATGCAAGATGTCAGATACTTACAGTCAGTCTGCTATCCCGTGCAAGTAAAGCAATCAGCTTTTGTTTGGAATATGGAGATAATCACAGAAGACCTTCCAGACCTTCCTGAAAATAATTGCTTATAGTAAACGGTTACTGTCCTTGGCTGGGTAGACGTGATATAGTAACGGTGATGAATATCAATTACAGCTGACATTTTGAACATAACATCAAGTGATTTCAAAATATTCTTTCATAGTAACGGTGTTTAAACCAAGCCTTTTTGGTGATCTCTGAAAGGACCTATATGAAATAATACTTGGAGGGGCCCACATTTCATTTTATAATGAATTATCTCCCATTTTAATTGAAACTGTTACAACTTTTTATGTTAATCATGATCGAATGCCTCAAAGGACTTTTTTAATTATATTTTTTATGGCTTGACCAATTTTATGTTTAATTTTTAATTTCTTTCTTCTTTCTTCGTATAGTATTCTTCTTTTTATGTGCTTTTGTCTTCACGGAGCACCCTCGCATATTCAACGCATCCTACAGCTGATGTCAGTAGTACTAAGGCTCAAGATCTCAAATTCATTCAAGGGCATTTTATTCGTCAATAATCACTATGTCTTCTTCTTCTTTTTTTTTTTTTTAAGGTGGCACATTTTTTAAATGATTGCATATTTTTAAGTCTTTGTAGAACATCAAGTCCTGCAGATCCTTGCTTTATCAAAGATTGTTTATTCAACTATGACTTCTTTGGGTTTTTCCCCTCCCCCTCTCCTTCCCTCTCTTCCTTCCTTCCTCCCTTCTTTCCTTTGGCCATTTCAGCCATCTGACTGTCAGAAATCCTATCAGGAAATATAAATGGATATGATATTTGAGGATAACGTTTTTCAGGGACAGACTAAAAGGACTGTGAAATGTCACGCCTGAAGAGGCCCTTTGAGAACATCCAGCCTGGTGTTTCAGTTATAGGTGGGCACAATGACAACCAAGTATTAGGAAGGCCAAAGGACTTGTCCAAGTTCACCCTGCCTTTTGGCTCTAGAACCAGCATCAAACAGAGTTGTAAAGAAATTTAAAACTAGGCATTTGAATAACAGATGAGGATTACCTATGGCAATTTCCAATTCTGCTTATTTTTGATTATGTTAAAATCAGCCAAAATATATAGCATAGGTGGGCTCTGTCTATGCCCCACATCAGAACCTTCCGTCAGTGAGCTAATGCAGTTATATGTTATAGGTAAGCACACTATTTGCGATGGAAATATTTATATGTATGATGCCTAAAATTCCCCAAATATGGGCCACAATATATTCCATGGTTTATTTATCCAAAGACAAATACGTCTTTGATTTTGAGTGCAATACATTTTGTTAGTTGGTGTGCCAAGGAATGGATTATAATCATGATGAAGTTTAGACTTTCTCATGCAATGAATTATCTTCATTTGCTAGAAAAAGTTGGAATTGTCAAAATTTTTATCATAGAAAAGCCCAAAGGGATACATAATTTTATTTTTATAGATAAATCATTTTGGACATTTCGCAGAAAAAAAAAAAAAAAAAACAGCTTAACATCAGGTTGTGACAGGGTTAAGCCGCCAAAGAGACATCTCAGAATGGGTCGTATCTTTATACCAACAGAACTTACACTATACTTTGAAAGTATGAATGTGGTCAATTCTTGTTTCCTTTTATATTCACTGAAGTATTTTTATTCAATACGTAAAGTTATTGTTGTATCACCTTAATGTTTTCGGTCTGAATTGTATTGAATTGCATTTGGCAAGTGAAATATTCTGTACCTTTGCAATTAAATTTAGGAAGGGAAGTTTGAAAGTGATCAAAACCCATTTTCAGACATCAGGTTGAAAAAACAATTTAGTAATTAAATATTCGAGACCGTCTTCATTTTGGGCATATTCACAATTGGAGAGGTTTGCTATGAGTTTTTCCATTTATGGAGAAAATGTTAGGAAATCCTGGAATTATTCAGTAGAACTCTCAATGGCAAATTCTATAACTTTAATATAACACCCACTAAACTGATAGGGACTGAAAATTTTTGCAAATAGAATGTTATAATTCCACAATGCCTAATTTCAGTAATGACATTTAATTCCCCTTGTTTGGAATTAACAAAGAGTAAGTTAGAGGTGACTTTATCTTGTTAAATTATAGGTCTTAAATTTGATTGCAATTCACCCGAGAGCACTTAGCTGAAGTATTTACCTGCATTAATTTACATTATTCACACCTCAACTATAATCGATTAAAAGTCCACATTTTCTATATAAAAACAATTAAGTCATCCCTAACATTTTATTACTTGCAGATAATATTTCAAGGCCATTGTGTATCTCATTTTGTTGCCTTGATAAACTCTAAAACCTAATGCTTTTGTTTAATATAAAAATTAAGATTTCAGAATCACCAGAGCAATTGTTTCCTGTGGAAGAATGTATTACTTCATAGATTTTAAATTGCTCAAGGGTACAAAGAAATATTAAAAAATAATTTCGTATATCATAACAAAGCCAATGTTTTATATTGTTTTTTGCAAAATTCAAAATTAATTTGAGTAGCTAAGTCTATTAACATCAAAGAGGAAATCTATTTAAGTGAAAAATTATTTTCATATGTAAGCTTTTTTATGAAACAATTTTATGAAGAATATTAATGGAAATTTTTTCTTACATATTGAATCATTTACCTTATTTGATGTGTTTTCTTGGAAAGCAAATATATTTTCCTTATTATGTCCCTCCTAGGAGATATTAAAAAGTCATGTATAATATTTTTGTTTTACAATCAGTGATATGGCATTTGTACAGTTATTTCTGAGAATTTTATTCTAGATACCTCTGCACCACTGAAGAGATTCTCCTCCTCCTTCTCCCTCTCCTCCTCCTTCTCCCTCTCCTCCTCCTCCTCCTTCTTCTTCTTTAATGTTTATTTATTTTTGAGAGAGAGACAGAGACAGAGTGTGAGTGGGGGAGGGGCAGAGAGAGAGGGAGACACAGAATCTGAAGCAGGTTCCAGGCTCTGAGCTGCCAGCACAGAGCCTAACGCGGGGCTCACACCCACGAACCTATGAGATCATGACCTGAGCCGAAGTCCACGTTTCACCAGCTGAGCCACCCAGGCGCCCCTCTCCTTCTCCTTTGAGGACAAGATACTCTTTAAGTCAACTGAAAGTACCTAACAAAGCATCATTCCACTTCTGCAGGTGACGGCATTTAATTTTGCAGCCAACCCCAACTCCTCCAACTCCTACGGTCCAGTGTTGTCCCTGTGCAGCTGCATTGTTAGTGGGTGGGGAATTCGTCTTTACCTACCCCCAGCCTCCTCCTCTTTCTTAACCCATATTACAAGAAGATTCAGCTGCATTTGATGTTCAAAATGCAAAGCCCTTCGATTATCAAGTTATCTGCCGCTGTTCCTGTCATTTAATCAATTCCTGAGTGCCACCATCGAGCAGGTTACAGGAAATATTGTCCGGGTATGCATGTTTCCACCAGAAAGGAGAATATATACTTTTCCCCGTCATAAAGAAGTAACAAGAACTTCACGTGAAAATCCATGTAGGCGCTTAAAATAGAAAGAACCACAGGTGGTTGTTTTTGTATTTGAGATTTTAATAGTTTTCTTTGAGGAAATGTCCTTTTTCACAGTATGCAATGCAGAAGTAATCCTCCTTTCTGTTAAGAATTTTAGAGAAAAGCTGAAACGCACCTGAATGCTAGGAGAAGACATGTGGTTCACCTTCCTGCCCTCTCCCTTCTTCCATCCGCCACTCTGTGGCTGTCCTAGAAATGGGGAAATGCCTACGTCCTTCCCATGGACTCTCCAGCGCAGCTTTTCTTTTTCTGTGACCCATAAGGGGCTACGGATGTCTGGGGCACTTAGCCTGCTCCAGACTGAAGGGGGATTTGACAACCCTTAAACTCCACACTGGTATCTTTGTGAGTTTCCAAGGAAGGCAAAGCAGACTTTCTCCCTGGAGCTTAAATTGGAAAGGTTTCCCCCATCTGTGCCCTTCAATGCACATTTAGTGCCTTTGTGGAAGTGCTGAGGGATGAAGGCCAAGTTTTTCTTTGGTTCTTTCTCCTGCAATACAAACTCACTCACAAAGCGTGCCCTCCTCTTTTGTAGTTTCCAAGGGCAAAGCATGGTGAACTTGTTCCAAGTCAGGGGCCACATGATTGTGCTTTCAGGCATCACCGCTCCCCCGCTACTGTACCAAGGAACAGCAGATTTAATCTAATTGGGTTCCACTGCGGGGATTTATTTACATTTTGCTCAAGGAATATTCCCATTGCTTAAGTTTAGCATTTGCAATGAACTAGGAGTAGTGCTGCGCACGATGAATACTGAGAAGGACACAAGATCTTAGAACATGTCAGCAGGAAGTGCTCAATAATTGTTTCATAGATTTAAGTTTATTAAATATCAAGAATGCTAGATATTACACGGTTTGATGACTATTGTTGATCCAACAATAAAAACAACTCCGTTGGGGTGGGTGCCTGAGTGGTTCAGTTGATTCAGCGTCTGACTCTTGATTTTGGCTCGGGTCATGACCACGGGGTTCGTGGGATTAAGCCCTGCGTTGGGCTCTGCATTGACAGCCTGCTTGTGATGCTCTCTCTCTGCTTCCCCCCCACCACCACACACACACTCAAGTGCATTCTCTCTCTCTCTCTCCCTCTCCCTCCCTCAAAATGAATAAATAAACTTAATAAACAGAACAACCCTGTTGCCAGGACTTCACCCCACTGACAGAAATCTCAGAAACAACCCAGGTGATGTTAAATCTGTGAGCCTTCTCTAGCCCCAGGACAAAAACCAAAGCATAATCACAAATGGGCAGTCATGCAAAAACTATCCAGCATCTGCAATAACTTACTTATTGAAGAGTTCAGTGCTAAGTCTTGTCCTTTGGGGGAAAAGTCCTTAATACGCTAGATAAATACACCATTTAATTAGGAATTAAATTACAGCGGCTGCAGTTATGATGTATAAAGTTATAAAATCCATATGAAATGTAAAATGGGTCATCTAAATTCAACTAGGGTGGTGAATCATAGGCAAATGCCAATATTCAACTGTTTTTGATCTGCAAAAACAGAGATTGCACATGGTTAACCTAATAATTGGCAGATGTACTATCTAGGACTGTCTAGTTGAATTTTCTTTTAGGGTGGTAACTACTGTTTAAATCTTAAAGAGTAATAACTTCCAGACTATGATTTGATTAATAGTGATTATGCATATTCTTTTTATTTGCTTCCTGGGGGAGAATATGGCATCAGAACATTGTTGTCAATGTCAGCCTTTCTTTTAATTGTGCCCCAGTCCCAAATCCCCGCGTCTAAAATGCTAGTCTCTTATTACTGGAAGACGAAACAGTGATAATTTGTAGTTCTCTGCAGCATTTGTATGATAAAGTTCCGATGGATGGATGGATGGATGGATGGATGGTTGGATAAAGTGCTAGTTTAGCATTTTGGAATAATCCAAGAGGAAATTAAAGGCCTTCTGGATTTTACATGTCTTACAGATATCTCTTTGATATTTGATAACTGCAACATAAAGATGTGACCCCAATATTTGAAACTGAAATAATTGCCTTTGTTGAAGGATAAGAATGAAGTGTCCCTAATTATTCACTATCAGATTCTCTTCAATGCCTTAGGCAGAAACGGCTCTGGTTTTGAGCAGGTAAAACTCCTGTTTTACTGTTAGAAGAATTGTCGTGCTAGCACAAAGCATTTTCTGCCTGCAAATCTGTAATTCGAGCTGCAGTACTTGAAAGCAAAAATAGTTTCAAGGTATCCATTTCTGTGATAAGGTAGGCATGACAAAATAATAGTGGGGTCATGCAGTCATTTGGGATAAAAAAAAATATGTTCGTAAAAAGAATCTATGGGAATTATTTTTTAAGTAATTGAAGAAATTGCCATTTTCTGGAAATAGTAGATATGTGTGCAAATCAAATCACCTGACCATCTAATTCTTCATTATGGCTCCGGCTGAATTTCTTGATAGAATTATACCTACATTACCACCAGCTGCCTCTTCTCAGTCTTAAGTATAATTCCATTCAGGGACTCTGCTATTATATCAAAACAGAATAAAAATCTACTTATGTAGTTCAAGAGTTTTCACAATTGGGTGCTCTTTGATTGTGCATTGTGCGAACCACTCATCTGACTAATCCTTGATTCATTTTTAGCACCTACTCTTACTTTAGTATCCTTGGAGAGCATCTGCCTGGAAGTGACTGGAAGCACAGTTCCAGTTGCATGAGCAGCGTGTTACCAGGACCGTAAGCCGAGAATTATATAATTGGGAAGAGTCTCTTACAGTGAAGACAGTGGACGCTCAGAGGGTCACAGCCCGTCACACGGCCACTTTCTGACCTGATAAGAGCTCCTTCTACTCTACCTTCGTTCCCTGCCTCACATGCATGTACGTTTTGGCTCATTCATCAAAGATGAACTGTATAGAAATGCCTATACCAATGCCATATTTCTACTCCTATGCCAACACTATAGGAATTCAGTAGAAATAGTAAAAGAAAGCAAATGAATCAAAAGAATTAATATATTCACACTCCCCATTAGATAAGTTTCCCAAGAACAGGGAATATATATTAGGCTTCTTTTTATCTTTTTATAGTGAAAACATAAAGGGGAAGTCGAATATGTTCCTGAATTTAAGGCGCTCAAAATATCGTAGTTGCTTTTTGTTTGGTTATTCATTTGTTTCGTTTTTGAGATTCCACATGTAAGTGAGGAGGGGTGGGAGATACAGGCTTCCAGTTATGGAATGAATAAGTCACAGGAATAAAAGGTACAGCATAGGGAATATAGTCAATAGCATTGTAATAGCATTGTATGGTGACGGATGGTAGTTACATTTGTGGTGAGCACAGCATAACCTATGGAGCTGATGAACCACTTTCTTGTACACCTGAAACTAATGTAACATCATGTGTCAACTATACTAAAAAAAAAAAACAACATAAGAAAGACAGTAGCATAGCAATTGGACCACTTACCTCTTACTACGAGCTGAATTTATGAATTCATTGCATCCATACATATGAACCAGCCAACCCCCTAGCGTTTTCACAGGTTACTTCTCTACTCTCAGTACAATCTGGCTAGTAGCTGATGAATACCTAAGTGGACCTATTCAGCAGATTAAGGGCCAGTAAAATAAGAATTCTGGCTGGTTTCAGATCACAGGAGGCCAGCAAAGGGATATGGACTGATGCTCATTTTAATTTACCTGTAACAAAATAAAATTAAGATTTTCAAACTAAAAAAAAAAAAAAAAAAAAACTTAGCTGTCTTCATTTTTCAAAAAAAAAAAAAAAAAACCCCAAAGTCCTTGACAGTGGATTTTTCTGCCTCCACCTCTGCTTAGGTAGAACACCCAGAAATCACAAGCCTGGTTGTAGTTCCTCAAAGGAGTTAATAATTCCACTCTAAGGAAACGACAACACAACAGGTTCAGAATGAGTAAAGTGCTTTAAAACCTCTTGGGAACTATTTACTTGTAATTTGTTATTTTTTGGACTGTCAAGGCAGCTTTTGTGAATGGGAAATAATTGTTATTTACAGCCTTCTTTGCCTTTTATGGAAGCTTATGTGCTGCCCAGGGTTACCCGGTACTTGAAAATGAGGAAGATTCACTTTCCCTTTATTTTTAGATCAGTGGTTTGTTGCATCCGAAATAAAGCAAAGAAAATTTTTTGTTCTGTTATGTTAATAAAAAAGGAGAGAATGGAAGAGAGAAACTTAGACTGTGCTTATGTCAAGTGTAATGAAGTCCTGATGATGCCCCATCATTAAGTTAATTTGTGTAACATAGGCTGCCAATGCAAACAACTCCGTGCTGGAAGTAGAACTTTTAGCCTGAATTACTTGGTATTTCTGTTGACAGTCTTTGTTCTGGATTAAATCCCAGATTTAAAAAGAAAAAAGAAAAAAGTAGGTATCCAACAAAGACTTTGAACAGAACTTTGAGAAAATCGTTTCTATTCGTACGGGTAGGCGTATGATCCCCCATTCACAAATGTGACCTGTCTCCTAATTCTTCAGAATTACTGAGTCCCTCTTGCCATTAAACTTGGCTTCTTCCTCACATAGTTTGAAGATCTATACCTGCAAGGATAGCTTTATTGGCATATGCGGGGCCCTTGCTTCTGCTGCACAGCAGTGAGGCTGTTAGCACACAAGAAGCTGCCTCTGTGCCGTATAAAAATTCAAAAAAGAGCTCCAGATAAAACCTTAATTAAAAGGTTACGGAAACACATGCGTTTGCACTAGGCCTGACTACTTGCCAAACTCACTCTGCTGAACCACCAGAGGGAGTGAATTCTGTAGGCAATAGGCTTTTTCTACCAAAAGTACCTAGCTGCCAGCAATGCACGTTCTTGGCCATGATGAGAAGCTTGGGAGGGAATGCATTTTTTCTCCATGTGTAGTTGCTGAACAACCACTGCTTTCACGTATCAAGACTTCCTTGTAGAATTTCACCCAAAATAGGCTCCCGGTATGATGGCCACGAGACAGAGGTAAGATTTTAAATCTCCAGCTTGGGGGTCTCATTTTGAGACGCCACACTGGACAGTGCTCTTGGTTCACTGCCGTGTCTCAAGTGTATCCAGATTTCTGATCTTTTTTCTCTTCCCTTTAGTATACGCACGAGTCTAACCAACTAGAGCGCAGATTTCTACATTTCACACTGTCATCTGGAAGCTTGAATAAAACGTATGCTTTCCAACCCACGTTTTCTCCTACTACTGTGGAGATGGCATTTGTTGATTCACTGTCCTTGGCCCGGCACTTAGTTTGTACCCAGGAAATAACGTTGAATGAAAAAATGAACGCTCGTGACGTGGGTGCTATCGTTCTTTATAATTAGTGAGGAAATCATGGCTTCAAGAGGTTAAGTAACAGACCCAAGGTCGTGCAGCTTTTAAGTGACACAGATCGGATTTCCAACTCAGGCAGTGTGACTCCAGAGCCCATCTTTCTTAAGCAGTACAGGCTACCCTCCGTACAAAAGACCTTGATTTTCTCTGAGTTAAACCAATTGAGTTCTTTTTATTCGAGAGTGAATCTAGATTTTGTAGACCCCAAGCTTATACAATCTGGGAAGTCCTCTCTGAGGGGAAAAAAAATACAAAATCAGCCATACCAAATTAATACCAGGGACTTGGAAGAGGACCATGCAAATAATGGGCCCCCAAACTTACAAAAATTATAGCAATTTACCTCTAATTTCGATGGGACAAGAATGGTTGTGAGAGAGATTTTTTTTTTTCTCTAAGACCTCGGAACAAGTCCTCTTCTGAGGCATTTGGAATGTAAAGACATGGTTGTTAGCCTCAAGTATCCTACAGTCTTTGAGGGCAGACAGACATGCTAACAGATAAAATCCAGTGATAAATGCTATAGGGGTATATGGAACACTGAAAAAGGCTCTCCTGTGTTTCGAGATTGGACTTCAATTCTATCACCACCACAAATCCTGCCCAGACTTGGCCATCCTTCACTGATCTTTGAAGTGACAAGATACTTCAGGTCTATAGCAAAGTAACACATACCAAGTTGTGTGGCTGGGTCTGGTCCTCCTAACCAGACTGCCAGCTCCTTGAAGGAATATGGTCTGGCCTTTACCATGGTTCTAAGGAATGGGTACTGACTCCGTGGCTGAGTTGTTGATGGATGGGTATTGATGGAGCATAGCCATCTTTCTGAACAACCTAATTTAAAAACCAGGCAGCAGCAGCCATCACTGAGCATGAAAACTGAGGTCAACTTTTTGTTTGTTTCTTTGTTTATTGCGCTCTTGAGAGTTAAGGACATTTGATGTTTTATCCCCAGAGGGGATTCGCAAAATTGATTTATACTACATGGTTTTTTTTAATTAAGGTGAAATTCATGCAACATAAAAGTTTGAAACTTAGAACACTGACAATGTTCTGTAGTCAACACCTCCATCTAGTTCCAAAACATCTTCACCAAACAAAAAGGAAAGCCACACCATTAAAGAGTGAGTGCCTGTTTCCCTCCCCCCACCCAAGTCCCTGGCAACCATGAATCTGTTTTCTGTCTCTATGAGCTTACCTATCCTATATATTTCATATAAACAGAATCAAAGAATATATAACCTTTTATGTCTAGTTTTTTTCACATAGCATAATGTTGTCAAGGTTTGTCCATGTTATAGCATGTATCAGTACTCTACTCCTTTTGTGGCTGAATAATGTTCCACTGTATGGACATACCATAATTGGTTTATCTATTCATCCATTGATGGACCCTTAGATTGTTTCCACCTTGGGGTGGCTGGGTGACTTAGTCAGTTAAGCGTCCAACTCGGGTTCAGGTCATGATCTTGCAGTTCATGAGTTCAAGCCCCCTGTTGGGCTCTGTGCTGACAGCTCAGAGCCTGGAGCCTGCTTCAGATTCTGTGTCTTCCTCTCTCTCTGCCCCTCTCCCACTCTCTCTCTTTCTTTCTCTCTCTCTCTCTCTAATAAACATTTTAAAAATTAAAAAAAAAAGAGACTGTTTCCACCCTTTAGCTATTATGAATAATGCTGCTGGGGTATGTAGTTTTTCAAGTCCCTGTTTTTAATTTTATTGTGTATATATCTAGGAGTAGAATTTCTGGGTCCTATGGTAATTCAATGTTTGACTTTTTGAGGAAACACCAAATTGTTTTCCACAGTAGTTACATCATTTACATTCATACAAGCAAGGTATGAGGGTTGCAATTTCTTACCAACACTTGTTATTTTCCTTTCAATTTTAAAATTATTGCCATCCTCCTGGAACTGGGGTAAACTTTTATGTTCAAATGATTCCTCCTATTGTCTTAAAGGTATTAGTAGCCCGCATTGTTAATTCACATTCACTTCCAGTTTTCATTGAGTCCCAGAGTCTCAGAGTATGAGTCATCTGATTGTTTTAAAAACATTTGCTGAAAAACATTAAAACCACCAAATATTATATGGAACCCAAGTAAGTTTAGAGTGATGTGTCAGGAGATAAAGGTGAAGAAGGATATTCAGCCAATCAAGTTCCCCGGAAAGAACATTGTAATGAAATTTTGAAACTTCGTACAACAAAAATGATGTCTTATGATCAAATTTCATTTTAGTTTTTTAATTTAGTCTGTATTTTTCAGACTTAACTGAGAAGTGGGTTTCTAGAGGTGAATAAAAAGAAAACATATACCAGCACATCTTTGTTATCTGAATTGTATTTTCTCCTCAATAAATATGGCTTCAGATATTAACTAATGTTCTTAATCAAATGTTTGAGTGTCTTACACCCTTGGCTTGTTCCTATTTTTACACATAGAGCATAAAATTTGAAGACCAGCCAGTTCCAGTGACATCTTTTTTTTTTTCAGTCTGTTTTTGAGAAGATACCAACCAAGAGTTAATCCGAGAGCCAGACTATAGGAAAGCTGAATGAACACGAAGATGTTCACGGAGGGCACCTTCCTTGAATTTAAAGTCATAGACCCCCCACAGACCTACAGTTGCAAGGAAACTTTTGTGTCAGTGGCTTTCAAACAGATTTTTTAACAGAAACCTCTCCCACCCATTTTTATCCAAAAGCCATTCTGTGTGGAGCCCTCATATCAAGCAAACTGGGGAGCAACGACCAGAACAACTCAAAAACAAACAGAAGCAGAGCTTCTCTGGTTAAGCCAGGGCCAGGGGTTTGGAGCCCTGACACTGAGCAGCCCTCACTATCCTCATTCTACACTGTGCCCAGAGCCACTTCCATGGACCCTCCTCAGATGGTACGGAACACAACATGGAAGTCCCTGCTCTCGTTCATTGCCCTTTCTCCCCCATGGAAGAATCCAGCTGCTGCTTGAACAGTGTAAGCGATAAGGACCCCCCTCCTTCATAGGCATCTTTTTCTGTTTGTGGACATATCAGAATATTAGAAAGGAATCCCGTACACTGTTGCAAATTTTGTCCCTATGACTTCAATTTGTTGGCTACTGTCTTAGTCTTTGGAACTCTAAATCTCTTTTCCATATCACAGCCCTTCAGTTTTGGAAAGATAGGTGTAGTGTCTTCTTTTTCTAGTCTAAGTATACCTACTTATTTCCACCTCTCCACAAATGACGTAGTTTCCATTCCTCATATCTGGAATTGCTCCGGATCATTCTGGATGCACTCTTCCAGATGTGGACTGGTTAGGGTGAATATGGAGGACCTCTTTTCTCCAATGCTTTTAAGGCTTGACTTCCACTAAGGAAACGTAAGACTGTACTTTTTTGGCGGTACAAGGTCACTGTTGGCACAAACGAAACTTGCAACCAACAGAAAGCAGATCTCCCAATGAACTGATGATTTTCTTGTTATGTGCTGAAAGGAATTTATAGAATGTTTGGACAATAGTTACCTAAATATACCATATTGCTTTTAGGATATGCATATTTTTCCAGTTATCTACCAGTGAGAATTATCCATAATTTGGCAATCCTGTAGAACTAAAAGAAATTTGATGAGCAACATATGTTTTTTTTGTTTTTTTTCAACGTTTTTTTTTAATTATTATTTATTTTTGGGACAGAGAGAGACAGAGCATGAACGGGGGAGGGGCAGAGAGAGAGGGAGACACAGAATCGGACACAGGCTCCAGGCTCCGAGCCATCAGCCCAGAGCCTGACGCGGGGCTCAAACTCACGGACCGCGAGATCGTGACCTGACTGAAGTCGGACGCTTAACCTACTGCGCCACCCAGGCGCCCCGAGCAACATATGTTTTAATACAATAAAAATAAGAAAACTGAGGCCTAGAGGCATTGAATTATGGGCAAATGTGTGCCCAGTCAATAATGGCATTGTGACTGTATGTCCCAATTTGCCTGGAACAGTCACAGTTTATGCCGGCTGTCCTAGTGACATAGTTAATGAAACTTTTTTTCTAGAAAGTAATAAATGTCTCGGTTTGGAAAATAATTTAAATGATTGCCTTAAGTAAGGGTTCTTTCTGCCAAATTACACTGGCTGTTTCTTATGCTAAGCCTGTCCCCTTTTGTTCTGTATGTGATAGTCATGCAGGAAATTCAGAGAACCAGGATTATACAGATTTCCTTCATAGATTCCGGCATCAGAAAACAGTCCCCATCCAGATAAATGTGTCTTGACTGGTTTTCACTGTTGCCATGTCTGATCAAAAATGTCACTCTCTGTAGAACTCTAAGTAGACAAAACACTTCTAACCCATCAGATTTTGAAAGGAAGATCTAACAATAGTTCTTATGCTCCTAGAAGATACTTGGAGTCATGGTAAAGTCAAAGGTTTAAGAAGCCAGACCTAGATAACTCTAAATCTTCCCGTATGTGAGAAGGTACAAATGCAGTGTTCTGTGAATGACCGGAAATTAGTTTAGAAGTAGGAAAACGGAATTCATTCTCTCCTAGAAAACAAAAAATATATAGATTCTTTTAGGAAGTATTTTAAAGGATATATTTAGGATTCAGAAAGCATGATCATGTGCAGGTATGGGAAACAAGAGGAAGTTTTACTCTGTGGTCATTCATAAGTGCTTATCTAGTGACACACACTTTGCGAACTGCCAGAACCTGGTTACTAGAAGTTGTAAAAATATTCAGCAGTCCAGAAAACACTTAGAAGATTATTTCGTGTGTTTTGTGAAAAAGACTTTTGTGTTTTGGTCGTCTCTCTGAGATGGCCATAATGGGTTGAACGAGCAATAATGTATTGGTACATAAATGTAATAGTGGTCTAATCAAGGAGTCTGAAGGGACAGTGACAATAATAAATGTAAACTATTAATATTATTGTTTGGGGCATCTGTCAAGTTGTATTAGGCCTCAGATTTCCTTCATAAGAACATCTGAGCACTCATCAATCACTTAGCATCCCCAAAGGCAACCAATCTTCATGGCTGTTTCACCTTTAGGGCAATGCCAAGCTTAAAGTCCTCCCAGTGGCTGTAAAACTAACTGCTCTCAGGGGAAAGATATAGAGGGTCTTTTTTTTCCCCCCTTTTGTTCAGAGCAGTAAAAATAGTCACCAAACAATTGACTTTGATTTGACAGCTTCCAAAGGGTCATCAAAACGAATTTCTAGAATCTTTTTTAAATTCCTCATGATAAAAAGAACTTACCTATGACTTATGTGTATATTTTATACAGACTTCTCCCTGAGACTTCCAAAAAATAATTTTACATATGTATGTGAGCATGTCTGTGCCTGTGTGTCTCTTTTGTTCCTTGTGGCAAAATTACACTTTATTCGGAAAACTAGAAGGTATCTTATCAAGGAAATGTAACTAGTTCCTTGACTCCACACATTTTCAAGACATTTGAGGCCTATATCTCATACAGATACATAGAAGCCTAAACCTTAGCGACATGCACTGTCTCATACCTTCTAGATGCAAGTAGTTCTGTATATTATAGACACAAAGACGCACCTTTCTTCTAAACACAGAGCTGCTTACCTAATGGACACAAATAGATGTACCCTTTGTGGACACACATGGCTTACATTTCTTCATACTCTTAGAAGCCTATGCTATATAGATACATATAGGCCTAAAACTATATGGACTTATAGAGGCCTATACCTTATAGACATGTACAGGACTTTAATTTCATATACCAATATAGGCCTGTATAGTCCATAGACACACAGAGGCCTAGATCTTATAGATAGTGAGCAAAAATTCCATTTTAAATGCCTATGTACACACAATTGAGGTGTCTTATAATCACAGAATTTTCAAACTTTAAGGTTTATCATCCTGGGTACTCTCTTCCTTATGAGCATTTGATGGACAAGGATGCCATGACTTTGGATAATTTGTGCTAGGCTCACAGATTTGATCCACAGGGACAAGACTCTAAGTATTCTGATTCGAGGCCATTATATATTCTCTTGGTGCATAACCATAGCTATAATTATATATTATATTTCATATTAAGAGAGTTGTTCAACCAAAATCCTCTTTGGATGTATATTCTGTGTTTATAGAGCATTGATTCAGGTTAACTGATTCTGTTTACTTCAACAATTCAGGCTCCAAATTTAGCACATAATTTTTGTGCAGTCTTTTTTTTTATTTTATTTTTTTTATTTTTTTTATTTTTTTTTTTTCAATATATGAAATTTATTGTCAAATTGGTTTCCAAACAGTCTTTTTTTTTTAAACCTCCCTCATGATGTGTTGCTTTACATTCAAATATCTAAAACCACTACGGTAAAAAAAAAAAAATGAAAAAATGGGGTCTCTTAAGATATCCTAAAGCATTCTGATATTTTTGCAGTTAATACGTTTCATTTAAAACATCACCAAGGCAGGTTATTGTCAACTCGTAATTTATTTAAATTGCTATTGGCTTCATTTCCATTTTTGTAGTCCTTAGCTTAGCATTCCAGGGACAGAGAGTAAATCTGAGTTCAGAAAATGCAATATATTTTTTGGAAATGTGTGTTAAATCTTGTTAGTCCTGTGAGTAACAATGGATTTCAAAAACTAGAAATAAATAAAGGTACCTCATGTTAAACTGGATACTTTCTCTTCAAAATGAGGAGATGGACATTTTTAGAAAGGCTGTCACAGATATTGGAAACTGCCGAGCAAGCTAGTGCAGGCTGGGTCTAGTATGGAGTATTGATTCAGATGTCATAATTAAATGAGCCCGAGACTGAGCTCAGATAGAAACTGTTTGGAAAGATGGATAAAGAGTCAGGAAGAGATATGAGTTAGAGTCTCTTCTCCTAATAGTACTTGTCAGAATTTCAAGGGTGAGAGGTTCTATCAATTGGAACAAGAACGGTGTGGGTGTGATGGAGTTTGGCACCTTATCAATTCTCTCCTTTCTAAGAGAGCATGTGTCTGACATCCGTGATTTATTTCCGATCTACCAGTCTGGTGAGCATGAGTCTTGAGTTTGCTGCTGAATTACTGTACTCGTCTACATGCTAAAAGGCTGCTGTCACATTTAAGACTGTCAGAAATTCAGATCCTTCCCATGGGTGATCCCAGAGAACACATCTAATAGAGACCTGCTTTTGCTTACGGAGAGCCATGTGTGGGGATTATGTTGTTGCAAATCAATTAATGTTATACCAAACTGTCTTTCCCCTCTCAACTTCCGCATACATGGTTAAAACAGCATTATAGCCATCTAAGTGGAAACATAAAATATAAAAACAAGTTCTCCTATAATCTCACCACCCTAATACAAATGCTATTTCCCCAGTCTCTGTCTATATACATTCTACGACATTGACACTTACTCTTAGAAAAGATTTTCTGAATATCAGCAGTTTATTCCCATAAGGGGATATCCCCCCAAAAGTGGAGAGGAGGGTACAGTCTTGGCTGAATGTGAAAAAGGAGGAACATTCTAAAACCCATCACGTCATAGTGGGACGGAAATGAATTAAATTTCAAGCCTCCTCCGAGAAAGGCACATTTCCCTGGTCTCTGGTGTAGCTCTTCGGAGGTGTTCTCATTCACCAGCCAACTTTGTACAGCCTAAGCGGCACATGTCCTTACCCTCGAAAGGGAGAAGCCGGTGATGTAAGTACAGAGGGCATCCATGAGAGTTGATATTTTTCTTTAAATGCCACCTCCTACTAGGCCTGTGGCAGGGAGAGATATCATTTAAGGTTGACACAGCAGTTCCTCGAGCCATTTGAATCATGGCCTCCGACCTGGGAGCTGGCCTAGATCTGTAGGATTTATCAAAAAGATCTTAATCTTGCAGAATGTCAGTGCTACCCAATCATTTCTTCACCATCTTCCTCCTCCTCTTTCTCCTCTTTATTAGAACAGTCATTATTTTCAAACCACTCGGTTGCCTCAGGAACTGTAAAGTGCTCCTAGTGATAATTCTCTATGGCATATATATGTACACAACCTTTCTCTGATCATTTGGCCTAACCTTCCCCCAAAAGGAAATTTACAAATGCCTTTTATTCTTCAGGGCTTTTGCATCAAAGGGCTTTTGCAATCCATTTTCTTACCTAAGAGTTATAAGTAAACTGGAAAATGGTATTTATGGAGAAGCTAACTTCCTGCCCACTTACAGTATGTAGGGTACAAATGTTTGTGAATAATCACAGATATTGTAGGAATTGCTTTAAGGTGTTGGGAAGTGTTTCCTTTTTTTTTTTTCCTTTTATCTTTATCTTTTTTTTTTTTTTTTTTTTGGTAACTCTAGAACTAGAAAGACCCTTAGTTATCCCATGCCCAAACCCTAGTCCCACAAATCAGGAAGAGGAAGTTCTGAAAGCTTTAGCTCATTGGCCCCAAACCTGAGATGCCAACAGTCTAGCAGAGGCTTTGCTAGATCACTGATTTACCTCTCACTTAATCCCTGGGAGTCCCTGAGCAGTTTACCCAGGTCTTCCCTGTACCTTGGTTTTCTATGTTCAGAGAGAAGATACCAAAGTCTACAGTCATGAGGATTCAATGAGATCATGTTGGCAAAATGCTTAGCACCATTCCCAGCACACTTGAGTTACTGGGTGCCGCTCTTTCTTTAACAGGAATGATCCTTCAGGTTGGAGTTGGAGGTGGTAATAATAACGGGATTATCATCATTCTTATGCCACAAAGAGAGCATCGATCTCTAAGACCCCGTCTCTTTTCTTGCCACACATTCCTTGATCTGAGCGGAAAGGGAGTCTGTTTTTAAAAAGCACCACCTCAAACAAAGGCTTTTCCTCTAGTATTTGGATTTTCATTCCTGCATCTAGATATGAAGGAAAGTGTGTTGTGCATTTAGACAATCCCTGCTGGAAAGTGTTGCCAGAAATAAACAAGCTGTCAGAAGCAAATGATTCATTTCTCATCTACTCAGATGACATCTGGTTTAAGTGTGATGAATACATGCTTGTTTAAATCATATGGTGACGGTGATGCTATCTGACAGAAATGTTTGCAAATATTTTGGGAATCCCCTAAGTGCCTGCTACCAAAAGAGTGAGCTTAGTTGAAAGGAGAAAAGGCATAAACTTCAGTCTATCAAATCAACGCTTGCTTCAACCTCCTAAGGCTATGAGATTTGCAGCTACACCTGCCACACTGTTTGAAGATTAAGAAGTGGCTATTTTGACATTAAATGTGGATGCCACTAGCAACATGCTGATGTGTGACAAATGCTCAATGGTCATTTAGACATTTAGGAAGCAGCCTCTGAATAAAAGAAATGTCAAGCGTACCTACGTGTCTGAATGGACTGCAGTGTATTTAATGGTTTGGTTATCGTTTTCCTTACCTTTGCAGGTATTCATTTAATTGTGTTTAGTGGGTTGTATTATGCCAAACAAAGAAGAGCCTAAAGGAAATGAAGATATGTGCCTGCCATGGACTTCACATGGCCACTAGGGAAATTATCAGTCTTAGCATAATCTTGATTATTCAGATTCATAATGGGAAAACATGGCATATCCTGCAAAGTCCCTATGTGCTGGGCATTATCAGTCATTCTGGATTGTTCTTGCCACGCCAATTCCTTGCCATCTAGTAACCTGAGAATTATCAGTATTTAACTGAGATATGTTGATAGTCATTTACATGCAGAGGATTTAAATTATATATAGAAATTCTAAATTATCTGAATATTGAAAATTGGAGGCTTATGCATAATGCATAACAATTGCTCAGTGAGTTAGGAATAAACATTTACATGGAGAAAATCATGTGAAACATGTGTCAAAGCATAAGGAATATGTGCTTGATATATAGCCCATTTAATAAAATTTTTATGCAAAGAAGAGAGAACAAATGTCTCTTTTTATGCGTGACATCAATAGCTACTGTTTGTAGTGCACATTACAGTCTTTAAAGGCCTTTCCATGAGCTGTATCATGTGAGATAATAATCCTATTTTAATCCAGGTAATTATATTTTTCAATAACATAATTGACATTTCAAATATACAGTTGTTTTCCTGAAACATCAATAAACAAAACCAACTTTATGAGCTATTTATATAAACTCAGCCTCAAATATTTCAAAATAATTTTTATGTATTAAATCTATCATCTCTATCCTTATATTTTCTCTTTTTTTTTAGAAAAGTATTTATTTATTTTGAGAGAGAGAGCATGAGCAAGGGAGGGGCGGAGAGAGAGGGAGAAAGAGAATCCCATGCAGGCTCCACAAGGAGCCCGACACAGGGCTCGATTCCACGAACTGTAAGATTATGACGTGAGCTAAAATCAAGAGTCAGACCCTTAAGCAACTGAGCCACCCAGGTGCCTATCATTATTTTCAGGTTATTTGTTTCTAATTTACATTTGGAAAGATGAAGAGGTTTATCAACAGCAGTACGGTAGACGTTGTTGGGTGTGACCAAAAATACTGGTCTGTATTTGTCACTATACAAATTTTTGAAGCACGTTCTGAAGAATTAATGGCAGTAGAGTAAGGGTACAGTGAGGAGATGACATCTCAGCCCCACTGAGGATGAGCTTCGGTTATTGGGCAGAGGTCTGGTAATCTGCGATTGGAACAGGGGCTTTGAATACCTTCACCAGACTAGATTTTATGAAAATACAAAATGCGGAAAAGTTTATATAAGTACATATGTATAGGGTATACATATGTGTGTGTGTGAAAATACGTTTACATTCATATATACGTGTATGTGTGTAAAAAATAGAAAAGGTATAGGGCGCCTGGGTGGCTGAGTCAATTAAGTGGCCGACTTCAGCTCAGGTCATGATGTCACGGTTCTTGGGTTCAAGCCCTGGGTCAGGATCTGTGCTGACAGCTCAGAGTCCGGAACATGCTTCAGATTCTCTCTCTCTCTCTCTCCCCGCCCCCCCCCCCCCAGCCGCTTGCTCTCTCTCTCTCTCTCTCTCTCCCCCTCTCCCTCAAAAATAAACATTTAAAAAAATAGAAAAGGTACATAAAACTAATGAATACTTATCTTCAGAACAGTGTAAGTGAGGCGGGGTGGTTGAGAAGGATCTTTTGCTTTTTACACCTTATGCTACTGCATTGCGTTATTTCAAATGTTTGCAATGACAGTGTATTCATCGATGGTTTATGTGAAGATAGATAGATAGGTAGCTGGATGGCTAGCAAGAAAGCCTAAATGCACGTGAGGCCAAGAATAAAAAGTGGGCTGAGCTGGTCAACTCTGTCTCTTTTGTTTGTTGTGTCGTAAAGGAACTTTCTGGTTTTCCCTCAAGCAGCCGTGCCACCGTCTGAGGCTGACGGATCACTCTCTTTGGCTTTGTCTTGTTGAATAGCTTTCTGTCCATGGTGTGTTGTTAACTGCAAACATCTGGCTTTGGGGGTAAAAGAGAGGCTCTAATTCATAGTGTCTACCGATTTCCATTGTGTAAATACTCTCAAGGTGGCCAGTTTTAAACTACCAATTTGACGTCACATGTCTACACAGCCGCTGGAAATTATTGACTGGCTTTGTATCCCCGTGGCTCGAGTTGTGGCATCTGAAGCCTTGATTTTTTCCCATGAGGATGCTCCCTTGGATTGGGTATCAGATTTCTCAGAAAACCTGTTCTGTGGGGTGGGGGCGGGGCAGAGGGGTGGCTAAGGACAGGAGGGCAAGGAAGCCTTGCTTAAGCAGGCAGCCCCAGGGTGGAACGGAGTCTCGCTGAGCCTGCCACCAGATTCAAGTGACGGCCACTAGTCTTCTTACGGTGGCAAAGGACATATTTCCAACCCAGCACTGCTGACACAGAAGCAGGTTTAGTTGGCCTCCTCAAGCTCTTCATTTATGAAATGCAAATAATTCGTAGGATGCTGAAGAACCACAGATCATGTGGAAACCCAAGGGCTGTTTAAATATTGGCCTCCAACGTTTCTTCTTCAAATAACACTTTTAAAGGCTGTCCAACTTTTTCCAAACGGCATGTTGTCTGTGCGATCCCTACCGCTTTGTGCAATCACTCTGCTCAGCGCTGAAATAATAAGTCAATTTGAGAGACAAAAGGGCAGTCCTCTGTACCTCTAAGAGGCTTCCTTTTAAGACACAGTTTCCAGGAAAGGCCTAGGCAGCCTACGGCATCCGCTTTGGGCTGGCTCGGTCAAGGACAACTACCTTGATGAAGGGGTTTTGAGTTAATTAAGATGAGACCTCTTTCAAGTGACTGCCTGGAAATTAACAGAGAGGAGCCTGGGGGTGGTTCTAACCTTCCGGCTCAGCGGGCAGAAGCTATGAAGAAAGAAAGTGTTTGAGGCCGTGGGCGACGTTGGATTCAAAAGATAAGAACGTTTCGCCCTGTCTCACCCTCAGACCCGCTTCGGCCATAGAGGAGATGCAAGGGGATGAGAGCAAGGGGATGATGCTTGCTCCTTTGTGAGGCAAAGCCGTGGTAAATGGGAGTTATGTATTCCAGTTTCAGCTACCATCTGGGAAGCAGCGGCTCGATTTCACGAATTCGACTTGTTGGTATCGGCAGGGGGTACTCAGGCGACGCAGACCAGGGAAAGTCCATTGACATAGTCCACTCAGGATGGTTTAGATTCTCTGTGAGGCCGGCCTCACCCAGTGTCCCACAGTGACCTTGGAAGGAGTCCCGGGGCTCTGTCTGCTGTCTTTACGGCTGCCCGGGGAGGCAGACATGAGAAAGAAGTGTTTGATTTGCGGATTATAGACCTAAGAGCGTGTATAAGGGAGGTAGCCCGAGGAATGTCTTCATCTCTGTGTGCTCTTGTTGCTTGCTGGGCATGTTCACTCCACGGGAAGATTAGACGTTTCTTGTTTATTTGGAGTAAGCGTTCAGAAAACCCAAAGCCCGGCTAGGGGGAAGCCTGGTCCCCTGCCCTGAACTAAAGGTCTTTATTAAACTGTCCTTTCTTTCTCCCCTTCCGAGCTCCCCCGAACGAAGCTGATGGTTGGTTTATTATGTAGTTGTATTTATTTTATTCTTTGATTTGTGGCGGGAGGGGGGTGGGTGGAGGGAGTCTATGACTTCCGGTTTTTTGTAAGCAGGCTTTTATAGGAAATGTGCTGGCCGGCCCAAACACCCCTCAGAAGGGATCACCGAACTTGAGCTGTTCGATCGAAGCATAAACCAAAACAGAAATTGGCTGGGGGGTGGGAAACACCGGCCCTTCTGTGTGAAGGTTCCAATCACACATGGATTGTTTTTCCTGCCTGGAAGAATCATTTCCAGAGTCAAGTGCCTTTCACTAAAGAAATGTTGGCATCGTGATTAAAAGTGCCTGGTGCCTTCCTAAGAGTGCTGCTACTAGGGTAGAGTGGATCCCCGTCTGTTGCCTAAATAAGGCAAGTAGCATGTTAGTTGCTATGAATGTTGTGGTTGCGTATTTTTATGTTGTTTGAACCCTGAAGACGGCCACAGCTTTCCATTTCTTCTAGTAGCACCTCCCTTCCGCTGAGTCGATCTCTGTATTACCTCTGTTTCTCATTTCTGCATGACACCCGGCAGGACCCAAGTGGTACAGCTGAGGCTGTTACTGGATGCCTACCTTCTGAAGTCGTAGGAAGGAATGTCTCTAAATACTTGTTTGGTGTGTAATCAAGAATCGCAGTAAATTAAGGTAGTTGGACGGCACCTTGTGCGTCCACCATAAACACAATCCATGAGCTATGTGAACTTCTGAAGAGACAGTCCTTCTCTACCACGTGAAACCTTGATGGGATTGTGGGTCATTTATGGCTACAATGACAGAACTTCTACCGTACCAGGTAATGTGATAGATGGTTTAGATGTGATAGATGGGAACCTCCGAAAAGTAGCTTACCTAGGTAGTATTGCTACATTTCACGATGCGAATAATGGGGAAGTCATTTGTCCAGGATCAAACACCTCCCAAGAAGCAAAGCTACCATTTGAACCTGGACCTTCCTGACACCAGGACTCCCTCTCTCTCTCCATGACTCGAGGCAGCCTTAATGGGAAATGAACCAGTGCTAAAAAGTGGCATATGCTAAACATGTGTTTCACACACACACACACACACACACACACACACACGGCACCAGTGGGAGAGGGGCAGAGAAAGGGAGACCGAATCTAAAGCAGAATCCAGGCTCCCAGTGGTCAGCACAGAGCCCAACTCAGGGCTTGAACTCACAAACCATGAGATCATGAGCTGAGTCAAAGTCTGACGCTTAACTGACTGAGCCACCCAGGCGCCCCCTGGAAAAGCTGTTGTTAATAGCATACTCAATGTACCTGTTCAACTGCTGGTCTATTCAGAGTTCAATAAACCCTTTTAATGAAATAAGATGCTCAAGGGAGGTAGGATTAACATATAAGATGCTTATCATTCATTCCCCTCATTTCAAACTGAAGATGGAGATATTTTGATAAAGGAATTGAACAGCAGAGTAATTTCACTATTGCTTCTAAGAATACCTTAGAAAAACAGCGAATAAAAGTTTGGTGTTGTCGTAAAACTTCCCCATCGAGGATTGAAAGTCATTGTGTCTTTTCCAGTTCCCTTTGACTGTTAGATTCTTTTTCTTCGTGGGGCAGTTGATTGGGATTATTTCCCCTAGACAGAGAAAGCATTTACACCTGTACAAATTTTTTCAAGGATGATGGCAAGAATGTACATTCAACATCAGCAATCAGGTCCACGGACAAAGGAGGATCCGAGTTAAAGGCAAAATGATTCTTCAGTGCCGTTGGAATATGGCATTCTCCCCTTTTTTGTAGCTGTTCTTTATTTTTTAAATTTGATCCTGCAGGAAGTCAAGATTTCATCCGTTAAGTGGCTTGGCTAGTAGAAATGGTCCAATAAAAGATGCTGTAGAAAATTTTTGAAAATAAGGAATGCAATGGAGTTAAGAACAAGACATTCTGGAAGCCCAGCACACACATGTGCATGTGCACACGCATACCACGATACTCACTCCCACCACGCAGACACACATACACAGTAAATGTGCAGGTAACACAACCACAGCGGACATTTACTGAGTGGCTGAGGTGTGCCTTCCACAGTGCTAAGCGCTTTAGCCCCTGAAGGCATTATGCCGTTGCCTTCTCATCAGGAAGATGCTGTGATTACCATCATTTTGCAGATGAGAGCTTGAGCTCAGAAAAGTACAGTATAAAGGAAAGAAGGAATGCATGCTTCTCGGAACAGCACTGAGAAACTGTATCTGGGATCTAAAAACATGCAAGCATGTCAGCTTAAACCTCTTTCTACCATACAGCTATGCAGGACTGTACTCAGTTAGGAAATCGTGATGCAAATTAGGATGCTCGGAATAAGCTTTCAGGACCCTGTACCCTGACTTAATTCAGGCTTCAGCTGTGACTCCCTAGATGATGCCTTTGCCTCCTGAAATCCTGACCCACCTCCGAGGGTCTGCAACCTTCTGCCGTTCACTGCACCTGCTGTGGGAGCCCTTCCCCAAACACAGACCTAAACGCAGACCTATGACCCTGCTAAAAAAAAAAAAAAAAATCCGGCGTGATGTGGTGTAGCCTCAAACCTCGAGCTTGACCTTTGAAACCTTTCGCTAGTGAATAAACACACACGTCATAATCATGATCCCAACGCCCGATCTTTTCTCTCCCCCTGCCGTTTCCTTATCTGTATCTGGAAAATTCCTCTTTCCTTCAAGCCCTGGTTCACACGTCACGTCCTTTGCTGTACCCTGCCCGGGTCCTCTGCCCGTGTGCTTTATTTCAGCGTTTAGTATTATGTGACGACTGTGTTCATTTACATCTCCGCTCACTAGCCTCTCAGTTATGTGAAAGCAAGGTGCCATTTATTCACCTGTGTTTCCCAAGCGGTTGGCACAGTGACTGGCATGCAATAAACCCTCAAAGTATGTTTTTAAAAAAGGATCCGACGAGCAGATGAATGTCTTCACCCTGTTCTGGTCTCATTTCTCCCCAGCACTTTCCTCGCAGCTGTGTCCGGTAGGGAACAGTAGGTGCGTTTTTCACTCAAGGTGGTTTTCAGGCTCCCTGCACCTGGCCAGGTAGTTCTTTCAAAACACCTTGCATTTGTTTCTGCTCTTTCTCTCTCAAAACGTCCTTTTGTAAAGTTGTTCATTTCTGAGCAAAGCTGTTTAGGAGGTAGGGTCTCGTGGTATTTCAGGGCACGGGCCTAGTGTTAGGGGCTCGCATCCTGGGCCCCCCACACGTGACTCTGTTAGGGGCAAGTTACTTGTGACAACTTCTCTAGCGGTCAAGGTGATAGGGAACCTTGCCCAAGTCATGTGGAAGAGAAGGCAGTGCTCAGGAGAAGGAAGGCCTCGGAGGGCTCAGTGCCAGCCCAGCTATGTCCACTTGGGTTGCTATTAAAACATTAATCATGTTCTTTAAGAGTGTTCTCCCGTGACCTGTTTCCCTCTGAAACGTGAATGTATCCAGGCAATTTTTAGCCCATGTACATCAAGAAGAAGAAAACAGGGCTTCTTCAGTCCTTGTGGGAAACAGATATGTCATTCATTATAAGGAAATTATGGAGAAAGAATGAAAATACTTGCTAATGTTATGATCATGTATCTTGCCCTCCTCTCATAACTCTAAAATATAAAAATATCGGGGCACCCGTGTGGCTCCGTTGGTTAAGCGTTCAACTCCTGATTTCGGCTCAGGTCATGATCTCAGGGTTTGTGAGTTTGAGCACCCAGAGTCGGGCTCTGACCGTGCAGAGCCTGCTTGGGATTCTCTCTCTCTCCCTGTCTCTCTGCCCCTCCCCTGCCTCAAAAATAAATTAAAAAAATTTTTTTTGAATCAAATAGATAAATACAATATAAAAATATTTAAAAATTACTTGTTTGTCAAACCAGGCTTGAAAATCAGGACTAGTGAATATATGGACTGATAGGGGCTCTTGGCGTTGGCCAAATAACATGTCCATAGGCTTTCCTAAATTGATTTAACCCAATTTTCACATAGACGATTAAAAAACTGCTTGGGATGTGATTCATTTTAAATAAAATGAGCACCTAGCATTTCAAGGTGCCCAAATACTGATTCTCCTTCTTCTGCACAGCATTTATAAAGTTAACTAGAAGCTGCGAGTTTAGATGCCTCCAAACAGAGAGCTGGTTATCAGGCAGCCTGCCTGGCAAAGAGGCTGGGCTGCACCCTGGGTTCTGCTCAGTTTCTGCAGAACAGAAATTCACATTCTCCCTGTGGATTTCAAGCCCCTACGATTGACTTTGACATTTCTCACCCTACTGGTAGGTGAAAGAGGGAGGGGAGAGGGGGAAGTCAGGCCCATTACTAGGTTTGTCCTTTTTAATTCTGTGCTTGAAGATTACTTTTAATAGATCCACCAGAATTGAAAATAAATATCCTTACCTAAAGGTCATCATTATTATGTTTCCAAATAGGTCACACTTTTTGTAATGCCATAGGGAACAAATGTATTGTCTACATTTCTGCCGCAAAACATAGCTTCTAACCATGTTTGTGATTATGGGTCATGGAATTAACTGGATGATCAAGAGAAAAACAGACTATGAAAAATGGACCAAAATGCTGTCGTGGTTCCATGTGGCACAATTTTGTTGACATTCACATGATACCTTGACATTTTAAACACTTGTACCATGTTGATCTCTATATATTTAGCTTAATATTTAAGGAATAGAGGCTATTGATGAACAATTCTTAGCCCATCATTCCAGCTCTACTTCCTGATAAGACCTACAGACAAGAAGAGGTAACAATGTCTAAGGGGCCAGAACCGCAAATAGCCACTTCTCATCTTACTAGAGATGAGGGAGAGGGCAGTTCTATTTCCTGACATTGTTGTTCATATCTTATTTCTTAGCCTGCAGAAATCTGGTTTTTAAAAGTTTTATCAAGACATGAAAACCATTCTGTAGTTTATCTTCCCCAACAGGGAAGGTATAGATATTGACTAGAAAGCATTTGTTTCATTCCAAACATTTGAGTCCATTTTTCAATTCACTTCTTTTTTTTCCCCCAGTCTTATTGAGAAATAGTTGACATATATTACTGTGCATACTTAAGGTACAGAGCACGATGGTTTGATTTACATAGAATGTGAAATGATTACAATAGGTTCAGCTAACTTCCTTTTTTCTTATAAAAAGAAAAGAAAGAAAAGAATGGAGGAGGGAAATTTTTGTGATGAGAACTCTCAGGAGTTACTCTCTTGATAATTTTCCTATATGTCATCCACCAGTGTTAGCTATAGTCATCATGTTATACATTACATCCCTAATGCTTACTTATAACTGAAAGTCTGTACCTTTTCATCACCTTCCTCCAGTCCCCATCCCCCACCCTCCACTCTGGTAACCACAAGTCTGATCTCTTTTTCTATGTTGTTGAGTATTTTCCTTTTCTTCTTTAGATTCTACATACAAGTGAAATCATGCAGTATTTGTCTTTTTCTATCTGACGTATTTCACTTAGCATAATGCCTTTAAGGTCCATCCATGTTGTTGCAAATGGTAGGATCTCCTCATTTTTGATGTCGGTATAATATTCCTATGTGTGTGTGTGTGTGTGTGTGTGTGCACATGCGCGTGTGCATATCTCACATCTTCCTTACCCGTTCATCCATTGATGAATGCTTAGGCTGTTTCCATGTCTTGGCTATTGTAAATAACACTGCTATGAACATGGATGTGCAGATACCTTTCTGAGTTAGTGTTTTTGTTACTTTTGGATATATTCCCAGAAATGGAATTGTTGGATCATAGGGTAGTTCCATTGTTAGTTTTTTGAGGACCCTCCATACTGTTTTCCATAGTGGCTGCACCAGTTTGCATTCCCACCAGCAGTGCATGAGGGTTCCCTTTTCTTTACAGGCTCACCAGCATTTATCTCTTGTCTTTTTGATGATGGCCATTCTAAGAGGCATGAGGCAATAGCCAATGATGGGTTTAAGTTGCACTTACCTAAGGACTAGTGACTTTAAGCATCTTTTCATGTGCCAGTTGCCTTTCATATGTCTTTTGGAGAAATGTCTATTCAGGTCCTTTGACCATTTTCTAATTGCATTATTTGGGGTTTTTTGCTTTGAATAGTCTGAGCTCTTCTCTGGTTTGGAATTAATATCTTGTCAGATGAATGGTTTTCAAATATTTTTCCCATTCTGCAGGTTGTCTTTTCACTTCGTTGATGGCTTCTTTGCTGTGCAGAAACTTTTTAGTTTAATATAGTCTCACTTCTTTCTTTTTTTCTTAATGTTTACTTGTTTATTTTGAGGGGGGAGGGGCAGAGGAAGAGGAAGAGAGAGAGAATCCCGGCCAGGCTCTGTGCCATCAGCACTGAGCCCAGTGCGGGCTTGATCTCACAACTGTGAGATCATGATCTGAGCTAAAATCAAGAGTCAGACACTCAACTGACTGAGCCATCCAGGCTCCCCCAACTTGTTTCTCTTTGATGTCGTTATTTGCACTTTACATGTCATCCAAAAAATAATTATCAAGACCCATGTCAAGGAATTCTGTTCCTGTTTTCTTCTAGGAGAAAAAAAGACTTACATGTAAGTCTTTAATCAATTTTGAAATAATTTTTGTGAGTGGCATAAGATATGGGTCCAGTTTCGTTCTTTTACACGTGCATATCCAATTATACCAGCAGCATGTATTGACAGGATTATCTTTTTTCCATTGAGTGTTCTCAGCTCTCTTGTCAAATTAGTTGACCATATATGCTTGTGTTTATTTCTGGGCTCTTGATTTTGTTCCATTTGTCTATTTGTCTGTTTTTATGCCAACACCACACTGTTTTGATGATCATTGTTTTACAGTATAGCTTGAAATCAGAAAGTGTGATACCTCCTGCTTTATTCTTCTTTCTCAGTATTTTTTGGCTATTGGAGGTCTTTGATCATTCAACATAAATTTTAAGAGCATTTTTTCAGTGTCTGTAAAAAATGCTTTTGGAATCTTGATAGGGATTGCACTAAATCTATAGATCGTTTTTGGGAGTATCGACATTTTAACAATATTAATTCTTCTAATCCATGAACACAGGATATTTTTCCATTTATTTCTGTCTTCTTCCATTTATTTCATCAATGTCTTATAGTTTTTAGCATAGAGATCTTTCACTTAGTTAAATTTGCTAAGCATTTTATTGTTTTCAATGTTATTATAAATGGGATAATTTATTTTTTTTCAGAAATTTTGTTGTTAGTGTTTGGAAATGCTGCTGATTTTTGTATGTTAACTTTATATCCCGCAACTTTAGTGAAACCATTGATTAGATCAGACACTTTTTGGGTTGAGTCTAGGATTGTCTCTATAAAATCCCGCAACTTTACTGAATCCATTGATTAGATCAGATGCTTTTTGGGTGGGGTCTAGGATTGTTTCTATATAAAATCACATTGTCTGCAAATGGAGACAATTTTACTTCTTCCTTTCCAATTCTGATACTTTTTTATTTATTTTTCTTGCCTGATTGCTCTAACTTAGGATTTCCAATATTATGTTGAATAGAAGTGTTGAGAGTAGTCACCCTTGTTTTGTTCCTGATTTTAAAGGAAAAGCTTTCATCCTTTGCCATTGAGTATAATGTTAGCTGAGAGCCTATCATATATGGCCTTTACTGGGTTGAGATAGTTCTTCTATGTCTAACTTGTTAAGACTTTAATCATGAGTGGATGTTTGAATTTCGTCAAGTGCTTTTTCTGAATCTATTGAGATGATCAGATGACTTTTTTCTTTTATTCTATTAATGTGATGTATCATGTTGAATGATTTGTGTATGTTTAGTCGTGCTTGCATTCCAGGGATAAATCCCACTTGATCATGGTGACTGACCCTTTTAATGTGCTGCTGAATTCAGTTTGCTAGTATTTTATTGAGAATTTTTGCATGTATATGCATCAGGAATATTGGCCTGAAGTTTCTGTTTCTATTTTTGTTTTTGTTTTATGGTAATGTCTTTTTTCTGGTTTTTCTGTCAGGATAATTCTGGCCTCATAAAATGAGTTTGGGAGTGCTCCCTCCTCTTCAGTTTTTCTGGACAAGTTTGAGAAGGATCGGTATTGATTCTGCCTTAAATGTTTGATAAAAGCCATCCAATCCTGGGCTTGTTTTCATAGGGAGACTTTTGATTATTGATTTAATCTCCATGTTTTTAATTGATTTATTCAAATTTTCTGTTTTCTCCTGATTCAGTTCTGGTAAATAACATGTTTCTAAGAATTTTTCCTTTTCTTTTAGGCAACCCGGTTTGTTGGCATATAGTTGTTCATAGTAGCTTCTTTTGATCCTTTATATTTCTGTGATATATGTTGTAATGTCTCCTTTTTCATTTATAATTTTGTTGATTTGGTTCATTTTTTCTGTTTTCCTTTGTTAATCTATCTCAGGGTTGGTCAATTTTGTTTATCTTTCCAAAATAACTGACTCTTAGTTTGGTTAATTTATTCTCTTGTTTTCCTGTACTTTATTTCACTTATTCCTGCTCTAATCTTTATTATTTTCTTTCTTCTGTTAACTTTGGGCTCAGTTTCTTCTTCTTTTTCTAGTTACATAAGCCATAGAGTTAGGTTGTTTATTTGGAATCTATTTTGCTTCTTAATGTAGGTGTTTATTGCTATAAATGTCCTTCTTAGAACTGCTTTTGCTGCATTACCTAAGTTCTGGTATGTTGTATTTCCATTTTTGTTTGTCTTAAGAAACTTTTTAAATTTCCCCTTTAACTTCTTCTTTGATCCATTGGTTTTTCAGAACAGTGTTGTTTAATTTCCTTGTGTTCTTGAATTTTTCAGTTTTCCACTTGTTATTGATTTCTACTTTAATGCCATTGGTATAAGAGAAGATATTTGGGTTGATTTCAGTCTTTTTTAATTTTCTAAGCCACACTTTGTGGCCTAACATGTGGTCTATCTTAAAAAATGTTCCATGTGTACTTGAGAAGAATGTGTAGTCTGCTTTTATCAGATAGAATGTTCTGTATGTGTCTGTTAGGCTCATTTGGTCTGTAGGGTTTTGTTGTTGTTGTTTTAATGTTTATTTGTTTATTTATTTTGAGAGAAAGAAGGAAGGGAAGGGAAGAGAGAGAAAGGGAGAGGCAGAGAAACCCAAGCAAGCTCCACACTGTCAGTGCAGAGCCCAGCACAGGGTTCAATCTCACAAACTGTGAGATCATGACCTGAACTGAAATCAAAAGTCAGACAATTAACTGACTGAGCCACCCAGGTGCCCCTGATCTGTAGTGTTTTTAAAATTGTTTCTTTTTTGATCTTCTGTCTGGATTATCTGTTCATTGCGGAGAGTGGGCGTGTTAAAGTCCCCAACTATTATTCATTACTGCTTATTTCTCCTTTTGGCTCTGTTAGTTTTTGCTTTATATATTTAGGTGCTCTAATGTTGAGCACATACATGTTTATAGGGGTATCTTCTTGAGGTATTAGCCCCTTTATCCTTACATGATCTTCCTTATCTCTTATTACCATTTTTAGTTTAAAGTCTTTTCTCTGATATAAGTATAGCTCCCCCTGCCTTTTTGTTGTTGTTGTTGCCATTTATTTGAAATGTCTTTTTCCATCCCTTCACTCCCAGTCTATGTGTGTCTTTAAGGCTAAAGTGAATTTCTTGTCGGCAGCATATTGTTGGACTTTGGTTGTTTCCATTTAGCCATTCTAATCTTTTGACTAGAGAATTTAATCCATTTACATTTAAAGTATTGATAAATAAGGACTTACTATTGCCATTTTATTTGTTTTTTTTTTTTTTTTGGTTGTTTTGTAAATCCATTATTCTTTGTTTCTTATCCTGCTGTCCTTGTGTTTTGATGCCTTTTGATATCCTTATGCTTTGACTGCTGTATCGAGTTTTTTTGTGTGATTAGTGCAAGATTTTCCCTAATGGTTACCATACGATTCATATAAAATACTTTGAATTTATTAACACTGTATTTTAAACTAATAGCAACATAACTTCAGTAGAAGTCATATATTTTATATTTTTATTTCTTCTCCCCCTCATATTTTAGGTAATTGCTGTTATAATTTACATGTATTTTATATTACCCAACTAATATCATATTATTATATTTGTAGTTATTTTTGCTACATTCATTCTTTTAACTTCTAAACTAGAGTTGTAAGTTACACATCACTGTTACTATATTGCAGAAAATAACTAAGACTATATAGTTACCATTACCAGTGAGATTGATGCTATCTTTTTGTGTTTTTATGATGTTAATTAATGTTCTTTTACCTCCACTCCAAGAATTCCTTTTAGCTTTTTATGTAAGGCAGGTCTGGTGGTCATAACCTCCCTCAGCTTTTGTTTGTAAAGGAAAGTATTTATCCCTCCTTTGTTTCTGAAGGATATCTTCACAAGCTATAGAATTCTTGGTTGACCATTGTTTTCTTTTAATATTTTGAATATGTGATCCCATTCTCTTCTGGCCTGAAAAGTTTCTGTTCAGAAATCACTGATAGCCTTATGGGGCTTCCCTTGTATATAACTTCTCGCTTTTCTCTTGCTACTTGCTCTTAAATTTTTTGTGTTTTACTTTGACAATTTAATTATAATGTGTCTCAGTGTAGCCCTTTTGGGGTTCAACTTGTTTGGGATCCTTTGGGCCTCTTGGATCTTGAGGTCCATTCACCTCCCCAGGTTAGGGAAGTTTTCAGCCATTATTGCTTTAAATATACTTTTTTTTCTCTTTCTCTCTTTCTTTCTAGAATTCCCATAAGGTGAATATTGTTTCTTTTTATTATTTTCTATAATTCCTATAGTCTTTCTTTACTCTTTCTCATTTTTTAAAAAATATCTTTTTGATCCTCTTGGTAATTTCTAATGTCCTGTGTCCTATTCCCATGTCTCTGATTCTTTTTTCTGCATGGTCAAATATACTTTTGAAATTCTCTGTTGAATTCTTCTGTTTAGTTATTTATTTTTCAACTCTAGGATTTATGTTTTGTTTTGCTTTGTTTTTTTGATGATTGTATTTCTTTGTCAAACTTCTCATTTTGTTCAAGCATTGTTTTCCTAATTTTGTTTAGTAATCTGTTTTCTTTTAGTTCACTAAACTTTCTTAAGAGAATTATTCTGAATTGTTTGATAGTGTATAGATATCCAGCTCTTTAGGGTCAGTTATTGGAACCTTATCCATTTCCTTTAATAGTACCATATTTACTTGATTTTTTTGTGTGTGTGTCCTTAATTCTTTACATTGGTGTCTGTGCATTTAAGTAATGGGGTTTCTCTTCCAGACTTTATAGGATTCCTTTGGTGGAGACAGTTCTTCACGTGTTAGCTCAGTTTTTGTTTCTGGGTGTACCTGCCAGTCATTGGGTAGGTGGGGCCTGCTATTATGGTCCATTTTTAGACAAGGCAAAGCTCTGAGAACAGGGATGGTAGGGGGGAGGTGATTTGCCACTAACAGTTGGACAGAACTGCCGGCTCTTGGTCCTTTTCCCCAAATGTGGCAATAGAACGGGTACCATGACTGCCTGAATTCTCTGGGTAGGCTTACTAAATCACCAGGACTGATACTGTATTTAGTAATGGGTAGGGCTATGAATTTGTTTCCCTGTTCCATCAGGAAAGCAGGCCAGTGCTCAGGGCCTTAACTAGGGCTTCATTATCTGGGGACCCCAATCAGGCCTGAGTGTAAACTGAATTTTCTGGTCAGGTAAGGCCACTAGTCTTGTCCTGCAATTGAGGTAAGCCATGGGCTGCTCCCTGTTCAAGCACCGCTGTACATGGGACTGTTGAATCGACTCTGCAATGTTCCATGTGCTCTGGTTACATTCCCTGGTCAGACAGGCTGAAGGCAGTATTCAGCAATGAGTAAGGCTATGAATTAGATTCCCTGCCTGGGTGCAGTGGGACAAACAGATCTAAAACCAACAAAGCTCTTTATCTGTTATCTCACGTTGACCTGCACCCCAAGTTCCCTGGCCAAACAGGGCCACTAGCTTCTCTCTGAGAACTGTTAGCTCTGTCTGTCCTTCTCTTGTATTGAGTTCCACTAGGCTGCACAGATTTCAGGTGTTTTCACCAGCCCTTCTAGGTAAGTGGGGCCAGAAGACAACCTTCACAGTGGATGGGGCTAGGTCTCAGCTTCCTTGGCTGGGTAGGAGGGGGCTGGGCTGCTGCAGGCTACTCAATTTCTCAAGCAGACTCTCTGGTTAGGATGGGCTAAGAGGTGTACTAAGCCTTGGTTATGAATTAATCCCTGCCTGTGTCCAGCACAAGAAGACTCCAAGCCTGGTAATGGCTTTCCTCTGGGGACTGTCAGCTCCACTTATCCACCTATGGGCTAGAGTGCTACTTGGCCACACAGCTTCCGGGAGTTATCACCAGCCCTTTTCATCAGATGGGCCTGGAAGGCGTATCTACAGTGGGTGGGGCTGTGACTCAGCATCTTGCGTGGGTATGGGCGAACTGGCTCCAGGACCAGCAAAACTCCTTGTTAAAGGATCTCAGTCAGGCAAATCTGCACCCCGCTGAGTTCCCTGGTCAGAATGCACACCCAGTGTGGTTCTGCAGATGAGCAAGCCACCAGTTAGAATTACTACTTGGGCACCAGAGGCATGAATTCAATCTGCCAAGATCGCTGTAAGTCCCTCCTCCCCTTACCCCACACACTCACCCCCACCCCCACCCCTAGGGCTGGGCCCTGCAGATTCCCCTGCAATCCATATGAGGCATGATCAGAGTAGGAGCTCCAAAAAGTGACCCACAGTGCTGGGGGAGGTTACTTGCCCCCGAATTCTCTTTTCTCACTGGAGGAACTGGAGGCCCAGGGGAGACCTCCATGCATGGTACTGCACTGGCCTGGGGGAGGGGCAATGTAGTCAGCGTAGACTCTTATCCTTCTAATGCAGCCTGTCTTCATCTTGAGGTGCAGAGGGTGCTTCTGCCTCATTCCTGTCCCTGTGTTTTAGGACTGTCATAGTGACGTCTCGTTTTTGAATAGATGTTAGTTGCTCTTCCGAGAGGGAGCAAAGTCAGGAATGATTTGTGTCACCATCTTGGTGACATTACTCCTCAATTCAGTGCTTAATTCCACCTGCATCTAAATTGGCCTTTGAGAGACTAATGCTCCAAAAGCAAGGGCATACGTTTGAGGCCTATGTCAGCATCTGTTATGGGTGGGATTATTAAGAAGGGGACAGAAGCAGAATTGGAATCCTGTTGGGTGCGCGTGTACTCTTTTGTGTTTCTCTGCAAACATTTGTCTATTCGATCTTTGCCAAATCTATTTGCCTTTTTCTTGGAGTCATTAAGAAACAAAGCATGTTGCTGTGCTGTTTGAGGCTTAACAAGATTTTGAGGTTTACAGATCCCCAAATCCTGCAGAGACATGGGTCTTGCTGGTAGTATTTGAACAGAAGAAGATTGAAAGACAGAATGACTTGACAGTTGTATTTCTCGGTCGGAAGCAGCAACAACCCAGGTGTTCCCTTTAAGGGAAAGATAGCACATAATCTGAATTTGAAACATGATTTATGCGAGGGAAGTCATAAACTGTGCATGGGGTGTAAGTTTTTGTTTTTGTTTTGATGTTTTGTTTTGTTTTGTTTGCAAGCCTCCAGACGAGATGGAAACACAAAGCCTCAGTCCTAAGCAAGGTTTCTAAAAAAGGAAAGAGTAAAATCTATTCCTGTACTTCCAGCTGTAGTTCCAAGTGAAATGATTGAAAAATCTAAAGAAAACCAATGTGAAATTCATTGCAGAGCCAAGGCTTTCTATCACCATGTCTGGTTCAAAAGTGAGTTGTTATAGCAACAGGAGAAAAGTAAATGAGCATTTCACATTGTAAAATTATGCCCGCCTCTGTGCTAAAGAGTCCCGCCCGTGCAGTCCAATGAGCCCAAGTCATTTAAAGGAGAAGAATTCCATTTTAATTGTTAAGGCTTGCACCAAACCTACCTTTAAAACCCAAAGTTCATTTCAATTAACCTTATTCCCTAAATCGATATAATAAATTCTCTGGCAGGATGAGACCAAGCAACGTCCTGTCTCATGAAGATGACCTCAGGAAAATATGGCACCATGGATTTCAGCGCTGAAGAATAGCCAAAGTGCTGAGTGGCACTGAGCTCATAGCACAGTACACAGAGCCTTTCACCTCTAAATCATTGTTTTTAATCCAGTATAGATTGGAAGCAGGCGAGTGACCTTGCTTTTTAACACTTGTTCGCTGACCTGTATTAAATTGGATGTTGATCTGGGTCCAGCTTCAAATGCATGTCTACACAGTGGACATTTTCTGAGCTCCACACTGGCTTCCAAGAAACTAGGCTGAATGAAATCGGAGAGGAATTTTTTTTTTTTTTTTTGCTTTGTTTTTGTGTTTTCCCCTTGCGTAGATAGCCCTCCATGACTGCATTTGTAGGGAGATTTTTTTAGATCAGTGATTATGTCTCAGTCATCTCGTAAGGAGCCTGTCTCAAGCCTAACACATTTCTGTTTAGTTAAGCATTTATCATTATCAGTGTTGCAGATTATCACATTTAAATTAATTTGTAAATATGTAAAACAACAAGGGAGAGAGAACCAACCCTTAGTCTCTAAGAGCGACCCTCCCACAAAGCCTAAGGCAAATTTTAATTATTAGCTATAACTGATCTGTATAATTAGCCTGGGCTAATATCCCCTAATGTCTTTCTATTTAAAGACACAGACACACTATTTACATACCCAGACAAGTTTGCAGTTCTGAGAAATCATCTCCATTTCAGCAATGAGAAGCACCAAGCCAGTAAAACAGACTGGCAATTTGAGACTATAAGGGGAGCCTAGATTCAAAAGCTCTCACCAGAGGAGTCTTATTGGGTAAACAAGAGAGAAAGGAAGAGAGTCAGCCTGAATGCCTTGGCCACAGGTGACCTTAGCCCCTTCTGACTTCCCGATTTGTGAAGGTAAAGAAGTAATTTCCCCTAGCATTTCCTGATCTTGCTGGCACCAGTAGAATTGGCCTGCTCTGATGCATCTCAACATGGCTGATGAGCTGAGTCATCAGGACAGAGAGGCTCTCTGGCTCCTACCATGTGATTTTGATTAAGCAAGCCTGGGAGAGGGTGCAGGAGCCTGAAGTTTTAACAAGCTCCCCAAGTTATTATGATGATCGTCAAGGCTTGGATACCACCACTGCATCACTTAATCTTGAGGGGAGTGGAGGGCCAGGAGGGGGGACTTCCATCCCTTCATTAGTGAAGTCAGCCCCAGACACTGGCTTGGACGTCTACAAAAGATCCTAAAAGCACTCCATGCAACCCTATGTGTTTCTTTTCCTAGGCAGCCCTTCCAAGATGGCTAATACTAGGATTTTCGTAAATCTGAAGCAATTTCATGTAGTCATATAACTTCTATAGAGGACATCGGGTAAAAGCAAAACTCCATATCCTGGACCACCAGACCCTTCGTGAACTCCCTTGTCTGATCCTTCTTGTATTCTGCTCTGCTCCTCATTCTGCTTCAGCTAAATTCTTGACTGTGCAAAGTACCTGTGTTGTTGTTTTACTCTGATCTTTTCCCAGATCTTGGCTCGGCTGCCAATGTCTCTTTTGTCAGATCCCAACTCATAGATCGCTTCCTTGAGTGATCTTCCCAGGACACTCCATCTGGGGTAGGTTCCTGTCCCACCACCTACATCCCTCGTCCTCCATGTTGGACTTTCCATTACAAAACCACGGTTTCCCTACTTGCCAGTCTTTATCATACTCTACAAATATCCTATGTATTATTTATTGTTTGTTGATTATTCCTCTTTGCCAACTAAAATGTAAAGTCCATCAGGTCACCAGCTAATGGTTGCTATGGTTGCTGATGAGTTGGTACCACCACCAATTAAACGCAGGCTAGCCAACTTCTGGGACTCTCGACCACACCACAGCAGACAGGGTTGTGGCACAACCTGTCAATTTCACTTTCATGCTGGCAGAAAATATGTAATCATCATGAGTGTATAAGTTCCGAATGACACATGAAGATAGCTATAAAGGATTCCAAGTTTTATTAGAGTTCACAGAGTATTTACTCTTTTTTTCTTCTTCTTATAACAAGAAGAAATTCATTTGGGGTCACTTCTCATCTTTTAGTCCTGTGTCTTCAACCCAGGGACATTCTATTCTACATTACAGTGTTTATACTGGCCCAGCACATCAACAAGATCATTAACAAAACTAACTCTAGATGCAGTTAAAACAGGGAAAAGAACATTCAAATGATAGGGCATATAAATATAAGAGAAACCATAATAGAAGAGGAACTAGAACATACTGGCCACCTATTATTGGAATGTATTTGTTAAATAGTAGGTGCTTCTAACTCTGGAACCCCAAGGAACCCTTATTATACAATTTGACATTAATGTTCAAGTTATTTTGTGTTTTTAAAATTTTTTCTTAATGTTTATTTTTGAGAAAGTGAGAGCGAGCAAGAGAGAGAGCGAGAGCAGGGGAGGGGCAGAGAGAGAGGGAGACACAGAATCCAAAGCAGGCTCCAGGCTGTGAGCTGTCAGCACAGAGCCCGATGCAGGGCTCGAACCCACAAACTGCAGGATCATGACCTGAGCCGAAGTTGGACGCTTAACTGACTGAGCCACCCAGGTGCCCTAATACTGAAGTTATTTTAAATTCAGATATTCTTTAAACATTTCTAGTAATCTTCCCTTGTTAACTTTTCCAAAGCCTTGTTCTTCTTCCCAACCCCCCTCCAAATCAAGACACATTTATATATATATATATATATATATATATATATATATATATATATATATATATATATTTTTTTTTTTTTTTTTTTTTTTTTTTTTTTTTTTTTGCAAGAGGACTGCAAAAGAGTTGACACTTGGCATGTGGTAATTCAAAAAATACACTGTCCCTTCTCACCACCCCTGATGTCTTTATCTGACAAAATCCATATGCTGTGTGATCACCATGGCAACTAAGTAGGATTGTAATTGCAACCCTGGAAAGCTAATTTTTTCACTCAAATTGTGGCGTACGTTTAACCTGTCTGAAGTTTCAACAAACCATCTTTTAATGACAAGTGTTTTGAAAGGTCTAATTTAGTCTGTTTGTTTGAAGGCACATTTCTTCCCTTTTTTTTTCACTTAATAAATTAGCTCTAAAAGGGGAGCATAAGAGGCTACAATATTTTCTGACCTTACCTCACAAAATTATACCTGATCATTTTATAGCAATAAAATCTAAATGTGTGAGTCTTTCTGAAGGCTATGCAAACATCAGAATCCTCACATTCTGTGGGAGTGAGAACCAGATAAGTCTCTATGGAGATACAACCACTCAGACAAAGAATTCTTAAGGCATTAGTTCTAAACTCTTTTCTTCTACCTGCTATGGAGGGAATGTTGCCTCCCCTGTGACCAATGACATGGGTATTCAGGCTCAGTTGCTATTAAAGTTTCTCGTTTGATGAACTTTAGCTTAGGTGAAACTTTCCTTCTGTGCTTCTGGGTCACAGAAATTTCTAAAGCGGCTACGTTTTAGTTTTCTGGACGTGTAGCTTTTGGAAAGCTACAATCATCAGATTCTCTTGGGATACGTGAGGAAAGGAGTCAAGTGCCTGATGAAGAAACTTTAAGAACCTAGTTCTGGCCCCGCCAAGAATTATAGGTTTTGCCCTCAAGGAGCCCACCGTCTAGCTACCTGGAACTTCATGGTATTTAATATAATAAAAAATAAAAAAATACAAACAGCTTGGGAATGTAATGTGAAAGACTTGGAATCCGGTTCCAGCTCAAACAGTTTCTCGCTGTGTGATCATAAGCCCTCAACTTGCAAATGGATGGCTTCATGTATGAACTGTGTGTATCCTTTAGTCCAAGCCCAGGTCTGCCTGAAGGATGAAGGGATAATCTGACGTGAACCTATCTGCTTGAGGGACAAGGAGCTTCCCAGCAAAGAGCTGAGCCTGCAAGAAGGGAAAATGAACTCAGTGTGGCCCAAGGAATAAAAGGTTGACAAGGCAGAGAGATCTGGAGCACAGCACAGTGTATCAATTAGAACACGACCTTCCCCCTGACATATCCAGTGCATACTAGGACTGTCCCGGCACAGCAGAGAACAGGGACTGTGGCCAAAAAAAAAAAACAAAAAACAAAGGAAAGATCCTTTTTGCTAAGGTGACCCCACCACCAATTTGTCTGAGGCGACCTCAGTTTGCGTGCTGCCCTTGTGTAATTATCAATTGCTCTTCCTTTCACCATCAAAAGTGCCCCGGGCTGGATGTAGAAGTATGTGGTCACCTGCTCTGTGCTGAGATTTCTGGAGATCGCAGAAAGCCAGGGAGTGGGGCTGCTTTTTGAGCATGTGACCATAGCTCCTGGGGGGGGAATGGAGGAACTTTCCCACCCCCTCCACACCCAGGCGGCTGCAGAGCCCTGAAACAGGTGCAGCAGGGACTAGAGTGGTGTGGCTGGGAGGGCGGGGCAGCCCCAGGAGTGGCAGCACCAGGAGCAGCGCCATACTTGGAGGATGGGGAGCCAAGAAGAATGGTGATGGTAGGCGTGACTGAAAGGTGTTGGAAAAGCACACCCTACAACCCCCCTGGATGTAGCGAGAGGCAGAGAACCGTGGCTTTGTTGTGGTAAGATGGTGGGTGGGACTGTTGACCACATCTGTCCTGGCTCAGGAGGCCCTCGTGCTCTTCAGGTGAACATAGAGTCATGCACGATGTAGGAGTAGCTTAGGAGCAGTGGGCAGGCTTCACATCATTCGTGGGCTTTTCAACAATGCTCCCAGTGGTGACCCTTCACCTGGTCCGGCCACTGAGGTCATGCCAGGCAGTGGATCCTTTCTTGGGTTACTAGTTCCTGAGAACACTTCTGGTGATCCCCCCACATCCTCCTTTCCAGTCTCCTGCCCACAAACCCAGGGATAGCTCAGGATCAGCAGACATTCTCCCCCATTCCCTCTGCTTGGACGTCCTCCTATCCAAGCCCAGGACCCCGTTTTCCCTTCAACCTTATATTTCTATAAACAAAGGTCAGGACAATGTGCCAACTAATTCTGGGCACACTCCATACCTCATGGCTCCCCCAAACTAGAACACAGAACCAACTTTCTGTTTGAATGGAGAAAAGAGAGATGGGAAATTATGAGAAAAATAGTAACTCTTCTTGGTGTTCTATTACTTCTGTAACAAAACACCCCACACTGAATGGCTTAAAACAGCACAAACTTAGTATGTCACAGATCTGTAGGTCAGAAGTACTGGTGGGTTTAGCTGGTTCTGCTCTGAGCCTCACAAGGCCAGAATCAAGGTGTTGGCATCCTGGGCTCTTATGTGGAAGCCCTGCAGGTGGGATGGGTGGTTGTTTGCTCCTAGACTCATTTACACTGTTGGGCACAAATCAGTTCCGTGTGGCTATAGTTCCCCTTGCCTTCCCTGCTGTCAGCTTCTAGAAGCAGTTCATATCCCATAGCTCATGACCCTCTTTGTCTCCAAAGCCAGCAGTCCTGGGTCTAGTCCCTCCCACATTTTGAATTTCTTTACTTCCTCTTCTGATCCATCCTCTGCTTGCAAATGGAGAAAGTCTCTGCTGTGAGATTGGACCCATCCAATAATCCATATTAATCTCTCTATTTTAAGGCCCATCACTTTAATTACATCAGCAGTCCTTTTGTCACGTAATATAACATAACCATGGTGTGTCACCAGAGAGCAGGGGTGCAGGAGTCAAAATTCTGACTACCACAAATTTAATTTTCCTGTGGCTCCAATTTCAACCCCAGCTAGGGAGGAAACCCTGAAGATATAAGCAAAGAGGTATAAGACGAAGAACACCTAAAACACATGCCAAGGCGGGAATCTTGCAAAAGTTTTCAACAGAGTAAGTACTGTAACGTCTCAGGTGACTAGGTGACCTAAATCCATTTTCCTCCAACCATTGTCCAAAAATGGCATAATCCCTTTTCTGAAGAGGCCACAGCAGGGCCAAGGCAGTGGCAGGGACTACCAAGAGCAAAACCCTTGAGCATGAGCTGTGTGTAGGGCACATTAAGAGTCAACCCAAGGATGCCAAGCTCTGGCCTCATTGCTGATGCCAGCCCAGGAATGAATGGAAAGACAGCACCACAAGAGTGGAAGTCCAAAAGACATGAGAGGGAAGGGCAGCCAGAAGGGAAATCAAGTTTATAAAGACTACGTTTCAAAAAAAAAAAAAAAAAATCAATGGAGTAAATTTGAAGATCTAATTGGCTTTATTAAGCAATTCGTGAAACAGGCAGCATTCCATCTAGCAAGTAGAGAGGAGCTCTGAGAAATCATATAGAATGGAAAGTTTTTGTAAGAAGGAGGGTGGAGCAAGAAAGTTATTAGCAAATGAAAAGACCAGGTCACCTTCCCTGAGGTGGAAGGGGAGAGTCTATTATCTCATGTTCCTTTAGGGGAGGGAGAGGGGCCCAAGTAACAGATTACTGCATTGGTGCTTAGCAAGATAGTCCCGACTGAATTGCATTTCTGGGGGAATTCGAGACTGCAAGCAGGTTAGGTATTAAGACCTTGGTGACCCCAACCTAAGTGACACCATTTTAGGCCTCTGGTTTTCTTTTCAACATGTTTTTGACATATTTTTTTTTAGCAATATGTATGTTTAATGCATATCATTAAACATGTCAAATGCAGATCAGAGTGAGTATCAGCAGATATGGCATCCCAATTAGCCTTGGTGAATCCCTAGTACCAAAAGAGCACTTTAACCTTAATGCCAGCTGATGACCTTGACTCACATCTTCAGAACTCACTAATCTGCGGGACAGAGTAGCCTCAGCTGCATGACAGCATTGAGCCAAGTTAGCTCGAAGACACAGGCTGAAGAAAAGAGGGAGCCATGGATGGGAACAGTGCAATATCCACGTTCTTTCACTGGAATTGAGTACATAAATTAGAAACTTGAAAATAGAGGCCAATGTGTTCTCAGGACAGTTATTAAAATTGCTTTTTCAGTGTTTGCCTATCCAGTATTACAAAGTTGTTTTTGTAGGAAGGAAAGTAATTCATGTTTCAGATCTGCTGTCATTGTAAAAGAAGTCACAGCTACAAGTCTAGACATTTATGACTATTTCACAAGGACTTGTCCTTATGAAATAATCATTGTTTTATGCCAGCTCTAGTTTATTGATCTGATATGTGCCTGAAATTATTTAGATAAGGAAAATAGGGCTCTCTTCTGTTTCTAGCATACAGAGAAAAATTGTCCTAGACTCCTGAAAATATAATAAGCATCTGATATTGGAAACACATTAGGGTTATATTTTTCATTTATTAAAATCAGTTTAAAATATGCTCAAATTCAGTTTTTAGTCCTCTCTCTCCTCTTTATAAAGAAAATATCTTTTCCTCAATTGTCTTCAGTTGTCAGTAATTTCTGTTTATTACAAAATAAGGGAGAAGAAGAAGGAGAAGGTAAAAGAAGAGAAGGAGAGAAAGAAAGGGGGGAGGGAAGGGAGAAGGAAGGGAGAAAAGGAGAAGACATTCTTTACAGTTAACTGGATTTTATAGATCTATGAGCAGGTAGCTTACAGGAGGGAATGGGATTAAAATATTTATAGCAATGAGTATAGGGTCACCACCTTGTGAGGACTGGCCTAGAGGAAAAAGTCTTATGTTCTATAGCCTCAGCTTTCAGTGGTGCTTCCATGATTCATTGTCTTATAACCAAATAATTTTGGGGGTAGTTCATGGCAAAGGTCTCTAGCTATGTATCATTTTTATATACTCTAGGAATTACTTCTTTCTATTTTATAGATGAAAATGTTAAGTGTAGCTTTCAGGTGCTAATGTACTACATCTGTTAATATTGATAGGAAAGTATGTCCTTCGTGACTCAATATTAACCTTTAATATTTATCTTATTGCTTATGCAAGATATTTCAGTGAACTATGTGTCCTATTGGTGCGTGTTGATGGTATTTTTCATTGCTTTGCCTTACTAACACTGCCTGGCTGCTGTCGGGCGGTGTGGTCAGTCCACTGCAGTATAAGAAGGAAATCTGCAGGAGAAGCCTGTGTTGGTGGGTTAATTTCTCATGCTTTCCACAAATACTGCAATTTGCCCAAATTAGATATTGGGCATCCCTTTCTCCCACGTGAAGTGTTTACTTGCAGAAACTGAGCCCTAAATGTTGCCTCTCAATGTCTCCCAATTTGTCTCCAGAAGTTTATCGTGTGTTGGATAAAAAGTCCTTCCCCAACCCAGGTCATAAAATAGTTTCTACGTCATTCTTCCAAAAGTTCTATAATTGTGTGTTCCATTGTATTTTTAATCCACCCCAAATTGATGTGTGTTTATGGTGTGAGGTTAGGATCTACTTCAGTTTTTTTTTTTTTTAGATGACTAATGACGTTTAATAAAAAGTCATGTTCTACTCACTAATCGATAGCACCAGCTGTGAAATAGACCCAATGTCTCCCAGATGTATGCTCTCAAACCACCTAGTCTTAGTATATTTAATAACAATTCCTGAACCCTCATGAACTTCAGTTCCCCACTCTTTGTTTTCTCTGTTTTAAGAAATATATTGGCTATTCTTGACCCTGTGTTCCTCCATATACATTTTAAAATCAGTTTATTTTATTATTTTATTCCATATACATGAAAAGAAATCCCTGATTGGGTTTAGATGGGAATTTTGATTGAAATTGAATCAATAGGTCAATTTGTTAAGAATTACCCTCATAATGATTTTAAGTCATGCTGTCTCTGAACAGAGTTTATCTTTTGGTGGGTAGGGAAGACTTTAAAAATTTTTAATAAAATTTTCCCCATAAAGTAGGAAAGTAGCTAGATTTATTCTTGTGAAATACATATTTTGATACTATTAAAAGTAATATCTTTTTAAATATTTTTTTTTTCTTTGAGAAAGAGCATGCGTGTGCATGAGTGAGTGGGGGAGCAGAGAGAGAGGGAAAAAGAGAATCCTAAGCAGGCTCTGTGCTGTCAGCGTGGAGCCCAACACAGCTCAACCCCAATGAACCAGAGAGATTATGACCTGAACCAAAATCAAGAGTTGGACACTTAACCGACTGAGCCACCCAGGTGCCCCTAAACTTTCTTAGTAACTATAATACTTTATTTGTAATTCCTTGGGATTTTTGATATAGACAATTTTATCATCAGTCTATAATGACAATTTTATTTCTTTCTAATTATTTTATTTCTTTTCTTACCTTACTGTGCTGCTTCTTCTTCCAACACCACTCTTAAGAGAAGTTAGTTCTAAGAGTACTTTATGACCTTCTTAACTTAAAAAGAATACTTTTAATGTATCACATTGAGTTTGGTATTACATTTTTGTAGCTATACAAAACATTGTTACCCAATGTTTTTTAATGAAATTATTGAGATCATCATGCTGTTTTTCTTCTTTGATCTGCTAATGTGATATAACATATTAATAGATTGTTTTATGTTAAACCACCCTTGTTTGTACACATGGGATAAATGCAGTTCGGTCATTTTTAATATTCTTTGCTGAATTCAGTTTACTAATGATTTAAAAAATTTTTTTTGTTTATTTTTGAGAGAGTGTGAGCGGGACAGGGGCAGAGAGAGAAGGAGACACAGAAACTGAAGCAGGCTCCAGGCTCCAAGCTGTCAGCACAGAGCCCGACGTGGGGCTCAAACTCACAAACCTTAAGATCATGACCTGAGCGGAAGTTGGACGCTTAACCAACTGAGCCACCCAGGCGCCCTAGTTTACTTATGATTCTTATATCTATTTTGTATCCATTATTAGGCTAGAAACCAAGCTGCTGTAACAAAGAAACTCATCACACAGCAGCATATATAAGATAGACATCTACTTTTCTTTCCGATAATAGTCTGGAGTAGTTTAGTGTGTTCATGGCTGGTAGGGCAGATTTATGTATTCTGTACTTGGCTTCCAAGTTACAGCACTTCTAGGCTACTTGAAAGACAGACAGAGTCCTGAATAGGTCTCTTGGAAAGGTGACCAAGAAATTGCCCTTCTCAGATCCATTCACATCTCATTCACCCAAAGTTAATCCCATGGCTACACATAGCTGCAAGGGAAAAGAGCTATTTTTCCTATGGCTGGGTGGCCATGAGCCCAGGTTATATGAAGTTCTATGTGAATTTCTGTTACTAAAAGAAGCAAAAGGGGACTTGAAGCTAGAAGCAATTAACAGTCTCCAAATACATATGGTCATGAGAAAGAGTGGACGGTGGTTTTCTGTTTTGTACTATCCTTGTCTCAGGTTTTGACATCAAGATCAAATTAGCTCCCAAAAACAAAAGAAACACACACACACACACACACACACACACACACACACACAACTATTTTGTAAATAGTCTCTGTTTTTCTACCCTTTAGTATAATTTGGGTACATTTATAACTTAAAAAAAAATTTTATTAGAACTTTTGTTAAAATACAACCTTGTATTTTCTTTTAGAAATACTTTTACTTAAAGATTCCAACTATTCAATAGATACAGTACTTTTCAGACTTTCTATTTCTTCTTGAGTCAACCTTTGGGGAAGTTTGAAAAGTCATTTGTCTATTAGCATACAGTGACTAAAAATAACATCTCTTACTATATTTTTAATTTGCTAGGTGTGAATTTATTTCATCCTTTCCTTCTGAGTATAATTTAATGATATGTTCTGTTTTTCTTTTCTATTTGTTTCTAAACAGTTTTGTAAATTTTATTTGCTATTCAAGAATACCTTTTGTCTGTCTTAACACTCTTCGTTGTATGGTTGGTTTTATTCCTCTCATCTCTTCTCATTTCCTTCCTTCTGTTTTGCTTGCTTTATTCTGATGCTCTTATACTGACTTCCTAAGATGGACACTTAATTCATTCACTAAGTATTACTTTAGCTGCATCTATATATTATGATATTCAGTGTCGTCATTGCAATTTTTCCATAAATATTTTTAATTTTTATCTTGATCTGTTATTTAACTCTAAGTCTTGAAGTTTTTAGAAGCAAAATGCCTCCATAGTTAGCCTGCTAACTCTTGTGTAAGAAAAGGAAACAAGAGGGGTACCTGGGTGGCTCAGATGGCCAAGCCTCCAACTCTTGACTTCAGCTCAAGTCATGATCTCACAATTTGTGAGTTTGAGCCCCATGTGGAGCTCTATACTGCCAATGCAGGACCTGCTTGGAATTCTCTCTTTTCCTCTCTCTCTGCCCCTGCCCTGCACTGCTTGCACTCTCTCTCTCTCTCTCTCTCTCTCTCTCTCTCTCTCTCTCAAAATAAATAAACATTAAAAAAAGAGGAAGAAATTTGGGGAAGAGTGTCTTTTCTCTGAATTTATCTTTTTTATATAATTTTACTTTTGAAAGCATGTTAATGTTCTACGTTTCAAAAAAAATAAATCAACAAGGTTGGGAAGATAGGAAAAGCTAAAACTGAAGGCAGACTGAACCAAATGAACATAATTGTATTTTAAATGAATTCCAAAAGGAGAAAAAACACTAATTGAAGTAACTTATGAACACAGTATCTGACTGTATACTCTCTTTCTTGGGCAAGATTGTGAGGCAAGTACTATAAACAAATCTGGGAACCATTTGAGTAAATTTGGGGTTTTGTTGTAATGTAGGTGAAACAGTTCTGAAACAATTTAGGTCTATGATAGGGTCCAACAAGTGAGTAAATGTGTTGCCGGGAGCCAGGTTTGACATACACCTATAGAAAGAGGGCAAGAAAGAATCATCTGGAAATGGATTGGAATTGGGACTATCAGTGTAAATTCATTATTTCTACAACGCACATATATGTGTATAATGCATGTAATATGTGCATGTGCATACGTATATGTGTAGGGATGCAAACATTTTCTTTTCTATTCACTGAAAAGGTCAGGAAGCAAAGATACCCTGGTAGCCATGAGCACACCCAGCACCCTGATCTTAGATTCTAATTCCATGCCTCACTAGCTGACTCCAGGTTTTCTCTATCTGAATATTCCTTTGTGTTTGTTTTTGAACGATAATGTCATTAAGGCTAGAAATTTAGTTTGACATGTCTCTTTCTCTCTGAACACTGGAGATACTCCACTGTTGTTACTCTTCTGTTGTGAATTTGAGGGAGTAAACTCATGATTAAATGGTTAAATTTTGTAGGTAATTGGACCCACCCCCATGTTTTTAAGACCTCTTTGTCTTTGGTGTTGAGCAATTTGCTTCCATGTTTTAGGTTCATTTATTTATGCTATTCGAGATAAAAAGTACAAAATAGTAATTATACCATAAATACTATAAAAGTAGGGAAACTCATAGGCATTAGATCTCCACTTGTTGCCTCTGCCCCCGTTCTCCTCTCCCTCTGGATTTCCAATAAAATACATGTTTGACCTCTCACTCTGTTATCCGTATTACTGACTCATCTTTCATATTTCTCATCTCTCTGTCTCTCTGTGTTTCGTTCTCAGTAATTTCTACAGATCTAGTTTCAAATTTCCTAAGTCTCCCTGAGCTATGCAGAAAAAGGAGTAGCAACCAAATTTTTAATTCTGAAGACACTTTATATAATTCCTGAAAGTTTTATTTAGCGTTTTTTCAATGTTTGGCCTTTTTTTTTGTAAGTTGCTTGCTCATTTTACTCTGTTTTCACACTTGCCACATTTTAAAATACGTACTAAATATAATGCCTTTTTATGCTGCACTTGACAGTTATAACATCCAAAAAACTTGCCGGTCTACTCATTACTGCCTGTTCTTCCTGAGCACTTGTGCCCTTCATGTTCTCTATTTTATGATTTTTTTTTTTTTTTTTTTTTTTTTTTTGCTCAGTCTCACGAGGGGATGTGATTTCTGGTCCTCCCTGACACTTAGCCTGTAGGCCATTCACATGCCTCCTTTTATAAGACCTCATGTTAGAGACCTTGGATGGACCCTGGTTTTCTTTGTCTCCCACTCTGTGTGTTTCATAGGACCATGAAAGCCCATGTTCAAGTTCGCTTTGACATCAAAGCCCTCAAAGCCCTGTTGCCTTCAGCATGTACCTTACCTCTTCAGATTCCTGCTTTCACTGGGTTTTGGCCCTCCAGTCATAAACTACTAGTATTTTGTCTAGGAATTTCTACTTGTTTTCAGCAAGATGATCAGTCCAGATATTTGGTCGTCCACACTGCTAGAGATTTCTAGAAGTCCCCTGCATACATTTTAACCAACTCTATAAATTTCTATATATTGTATATGTTTATGTATTATTTTATTTTAAGAAATGTTTAAAATAAAAAGCTAGGAAATCATTGGCCTAACATAATATGCCCTTTGTCATTTAGGATAAAATATAAGGAAATAGGTATAGGAATACCAGAGCCATTTTGCTCACTTCTGACACCTGTCATAGTGCTTCCTGTGGCTGGGATTTAGTGCCCTGGAACAGCAGTTTGTACCTAACCTTCCTGGACATGTAGAGACACCACTTTCCCCATATAGTCTTTTTTCCCTGGAAACACTCAGACCCAGCCTTCATTCTGGGTACATTCTTAAGATAAACCCTTGGTCTGGGAAAGTCACCAAAGCTCAGTTACTACACATGCATTTGGATTCTACCAATTATAATATTTGGTTAGACTTCTTTTTGAATAATATATCCAAAGCACTAAATAACATAAATAACCATTAAATAACATATCTTGAGGATGTCCCATGCTGAACTGCCTTTACAAATGTGCATTATCCCTTGAATGGTTGTACCGTAGTCTGACCTGTGTTTCATTTTTAGCACACTTGTGTGGCTTCCCACTCTTGGCTTTTACAAACTGAGCCATTATGAATGACCCTGCAATCCATCTTTACTTAATACTTACAATTATTTGCTTAGGTTAAATTTCCAGAACTTAAATTGTGAGGTCCTATGGCATGCATATTTTGAAGGCTCCGTATATGTTGCCCTAGTGCCGTCCAGAGGACTTACGCCAATTCCCTTCCACAAGTGGCCCATGGCGGTGCAGCGACAGCGGTTGGCTTGTTAAAGGTGACACATTCAGAGCTAATCTTCTGACTGATCTCTAATAAAAAAATAATTTCATCAGATTTTTCATCTGGCTCCGTCTCTAGTCTAAAATCACACTCAATATTATGCTTACTTAAAGATCTTACAAAATATCCCGGCATCCCTCCCCTTTTGGTTCTTTGTAAAAATTTAATATCAGAGTTATTGCAGTTTCTCAAATTATTGACATTTCTTTGCTTTGACAAAACCCCAGCTGTCACATGCTGACTAGTAGCCTGTGGTATTTCATAATTAATTAGAACCAAATAGTGCCACAATAAATGAACAGACGATTTTCCTATTGCTATCTCCTTGTCTGTCCACAGACCCACTGGTGAGTCCCCTGTAACTAATGTCAACTGGCAAGAGATATAACTTTTTGGTACCAATTCTCCTTGGATTTGGTCACCTGATAATCTTGCATTACGATTTCTCACAGATAATGTTGAAAGATTGATCTTACAAAGTAAACAGGCACCGGGCTACCTGGCATAGCTTTAAGTTTGTTGTCACTTAATAGGAGACAAGACTGCTGTTCATTAGATCTCTTGCTGTCCCTGGTGAGACCCTCCTGTCTTCCTGTTCCTGCTTTTGAGATTACGCTGTGCAAAATGGCATTTCTACATAAAGAGCTTGTGGCCAGGGGCAATGGTACATCTGAAATGGCTATTTCTTTCTCACCATGCATGGAAAGGTATTTTAGGCATGTGTAACTCCTTCATAAGCAAACATCTGTCGGTCGTACTGTGCACAACTTCATCAGCTGGGAGTCAAAACCCATTCATGATACTTCTGTTGGCAAACTTCTGTCACCAAGGCTGTTCAGGTTCTAAGCTCTGTTGCAAAGAGAAGAGGGGGCTTGAATACTAAAGAGAGGCTCAAGTTTAAGGTAACATTTGAAAATTGTAAATAGTTGGCAACTGCACGGAAGCCCCTTTTCTGAGTCAAGGTTGGGAAATTTGGATGTGGGGCAAGTTTGAAGTATACACCAACCATATCAGAGCTTAACTTTTCTCAGACACTGATGGATTTTTTCTGGTTGTTCGTGTTATTCGCTTGGTTACAGTGAAGGCTTTTATGTTGATTTTCCTTGAGGATTTGAGTCCAACAATAAGAAGAATATTGAATATAGGCAGGGTCAATCCCATAAAAACCGAGTCAGAAAAGGAGGCAGATGATTACCTTTAATTTGCTATGAAATGGCACACAGACTCATAAATATCAATGTGTCCTGTGAAAATGAAGCAAAGAGAGGATTTACACACGAGGAAAAAGATTTTAGGCAGGATTCTTCTTGTGCATTTCTTTTTAGTACAGCTTACCGTGTTGTTTGTCTAATGATATGTTTTTATTCCAACATTATAGCTTATACTTTTGTTATCGTTGTTGCTCTTTGAAAGCAATTAGATAGTTGTGATTTTTAGGGCAAGTCTATAGAATTGATTTAAGTAATACTTAAGAATTAGAACAATGCATAAGAAGCATCTGGGGTATTAGTTTAAAATGCAGATTTGGGGGATGCTGTCCCCTATGATTCAAATCGGGTACATAATCAGCAGAGCCGGGAAATCTATTTTTTTTTTTCCAACAAGCATAAAAGATTCTGATTTGGGTGGTCCTCAGAAAAAAAAAAACACTATTAAAAATTATAATTTCAAAAGAGATAAAAATTAAAGAAATAAAAATAAGCTTTATAGAAAATATAAAAGAGGAACCATTTTCCTATATAATTTATTTTTATAATAAAGGGGTGTGACTAGAGTCCTGATTCCTCAAGAACCAAAGGCAGATACACTGTGGAAAGTATGCACACTGGGACTCTTTGGAGGCCACCCCTCCTTGGGACTCAGAGGTGACTTTACCGAGTCACTGTCCTGCCTGGATCTCTTTTTTCCTCCCTTCCAAATTGGGGGGAGGGGGGAGGGGGGTAAGAGGGAAGCAGAACCTTTCTACCACCTGGACAGGTTGAATATAAAGCAAAATAATCATGAGGCTGCTTTGTAAATGCAAATTGGTGTCATTAAATTCAACACTTGGATAATGCTTAATTCTTTCCAAGTTTTGAATTTAATACACTGTAATCACAGGTGCACAGGCTTTAAAGTCAGACCCTAAATGATGCAATCGTAGCTTCTTAGAGGCTTTGAAGGGTAATGCAGGGTCACAGCCACATTACATGTAAACCAACCCTGAAAGATACAATCTTAAAGGCTGCTAGCAAAAGAAATTTCACAGCATCCCTTGGCACTTGTGTGTTTCAGGCCTTAAAATCTTTCAAGAGAAATCTTTCTGAGTTCTTAATCCAAGCTGTCTGTCCTTGGGGGAAAGGGAAAAACCTCCCACCACCATTTCACACTCCTCTTTCACAGACTGAAAAGTGTTACACTCTCTCTTGTTTTGTGGTCATTGTTGCTGTTGTTTTAACACGTGATAGAAAGCTAGTCTCTTTGGCCTTTCCACGTAAAACGTCAGGAAAACATCTGTATTTTGTCCGTTGCTTCTTTTCATTCCAGGCAAAGGTGATGTGATGATGACCGTGACTATTGCATGTGGCATCTTTTCTTAAACTTTCTGTCATTGAGTAAATGTTCTTGGAGATCTTTAATCAAGTCTGTCTCTCAGGGAGATTTCGTCATCAGTTGCACAGTGGGACTTCAGCAAGCCAGTTTCACCCCCTTGTTCTCTATGTCCCCCAAATGAGAGGCTGGGACTAGACACCCTTCATTTTGTTCCTTTGCAAACTCCGAAAAGTTGTTTCCTGTGGAAAGAGGATGGGGTTAACCCAGAGCAATTTGGTGGCAACCAAGCATTCCTGTTTTGTCACATGCACTGTTGGTTCTTCGCCATTTTGTTTTCCCTAACACATCTCTTCTGGTGATGAGGAGAGTCTCCTGTGAGAGAAAGGAAAGAAAGGGTGGCAGGAGAGAAGGGAAGGAGGGAAGAATGGAGTAGCCGGCAATAACCGCAAGGAATATAGATGCCATAGATACACAGGTGAAAATTATACATATAATTTGGTGCCTACGTCTACTCGCTCTGAAGGCAGATTGAGTTCCTGGGACTACTTCCTGGAACTCTATATATTTATTTGGAGGGGAAGATATTTTTATTTATAGATTGTATATTTTTATATTTTATTATATATTATTTTATATATTTGTATTTATCAATATATAATTGGGTCTAAAAAACACATAAGCCTTGAATCAATGGTTACCAGGCTTTTCATGGTTTGTGTTCCCTGACTCTTTCCCTAGACGCTTGTAAGGTAAGGTACTTGATGGATGTGTCTTATTTCTGTTGATGTTCCTTGATTTACTGTCCATTTTTATTTATAAATTTAAATTTCACAAATGGCATGAAAAATCTGCTAAGATTTTTCTTCATACCTGTTCATCTTTCTCATGGGGAAACCCAGGGGGCTTTACTGGAGGCCGTGTTAAAGGATTGTCCTGTGTGCAGAGAGCCCAGCGTGGCCCTTGAAAAATACATCTTGGCTTCAACCTATCTGATGTTTCTGTAGAGATATAAAAAGACACTAAGTCTGCATCATTCTCTGTTGCAAGATGTAAAGAAGCAGTTTCTAATCTATATGCTTTTCATGGCACAGTAGATACCCATTTTAGAAATGGTTAGGAGAATGAAAGATTGCATGGATAGGAATGTCTGCTGATCTGAACAAATAACACCCCTTACTGCTCATGCTACAGAGGGTAAACCCAGTGCTTTGCTTTCTGACTCCCAGATACTGAAAACTGATTCTGAAGGAAAATTTACTCTTCGGTATCAGATCAATTGGAATGGATTCCTCAAATGGTCTGACAGTTCATATCCCCTGCTGTCTGATGACCTTGATTATTGAGAATTCTTTGCCGTGTAGTTCAAGAATCAAAGTTCTGATGGAACAGCATGGACCCCCTGTTTCTCACCAGGGAGGGGGCTCTTCCTAGCATGACTGGACCACTGCAGTCCTACCCAAGCATCTTCTAGACACTTGGGCATTGGTTATTTGACCTAATTCCCCAAGGACTCATCAGAGCTGTAAGAGAAAGGACAACAAATTAGACGCCATACAGACTCAGGTAGCTTCATGTGATCTTTCTATAGCCGGCATTAAAAACCAGAAAGAGCCTCCCAGAAATGTATGCCCGTATGTTTCTTTTCCATTCTTACCGGCTTTTTCCTCCCTTAGCAGCTGCTATGATTTGCAGTTGAAGGTTTATATCCAAGTCCACATGGTCAATAAGGATTTGAGGCTTGGGGTTGTATATTGCCCTTTAATTACTCTTGTTATTTAGTCCAGGTGTGTATTTTTTTTCCCCTTGGTAATCTATATACTGGAATATTCTCTGTGGAACATGCTAGAAAAAAGAAAAGATAGCACTTTTGTTAGAACTTTATGAAAGAAAGAGCTTTAAATCACCTGCAAATATAGAGCCAGCTTTCAGCATATCATGTCAAGACACTGCCTCTAAATTTTCCTTGTTGTTTCAGGACTTAACCAGACAATCTTTATTCACTTTAATGAATGTCACTTCCCATTTGCCAGTGTGGAAAATTCAGGGTTTGATAGTGTGAAACGCTGCATTGGTTATGCAGAACCCCATTCAAGGCCATGATTTTTTTCTACACATTTTATGATATTATTTTGTCTAGACATGTATGTCCTTATTACACCGAATTATAGCATTTATTGCCAAATTGCTTTAATCAGTTATCACCATTCAAAAACTATGTGTTCAAAAGAGTTTACAAGGAAGCAAAGTGTAATAATGAGATGAAGGAAGTAAACTGTGTTAAACTAGGCATCATGTCTCTTGATTAAAATAGCTGTTACCTCCCCAACCACCACCTATGAGCCCAGTCATGAAAACTTAGCCAGTTGTATCCCACAGAGCATTTTTACTTAGAGAACCTCAAATATTATGTAGGTGAACTCAGGCTTCCTCTACTACTTGTATTCTCCATATTGTTAGACAAAAGCAGAATAGCTAAGTATATTTTTGAGTTCCACTACAGGAAAAATTTGAGGATAACAATGATTAGCCTTAAGACTATAAATAATCTTCCTTCTCAGCAATTACATCTTAGCAAATAAAGGGGAGCACCGGGGCTGTGGCGTGAGGGGCATTGTAGGGGTAGCGGTAGCATGGGCTGGTGGCCTGGGTGAGTGGGAAGGGCCGCCTTGGCCTGTGTGACCGGTGGTACCCGTGGGGACTCTGTCTAGAGAGGATTCAAGATGACCAACGAGGAATCTCTTCCCAAAAAGGTTTGAGTGAAACACACTTCAAAGTTACGGCCTGAGATGAGTTAATTCTCCAATGGAGACAATCGGAAGCATATGTCCAAGCTCTGGAGGGCGGGCACACAGACCTCAGTCCCAGTGAGGTAACTGGGGTTAAGGGACTCTGAAGAAAAACTAAAGACACAAGAGTCTGCTCACAGGGAAGACATCCTTGTAATACGACTGACAAGCAAGGAGCAGGAAGTAGCATGTAGTGCTCAAATCTATTAATTCGGGCGAGTCCAGCAGCAGAGTGCTGCCCAACTGAGATCAACAAGGGTGGACCCAGCGATCAGCTTGTTTTTCCTAAAAATGAAAGGTGAACCAGAACAGACTAAAGGCAAACCAGAGCAAGCCCAAAATGAACTGAGTGCCTGGAAGTTTACTCCTAGTAGGTAAACAAATCATACTCCCCAGTCAAGACCTCCATGACAGTCCCACAGGGAGGAAGCAGTGGCAGGACAGCCAAATACTCGTTTCCACACCCCAACTCAGACTTTTTGAGCCCAAAAAAAATCGCATTCTTATACTATCCAGCCTGTAACGGTTCACGTAAAACTTATCAGATGAACCTTGTGTTTCAGCATTTGCTTCAGAGGCCTGACGGTGTCGGACTATTCCTAAGAAGTGGCCGCCTCCAAAAAATTCCCCTTCTAGAACTTGTGGACACTTGAGAAATGTTTCTGTTTGAAGAAAATAGACGGACAAACAGAAGCCTTAAGTCTGTGGCACACTGTGTCTTCAGACAGTTGGGAGGAATGTAAACGTAGATTAAAAATCATGAATTGAACATATAAAATTCCATAAAATGTGAAAAATGGAATATGCCTCGCTCTTAACCTTGAGCATAGTGACCTAGAGACCCTGTAGATCCGTTTTGCCCATAAGACTGTGGATTTCATGATGATTGTTAAACTATTGGATCAAAACCCAAGTGAGGTGAATTTTGCCTTTAAAGAGTTTATTTGCTAAGAACCAACTTAATAGTTATGAGAGAATCAAATAATAGATGTCTGTATAAGCAGTTCATATATTTAGCCATTTAGTTTGGAGCTCTATATTACTTGATTGAGCCTAAAGTCAGTGTGGTTTTAATCAATGGTTTGTTCTTTGAATGGTTGTTAGTGCTGTAGATAATCTTATTAAAGACTGCAGACAGAAAGGTGTTCTATGAGACTTCAGGTTGAAACTGAGGTGTCATAAACATTCATTTCACTACTAGGTTCTATAAGGATGTTGGCTGTGCTGAGAATCACTGCATTTTTTTCGGTACTGAAATTAAGTCCCCATGGCATTCAACAGGCACACACTGAAAGGGCATCGTGCTTGGTGTTAATGGGGGAATGTGTTTCCTTCATTTGCGTCTGGGCCTTTTGTATTGCCTTCCTGATAGTAAATTAAATGTGCCTTGAAAAAAAAAAATGTGTCTTGAATAGAACTTCAAAGAAACTCTCTGACTTAAAAAATATTTTCGGAATTCCTCCCCCCTTTAAATTAAATGGGGTGATTGCAGCTAAGATTAGATCCTTCATATGTTTGTGAAAAGAGTGGCTAACACTTGGAAAACATCGTGGTTCCAATTCTTAGTGTAATTTAGCAGGAAGTCACCAGCCAAGATGGCCAGCTCAATGCCTCTTCTACATCATAGGTACTGAAATAGTATCCACTATTTTAGCTATATATAAGCTTTACATATTATATAGCTATATAAATAGTGTCTCTTACTGTACTCTATTAATGACCACATTTCTAATTCACAAGCATATGGCCTAGGTGGCTTCTTTGTTCTCATGTTTTAAACGAGGTACTTGGGTTAGATGTTCTCTGAGGCCCATTTCAGCCCTAAAATTTTATGATTTTGTGTTCCATGAGATGAACTGGCCATCTTGTCTTTTATATGTGCCCACCTGCTAACTCAGATGTAACCACTCCCTCATTCCCAACAGGAAAAGTCTAAAATAGTTTGTAGGTAGTTCGTCTTTTACAAATGTCGCAAATTGAAGACAATAATACGAAATCAAGTCTAATTTCAGCAGAAGAGAATGACTTTTCAAAGACATTCCTGCCTTGAAGAGATGTGAGGCATTTTCCAAAGACTCATTTTATGTCATTTGTTGTGGCATGAAGTGCTACATGCCAGCTAATTTAAAAAATGGTTCAAGTTGAAGTTTCATCTAGTTTGGTCTAGAACATAAGACTCTATATTTTATTATAAAACTAGGTCTGACCAAGGCAGTCTTGTGGAATGTAATGATTCCAAGGAAATAATAATGCCATGAAATATTTAGGGAACAGTTCTTAACACTTATATTGATACAAATATTATGCTGGTTCGTCCATTTGGACTTTTTTTTAAGTTTATTTATTTTAAGAGAGAGAGCGTGTGAGCACAAGTGCATGTGTGAGTAGGGGAGGGGCAGGGGGAGAGGGGGAGAGAGAGAATCCGAGGCAAGCTCCACACTGTCAGCACAGAGCCCAACCTGGGGCTCAGTCCCACAGATTGTGAGATCATGACCTGAGCCAAAATCAAGAGTCAGACGCTTAACTGAGCCACCCAGGCGCCCCATTTGGACATTCTAAGAAATACCATCAGGGGCGCCTGGGTGGCTCAGTCAGTTGAGTGTCCAACTTCAGCTCAGGTCATGATCTCACAGTTTGTGGGTTCGAGCCCCACGTCGGGCTCTGTGCTGACAGCTTGGAGTCTGGAGCCTGCTTTGGATTCTGTGTCTCCCTCGCTCTCTGCCCATCCCCCGCTCGTGCTCTGTGTGTCTCTCAAAAATAAATGAAAATGTTAAAAAAAAAATACCATCAGCATCTGTACATGGATAAAATCAGCTTCTAACAATAAGGAGGTTAGCTAGCCTAAGAATCTTCCAGGCACAATTCTGAGGTCCCGACTGTGTGGTTCACAACTGGGTTTTATTCTTCTTCCCATGAAAAGGAAGGGAAGCGGGAGAGAAGCGTGTGTGATAAAGGGGAAGATAGCTCTGCCCTCCGCCATTACTACAGGAAAGTCTTTTGTTAGAGATGGAATTTTACTTAGTTCATTCATTCATTCATTCATTCATAGCACTGACTGGGTAGGTGCCCCCTGATTCCCCACTGGTTACTTGCTAGAATCACACCCCATTCCAGCACCTGATCCTCCCAGGAAAACGAGCCGCCCAAACCCAAAGCCTGTCACAAGTCACTTTTCCCTCAGCCCAGACAGTCTGTGGCGTCCTCATGTGTATTTTGCATAATTACCCTTTGCAGTTTCCTAGCCAAAGATCTCATCTGAAGTTAAAAGAAGAAGCTCATTTTCTCCTTGGATTTCCGTGCTCCTGGGAAACTTCATCTTGAACCATTTTTTAATTAGACAGCCCTGTTCCAGGAGTCTCCGAAATCCCACTTCTTGATGTGGCTGACTTTATTCAGGACGCACAGAGCTTAACACAGAGACGTCTGCAAAGATTGCTGCCAATTCTGTTGACCCATTTAAGCCCTGGTGATTTCTCCGCCACCGGGTCTCTTTCTAAGTTCACAGCCAGCCACACTACAGGGGAGGTCGGTGTGAAGGTCACATGTCCACCAGCGATGACCAGGCTATCAACTCACCATTAATCTGCCACCTAAGGTGAACCTGAGGTTTAGACCAAAAGAAAAGCCTTTTTCCTAGTTCTTTAGATTATTTATAACATTCTTCCTCCCTACTTGTTATCCTTTATTTCTGGAGCTGAATTGAATAATGGATGCTCTGTCATCAGCATTTCCATAAGGTTAAGATGGAGTAACCTGTTTAACAAGTATTTCATTAGGGAGAATGAAAAAGGTAGACTAAGAAATTCCACTAAAAGTTTGTTATATAATTTTAAATGCTTTAAAATAACGTCACAATATCCTTCTTTAAAAAAGATCGGCCTTTTGTGGAAGATGTTATTAGTGAAGTCCTTGAAGCAAGTGGTGGAAAATGGGTTTTTCATTACTTCAAAGGCAGTATTAAAGGACCATGAAATTCAAAGCCCCTGGTTTTATCACAGCCATTTTTATGTCGGGATTTAAACATTTTCCTACTCGACATTCTTCTAACTGTAGTTTCACAGGAAAGAATTGTTATAATTGGCCTGGATCATAGTATGATTATTAAGTGATAGACATCAATTAAGCTGATATTTAAATTGGAGATATTCATATCAGATAAGAGGAAAGTATGATTATAATTAAATGCGTAAAATGTATAATCTGCTTTGGGAGTACACTTTAAACCGTGTGATTATTTGTTGGCATGTAAGCTGTCACAAAAATTCTCCTGCCTATTTCCTCTTTGCTCACCGTCGCTAACCATAAATAAAACGTTTCGTACCTATTTTCCTTAATCTTAATATGATTATGGGGGGGTGCTTTATGTAGATTATCATGCTGAGGCTGTATCATTTAGGAATAAAAAGAAGCAGAGAGAGGGGAAGCGTTGAAAATGGTAACCCAAGATCGCTCTCGTGAATACGGAGCTGTCAAACGCACTTTCATTCCCCAGAGTTAACCTTTTGGTTCCCAGGATTTTGCCACGTGTTGTGATGACAGCATGAGCACTAATACAGTAATGCAATCATACAGGAATGATGTGCTTGCTAAGGTCTTAGGGATTTAGCAGTTGTGTGAACTCACTACTCAGATTGTCGGCTATTTTTAAAAGTATAGAAATACTGTTAAATAGCAACATCCGTAAAGTTTAAGGTGTTATTTGTTTACCTACTGGAGACCAGAAAAGTTCAAAAACTCAGATTCACCCATTTTAACACTGTTACGTGCTTAGACAAACAAAAATACTCACTAAGACCTGAAAGGGGCGGGGCGGGGTTGGGGGGAGATTATCACTTTCATACATTTTTTATTTTCATTTGGAATCCCTTGAAAATAGAAGGGCTTCATTTACATCGTATGTAATTTCATCTACATCTAAAATATGAATCAATGCCAATTATTATTTTTCTCTTTATGGAATGTATTCTTTTCTGGCCACCTCTTCAGGCATTGACAAGCAGCCGGGCGGCATCCGTTGGGGTTATTCTACCCCAGCTACTGGGTGAGAAACCATTGGCCGGGGTCTGTCAAGACAGACCCACCCTTCAAAACACAGTTATTAACCAGAGGTGATTATGTGATCTAATTCTATCCACTTGGAGCGAAACTCTGAATTTTGTGTAACGATAAAGGGAAAAAAAACCGCCCAATGTCCTAATCCCACCACACGTGACCTGGAGACAGGAGTGTGCATATTGAGTTTTAGCTGCAGCCACCTTATGGCCACGAGGGAAGCCAGCCTGAGCATGAGGCTGATCCATAAGGATGAAGGGACAAGAAGAACTACAAGACCGAGCGAGACGTCTAGCTGAACTGCACCCGAAGCCCCACCTCTTCACTCTCAGTGACCTGAGCCAATCTATTCCCATCATGATTTAAGCCAGACTGTAGTGATATTCTATTATTTGTAACCAAAAGCATCCTACCAGATACAAAATTTAGTGCTAAGAGTGGTGCCATATACATGATGGGTCTTAAAATAGTGAACGAACTGCATCTAGGAAAGCAGAGCGATGAGGAAAAATCTCATTTTTCTACGGCTGAAGTTGGTAAATCTTATTATAGAGTTTCAAAATAGCTGGTTAAATGATTGCCTGTTGTAGCTTACAGCAGAGTTCAAGTGCTAACCAAAATTGCAATATTCAGTGATTTAGTAGGAAATGTTCAACTTTCATTAAAGTCCCTCAGGAGAGAGACAAGATTGGCCTAAAACTAACCAATCTGAAAAAACAAAATTTAAGAAATATAGCTTTTTTTGGAAAGAAACCCTCTCTGTAAGTGGTTTTCCTTCCTAGACTGGTAAAAGCCTGAATAAGACTGTGGAGATTGGGGGCACCTGGGTGGCTCAGTCGGTTAAGGATCCAACTTCGGCTCAGGTCATGAACTCAAGATTCATGAGTTCGAGCTCTGCATCGGGCTCTGTGCTGACAGCTCAGAGCCTGGAGCATGCTTCAGATTCTGTGTCTCCCTCTCTGCCCTTCCCCCACTCACACTCTCTCTCCTCTCTCTCTCAAAAGTAAATAAACATTAAAAAAAAAAGAATTAAAAAAAAAAACACTGATCAGATTTTTAAAAATCAAATTCTCTGCCCTAGGGTAGGATGCAGGATGGAGAAGCCATCACTGGAGACAAAGCTGATATCTGAGGGAAACCTAATCCTTAACCCTCTCCCAGTAACCAGAATTTCCAAATAAGCCCCAAGCCAAAGGTTGGGCTCTTATTCAAACCTGGGGCAATCTCTAGGCTCTTCTAATATCAGAGATAGGCTCCCAAGGTGATACAGGCCCCAAAAGAGAATTGTCCCCACTGTCCATCTTTGTCATAACCCAAAAGACAAAGGATAAGTAAGATAGTCCCAGAGAATAGGAGTAGGTTCTACAAGATAAGCAACTAAATCATTCACTCCTCATACAAGGCAAGGATTGCTCAGTGTTCCTGTCCAGGAGGATATGAACCGATAACCACTCCATGCTGCTTCCTATTCTTTTTACAAATGAAATCTCTATTGTAGCTTACCACCTTCTCTCCATCATATGTATGCTGGGGAGTGCAGGGGATGTGTAATTTAGGTTTGTTGACTTATTACTGACCATTAGAAGTTATATCAGTATTTTATTAAAAATTTTTTTTTAAAAAAAGGACTTCACCTAGAAATCCTGCCCTGGAGATGGGAGTAACTGGAAGAGACTTCATTGTCTTCCTTTAGACTGGTGGTTCTTAACTTTGGTTTCTACTCAGAACCACTAGGAACTTCCTGTGGCCAAGTCGCACCTAGATTAATTGAATCAGAGTCTCTAGGGGAGAAACAGGCTGTCAAGTGGCCCCAGATACAGCTTGGTTGAGAACAAGTGCTTCCATTTAGGGGTGGAGATTTGGGCAACCTAGATGTGGGGAGGAAGATGCATGGATGCCGGTTTAGCAGAAATCGCAGTGGATCTTCTTGCTCGTTCCGCAAGTCATTTTACTCCTCTCTTTTTGAGTAAGAGCCTTGATTGGCCTCATTCTGGCTTTAGTCAGTCATGGGAACACACATACCTTGCTACAGACATTGATTCAGAAGAGGACATTTGACCTAATATGTTCCAATTAGAGGAAAGCTCTGGACTTTTGATTTATGGTTGGGAAAGGGAAAATATGAAGTAAAAATATTAATATGGACTGTCCCTGAACAAATCAACTTCCAGAGGATACAAGACCTTGAAAAACTGCAGGAAAGGGGTGCTGGGGCCCAGAATATGCCATATGTGAAAGCTACCCTACCTCTGAATGAAGTGGGTAAATTCCTTTTATTGATTAGTACAGTTGGAATTGGGTTTTCTCTTGCATGTAACTGAAAGCATCCTAACTGATAGACTCTGCAGTGGACATAGTCAGTGCTCTGCTAAGAGCCTTGGGATTCCATTTCCATCCTCCTCCCCATCCCTCCCCCACCCCACCATTGCACATGCTCCATTTGCATCCAATGGCCTGTATCTATGACACTCCTCAGAAGACTGTTCTCAGGCTACTGGAGCTGCTTTGCTATTTGCTGAAAGGGCCAGAAGTGCCTTGGATTTATATCCTCCCCAGGGCAGGCCACCTCCAAGTACGTGAGCATGAAGCCCAGTTTCCTTGCCCGGAGTTGGACAAACCCTGAGGCATATTTTTTCTTCATAGCATGGTTTGGGATCTTTTCCTTTGCTGGGCTTCTTCCATTCCTTATCCAACATGTCCTACTCACTTCCCCATTTCTGCTGGGAGCACTTCCTTAACAGATGACTTGAACACAGATCTTCGCTTGGAGTCTTCCTCTGGGGAACCCAAACTAAGGCACATGCTAATCCCCACTAGTGTTGAACTCTATGTGAAGCATATAGCATGAGATTGATAAATGTGACCTACTGGCTCAGCAGCCAATTGCTATTTCTAAAAATACCATCTCTTATTTTACAGGATAAATAGCAAAACATATTTAGCAATGAGATACATGGCAGAATCAAATTTTAGAGTGAAGTCCAGAGAGGTCATGTAGCGAACCTGTTACATTACATATGAAGAAATTAATGTCTAGTGAGGTTGCATGACTTATTCCACACCTGTCAGCTGCATAGTGACAAGACCAGTGCTTAAAGTCAGTGCCTTTTTGGTGCCATTGGCAATTTGTTTATTGGTATGCCTAACTGTGGATTCCAGGCATTTTATTTAAATCACATTTTCTCTGTTTAGAGACAATTTTTTTACTCTTGTTGCATACAGAAGGATGTCACGGTAGCTGAATTTTTTAAAGCTGAATATCCTTCTGTATGAATATGATAAGTATATATTAATGACTCTTAAGTATATTAACCATGGAGTTAGTTAATTCCTTGAGCCGCAGAATAAATGAGAACAGGAAAAAATGTGACCCAGAAGATAGAGCTCATAGACTGTGTTCAGAATTTATTCTGAGCACACAGTAGGTAAAGGTTCTAGTGTCAATAGTGAAGAAGAGGTAGACACAGCTGAATTGATGAGCAGAGAAAATGGGCCTTATGTGAAGGAGATGGAGTTTGTATTCTCTCAGCCTTCTTGGATATAGAACTCAGGAAATTGGGGAGCCTTAACTTTGTCCCTAGGTGGTACATCCAACATCAGGAGATAGATATTTCATACATTTATCCTGGTGTGTGTGTGTGTGTGTGTGTGTGTGTGTGCGTGCGTGCGCGTGTTTGTTTAGTGTATAGGCTTTTGTTATTCTATAGCTAATGAGGTCCAGAAAAAAGTCTGAACTGAGCCATAGGGCATGAAGGAAGTTACTACTGTACTACTGGCCTCACCTGGGCTAGCATTTTAAGTGAGATGCAGAGTTTCACTCCCTGGGAGTCAGCAGAAAGATGGCAAGAGTGATGAAAAAGAGATGGTCAGATGGGTATTGAGGAGGGCACCTTTTGGGATGAGCACTGGGTGTTGTATGGAAACCAATTTGACAATAAATTTCATATATCAAAAAAAAAAGAAAGAAAAAGAGATGGTCAAGGCACTGGTGAATTTTGGAGATAACATTTGGGACTATTGTCTACACTGCCTTTGGTCTTCACAGTGTGGGTATCATCCCTCCACTGTCATCTTGGAGGCCTTGGATTGTGTTTTGTTAATAAATGTACTCATTTTCTTACATAGACCCAGAAGGGTTTTTATTTAAAATAAATGTAGATTATGCCTTAGATACCTCAGGAGCTTAGGATATAAATTTAGAGAGTACTTTATAATAATCTCAAAGGCTTTGTTAATCAAGTTTATATAGGCTTGGGTATGGTTTCTATATTCCTTCCTAGATTATCAGAGAAGATCATCCAAAACATATCTTTTAATGGTGAGTAACCTGAGGAAAATTCTGTGCAAAAAAGAAAGAGAGAAGTATTTATACACATATATGGATTGTTAAAGATTAAATAGATAAGGGGTTCAAATCAGATCCAAGAAATGTCAGGATTTTTTTTTTTTTTTTTACTTTTAATGCTCTAAAGCTCAGAAAGAAGAAGGTAAAATGCACTGTTGACAGCATTCTAAAATTCTCCCTACAGTCCTGCCCATCTACTTTAAGGGGAGAAAAAAGGTCAGGGGAATGGGAAAGGTTGGCCATGAAATTCGGCTTTGTTAAATCACCTCTTATACTCAAGGTGCCCTTTTACCTGACTTCAGCCTTATCTCATGTAATCTTCAGAACTACCTCCTCAATAATATTTTATATATGAAGAAAGCAATTATAAAGTTAGGCGAAATAACTTCTACAAGGTAGTAACAATGGGTTTAAACCCATGTTAGTCAAGTCTAAAGTTATAGGAGAAATGAATAAACAGTGCTAATGAATTGCAAAATTCAATAATGAAAGATCTTTTTTAAAAAACTTTTATAAAGTTCATCATTATTTGGAATAAAATAAAATCTAACCTTTGCATTTTGTATCCTTCGAGGTGAAGGTGGTACCTTAAAAACTTTAGCAATATATAGTCACTAGAGCAGGTACAGTTGATGGTTTGCCCTAGAATTAACACCAAGTGATGTTGGGTGTCCCTAGGCCAATGGATGCACATAGTCCTGGCCAAAATGGGCCAAGTCCTGCTGTGCATGAAGTAGGTTCTATAAGTTTAAAAAATGTACCTGTCAAAGTTGATTAAAGTAAAGTTCTGTATGTAAATTACATTTTTCATTGACTCTTACTTGAAAACAAGAGTTATATTCAGTTCAACAACAAATATCTATTGAATGTTCATTACAAACACAATTTTCATTTGGTTTTACAAGACAGAGACTAGGGAAGAACAACAATGATCGGACTAACTGACTGAAGGAAAGAGCTGGCAATAACTTTGTGACAGAGAAGTCATTTTAGCCTCTTTGATAACCATTTCTAGTTCTTTCTAATACATGTACTCGAGCTTAGCTCATCATCTCCCTTCTGATTCTCCACCTCAAGTCATTTGGATGCTCACTGCCAGAGGCAAGGTATGAGAAAATCAAGATGCCAAGACTAATTGTTATAGCACTTACTATGTGCCAGGAAATGACCTAAGGTTTTAAGATGCATTGATTGATTAAATCCTAATAAACAACCCTGTGAGTGGCCACTTTTATTATCCCTTATCTATCTGTGAAGAAACTGAGATACTACCATGTTTTATGTTCACATTCTCTGAGGGAATAGGGATATTCTCAATGAGATAAGAGCCATGAAGACAGGTGGGGTAAAGATATAGGTAATTTTTCTTAATGAAGTGGAGGGCAATTGACAAAATGATGTTTCTCTTCTCTACAAAATAAAAGGCAATCGGGGGAGATGGTGATACAATGGAACAAAGACAGAACTAAGGGTATTATGGTTTGGTACTCTGATATTAGGTACTTACATAAAACTTTTCCCTAGCTATAGCCCTTCCAAGAAGACAATATTACTCCCATATAATAATAATAATAATAATAATAATAATAATAAACCATCTGGAGGTTTGAGAAGTTAAGCTGCTTACCAAAGGCCACACAGTCTGCAAACTCAACACTGTTTGCCACCAAATCTTGGTTCTTTCTCCCGTGCCATGTTACTTCTCATTTCTCAAGTTGGTGGGGAATGAGCTTGGGAAATTAAGAACAGGGAAATATTTGTAAGAGTCATGGTGGGAACTGAAACTCACAGCCAGAAAGAAATAAGCAAAAATTGTCCAGCAAGGCTCAGAACCAGATCTGAGGACTTGAAGTCCCAAACTGTGATATTAAAATAGAGTCTTTCTGGATGATTATTTGATTCACTATAGCAAAGCAGTATATATGACATGAAGTTTGGAGCTGTTAGAGATATGGAGGTAAATGGACGGATCCATAACACTGGTATACAAAAATACTTCGAATACAAAACAAAACGATTATATATGTCACCTGCCATGGAAGAGGAACAGAGAATGCCATGCTTCATTTATTTTCATTCCAAAATTTCACATTTCAACATCTTAAAATTCAGATGTACCTTAAAACGAGTGACATTTTTTCACCTATGACCAGGTAGTTGTCATGATTTGGTTGTGATTGCACTATCTTGAACTTGGTCAGGGGGATTCAAATTGCCTTCACTTCAGCTGGGTTGTGTTCGTTGTGGATACTACAGATAGTGATTTGTATATGCCATTTAAAGTCTCTTCTAAAAAAAGCACCCTATCATTTTGCAAATATGTATATTGTGTGTATATATATATTTAACAACCATACACCTAGAAGCATGGATATAGTGTCAGGAGGCATATATGTTAGTGACGCAAATATTTATGTTAATAAAATCAATATGACCACAAGTCCATACTTTTTTGTAAGGCAGTAGCTCAAGTGGCTTTACGTAAACTATACCCACCAGTAGACGCAGCTACTTACGTTTTGTTACTGAGCTACCTGAAAAAGGAATGCAGAGCACAAATCAAGCAATTCAACTAAGGGCAGGAGAAATTGCCAGATTCCTAGGAATAGATGTATTCTAGTCATCTCTTGCTGTATAGCAAAGCATTCCCCTAACCAAGTGGCTTAAAACAACACTGATCACTTTATTATCTCTCACAGTCTCAGTGGGACAGGAACTCTGAAAGGGTTTGCCTGGGTGTTCTGGCTCAAGGTCTGGCAGGCAGTTGCAGTCAGAAGGAAACTAGAGCTGGGCTAGCAGGGGGCGGAAACACCTGGAGGCTGGTCAGGTATCTTCCTTCACGTGGTCTCAGAACCTCTCCCTGTGTCTCTCTATGTGGGCTGCTTCGGCCTTTGAAATGTTTTGATGGCCCTGAGGTGGTTGGATTGATTACATGGCAGCTGGAGGCTTTCAGAGATCGTCCAGTGAGCAAGATGGAATCGGAGTCACCCTCACAACCTCGCTTCAGAAGTTGCGTGGCATCACTTCTGAGGCATTCTGTTGGCTACAAGCAAGTCAGAAGACTGCCCAGATTCAAGGGGAGGGGTGTTAACTTTACCTTTTGATGGGGGAGCAAAATCCTAGAAGAACATATGGGCTGGGAGATACTGTTGCAGCTGTATTTGAAAAATGCAATCTGTGACAAGATGGAAGAAATGTCAAAGCAACAAGAGGCTGGCACTGCTGATTCATTTGTTGTGTAGGACTTAGCGTTAAAGCATTGGACTTCCATTGGACTTCCAGCAGACTCTGAACAGAAGCCATCTAACTTCCTGCAATGTGAGATTCAATCGGGGGAAAAGATGAAACTAGGATGTTATGTTAATTACACCGTGGTGGTCTTGAAATAAGTTTTCAGTGCTAAAGACATTGAAGAGGTTAAAATCATGATCACCAGTCACAGGTCTACTATGTATAAATGACCCTAGAAGAGCTCATTTGGTAAGTTAAAATAAGAATTCTAAGTGACAAGAGAGAAGTATGCCATACCTTAATTAGTAACATTTTTTTTGAGTGCTGCATAAAATAAAATAAAATAAAATAATGGTGTGTCTTACAATTTATGACATTTTTTTTTTTTGCTTTGATGAAGGACAGTAGTGCCATGAAAGCATGAAGTCAGCATAAATTTCCTCTTCTTGGTAGAGTCAGAGGGCTCAGAGAAGTGCTACGGGGAATTTTTAGACTTTGGGGGGTAGGAATAATACCTAAAGATGAAGCAGGAAGTCAAGGCGTATGTCTGAAAAACATTCTTCCATCAAACCCCATTCCATGTACCCAGGATTTGCCCCCTTGCCCCATATGTAATTCATTCTCTCATCAGTCTTTCCGTTTCCCTTGCCAGTTGCCCAGTTTCCTGACACTCCTTCATGACTCCTGTCCGGTCCTAACAGTTCCATGTTGCTTGTACTCCTTGCTTCATGGAACTTCTAACTGAGTTGGAATGGACATGTCATTTATTCCTTTGGGGCAAACATCTAGGAGTGGAATTGCTGGATTGTCTGGTAATTGTACGTTTAACTTTTGTTTAAATAGCTGTACCATTTTACATTCCCACTAGCACTGATGAGAGTTCTGGTCGTTCCACATCCTCCCCAACACTTGGTATGATTAGTCTTTTTGTAAAAAAAAGTCTGGCCATTCTGCGGATGTGCATTAATATATCATGGCAGTTTTCCTTTGTACTCTCCCGATAACAAATGATATTGAGCAGCTTTTCATGTGCTTATTGGCCATCCCTGTATCCTCTATTGTAAAATGTCTGCTCAAATCTTTTGTCATTTTTGCTGGGTTTTGCCTTCTTATTATTGAGCTATGAGAGTTTTTTAATAACTAATACCGTTTTAAATATACGTGTGATGAATTTTCTCTCCTGGGGTTTGCTTTTTCATTTTCTTAATGATGTCTTTCAAAGAGCAACGTTTTACATTTTGATTAAGTCTAACATATCAAAGTTTTCTTTTATGGTTCATGCTTTTGTGTCACATCTAAAAAATAGTTGCCTATACCAAGGGTGCAAAAACTTTTTGTCTTATGTTTTCATCTAAAGCTTTTAGAGTTTTAGCTTTCACATACAGATATGCTCTATTTCTAGCTAATTTTTTAATATGATGTGAGATGACAGTTGGGGTTTATTTTTAAATTTTCCTTTACTTTTCAGCTGTCACTACTTCCTCTTATTATATTTTTTATATCCTCTAACCTCTTCTGACTTCTCTAGTATTCTGGGAAGCTAGACAATCAAGCTCATTAGAAGACATTATGCACCAGAATCTAAGAGAAAGCTATTTTAAAACGCATGGGGATTGAAGGCATCTATTTTGGCAACAGAGCAGCCTGATTTTGCTGGCTTTAAGATTCTCCTATATTTCAGACAGCCACATAATAGGATCTCTGGAGAAGTGACACGCTAGTTCCTGTACTGTATTATTTCATTTGAGTTCGTTTTATGGCGTAGAGTTTGTTAAACTCCAGGCCATCTACTTTACCATTAGTAATTCTTTATACTATGTCTAGCATAATGCCTGTCTCATAAAAAGTACTTGGTAAATTACATATGTTTTGGTGATTTGGCAGCAAAGAGAAACGACAGTGTTTCAGACTTACTATTTTCTAGAGCAGTAGACTTGCTTTTTTACTGCTGTATATTTTTGATCATGCGCTCTCCGATGTCTGGGTATTTGTTTGTTTACAGAGTATATGCATATGTCACTGCAGTACTATCTTTTACTTATGACGTTAAAAATAGAAATCGAAAACAGAGTGAAAAAAAGTAAAGTTAAATAAAATGTAATATTTTCATTTTGCACTAAAATCCTATTGTGATTTTGTACTTGGAGACATGACATAGGATTCCTAGGTTTTAAATTGGATTCTGAAATTAAACACTGGTGGGGGACGGTTATAATAATGAAATTTCACACATTGGATTGCTGAATAATCAATAGAGGGAGCATGTTTACTAATAAATAAACTATTACATTTAGAACCCGTACCAATTAATAAAATTTTTCGGAAGACACAATGAATTATTGATGGTAAAACCGTCCTTTAAAAATGTAAAATACCGTATAATCAGTTTCAACCAATCTTTATCTGTTGCTTAAAAAAATAAGTATTCTGCCTTGCATTAGTCAAAAACACCACACAGTCATAAAGAGGGTTGCTGTGCATTTCCTATTAAAACATTTGGATACCCCCCCATACATCTGTACAATTTTTGTATTTCCAATCATTCATATTCAGCATGTGCCTTCTAAATATGCCAGTGAAAAATAAAATGATTACTTTTCCTCAAACGTTCAGCCGGCACTCTAAATTAGCCAGCTGGTCTCTTGTCATGGCTGAAAACATATAGTCTTTTTATAAAAAGTGACAATAAATATGTCCATGGCACCAGTCACTTTATATGCAAGTGGGAATTCCATTGGTGCAATGACTTGTGATTGGAGAAGAGCAAAAAGTGTGTAAAGAGAAAGAATTGGTGTGAACAGTGCTCTATAGGCCTTGCAGTGGCTCACAGAGAATAATTCATTTTAAGGAAGTAAAATCACCTTGTTTTATGGCAAAGCAGTAATCTCAAGATCCACATGTTAAGTTTTTTTTTTTAATTATTATTATTAAAGATTCAGAAGTCATTTAAATATATGACCTGTTAGGGACGCCTGGATGGCTCAGTCAGTTGAGGGTCGAACATTGGCTCAGGGCATGATCTCACGGCTCATGAGTTCGAGCCCCACGTCGGGCTCTGTGCTGACAGCACAGAGCCTGGAGCCTGCATCGGATTCTGTATTTCTGTCTCTCTCTGCCCCTCCCTTGCTCTCTCTCTCTCTCTCAAAAATAAATAAACATTAAAAAAAATTTTTTTAAACTCGACCTGTTAGAACACTTCAATGCACCAAGCCTATTTGCAAAACTCATGTTGTAAATCATGACTCATTATATGATTGTGACCAGCATACACTGTTAGAAATCCGTCTTTCCTGACGATATAGTCCTTTCTTTGTGGTTCCTTTTATGCAACGGAATAGTCCCACCTCCACTTTTCTTTTCTGTTTTTTCTTTGCTCTGTTTTGTTCCTCTATTTTATTTTTGGCTCTATCTTAAACTACCTTATGCTTTTTGGAGGGGGGGGCTATCTTTTGTGATTTAACTTGTGTCACCATACTCTATGATGTATGATAGGTACAAAATACCTTAATGAAACCATGTTTATTTTCACTGAGACTCTGGACTTAGGGTCTCTCCCAGAGCATGAGATAAAAAACAAATGAATGCCTGAATGATACAGTTGGAGGGTGCTTTAGAGATCTTCTATCCTGGTCTCCTTGTTTAAAGATGAGAAACTGATACCCAGAGAAGCCAGGTGACCTGCTCAGATAACAGAGTGACATCCTAGACTTGCCTCATCCCAAATCTAGTTCTCCATCTCTCTGTCTAAGCTTCCTTTGTGATTAAAACCACATTGCTGTACAATTGGCAGTCATCATTTTGATGGTTAAACGATTTGCGACCTTGTCTTTTTCCTTGATAATTCATCCAACCATTATTTTATGATATTGATTGGGTGCCTACTATGCATGTGGACTGTTGAGGACACAGCAGTAGACAAAGAAAACAGAACCCTGCCTTCAGAGGGTCAGCATTCCAGTGGAGTGAGACAGATGATAAACATTATAAATGGGCAAAACGTGTAGCATGCAAAATGATGATAAGTGTTATGAAGAAAACTTAGACAGGGAAAGAAACTTGCAATTAATTCATATTATTGTGTTTAGGGGGGAATGATGGCTAAAATCTTAGGCAGTGTAGCCAGAAAAGATATCCACAGAAAAAAAGAGATCAAAGGTGGAAGTCAGTAGAGAGCCATGCAATCCACTTCCTGCATGACTGAAAAATCTTGACTTTGTCCATAGGGAAGAAAGCCAAGATTTTCCATACATCTCTCCTTCATCTTCTGTAAGTAGTCAACGCAACCAGATGAGCATCCTCAAGTCAGAGTTCTTTCTTTTATCCAGAACATTGGCAGCACTCAGAGGGGTTTCTTTTATGTTGCACATCTAGAGGTAAGAGATTTTAGCAACTATAGCTCTGCCCATGAAGAATGTAAATTGAGAGCCGGGCAGGAAAAACTGGATTTGGGTCGACTGGGCCAAGGCCTGCTTTTCTACTTTTTCTCTGCCCATCAATTAGGCTTAATCCACAGGGCTCAGATGAAGCCCAGCTTGAGATCTGCAACACTTGGAAACGCTTTATCCTGAGACCTGGAAAGCAGAACAGGAGAAAAGTCATTTGTTTACTTGAAAAAGAAAGTTTTCCGACAATGGCCATACCCTTGAACGTCTTTTGAAATAAAATCATTCTCAGGGAGCTCAGAAAGTTTAACCATTAACTAACTTTTATTGTAGGTAGAGGAGAGCTAGCTTTGTGATTGTTGATTTTCTCAAGTTTTGGATGCTATTAAAAGAAGGAAAGATTCTTTAAAAAAAACTTCAAAATTTCTGTATATCTATCGTTGAAAGAATAATCAAAATACTTTATGTGTGGATGCATAAACTACATCTCCAGATGCAATTATAAATTCCCCTTAAATGCTTTTAGATCTTATATATACATCTTCGTTACGAATATTTTGGTATTTCAGAGGAAAGGATACCTTTATTAAATTCCCAGTGCCATCTTCATTTATTCATTAATTCATTCATTTATTCAGCATATATTGTATGCCAGGCACTGTACTGGATGCAGTCTATATGATAAGTTCAAGAACTACCTTCTCTATAGTTTATATATTTCCTTATTTCTTAAGGATCAAAATAAGCTGTAATTAGATCTTTACTGGTCAAATGCCTTTCCAAATTTGTGTATTGATAACATTATAAAACATAATGAAATATGAACTGTGTACAGTACTATCAACTTCTTGGGGAGGGAATGGTCAAGTTGAAATTAACTTACATGCTAACTTAAAAGGTAGAGCATTACTCTACAATAGAAGTGTGCCTTACTTTAAGCAATAGGCTACTAAATAAACAAGTCAATTAGGACAGTGATATTATTGTGTAAAAAATAAACTTTAAAACTTTCAATTTCCTAAATAGGCTCTTCATCATAATATTAAAGTACCAGAAGAGACATCTAATCTGTTTTCAGGCAGGGCATGGATATTTAGGATCTTAAAAAGAAATTAACTATAGGAGGAGTTTCATATATGGAAAGATGAAATAGATGTACTTTTCCTTTTTCCTTTCTGCTAAATGCAACTAAGAACTCCAGACACGTGTATAAAACAAACACGGGAAGAGTCTGAAAGGTAGAAAAACCAAAACAAAACACAGCCATGGGTTTGGGGACCCAGAGGAACAATGTAGCAATGAGTTTGCTGAATTTCCCCTCCCCACATGTCCAAGATTTATTGTTGAAGAAGCCAGCCATCGAGAAACACCAGCGGGTGCAGATAAATGCAGCCCCCCAAAAGCCTGCTCCCCAAAAGGACTAAGAAAGGGACAAAAGTCTTTCAGAAAACAGTTGCTCTATTCTGTTCTCGGGTGTATCAGACAAGAGCAGCCTCCTCTACTTCCTATATCACCTAAGGCTTGGGGAAGAGGGGAGATGAGAAACACTTGTGAGAGTCACAGCCCCGGGACACAGGCCCACCGAAAGACCGAGATTTAACCATAAGATTATAGAAAACTTACTCTTCCCCATACCTTACCACCACCCCAACAGGGTGTAATAACAGCCAGTATAATAACAGTAGCTCACAGCTAAAAGATCCGCAAGATGCAAAATATGTGGAGATAAAACTGATAGAACTGAAAGGAGAAATCAACAAAGCTACGGCTAGATTTGGAGACTTTACCACCATTCTCTTAACAAATGCTACAAGAGCTAGAAAGAAAATTAGCAAAGGGGCGCCATGGTGGCTCAGTCAGTTAAGCCTCCGACTCTTGGTTTCAGCTCACATCATGATCTCACGGTTCAGAGTATCAAGCCCTGCGTTGGGCTCCGCACGGACACAGAGGAACCTGCTTGGGATCTTCTCTCTCCCGCTCTCTTTGCCCCTCCCCTACTGACGTGCACACTCCCTCTCAAAATAAATAAATAAATATTTTAAAAAAGGAAAATTAGCAAGGATATAAAAGAACTCAACAACACCAGCAATTAACATAATCTAATTTATATTTATAGGACATTCCACTCAGAATAGCAGAATAACCATTCTTTTCATGTGTCCACAGAACCTACACCAAGATAGATCTTATCGTGGACCACAAAAGAAACCTCAACAAACTTAAAATAATTCAAATTATTCAGTGTTTTCTCTGACCACAATGAAGTCAAACTAGAAGTAGATAGCATACAGAAAATAGGAAAATCCCCAAACACTTGGAAACTTAACAATATACTTCTAAACCTGAATCAAAGAGGGAAATTTTAAAAAATACACTGAACTGAATGAAAATGAAAATGCAATATATCAAAATTTGTGGAAAGCAGCTAAAGCAGTACTAAAAGGCAAACTTACATCACTAAATGTATACAATACAAAGGAAGAAAAGTTTTAGATCTGTATTCTAGAATCCCTCCTCAAGAATTTAGGGAGAAAAAAAGAGCAAAATAAATTCAAAGCCAATAGAAGAAAAGAATAAAGCCAAAAGCCAATGAAGTTGAAAGCAGAAAACCAGCCTAACAAATCAATGAAATAAAGAGCTATTCTTTGCAAACATAAAAGTGATAAAAATTGACAAAGAGAAAAGAGTGCATGAATGATTAGTATCAGGAATGAAAATGTGGGTATCAATAAAGACCCTGTGTATTCGTTTGCTAGGGCAACTATAACAAAGTACCACAGACTGAGGGGCTTAAGCATTAGAGACATTGCCTCATGGTGCTGGTGGCTGGAAGTCCAAAATCAAGGTGTTGGCATGATTGATTCCTTCTGAAGGCTTGGAAGGAAAAATCTGTTCCAGGCTTCTTTCCGTGCTTATAGATAGTTGTCTTCCCTCTGTGCATACCTCTGTGTCTAAACCTCCTTTTTATAAGGATACCAGTCATATTGGATTAAGGTTAGCCTAATGACTTCAATTTATTACCTGTTTAAAGACCCTGTCTCCAATCAGGTCACTTTCTGAGGTACTGGAGGTAGGACTTCAACAAATGAGACAATTCAAGCTGTAGCACCCTGCAGACAACAAAAGGACAACAAGGAAATGTTTACAAAGACTCTGGACACCTAAAAATGACAATTTAGACAAAATAGGCCAACTCTCCCTCCAAGGAAGGAAGGAAGGAAGGAAGGCAGGCAGGCAGGCTGGCATGAGCCAGCCCAGGTCCAGGGGGTTAAGTGGGGAATATACCAGACATTAATTCCTTACAATCTCTTCCAGAGAATATAAGAGGAGGAACATTTCTCAATTAACTTTATGAACCTAGTATTATCTTGATACCCAAAACAGACTAAGATAATCCAAGAAAGAAAATTACAGGCCAATATTAATCATAAATATAGATGTAAAAAAAATAACAAAATATTCACAAAAAGAATTTAGCAATATAAACTAATTATACTCCATGGTGAATTAGGGTTTATTCCGTAGATATCAGACTAGTTCAATATAATCCATCATATCAGCAGGTTAAAGAAGAAAATTTACATGAAAATAAAAACTGCAATTAATACAAAAAAGCATTTGACAAAATTGAACACCTATTCATGATTAGAAAAAAGGCGGATAAAGAAGAATAGAAAGAAACTTCCACAGTTTCCCCAGCTTGATCAAAAACATCTACAAAAAAACTTATTGCTAAAATTTTACTTACTGGTGAAAAACTGAATATTTTTCTCATAAGATCAGGAATAAGGCAAGGATGTCTTTTCACAGACACATAGATCAATGGATCAGAACAGAGAATCCAGAAATAGGACTCACACAAATATGCCCCACTGATTTTGACAAGATAAAAAGGCATTTCAACACAGGAAGGACAGCCCTTTCAAGAAATGGTGCTGGGCAAGTAGATATCCATCGGCAACAAAGTGAACCTAGACTGAAGACTCACACCTTATAAAAAGTGAACTCAAAATACATTACAACTTAAATGTAAAATATAACTCAATTTTTAAGTAGAAAAAAAAAAGGAGATATATCTTTGACAACCAAATCTAGACAAAAATTCTTAGATTTGACACCAAAAGTACAATCTGTAAAAGGAAAAATAGGGGAAAGTGAGATCAGCAAGATGACAGTATAGGAACTTCTAGTATATATCTCCTCCATGAAATATCAATTTGAACAATATCTATGCACAAAAATACCTCCATAAGAGGTAGGAATTACAGCACTTGAGTGGAGCACAGAAATAAAAAGACGTATTATCCCTGTCATTTCTCCAAGCCCAGGCAGCTCAGCATGAAGAGAACCACCCTTCCATGGGGAAGGAGACTGAAGTAAGCATCTTACTTCATTACTGACCCTACGTGAGTCCCACACCAGCACCAATCCCATGAATCCAAGCCCCTGGCCTCCCTAGTGCCAGGCCATTATCCATGGGCGCAGCCTCTAGAGCCCAGGCTTCCAGCTCCTTCAGTTCCAGGCAGTAGGGATCCTGTAGACCAAGGTTTCTGGTCTGCCTAATTCCAGGCTGACCGTCTTAGCCTCCAGGCTGGCTCCCACAAACTCAACCTTCAGGCAGTCCTCCCAAAGCCCCAGGCTCCAGGCTGAGTCTTGTGAATTGAGGCTCCCATCCTGCCCCACCATTGAGTTATCTCCCATGGACCCTGGATCCAGGCCCAAACACATGCACCCAGGTCCCAGGCCCACCAGCACATATTCATTTTTTTTAAAGTAATTATTTATTTTATTGAAGCACTTCCATTTCCCTGAAGCAACTACCATTACCACCAGTTTCTTGTGTACCTTTTCAGATATTTTATTTGTATCTGGTTTTGTTGTTGTTTTGTTTTTTGTTTTGTTTGGGGTTTTTTTGGTACTTGGTTTTAGGTTTTTTATTTTCAGGATGCCTTGAAATCTAGTCTTTGTTTATATATATATATATAAAATTTATTGTCAAATTGGTTTCCATACAACACCCAGTGGCCATCCCAACAGGTGCCCTCCTCAATGCTCATCACCCACTTTCCCCTCTCTCCCATCCCCCATCAACCCTCAGTTTGTTCTCAGTATTTAAGAGTCTCTTATGGTTTGTCTCCTTCCCTCTCTGTAACTTTCTTCCTCCTCCCCACCTTCCCCTCCCCACTGGTCTTCTGTTAAGTTTCTCAGGATCCACGTATGAGTGAAAACATATGGTATCTGTCTTTCTCTGTATGACTTATTTCACTTAGCATCACACTCTCCAGTTCCATCCACGTTGCTACAAAAGGCCATATTTCATTCTTTCTCATTGCCAAGTAGTATTCCATTGTGTATATAAACCACAATTTCTTTATCCATTCATCAGTTGATGGACATTTAGGCTCTTTCCATAATTTGGCTATTGTTGAGAGTGCTGCTATAAACATTGGGGTGCAAGTGCCCCTATGCTTCAGCACTCCTGTATCACTTGGATAAATTCCTAGCAGTGCTATTGCTGGGTCATAGGGTAGATCTATTTTTTTAATATGAAATTTATTGTCAAATTGGTTTCCATACAACACCCAGTTCTCATCCCAACAGGTGCCCTCCTCAATGCCCATCACCTCCCCACCCCCTCCCTCCCACCCCCCCATCAACCCTCAGTTTATTCTCAGTTTTTAAGAGTCTCTTATGGTTTGGCTCGCTCTTTCTCTAATTTTTTTTTCCTTGCCCTCCGCATGGTCTTCTGTTAAGTTTCTCAGGATCCACATAAGGATGAAAACATGGTATCTGTCTTTCTCTGTATGCCAAATTATGGAAAGAGCCTGAATGTCCATCAAGTGATGAATGGATAAAGAAATTGTGGTTTATATACACAATGGAATACTACTTGACAGTGAGAAAGAATGAAATATGACCTTCTGTACATATTACATAGCATGGATGGAACTGGAGAGTGTTATGCTAAGTGAAAGGGTAGATCTATTCTTAATTTTTTGAGGAACCTCCACACTGTTTTCCAGAGCAGCTATACCAGTTTGCATTCCCACCAACAGTACAAGAGGGTTCTTGTTTCTCCACATCTTCTCCAGCATCTATAGTCTCCTGATTTGTTCATCTTAGCCACTCTGACCGGCGTGAGGTGGTATCTGAGTGTGGTTTTGATTTGTATTTCCCTGATGAGGAGTGACGTTGAGCATCTTTTCATGTGCCTGTTGACCATCTGGATGTCTTCTTTAGAAAAGTGTCTATTCATGTCTTCTGCCCATTTCTTCACTGGATTATTTGTTTTTTGGGTGTGGAATTTGGTGAGTTCTTTATAGATTTTGGATGCTAGCCCTTTATCTGATATGTCCTTTGCAAATATCTTTTCCCATTCCATTGGTTGCCTTTTAGTTTTGTTGATTGTGTCCTTTGCTGTGCAGAAGCTTTTTATCTTGATGAGGTCCCAATAGTTCATTTTTGCTTTTAATTCCCTTGCCTTTGGAGATGTGTCAAATAAGAAATTGCTGCAGCTAAGGTCAGAGAGGTTTTTTCCTGCTTTTTCCTCTAGGGTTTTGATGGTTTCCTGTCTCACATTCAGGTCCTTCATCCATTTTGAGTTTATTTTTGTGAATGGCCACCAGCACATATTCGAGTGCCAGGCCCACCCCAATGAGCGTAGGCTGCTGGCCCACCCCTCTGGATCCAGGCATCAGAACTACCCACCTTAGGGTTTATAGGTTGTCCAATTTGTTGGTAATAATTTTTGATAGTGATCTCTTGTGGTCTTTTTCTGGGGTCTCAGTTATAATGCCTCCTCTTTCATTTATGATTTTATTTACTTGAGTTCTCTCTCCTTTTTTCTTGATAAGTCTAGCTAAAAATTTGTCTATTTTGTTTGTATTTTCAAAACACCAACTCTTGCTTCACTGGTCTTTTTAGTCTCTATTTCATTTATTTCCACTCTGATATTTGCTATTCCCTTCTTTTACTAACTTGGGCTTAGTTTGTTCTTTTTATAGCTCCTTGAGGAAGAAAAAGAAATTCACTACTTTTTACTGGTGAATTCTACCAAACGTTTAAAGAAGGATTAACACCATTACTTCTCTTATTCTGAAAAAAACATTTAAGAGAATGGGACACCCCCAAACTCATTTTGTGAGGCCAGAATTACCTTTATATCAAAGCCAAAAAAGGAGACCCCAAGAAAATAATACTACAAGCCAAAATCCCTAATGAATATAAATGCAAAAATTCCCAACAATATACTAGCAAACCAAATCCAACAGTACATTAGAAGGATCATACACTATGATCAAATGGGATTTATCCCTGGAATGCAAAGATAATTCAACATACACATATCAGTAAGTGTAATATACCACATTAATGTAATGAAAGATAAAAATTATATGATATAGATGGCCAAAAAGCATTTGACAAAATTCAGCTTCCTTTTATGATTACAAAAATTCTAAACAAACTGGGCATAGAAGGAATGTACCATAACATTAAAAAAGGCCACATATGACAAGTCCACAGTTAACATCATATTACTTAATAGTGAAAGGTTGAAAGCTTTCCCTATGAGATAAGGAATAAGATAAGAGTGCCCACTCTCACTATTCCTATTCAGCATAGTGCTGGAAGTCCTAACCAAAGCAATTAAGCAAGAAAAGAAATAAATGGCATCCAAATTGGAAAGGAAGAAGTTTTCAGATGATGACCTAATATATAGAAAATCCTAGAGACTCCACCAAAAGTCTATTAGAACTAATAAACAAATTCAGTTATGATGCAGGATACAAAATCAGCATACAAAAATCCATTGCATTTTCATACACTAACAACAAACTATCTGTAAAAGAAATAAAGAAAATAATCCCATTTATAATAGCATCAAAACAATAAAATACTTAGGAATAAATTTAACCAGGAAGGAGAAATATCCGTACACTGAAAATTACAGGATATCGATGAAAGAAAATAAAGAAAACATAAATATATGGAAATGTATCCCATGTCCATGGATTAGAAGAATTGATTATTTAAATGTTCATACTACCCAAAGTGATCTATAGCATTAAAGCAATCCCTATCAAACCCCCAATGGCACTTTGTAATGACATAGAACAAACAATCCTAAGTTGTATATGGAACCACAAAAGATCCTGAATAGCCAAAGAAACCCTGAGAAAGAATAACTAAGCTGGAGTCATCATACTTACTGGTTTCAACCCCTATTACAATCCTATAATAAAACAATATGATACTGGCAGATAATCGGATATATAGATCAATAGAACAAAACTGAGAGCCCAGAAATAAACCCACGTATATGCAGTCAACTAATATTTGACAAGGGACCCAAGAATACTCAATAGAGACAGGATAGTCTCTTTAATAAATGGTCCAGGGAAAACAAAATAATCACATGCAAAAGAATGAAATTGGACCCCTATCTTACACCACACACAAAAATTAACTCAGAATAGATTTAAATGTAAGACTTAAAACAATAAAACTCCTAGCAGAATACATAAGGTAAAACCTCCTTGGTCTTGGCAACAATTTTCTGGATGTGTCACTAAAAGCACAAGCAACAAAAGTAAAAATTAATCAGGGAGACCATACCAAACTAAAAAGCTTCTGCACAGCAAAAGGAACAACTGACAAAATTATAAAGCTACCTACAGAATGGGAGAAAATATTTATAAACCATATATCTGATAGAAAGTTAATATCATAAATATATAAGGAATTTATATAATTCAATAGTAAAAACAAATAATTTGATTAAAAATGGGCAGAGGACCTGAAAAGACACTTTGCCAAAGAAGACATACAAATGGCCGACAGGTACACGAATAGGTGTGCAGCTAATCATGGGGGAAATCAAATCAAAATTACAATGAGATATCAACTCATACCTGCTAGGATGGCTATATCAAAAAGACAAGAGATAACAAGTATTCTTGAGGATGTGGAGAAAGAAGAACATT